>NC_142482.1:51776709-52401709 GCF_049115385.1 Moschus berezovskii | reverse complement strand
TGCCCTGCAGATTTTTGCTGATACTGCTAAGTCACTTCAGTCATGTCCAACTCTGTGCAATCCCATAGATGGCAGCCCACCAGGCTCCCCCGTCCCTGGGATTCTCCAGGCAAGAATATTGGAGTGGGTTGCCATTTCCTTCTCCAATGCATGAAAGTGAAAAGTGAAAGTGAAGTCGCTCAGTAGTGTCCGACCCTCAGCGACCCCCATGGACTGCAGCCTTCCAGGCTCCTCCATCCATGGGATTTTCCAGGCAAGAGTACTGGAGTGGGGTGCCATTGCCTTCTTTTAGCACACTATAATAAACACTTTAACAGAATTCTAGCTAACAAGAAAAATTTTTTGAAGCTCCTCATCTCTAGGCTTTTTAAAAAGTTTTTGGCTGTGCCAAATGGCATGCAGGATCTTAGTTCCCTCACCAGGGATCCAACCTGTGCTCCCTGCATTGTCAGTGTGGAGTCTTAATCACTGGATCACCAGGGGAAGTCCCCATTGCTAGCCTTAAAGTGAAATTTAGTAATGTGCATTACTTTATTTTAAAAAATAAAAAAAAACAACCCTGCACAATACTAGTGTTTTCATATAAAACGGATAACACAGCTGAAGAGGCTCACTTGCCAAGTACTGTTTCATTATTAATTTGCTTCTCAAGAATGGAGAACTTTTACTTTGCTCTTAATATACAAATAAAAATGATTAACTGTGATCAAATAACCACTGACTGTCATAGAGTAAAACGATTACCTGCCACTTTTTCAACCATTTTATAATTTTATCAGAAAAATTTCCAGTGTTAGAAAATTCAGAAAGAATCAATAAACTGTTTAGTCAGATGTACTCAACAGATATAAAATACATTAATTATACTATCATGACTATAACCAAAAATTGTATGAAATTTAAGTCATAGTAAATTAAAACAGCACATGCTTACCTGGGTTTATTTTTTACTTTAGCTTCTCTTGACTTGTCACTTAAAGTCTTCAGCCTATAATTCAACCAGTATAAAATATCACATTTTTACAGTTTAAGAAATTTTCAAATGCAAATTTCATAGCTGGTAAAATTTCTGGTTGGAAAAGTCAATACTTTTTTAAGAAAGAATTAAGCACCTCTGCAGACAACAAATATTTGTATATTGTACATAAGACACAAGTGGAAATTTTACAGCAAATATTTTTATATTTTTCTTGCCCCAAATCCCTTTTCCAGAAACATTTCATAAATATGACTGGACTAAAGAAGCCTCACTACTCTGGAAACATCAGAAAAAAGAGAGTGGCCCCCGTAGATGAACTTAATCAGTAATAAAAATATCTAAGCAGCACATTTTACAAAATTTTTACTTCAAGAATAATTGCTTTACAACATCGTGCTGGTTTCTTCCACACATCAGCATGAATCAGCCATAGGTATACATATGTCCCCTCCCTCTTGAGCCTCCCTCCTACCTCCCGCCCCATCCCAGCCCTCTAGGTTGTCACAGAGCCCGGGTTTGAGTTCCTGGAGTCATACAGCAAATCCCCACTGGCCATCCATTTTACACAGGGTAGTGGATATGCTTCCCTGCTACTCTCTCCATTCATCCCGCCCTCTTCTCCCTCCAACTCCATCCGGTCCCCTCCATGTCCATAAGTCTGTTTTCTTTGTCTAACCAACACATTTTAAAGTGATACTATACTAAGCACTCGCTAAGTGCCAACATTCTGAGAAATTTTCAGTTCAGTTCAGTTCAGTCACTCAGTCGTGTCCGACTCTCCGCGACCCCATGAATCACAGCACACCAGGCCTCCCTGTCCATCACCAACTCCCGGAGTTCACTCAAACTCATGTCCACAGATAAAAAGCTTCTAAAATACATTACAAACCTCTTTCATTAAAGAGGGGTTGGTACATTTTCTGGCAATTTGGGGTCATTATCATGAACACCACTGACTGCATTTCACAACAAAACAAGTACATTCCTTAGATGTTTCTGAGCTAGGAATGCCTCATCACTTGCCAACCTAAAACCAATCTACAGTGGTTTGGGGAGTCTGTTCAGGATCCTACAGCAGTTTTTAAAAATTTAAATTTTCCGTCTCTACCACTGGTCATCGTATCAGCTACTACTTATTGCTTCTGCTAGCAATTTAACTACAGCAGCCTGTGCGAGTGCTAAGCCGTTTCAGTGACTCTCTGCAACCCTATGGACTGTAACCTGTCAGGCTCCTCTGTCCATGGGATTCTCTGGACAAGGATACTAGAGTGGGCTGCCGTGTCCTCCTCCAGAGGATCTTCCCATCCCAGTGATCGAACCCTCATCTTTTGTATGTCTCCTGCATTGGCAGGCAGGGTTTTTGTTTTTGTTTTGTTTTTACCACTATTGCCACCTGGGAAGCCTACTCCCCTTCTATTTGCTTTTTTAAATTATTGGGCCAGAAAACATAAATGGGCTAGAAATGCATAGGTAAGAAAATTAAGCTTTTCTATATATAAAATATGAAGGTTGTAAACTTTGTATAATATATATATATATTTCTTTTTACTTCACCAGCACATTTTTACCTACTTTTGACTTGGACTCTATCATATAACAGACTGTCAAAAACTGGGAGCTCAATTATGAGGTAATCCCACATACAATGAAGACATCTGGACACGTTCTTAATCTGATTACTTCCACAAATATTCACTTCTAAACAGAGTCTGAAGCACAGGCCGCAGCACCCCAGCTAGCCCCACAAAGCCTTTGTAAAGTGGACACAGGTGCTGCCTCCTCCAGATGCTCTACTGCAATCTGCCAGAGCTGTCCTAGCATACCAGCTGAGCTGCCCTGTCCGAGCACACCAGCTGACTCTCCTAGAATGCCCCAACCCTCTGCTGTGCACAGCTGTACGTGTACATGCTGATAGAGGAGTCCAACTTTTTGGTTGATGGTGCCTAGCTCAAAACCAGAAAGGGAATTCCAATATCAAATGCCATTTTTCAACAAGTTGCAGTATCAATTTCACACCAAGACTTCTTTTTTATATTATTCTATGTTCTTTTTCAAAAACTAAAATATTGATGAGATCAATTCCTCTACAATGTTAAAAAAAGACTTAGCAATCTCTTTAATACAAAACTATGCGTAGTAGACATCTCTCCAGATGTGCTGAATTTAGAAAGTCTTACCTGTCCTAGAAAAACAATAAAAAATTTCGAGCTTAGCTTGGAAACCAGTAAATCCAGTTTAAAATAAGATTAAGCAACAGCTCAAGAAAAGTTATTTTGACAGCCATCCAACCATTTCCACAGCAAAATCTGAGAAAGGCACTTGGTTGTGACATCCCAGGTAGAATTGTACTAGAACAAATGGACACAGCAGTGCATTATAGTCAAAATGATTCTAGTATTATTGTCAGTGATTTGGGACAATTCATATGGTAACAAGGATATTGAAGCAAACCGCTAAGATCATCTTTGGACCATTCATTATACAACCGAGAAAATCTCTAGGTTAGTATTTATTTCTGAAAAAAACTGTTAAATTCTCAACTGTATCAAATTTTGGGTTCTCCTCCACACTTCTCCAAAACAAAGAAAAAATTGGTTTGGAATGAAACAGAAAAGAGGAAGCTTACAGGGAGCTGAAACTAAAATTATTGGAAGGGTGAGTAAGCTTCCCGAGGTGGCTCCTTAACAACTATCTGCTTTAAATATTTATTATTTATTTAATTAATCTGTTTGGTCACAATGACTCTCAGTTGCAGCATTCAGCAGGCTAGATCTTTAGTTGTATGTGGGATCTAGTTCCCTGACCAAGGATCGAACCCAGGCCCCCTGCGTTGGGAGCACACAGTCTTAGCCACTGGACCACCAGGAAGTCCAACCATCTGCTTTAAAAATTCAACTATAATGTGTGGATAGTATATTAAAAAGCAGAGACATTACTTTGCCAACAAAGGTCCGTCTAGTCAAGGCTATGGTTTTTCCCGTGGTCATGTACGGATGTGAGAGTTGGACTGTGAAGAAAGCTGATCGCCAAAGAATTGATGCTTTTGAACTGTGGTGCTGGAGAAGACTCTTGAGAGTCCCTTGGACTGCAAGGAGATCCAACCAGTCCATTCTAAAGGAGATCAATCCTGGGTGTTCATTGGAAGGAATGATGCTAAAGCTGAAACTGAATACTTTGGCCACCTCATGCGACGAGTTGACTCATTGGAAAAGACTCTGATGCTGGGAAAGGTTGGGGGCGGGAGGAGAAGGGGACGACAGAGAATGAGATGGCTGGATGGCATCACCGACTCTGTGGACATGAGTCTGAGTGAACTCCGGGAGTTGGTGATGGACAGGGAGGCCTGGCGTGCTGTGATTCATGGGGTAGCGGAGAGTTGGACACGACTGAGCGACTGAACTGAACTGAACTGAATGTGTGGAACTTATTTGATCTGGATTTGAACAAATCAACTGTAAAAAGATACTTTTAAGAACCAGGAAATTTGATTATAGACTGAATAATTGATAATATCATAGAATTAGTATTAATTTTGTTAGGTATGATATTGGCATTGCATTTATATAATGTATTATTTTTAAAGATGAAAATTGATTTATGAGAGAGGTGAGAACTAAGTCTGAGGTTTACTCTATAAACAGTGTTAGTCACTCAGTCATGTCCGAGTCTTTGAGACCCCATGGACTGTAGCCCACCAGGCTCCTCTGTCCATGGGATTCTCCAAGCTAGAGTACTAGAGTGGGTTGCCATGCCCTCCTCCAGGGGATCTTCCCAACCCAGGGATCAAATCCAGGTCTCCTGAATTGCAGGTGGATTCTTTACCATCTGAGCCATCAGGAAAGCCCATACTCTATAAATAAGGGAGAGACTGAGAAAATGTGACAATAATTAAATGTTTTATATGAATAATGCATATATGGGGCTCATTGTATATATTTTTGTAAGTGTTTAAAACTTGGTTAAAAAAAAAGTTTTGGGGCTGCCCTGGTGAAAGCCTGCCAATGCTGGAGACATGGGTTGGATTCCTGGTCTGGAAAGACCCCACATGCTATGGGACAACTGCATCCATGCGCCACAACTCCAGAGCCTGTGCTTTAGAGCCTGGGAGCCACAGCTGAGTCCACCTACCACAACCACTGCGACTTCCCTGGAGGCTCCAATGGCAGAGACTCTGCCGGCAGTGCAGGAGACCCGGGTTCCATCCCTGGGTCGGAAAGAGAAGGAAATGGCAACCCACTCCAGTCTTCTTGCCTGGAGAACCCCACTGACAGAGGAGCCTGGTGGGCTACAGTCCATGGGGTCACAGAGTCGGACACGACTGAGCAACTAACACACACCGCAACTACTGAACCCACGTGCTCCAGAGCCTGTGCTCCACAACGAGAGAGGCCACCTCAGTGAGAAGCCCGTGCCACTGGAGAGCAGCCTCTGCTTGCCGCAGCTAGAGAAGAGCTCGCATAGCAACACCCAGCACAGCCAAATAGATAAACAGATAAAACTGTTTTAAAGTTTTAATAACAAAAAAAACAGTCATGGAGACAGTCATCTTTTCCTGTCACACCTTTTCATGTAAATCATCAAAATGCCAAATTCAGAGTAGAAACTGCTAGAGAAAACACAGTAGCAAGAGGAAAGTTGGAAACAGTGAAAAAAGTTAAGGATTAAAATAATCAGTGTAACACTTTTTAAGTTGAAAATGTAACAAGTAGTCCTCCCAAATGCAAAAAGGTCCTTTCTGAAGTACATACTCCAAACCCAGAATTCAACTGACAGGAGCTTATCAATATTTTTATCTGGGGAGAACTCTTAAGTTTCTCACAGTGATTCTGGGCTGGAAACAACCCATTAATCAAGTCCCACAGTGTCTTGCCATGCTGAGAAGGAAATACTGGTTTGAGTGCAATTCCCCAGTTTCCTAAACCATAAAATAGGAGTATTATACTGATCATAATGATTTACCACAAGAATTAAAGGAAATTCCCAATATGACTCTGGCAGCAGGCTGCAACTGTAAATTACAGAGGCAATTCAAACAAAAAGTATAATAAAAATGATCACCAAGTATAATAAAAAATGATCACCATCAAGAAAGAAGCTATGTACATTACAAGGCCAAGGTAAAATAAAATAGAGGTCCCCCAATGCACCAGTTCCCATAAAAGGCTTCTCCTCCGTTCCTAGCCTTCTTCCCAACACAGTACACCCCCAGGGAGACAGGCGTGCCACCGCGTGAGTGAAGTCATACACAGACTTCGAAGTGAGCCACCTCTCAACTGTTTCCTACTCAAAGCAACCAATGTGTGCTTCAGAGGCCGAAGCACATGCTTTCAAATTCATCATCACACTACAAGATTTTGATATTGTTTCAGACTGACCTTAGTTTGGACTGTAGCACATTTATTTCCTTCAAGCTTTACAGAAAATACTAAGATGGAGACATCTTCTTGACAAATGGAGATAACTAGCAAAACCTCTTAGACAAAAAGTCTAAAACGCAGTTTCACAGAATGAAAGGTGGAACTTGGCAATGACTGCTTCCTGGGCCTGACTCGATGGCATGGGGGACCTCGATGGCATTCCACTTATTTGCACTTCAACGTCCTACTCATCTAAGCCCATCAGCTATTGTGAAAGGCCAGGGTGACTGCTTTAAAACACCACAAAATGTATTAATTAGCATACTTTGTCCTGTAACATTTTCACGCCTCTATTATTTTGACTTTAAATTCTATTTATGAATACAAATCCAATCTATTATATTTTCCCCATTAACTTTTTCTTTTTTTAACTTAAAATCAGGAAATACAAAAGCATCAATCACACCTAAAAGTGCACAGGACCCAAAGCTCTGACGCCTGAGAGACTCACGCAGAAGTCACAGACTCAGGGAGGGGCGAGGACTGTACACTCTCTCTAATCTCATCACCCTAGAATGCACCCAGTCGGTCCTGACCTCTTTCCTCGGTGTTTCCTGAATTTCCTGCTGCTTCTTGGACTTGGCGACACATTCACTGTCAACTGCTCCTTCTCTCTCAAAGCTGCTCAGCGTCTCTGTCGGCAAACGACATCACTATCTAAGATACTCCAAAGTCAAGATCCTCAATTTCTCCACCTTTTTCACTTGCTAGTCTCATTTTTTATGATATCAACCAGTGCCTGTCATTATTCCCTCTGTCAAATTTCCACCAGCACTGCCTTTTCATCATCTCTCACCTGCTCCATAATTATAGCCTCCTAAATAATCTCCCTTTCTCATCTCTAGTCCTCCCGTCACCCTGCCTCTCAAATTATTCTTCCACAAATACACGTAGGCTCAGGCTGCTCCCCTCCACAAAAACCTTCAGAAGATTAGTCAACCTAAAAATAAGCCATGACCATCCTATATAAGACAGCAATCCTCCCACCCCCACCTGACCTCTGAACCTGCTTTGTTTTTAGCAACAGTACTACTGACCTTCTAGATTTTCGGCCTTCTGCCAGTCTAGTGAGGGCAGGGCCATTGTTTGCTGTCTGGTGTGCATTCTCTGCTGTAACCCTAGTACTTGTCAACAGGTGTTAAATGTTAGTTGCTCAGTTGCATCTGACTCTTCGCAACCCCATGGACTCCAGCCTACCAGGTTCCTCTGTCCACGGAATTCTCCAAGCAAGAATGCTGGAGGGGGTAGCCATTCCCTTCTGCAACAGGCCTTCCCAACTCGAGACTGAATCTGGGTCTCCTGCATTCCAGGCATACTGCAGTAGCGTGTGAGCTACTAGGGAAGCCCCACCAACAGGGAAGTGCTCAATAAATATTTTCTAAATGAATTCATTTGCAAAGCACCCTCTATTATCAGACACTAAACTTCCAAGCTGATCGCCGAAGAATTGATGCTTTTGAACTGTGGTGCTGGAGAAGACTCTTGAGAGTCCCTTGGACTGCAAGGAGATCCAACCAGTCCATTCTAAAGGAGATCAGCCCTGGGTGTTCACTGGAAGGACTGATGCTAAAGCTGAAACTCCAATACTTTGGCCACTTCATGTGACAAGTTGACTCACTGGAAAAGACTGTGATGCTGAGAAAGGTTGGGGGCGGGAGGAGAAGGGGACGACAGAGAATGAGATGGCTGGATGGCATCACCGACTCTGTGGACATGAGTTTGAGTGAACTCCGAGAGTTGGTGATGGACAGGGAGGCCTGGCGTGCTGTGATTCATGGGGTCGCAAAGAGTCGGACATGATTGAGCAACTGAACTGAACTGAAACTTCCTTTCCAGGTTCCTCTCCCACAAGAGTTTCATCTCTGAAATCCCTCAGCCAAATCTAGCCTCATCTCTCCTCATTCTTCCAGGCCGGTCTAGAAGTCAGCTCTTCTTTGAAGCATCTCAACTAATGACTCCTCTGAGCTCACAATCCACATCACCTGTATCTTCCACGTTCTCTTCCTTCTGCTTTGCTTTATGTTACCACCAGGCGAGGGCGTTTGGAGGGCAGACACTGTTTTCGTCAAGCTCCAGGATCTGTCCAAACACAGAGACACTGGCAAAGAGCAGGCAAAACTGGGCATGTGGCCTCATATCTTTTTTTTTAATAAAATGAAAAAAACTTCTGATAAGACTTTTGACTTCCTAAACTGGTGTCTGACACTTGGTAGGAACTCAGTAATAAGTTGAATGTTAAGGTTTTTTCCCCTGTTTATTTTAAAAGGTAAGTAATCAAGGAAGAGCTAGCATTTGAGGCAAAACCTCACCATTTTACCACACTGTGAACTGGACTGTTGAATGCTCTCCTTTGAGGTTATGATACTATGGGAGGGGAGAAGAGATATGAGCACAGCGGGCAGGGCCCGAGGTCAGGGCAGAGGGGGCTCTGACCCCTGAGGAGGAAACACCCACTGTCTGTTGCAACAAGTAACAACTGTGAACTTCTATTCCTCCCTATCCCAAAGCTCCCAGAGCACTGCAGACAGGAAATGCCAGCCAGTGACAGGCAGCTGTAAACCCTTCCTAAATCTGATTTTCACTTTCCTGAAGGGGTTTGCACGCCTGAGTACATCAATCCTCAGGCTGTGAGTCATAACTGCTCTGAAAGTTAAAAAAAAAAAAAGACCAGAGCAGATTTGAAGAATGTGCTTCAGTATATCCAAAAGTTTCCCTCAGAGCTCAAGCCAGTCCTTAAAGAGCAGAGGTTCTCTGTGAACTCCCCAAAAGGCTCCCAGAGCTCTGGGGGACATAAATCCAGGTGAGGACGACGTAGGCGAGGGGCAAAGAGTGAAGCTGGGAGCCAGTCCCGTCTCCCTCAGTCCCTGCACCAGATAACCGCCCAGTTAGCCCAGAAAGCAAGCAACATAATTTCTAGACTTACCTTGATTTTGATGTAACTATTATGATGAATAAAACTTGATGAAAAAAGATGAGTCCATGGACAATCTACAGTCCCTTGAAGCTTTTTCCTAAGTTTGAATGGAAGGTTGAAATACAGTGTTCACACACGCTTTAACCACTAATGTAGCATTCTCTCGTGAGCCTGATAAAGAATATTCCTATTATACTTGAAAAACAGTAAACTGCCTACATTTCAGCTCCAGTTATATGAATTTCCAGAAACTGAAAATGAGCAGAAAAGTCTCTGAAGACAGGCTGTTGCTCTGGGCTACTGTGACGCTCCACAGTGAAAGAGCTCAGGAAAGCACCCACCTTTCCCCTACTGAGTTCCGAGGGCAACCCCAACGGTAGACGTTCCCAGTTATTTTGTAAGCCAGCTGCTCTGGCTTCTATGGGCACCAATCTCAAGTGTTCTAAAGGAATGCTAGGTCCCAGTCTGGTGGTTTTGAGAGGCAAGGGCCGCGTTGCTTTCATCTCTGAATCCCTCAGTGCCTTCATGCAATATACACGTACATCTGTGTTTAATTTCACCTTGAGAAAGAGTGATTTCTCTGCCAGGTGACAGGTTAATGGCACGCACTGCCAGTCCAGTGGCTTGTCGGCTCAGAGTGACCTGTACAAGGAAGCCCATGAAGGGCCTTCACAGAATGGAAGCCCTCTCAGGATTTCCAATCCCAAACTGGCCCCAGTTTCCGGCATGCTTCAGGTAAATTTAGTTTTCGAGAAGGCGTTCTAACCAGATCCCCTCCACCCTTCTCCATAACTCAACCCTCAACTCAGGTTTTCCAGAGCTACCAGGATGGTCTGGGAGAATCCATATTCCTAGGTGGGTTGAACCTTCTCAAGCAAAGTTCAAAGAATGAATAGGTTCGGAGGCAACCACCTGACCTGTAAAGTTTCAGTAGCTGTAACTCCCAAAAGATAGACTGTTACTCCACCAAGGAATTTTTTGAGGTAATGACAGAAGGGCTGTACCAGATGGGCTTATCTGCGACGTACTGTTCTCAAGCTACCATTGCAGCATTATACCCCAACGTTTCAACAATTTACATTCTGAAAATAAGTTTTTAAATTTAAAAGGGGGGCGGGGAATGCAAGCACGTAAGCAATCAAGCACAGCGTCAATCAATGACTCCTAGGACATCTACAATTAACAGAGTTTGAGTGAACTCCGGGAGTTGGTGATGGACAGGGAGGCCTGGTGTGCTATGATTCATCGGGTCACGGAGAGTCGAACACGACTGAGAGACTGAACTGAACTGAAATGAAGAGAAGGCAATGGCAAGCCACTCCAGTACTATTGCCTAGAAAATCCCATGGATGAAGGAGCCTGGTAGGCTGCAGTCCGCGGGACCACTAAGGGTCGGACACGACTGAGCCACTTCACTTTCACACATTGGAGAAGGAAATGGCAACCCACTCCAGTGTTCTTGCCTGGAGAATCCCAGGGACGGGGGAGCCTGGCGGGCTTCCGTCTATGGGGTCACACAGAGTCGGACACGACTGAAGTGACTCAGCAGCAGCAGCAGCAGCAGCAAGGACACCAAACCCAAGACTACCAAAAATGCTTTACATGTAAGTGCTCAAGTATTTGCCTGTCTGTTACTACTCAGCACCTAAGAGGCAAACAATATAAACATTTTTGTCCACTAAGATAAAATTGTAGCTAACATCTTTCTCCAGCACCACAGCTGGAGAAGACTCTTGAGAGTCCCTTGGACTGCAAGGAGATCCAACCAGTCCATTCTAAAGGACATCAATCCTGGGTGTTCACTGGAAAGACTGATGCTAAAGCTGAAACTCCAATACTTTGGCCACCTCATGCGACGAGTTGACTCGCTGGAAAAGACTCTGATGCTGGGAGGGATTGGGGGCAGGAGGAGAAGAGATGGCTGGATGGCATCACCGACTCGATGGACATGAGTTTGAGTGAACTCCGGGAGTTGGTGATGGACAGGGAGGCCTGGCGTGCTGTGACTCATGGGGTCACAACGAGTCGGATACGACTGAGCGACTGAACTGAACTGAACAACTTTCTCATCAGAAACGTAAAACATTATGGAGAGGCCCTCATAGGCAGAGCTTTCGAAGGATCCGTAATCTAAACGGGACTGCTGCTGCTGCTAAGTCACTTCAGTCGTATCCGACTCTGTGTGACCCCATAGACGGCAGCCCACCAGGCTCCCCCGTCCCTGGGATTCTCCAGGCAAGAACACTGGAGTGGGTTGCCATTTCCTTCTTCAATGCATGAAAGAGAAAAGTGAAAGTGACAGACGCATCCTTTATCAAAGTGACAACCTTTGGGAAGAAATGGAAAAGCTGAATAATAACAAGAGTGACACAACGTGAGTGCGTTGTTTTACACGTTAGTTCATTAATCCTCACAATAACCCTGTGAGATGAGAACCATCTTCACCATCCCCGTTTAACAGTCGCGGAAAGCGAGGCAGAGAAACTAGCAGAAATGCGTGGCTTAAGTGGTACATAGAGGTAAGATCCCAGGGCCCCTGGCGTTAGAGACTACGCCAATCTGGAATCACCTGGGCTTGGGTGGTCTTTCGAACCCCCATCCTCAGCCTGGTGTAGGTGTGACCCGGGCACGCACCGGGATGGTTGCCAGGAGATTCAAGCAAAGTTCGGGAACCGCTAGGTCCGCGTGCGCGTCACCACTAGGGCATGAACAGGATCGCCAGGTCTGGCGTTTCTCTGGCCCGAGTTTCTTCACTGAGGCGCTGAACCCGAGGTAGAGAGAGAAGCAAAAGGGGAAGAAGAGGCGCTCAGCGCCCGCGCGCGGGGGCGGACGAGACGCCGGCCGGGCCCCGGCGGTCTGCAGGGGGCGACGGCCCGAGCCGGCAGGGCTCTGGGCGGCGTGGGACCGGGCGCGCTCGCCTCTCGCGCGACCCCTCTCGGGCCGGCCGGATCTGCCGGGGAAGGGTCGCCCGACCCCCGGCCGCCCGCAGCCTTCCGGACCCGCCCCCGGCCCCGGCGCGCGGGTCTCAGCCTGCCCGGCGGGACCTAAGTTGCTTCGTGCGGCCGGGCCGACGCCGGAAACTTGGCTACTGTCCCCGCCCTGGCGCGGAGGGGAGGCCCGGGGTTGGGTGAGGGGAGTGGCCGGCGCGAGAGGAGACCCCGGGTGCGCGGAGGCGGCGTCCCGGGCCCTTTTCCGTCCCCCGTCGTGTACCCACCCGGAGGTGAAATCCTGCTGCACGCTCAGCAGCCGCTCGCGCAGGGTCTCCAGCATCGCCGCCGCGTCTCCGCTGCTCAGGCCGCCGCCGCCCCCCGCACCTGTCACCTCACGTCCCGCGCCCCGCCGCCGGCCCCGCCCCCGCCCTTGCTCGCCCCCGCGGCGCGGCCCTTCCGCGTCCCCGCTCCGACCCCGCCGCCGGCCCCGCCCCCGCCCGTGCTCGTCCCCGCGGCAGGCCACGCCCCCGCCCGTGCTCGTCCCCGCGGCGCGGCCCTTCCGCGTCCCCGCCCCGACCCCGCGCGCCGGCCCCACCCCCCGACCCCGCCCTTGCTCTCCCGGGAGGCGCGACCTTTTCGCGTTCCCGCCCCGCTCTTGCTCGCCCCCGCGGCCGGCCCCGCCCCCCGCCCGTGCTCGTCCCCGCGGCGCGGCCCTTCCGCGTTCCCGCCCCGCCCCACGCCGGCCCGCGCAGCCGCAGTGGGGCGCGCCGGCTCGGGCTGCGGGAAAAGGGGCGGTCCTTCCCCGCCGGTGGAGACAGCCCGGCGCTCTGACGCCCTGTTCTCCCTCCAGCCAGGCCGGCTGCCTTTCCTCTTTAAAATAGAAGCGGCCGCGACAAAGAATGCCTTACATTCAGCGCTTCCTTCAGTGAGTGGACCTGTCGCGGACACTCTCCTGGGCTCTGGTTCCAGCATCTGAGCCCGCTGGCTCTGACCTTGGAAGATGAAAGTTAACCACTCAGAGCTTCGGTTTCTTGGATGAGAAAGTGGCGACTGTTCCGACCGCCTGACTTTCCATTCTTCTCGTCAGCCTGTCCCGGCAGGAGGCGGCGGCCTTTGTCGTGTCACCGTGGCCTCCATTCGTTACTTCTCCGATGCTGTTTCTCGACCTCTTGGTGTTTCTCATGCCATTCCTTATCCCAGTCTCAAGACTCCATGCTTGCACGCTCTCTGTCCGTTCCTCCTCCTCCTGTTTGAACCGCTTCTCTCGCCCTTCCCTCTGCCTGGGTTTTTCTGTTACCGTGCGGTGAATTCTATCAAGGCACGGCTGACGCCCGAGATCTCCATCTTTAGCCTCCTTCAGCCTCCCCCTCCTTCAGTTCACACCAGTTTTTAACTCCACCTGTATGCAACAGGCATCTCCAAACCCAGAACACCAAAAATTGAAAATGTGATTGCAAGCTCACTTTTGAACCTAATCCCAGCCTCTTCCATTTCATTAAGTGGCACCACCACCACCACCTGGTTGCTCAAGTTAAGCCACCCGAAATCACTCAGTTCTTTTCCCCACCTCAGTTCAGTCGCTCAGTCTTGTCCAACTCTTTGCGACCCCATGAATCATGGCCTCCCTGTCCATCGCCAACTCCCGGAGTTCACTCAAACTCATGTCCATCGAGTCGGTGATGCCATCCAGCCATCTCATTCTCTGTCGTCCCCTTTTCCTCCTGCCCCCAATCCTTCCCAGCATCAGAGTCTTTTCCAGCGAGTCAACTCGTTGCATGAGGTGGCTCAAATATTGGAGTTTCAGCTTTAGCATCAGCCCTTCCAATGGACACCCAGGATTGCTCTCCTTTAGAATGGACTGGTTGGATCTCCTTGCAGTCCAAGGGACTCTCAAGAGTCTTCTCCAGCACCACAGTTCAAAAGCATCAATTCTTCGGCGATCAACCTTCTTCACAGTCCAACTCTCACAGCCATACATGACCACCGGTAAAACCATAGCCTTGACTAGATGGACCTTGGTTGGCAAAGTAATGTCTCTGCTTTTTAATATACTATCTCGGTTGGTCATAATTTTCCTTCCAAGGAGTAAGCATCTTTTAATTTCATGGCTGCAATCAGCATCCAGAGTGATTTTGGAGCCCAAAAAATAAAGTCCGACACTGTTTCCACTGTTTCCCCATCTAATTCCCATGAAGTGATGGGACCGGATGCCATGATCTTTGTTTTCTGAATGTTGCGCTTCAAGCCAACCTTTTCACTCTCCTCTTTCACTTTCAACAAGAGGCTTTTTAGTTCCTCTTCACTTTCTGCCATAAGGGTGGTGTCATCTGCATATCTGAGGTTATTGATAATTCTCCCAGCCATCAAGTCCAATCAACTCTGCTTCTAAAGTATTGCTAGAACCTGCTCCTCTTTCTCTGTCTTCACTAAAATCACCCTTGTCCAAGACACCGTCGTCTTTCACCAGGAATACTGAGGGATCTGATTCTTCTCTTCCACCATGCACACCCCCATAATGCATCCTTGACACAACAGCCAAAGAGAATTATTTAAAAAGAGCAATCAGATCATGTCTCTTTCCTGCTTTAAATCTTTCTGTGCTCTTAGGAAAAAAGTTTAACTCCTCACTGGGCTTACAAAGTCTCAAAATTTGAACCCTTCCTGACCTTTTACCTAAAGTAAGGACTACTCATCTATCATTCCTTGACATTTAAGCCACACTAACCTTTGATGTGTTGTGTGTTCCCTGAAAATCCTAGGTTCATTTCCTAGGCCTTTTCACAAGTTTTTCTCCAAATTATCCCACCACTGGCTCCTTTGTGGCGTTCGATCTCAGCTTAAATATCATCCTCTAATGTAGATCTTTTCTGATCATTCCAGTTACTGGCCCAATCACTTCCTATACATCCTGTTTCTCAACTTAGTACATGACACTATCTGACAATTTATTTAGTAATTGCTTAATTAAAAAAAAGTTATCTGTGGCTTCCCTGGTGGTCCAGTGGTTAAGAATCTGCCTTGCAATGTAAGGGACACTAGTTCCCTGGTCCCGGAATATCCCACATGTTGCCGGGAAACTGAGCCTGTATGCCACAACTCCCGAAGCCCTCGAGCCCTAGATCCCATGCTCCACAACAAGGAGCCACTGCAGTGGAAGTCCATGCACCACCACTGCAGAGTAGCCCTTGCTCGGCACAGCTAGAGAGCTCTCGCTTACCCGACAATGAAGACCCAGCACAGCCAAAAATAGATATTTAAAAAGGAAGAAGTTGTTTATTTGCTCACACATTTATTTTAAAACGGGGTCTGAGACTAGGGTGAGGTGTGTAAGGCAGGTGTAAAACTTAAGGGGGAACTAAAAACCTTAATAAATAAAGATAAATAATATTTAAATGCAACATTCAAAAAGTTTTAAATTAATGAAAAAAAAAAGCCTGTGATGAACAAAATATCAACATTTTAAAGACAGGATCTACTAGGGGCTGCGATTGAATGAGGCAAATGAAAGGGGCTGTGTGAGGAGAGGCCTTTCCTGGCGGAGCCGAGGTGACTATTCTGATTAGTGGTTTAGGGAGTTAGGGACCTGGCCCCCTCCTCTCTTTTTCTGGGGTGCAAACATCCAGTAAATAACAGCCATTCTTCTCCATAAGGACAGGCTGCCAGGCAAGGAGACTGTGGTGACCTGTACTTTCTGTGACTGGGTAGACAAGTCTTATCCTGAGGTTCTGTAATAGGAGTTCTGCTTGAAGTCTTGTGCTTCATTAGCCTTACCAGCAATGAAAGTGATGGGTGCTTTATGCTGACTTTCTTCTTTCTTAGTTAGTTGAGACAAGTAATAGCAAGGGGTGCTGTTTACTGAGTCTCCACCACGCGGAAATAATACCTGGTACAGAGTAAGCGATTGAACGATCCGGTCTCTAGAGACAGATCCTCAGTATCCAGTAGATGTGGAAACCACAGGTACTGAGGGACAATAAGGAGTTTTCATTTTATTCAATTTAAATAAACTCCTCTGCTCATAAGCTTTCAATTTACTAAGTTGTACAGATTTCAGTAAGGCACCAAATCAGATCAAAACAGCCTGCCTGTCACTAGAACATAGCTTTACGTGTGCCTGTCATTTCTGTCTTGACCACTGCATTGTTAGTCTACAGCATGTTGGTCCTTCATTTTGAGATGTTTTATGAACATTCTTAATCCCATCGTATCTGATAAACCTCAAAATGGAAGTTTTAAAAGTGCTAAAAAGAATTATAAGGAAACAAAAGTAAATTAAAAAATAATGAAAGTAGAAAATGACAACTGTGACACATGAGTTGTTTTCTAGGAATGATTAAGGACCTGAGTTGAAGCATGTGACAAGTTGTGTCAATTTAAGTAATAGTGGTCAGAAACAAGACTGGCAAAATGAAAAAACAAAATTTTTAAGTACAGAGAACCAACATCAATATTGGAGGCTATTGTGTGTTAGTCGCTCAGTCGTGTCCAACTCTTTGTGACCCCATGGAATGTAGCCCACCAGGCTCCTCTGTCCATGGAAGTCTCCAGGCAAGAATACTGGAGTGGGTAGCCATTCCCTTCTTCAGGGGCTTTTCCTGACCCAGGGATCAAACCAGGGTCCCCTGCATTGTAGGCAGATTCTTTACCACTGAGCCACCAGAGAAGCCCAGGGGGCTATTGGCTTAATCTTAATTCAGCAATTGGTTGAGAGTTGATTTGAGAAGATGATAGCTAAGCGTGGAGAGAGTTGTGGTGATAAAACGTTTGGGGTGAGCACCAAAGCTGCTTAAGGAACTCCCTGCGGCAGGGCTGCCCTAGACCAGCAGCAGTAGCAACCCTTGGGAGCTGGTAGCCAACTCGGAATCGCAGGCCCCACCCAGACCTACTGAATCAGAATCTGAGGTTTAACAAGATCCCCATGTGATCCATATTCATTTAAATATGAGAAACACAGCTCTAGGACACTGCTAAGGAAAGGGGCTTCCTAGTCTCAATGGATTCTTACTGTAAACAAAGTGATAAATGAAGATTTGGTGGAACCGAAACTAAAGAAAAGATGCCATAAAAGAACCCAGCAGACTTCACACCACGTTATTGGCAGAGATCTTTCAGAGTAATGGGAAAGGCACTATTGCTATTTGAGTTACAAGAATCTAACTTAGATTTGTCAAGGTATCTAACTTAGGTTTATAAAGATATCTATCAGCTCAGCTCAGTTCAGTCGCTCAGTCGTGTCCGACTCTTTGCGACCCCATGAATCACAGCACGCCAGGCATCCCTGTCCATCACCAACTCCCGGAGTTCACTCAAACTCACGTCCATCGAGTTGGTGATGCCATCCAGCCATCTCATTCTCTGTCGTCCCCGACTCCTCCCGCCCCCAATCCCTCCTGGCATCAGAGTCTTTTCCAGTGAGTCAACTCGTCGCATGAGGTGGCCAAAGTATTGCAGTTTCACCTTTAGCATCAGTCCTTCCAATGAACACCCAGGATTGCTCTCCTTTAGAATGGACTGGTTGGATCTCCTTGCAGTCCAAGGGACTCTCAAGAGTCTTCTCCAACACCACAGTTCAAAAGCATCAATTCTTTGGCGATCAGCTTTCTTCACAGTCCAACTCTCACATCCATACATGACCACGGGAAAAACCATAACCTTGACTAGACGGACCTTTGTTGGCAAAGTAATGTCTCTGCTTTTTAATATATCTAGGTTGGTCAGATATCTATAATGATATCTATAATGTGCTGTTATTAACTTATAATAAAAACAAGATTTTTGACATCTTTAATTTTTAAGAATTTAAAGATGCCAAAAGAAAGCAAAAACGGTAAATTTTCTTGTGAAACGATTAGTCCTTCTAAGAATAAAGTGAACTAAATAAAACTGGAAGGTAACATTAGCATGGCATGTTGAAACAGAAAACAGGAAGCAGGGAGGTGGAGGAGGGGAACTGCAACAGCAGTGCGAAGATTAGCGCCCAGGTGGATGGAAAGAGGAGGGAATGTGTGGGAGGGAATCAAAGTCTGAAGAGGGACGCTCACAAACCAACAAGGCAAGTACTGTGTGGGGTAAGACTCCCTGCAAAGTAGGGCATGAGAATTTTCACCGTGAGCCACACTGAAAGAAAAGTGAGGGAGAGCTCAGCTGCATCAATTTGTTTTGAAATCTCACTGTAATAAAACGCTGTCAGGCGCCTAACCCCATCTTTCCTGCTCAGATGAGAGAAAGGTCCTACACAGTACGTTAGAGGAGGAAACTTCTTTTATTTTTTGTCTATGTAGGAATCTACATGATATAAAATATTCATTAATAACCAAGTAACTCCATGCATCCAAGTGTAGGGAGGGACCTACATGAATAGAGGGGAACACATTCTATAATGTCGACAAATAAGTGGTTTTCCCTGGAGAGAGTATATCTCAGAAATTAACATCTTCTGAACCACTGTAGAACAGAAATCTCTTCGAGTGGGAGAATTTAATTCAAATTGAAACTTTAAAATAAGAACTACTTACAAAAAATGATTGAGACAGTTATTGTCTGTAGTTAAGTATCAGCTTAATGTAGGTGGGGGGAGGGGGGAATATCAGTAATTGAAAAGGACTGAGGAAAAGGACTAATAGGAGGCCCCAGTCCCCTCGGAGTTCCTCTCTGTCTACAGGAGTTGCCCATGTCAGTGGAAACTGATACTGGGAAACTGATTCTAGCAGGAAACTAGAGAGAGCCCGTTAAATGCAGGTAAGTGGAGGGTTCTCAACCCTGGCTGCTTTTGAGGATCACTTGGGGAGCATTTAAAAAATACCAGTGCTGGCCCAATCTCTGGAGATGCTCGTTTAGCTGGCCTGAGGCCACACCTCCTCAGCCACAGTGTTCACAGACTTCCCAGTGGGTTCTAACTTTGAGGGCAACAAGCTGAGCGTGGAGACCTGAGCTGTCCGCAGGGAACGGAGGCAGAAGCTCTGGCTGGAACAGCGGCTGTGACCTCAGAGTCCCTTGACCTCCCTGACTCCGGGATTCCAGGCTGAATGCCATCCGCACTCTGCCGCTCCTTCAAACAGGCACCCGCCCCATCGCTTCATCTGCAACGTTAGGGGCACCAGCCACAGGGCACTGGCTGACCCCGAAGCGCTGTATGAAGGAGAGAGTGAATCCAGGCGCCTTGTGGGGGAGGCTGAGGTTCTGCCCAGGGGGATGGAGAATGGGCTTGCTCGAGCTCCCCCGGGGAGCTGCCCCTCAGCCCCTCGGTAAGAACGCTACACAGCAAAGGAAGAGAACCCCAGCATCCGCCCGTGTTGTGAGACTCAGCTCCTGGAACTGGAAGGTTCCTGTTGTCTTTGAGGAAACCACAAATGTTCTAGTGTCCTGAGCAGCTCTTAGTGGCTGTCATTTCAGAGAAAAAATGGCCCCTGTCCCCTCTCCTGGCAACTCTTCAGCCCCATTTATTTCTCTGTCTCTGACCCCTCCGCTCTTTCTCCGCCTTGCGCTACCACAGGACACCTGCCACCTGGTGACTTCAGCTTGGTGCCCTATCTCTATGCCTCTCCCTTGCTGGCATAGCTGCCAACTGGGCCCCTCCCTGGGTGATCAGAGGAAGGTTCAAGATCATTTCTCCAGTTCTGCTTTTAACAGAAAATGCCTCCGATAAGCAAAGCTCTTTGCACCAGGCCGCCTCATGCTTGCCATGTCTGCCTGTAGCCAAAGGCCCAGTCTACCATGACCCAGGCTGCAGGGTCAGCCAGTACCCAACGTGGGCAAGGATTGCTTTCAGCCTTATTTTCCCCCTAAAAGAGGATTGTTTCTTAGACCTAGGAAAGGCGGGGGGGAAACAGCCTATAATAGCTAAATTACCGACAAAGTATCCAACGTACCTGGTAATAAACTTGAGTGTGTGCATGGATACTAAGTCGCTTCAGTCCTGTCCGACTCTTTGCCACTCCATGGACTGTCGCCTGCCAGGCTCCTCTGTCCATGGGGTTCTCCAGGCAAGAATACCGGAGTGGGTTGCCATACTCTTCTCCTGGGGACCTTCCTGACCCAGGGATCGAACCCGAGCCTCTTACGTCATCTCCTGCATTGGAAGGCAGGTTCTTTACCACTAGCACCACCTGGGAAGCCCCAATGAAGCTGGCATTGCTTCACTTCAGAGGCTTACGCAGAGTAAGTGGTAAGTTTGCAAACACTGCCTTTATGATGTGCTGAGAATCTCAGTGAGGGGAGGGGAGAGAAAGAAAGTAGTTTCTTTCTCCAAAGTTCTTTCTTCTCCAAAGTTCTCATGGACAAAAACACGAGGCTCCTCTGCTGTAACTACTGTATAATCTCCATTTATACACAGAAATGCAAGTGAACAGATGTATTTGTTGTCTTAATAAACTATCATACATGCCAATGAAAAGTCCAGGGTGTACACTGAATGGTTTGTTCCTCCGTGATTGAGTTCTGTTCCTGAAGTGAGTCTAATTGCTGTGCTTTAACGCAATCCTAATCAGCCACTGCTCGTCACTTGGTGGTACCCAGCCGGGGAATACAGCACCAAGAGACAGTGAGCTCATCAATGGAGACCTTCTCATGAAACCTCAACTTTTTAAAATAGTGGAAATGTCACAGGAAGAAAAGTACTCCAAACAAGAGCCTCATTCAAAACCTCTGAATTGCAGCAACACAAGCTTCATTTTCTGGTACACTGGGTACTTTGTCTCTAATTTAGCTATGATAGGTTTATTTCCCCCTTTCATAGGTCTAAGAAACAGCCCCTCATAATCTCCTTCTAGGGAAAGAAAAAAGACCCAAAGCAGTTCTTGCCCATGTTTGATACTGGCTGACCCTGCAAGTTGGGTCACGGTAGATGAGGCTGTGACTGGTCCGTGGCCAACGGTGAAGAAGGAAACGCTGGGCTCTTAGGCTGAGCATCCGATGGGTTTGGGGGTTCCTTCTCCTGATTGCCCACTGTTTCCTACCATGACTCCCTGAGTCCTGTGAGGCTGAGTCCTTGGGGTTTTCTGTAATATCGTCTGCTCAGCAAGCAACTGCTGAGGCCCTGCCCATGCCTGGCGCGCTACGAGCTGCCGGGCGCACCTTACTGTGACAATAAGGATGGCTATTCCCACTGAGACCTCCCTGAGGCAGGATTCTAAGCGCACTACATGTGTTATTTTGCCCATTTTGCAGATAAGGAAATGAAGGCCAGTAAGGCACCTCCAAACCCGTGAAGAGTTTCTAGTCTAGAGGGGAGCTGGTCAGTGTTTACATGTGGTGATGACAGCCCAGATGAAGGGTCACTCACCTTGACTTTGGTTTGAAAGAAAGAGGCCCAAGACGGAGCCTATGGCTGACCCCACCCCCAACCCTGCCCCAAGAAATTTCAATCTGGGCACGTCGGTGCAAACTCCTGGAAGGCGCACGTGACTCGGTGGTGAAGTTTGGCATTTGGCCCGGCCTTCCCAGGCAGCTCCTGACA
Source organism: Moschus berezovskii (assembly GCF_049115385.1). Classification (NCBI taxonomy): domain Eukaryota; kingdom Metazoa; phylum Chordata; class Mammalia; order Artiodactyla; family Moschidae; genus Moschus; species Moschus berezovskii. Next base: position 52,380,015 of record NC_142482.1, on the reverse strand, counting down.
ACAGCGCCTGGCTCCATGACGCCTACAACTCTCCCAAGCAGGGCTGAGCCAGGCAGGCCTGGCTTCACAGACCGGCAAGACCCGAGAGGGAGGGAGCAGAGGAGACAGAGAGCCCGCCTGGGTCAGGAGCAGAGTAAGGGAGCAGGGGGACCTGCCCAGGCCAGGCCCCCTTGCCCTCTGCCCTCTGGAGAAGAATGGGAGAGGGTTACACAGCCCCTGCCTGGGATCCATGGTAGAGACTCCCTTTCGTGGGAACTAGAGGCTTCCCAAGGAAATGGCAACCCACTCCAGTGTTCTTGCCTGGAGAATCCAAGGGACGGGAGCCTGGTGGGCTGCTGTCTATGGGGTCGCACAGAGTCAGACATGACCGAAGCGACTTAGCAGCAGCAGCAGAGGCTTCCCAGGGTAATTTTGAATCAGAGACCTGAGAGGACTCCAGGCGGGCCTGAAGGAGGGGAGGAAGGCTCAGGTTGGGGAACCTGTCCTCCCCATTGGCCAAGCCAACATGCTCTGCTTCTGCCTTTAGTCCCAGTGAGTCACCCCAGGTCATTACCAGCCTCACTCCCTCACACACAGAGGACTAAGGCACTGCCCGTCTGAACTGCAGGAGGACAGACAGCATCCTGAGTCTACTCCACAGCATGGGGGTCTGAGCAGGGCACACAGAGCCCACCAGGGTTCGCTGGTAGAAACAGCCTTTCGTAGGGTCCTAGCTGCAGCACATGAGATCGTCCCTGTGACACGTGGGATCTTCCGTTGCGGGGCAAGAGCTCAGCAGTTGCTGGTGGGCGGGCTTGGTTGCCCCACAGCACGAGGGATCTTAGTTCCCTGACCCGGGATGGAATCTGCTACCCCTGTGTTGGGAAGCAGATTCTTAACCACCAGACCACCAGAGAGATCCCCAGAAACAGCTTTTCCAAAGCCCCATCTGACGTTTACCTGCTTCACACACTCTGAGAAAGGATTTTCAGGAGAGGGGGGTCACACTTCACAAGGGTCTGTATCATTTTACTGGGAGGAGCGCACAGCAGGGTCTGAATGGTGGAGACAGCAAGTCATCTTGGAGCAGATCTTCTGGAAGAATCATTTGCATGACCCCTTATTTTATGCAGGTCAATGCAAACAGGCATCACTTGTTTACAGAGGAAGTGTGTAATATGCTTTGGTGGGTGGATCTTAAAGCTTGTGGGGAAGAGTTTCACAAATTTGCATAAAATCTCTGGAGTCTCTGAAAGGGCAGATGCAGTAGAGTGTCTAACCCCTTCCTCTTCGAAGTCACCGAACATATAATACATCTCGGAGGGTGAGCTGTCTCACTGAGGTCAGATGACAGGAAAACTTCAGGCTAGAGGGACCTCGGGGAGATTACCTTGGAGGAAAATGGAGTGGGGGAGGTTGGGGCAGACAGGTTTCTGCTGGTCACCTGGGCCCCCAGCACAGCTTGAATTCTATCAAAAAAAGGCTACTTTGGGCGAAGTGGAGGTTGCATGCATGCGTGTGTGTGTGTGTGTGTGCGCGCGCGCATATCTGTGTGTGAACAGAGGTCTGAGTCACAAAGCGGATCTCCTTGGGAGCCCAGCTGTCTTTAGCAGGGAATAACCAATACCTAATAATTAGGAGTTATCCTCTAACCTCCTGGAGGTGAAGTTGAATTTTGACTCTAGCCAAGATAAAGCTAATCTGGCTCTTTGAATTAAGATACTCTCTGGGGTTTGGGATTTATTATAGGGGAGGGACCCTACGGAGAGAAGGAAAACCATTCAAGTGATAGGCAAGTTGGAGGCTAATTTGAACAATAATTTTATCCCAAGCTGGTGAAGCAGAATCTTCTGGCATCTTGAAGGAGATAGTAAGTCAGAAAGGGGTTATGGTCCCCACCACTTGTTTGTACTCCTGTGAGGTACAGTCTGGGAGACATGGGTCCTGAGGATGATTCTCTGAAGTGCCTTGTCTACCCTTGGGGAACCATTAACCATTCTGTCTTTGTCTTTTAATCCAGGGAATTGCCACTAAATGTTTGCAATACCTTATTGCATCTTCATTCACGCAACCCTAAATCAAATCAGATCTGGGAGCTTCTCCCTCAGGCCAAATGGAAAGAAGCCAAGGATCAGATCCAGCCTTCAGACCGGTCCTCTTTTTTTTTTTCCTCTTCACTGTCACTTCCTTAAGTGCTATTAGCATTTTACCCAAACCTGATGATGTGTTTTGAGTGGGGAGAGAGTTTCCATTAACTCCCTGTTTCACCATCACTAAATTTAGACTTCGATGTAAAGTCTCAAGTTCTTTGCCCTAAAAATAGCTTGGGGCTGAAATGGGAGCAGAAGTGAGGATCAGTGTCAGCTGTGGTGTCCTCAGAAACCCATGGATGTTAAAGGTCAATAAACTCCCCTGGTCCTGCCCTGGCTTGGCCTTCACCTCCACTCTCTGGGGGTCCAGACACATCACTGCTCTTCCCAATCAGAACTCACCCACATCAGTGAACACCGGAGAGCATGGTCTGGAGGGGTGGGGGGTGGGCGCTACTCACTCTCTCAAACGTTTCGGAAAACTGGTCAATTTTCCTTCAGAATTTTGACCTTATAGTTATTTTTTTTTGGGGGGGGGAGAAGAAAACAAATGTTTATGATAGGCTTTTTGTCAATAATCTCTATACATAAAGTGCTTTATCAACTACTTTTAGTAAAAATGCTAAATGACAATGGTTGATGTTAAATATATCCTTTTGAGGGCTTCCCTGGTGGCTCAGTGGTAAAGAATTCACCTGCCAAAGTAGGAGACATGGGTTCGGGAAGATCCGAATGCCGCGGAGCAGCTAAGCCTGTGCAGCATGACTATTGAGCCTGCGCTCTAAAGCCCTGGAGCCACAACTACAGAAGTCCCCGTGCCTACGGCCCGTGCTCTGCAATGAGAGAAGCCAGCGCAGTGAAAAGCCTGTGCACCAAAGCTAGAGCGTAGCCCCCTGTGGCCGCAGCTAGAGAAAAGCCTGCTCAGCAGTGGAGACCCAGCACAGCCAAAAATAAATAAGATTAGAACATACTTATATATATATATATATATATATATGTATGTATCAGTTCAGTTCAGTCTCTCAGTCGTGTCTGACTCTTTGTGACCCCAGGGACTGCAGCACGCCAGGCTTCCCTGTCCATCACCAACTCCCGGAGTTCACTCAAACTCATGTCCATCGAGTCGGTGATGCCATCCAACCATCTCATCCTCTGTCGTCCACTTCTCCTCCCACCTTCAATCTTTCCCAGCATCAGGGTCTTTTCCAGTGGGTCACTTTTTCACATCAGCTGGCCAAAGTGTGTATATATATATATAATATATATATAAAAATCCTGTTGAAAACTTAAGTTCCAGTCATTAAAATAGCATATCAAAGTGTTTTTTGTTCATTTTTCACAAAACCGAAATTTCCAGCATTCTTAAACTACACACACACACACAATTTAAAGACATGGAGAAACGAGTGGGTTGCAGTAGAGTTCCCTGCACTGGCATTCAGTTCAGTTCAGTTCAGTTCAGTTGCTCAGTCGTGTCTGACTCTCCGCGATTAGTAGGTTTTAAATTGTGGTCTTATGGGGTCAAGGGGGAAAGTCTGGATTTTAGACTTACTGCCCATGGATACTTTAGTTCTGTGTCTTCTGTTTTGCCTAGCAGTAAAATTAACTGGTTCAGTTTTAGATGGTACATTAGAGGCACAATTCTGGGTCGGGACTTTAGCCTAGTGTTCATCTGATAGACAGATGACTCTGGAGAACTCTCCTATTAGCAGCCAATTTGTGAAGAGCCGACAACAAACAATCTAAACTATCTACAGTTCTCTAGATCTAAGTCGCTGTAATGCCAGATGGTGAGCCCACAGCACCCTTGCTCTCTAGGCCCGGAGGCTGGTGGTCTGGAAGCTTCTTCCCAGCAGTGCTAGACTGGGGCTCTGAGCTAGGATGATGTATACAGAGGAGCTGATAGTGCCAGGTGCATAGACGCCAGCTTCCAGAAACAGCTCTTCATGCTTATTTTCAAAATCTATAGTGTTTGTCAATACAAAAACATTGAGGCCCACAAAGGTTGTCATAAACTGGACCTTTGAAAATTCTCACTCTGCAAAACTGGAGTCATTTTTGGCTGAATTTCCAAGTACCATGTCAATGTTCTTTTTTTTTTTTTTTTTTATGTCAGTGTTCTGACTGTTCTTAGTGAACCTCATAATTAGTCATGTGGATGATTTAAGGTCAAAATATATCAGGCTGTATTCTTCCCTTTGATAGTTTTTTTAAAAATGAATAAAGCAATAAGATAAATTAACTGAAGGAGACATACAGTCTCATTTTCTTACATTGTAAAGGTGCCATGGGTGTGGCTTTCTTGAAACTTCTATGATACACACAGACATGCGCAAACGCGCACAGACATGCGCAAACGCGCACATGGTCCAGTCCAGCTGAAATCTCCGTCCTCCAGTCCTCCCCTCTGGGCACAGGCCTGGCACAGGCTCTCTGGCCCTTCCGAGGAGAGGGAGCGGGACGAGTGGATGAGGACTGGGCTGGGCTTTCACTGTTGCCCCTCTGCCCTCTTCTGCTTCTAGGTTCTCCTGGCAGGTGGGGCAGGGAGCTGGCGGACAAGCTAAGGGAAAAGGGAAGCATGCTCTATTGAACAGGGCACAGGCAGGCCCCTCTGCGGAGGCCCGGAGGCCCCCCGCCCGCCCCCGGTCCCCAGAAGTGCCCTGACCTGGGCAGTCTTGACTCCCCTCTTTCCCCTTTAGCCTCCAGCTCCCTGGCAGACAGCCCTCTGATGGGACCACCTCAGAGGAACTCCCCACATCTCTCACGGCCCCTCGGGAGACTGTAAGATACCCCTTGAGTCAGTTAAGCCCTTGTTTATCTGTACTCCACAGAGGCAGGGGGTTTGAGCCAGTTAGCTAATCAGTCAGACTAAATAAGGATGCGAGGCAGACATGATAAAAGCCATTGTGCCTCATTAAGGGCTTAACCAAATTACATGCATGAGAAATGAATGTTTGCTTGATGATGGAACTCCCCAGGCCAGGTCGCTCAGAATAAATCGCACCGACAAAATCACAGAGTCTAAACGATGTGTTATAGACAACACCCAGGCTGGAAAAGCCATGTTCCTAAGGTTTATGTCAGTGTTTAGAAACCCAAGAGGCATCTTCCCCCAACTGCAAAGTTACAAACGGTCATTTAGTTTCAAGGCCTCCTCTACAGGTTGATGGTTTAACCCTTAAGGTGGCTGAATGACGATCGGGGCCCGAGTTCGGTGGGGAGTGGGGAACCATGATACCTATGTTGAGGGTCTATCCTAATGGCCCTCCTCCACCTCAGGGCTCCTCTTCCCCAGGTCTCTGAACCTTCATTTGCCCCAAGCCCTCACACTTGACCTAGGTCAGCCTGACTTAGCTAGTGCACCCAAATCACCAACCCCCTTCTCCACCTCTTTACTTAAACCCTCACAGAGATGAACAGGAGAGCAAGCAGAATTAATTCGTTCAAACTAACATTGGATTTTCTAGTGGCCCTTTCCTTTCTAAGAGTGCTTAGGTCTTTGGAAAAGGATGCACTGTGTCTGGGATTTCACCTGGCCGTGGAAGTCTGCAGGATCAAGCAGGGTACAAGATAATAATAGATTATTCTCAAAGTTTGTCTCAGACTGTAATTATTCCTCTTTCTCAACTGCCTTTTAGCCTCTTGGGGACAAAACAAGCCATTTCTGGCAGCACAGCAGCACACTACTGCCCAGCTCACACCCTGCCCTCCAACCACCTGCCTGATTATTCTAAGAAAAGACCCCTCATTTCACGACAGGTATTCTTCTGGCGAGTCAGTGTTGACTTTTGTAATAGATATGTGTTGCTTTCTGCAGTCTATCACCCTTTCTCCCACTGGGCATATTCAAATGGAATATGTTTAAATAGTGGCCATCTTTTCTCTGGCCAGTGGCCGAGTAAACTAACCCGTGCCAGGATTGTTGGTGTCACTCTCCTTAGTGGTAAAAAGACTGAAAATGGTTGGGCTGGTTCATCGTTTTTCGTGGGGATGTTCAGACAAGACCATCTCTGCTACCGAGGCTTTCTGGAGGTGCCTGGGCCTATCTGTTCGGAATCAGCCCTGTATCCCGCTGAAAGATCCCTTTTGTTCAAGATGGCCAGAGTTGATTTCAGATGCTTGACACAAAGAACCCTGACTAACACAGCTCTCTTCCCCCTCACATGCTCTATCTGTATCGTGAACCTGAGCAGGTGTGCATGCTCAGTTGTGTCCGACTCTGTGTGACCCCATGGACTGTAGCCCACCAGTCTTCTCTGTCCATGGGGATTCTTCATGCAAGAATACTGATGGGGGTTGCCCTGCCATCCTCCAGGGGATCTTCCCAACCCAGGGATTGAACCCAGGTATCCCGCACTGCAGGCGGATTCTTTACCAGCTGAGCCACCAGGGAAGCTCCCCTAATACCCCACCCGTGGCCAAACCTAGGAAGTCTCTGGGTCCCTTAGTTGTTTCTGTTATTTGATTTCTAAATGTCTGCTGAAAGACTAGTGAAACCTGTCTGCCTCCTCCCTGTAAATGTTTGGTGAGCAGGGTCTTCCATTGCCTCTCAGGCATTTCAGAAACCAGTCTTCTCAGATTCTATTCACTCCTAGCCAGCCCTGCCTCCCAGAATTACTTAGCAGATTTTATTGCATTTGTCTGCAAAGCTTTGGTTATATTTGTACACTCAAAAGAATATGTTATTGGTTGAATTCCTACTAATATAATAAAGTGAATTGAAAAAGTTTAGGTCACGTTGGGTGCCATTTTGCATTCATTTCCCAGTGAAGCCAAAGACAAAAAGATTGGAGATGCCACAAATCCAGATAAGTGTGGGACTTCCCTGGTGGTCTGGTGGCTAAGACTCCACGCTCCCAATGCAGAGGGCCCAGGTTCGATCCCTGGTCAGGGAACTAGATTCTGCATGCAGCAATGAAGATTCCCTTGTGCCTCATCTAAGACCCAACACAGCCAAAAAAAAAAAAAAATCCAAACAAGTGCAAGTTTCACTTGCCAGTAAACTTCTATTTATTCACTATATCCACCTTACAAATTATATTACCTATGCTTTTTGAAACTACTGTCAACTGTCTACAATTCCTCGGTGAGCTTAAGGTGTTCCCTTATCAGAGTGTCTTGTTGTAGTTACCGGCTGGAAATGCTAGGATGTAAAACCAGCTCAAACTAGAATGTAGGGTGGAGTCAAGAGTCGAATTCAAGCAGCCTGACTTTAGGGCCACACTGTCTCTCCAAGAAGGAAGGGACTGGGTGTTTTCACACTGAACTTTTCTTGCTTAATGTAAGAGGCTGCCAATCTAACCCAAATTCTCCACTCTTCAACGAAAGTTAGCTGTAGTGTGGAACAAAATATTTCTAAATTTCCAAAATGAGGAAAAAATGTTTGGGGGAGTTGAGTGGGCTGCGTTCTAGGTGGGCTCCAAAGATGGCCCCCCAATCCACCGTGCATCTGAATCTCCATGCCCTTGTGTAGTTTCTTCCCCTTGAATCTGGGCTGGTCTTCAGATTTGCTTCTTTTAGGTTGCATGCTTGGTGCCTGTGTAAATTCTGAGGCTACTTCATAAAGGGGCTTGGAGCTTCTACCTGGGACTGACCCCCCGAGACAGTCATGCTGGGAGGAAGGCCAAGTCAGTCACGTAGAGAGACCATCTGGAGACAGACAGCTGGCCAGCCTCTAGCTCTTCCTGGCATCCCAGTTGAATAGAAGAGGATAAACTAGTGTTGAGATTTTACTTTGTGCCAGACCCTGTGCTGGGCTCCCCCGGGGACTCAGTGCTAAAGAACCTGTCTGCCAATGCAGGAGACGTGGGTTTGATCACTGGGTTGGGAAGATCCCGTGGAGAAGGAAATGGCAACCCACTGCAGTATTCTTGTCTGGGAAATCCTATGGACAGAGGAGCCTGGTGGGCTACAGTCCATGGGGTCGCAGAGTCAGACACGACTGAGCAGCAAACCCTGTGCCGCTTTCTTTACATAAATTATATGTGAAAATTATCAGCTTGGAATGTTGGCCTATTTTCTACCACATCATGCTCCCGCATCGACGAGGAAAAAGCCCATAATTTCCCGCTTCATTTAAACCTTCTTATCTGCCAACCTGATCTCCCAAACCAAACCACTGGTCTTTCTTTTTCAGAATGGTTTCTCAATACTTGTGATGCAGAATGACCAGAGAAACACAAAGTTGGAGAGACTGGAGTTAGAGAGAAGGGACTTTTCAAAAGAAGTTAAATCACCTTTGTAATAAAGTCTGGGAAAGAGATGGGAGGTGGAGTGGGAGTGACAGAAAAAGCAAGGCAGGGTAGAGAATGTTCTTTGGTAGGAAATGAGAAACTCCAGATGCCAAGGACACAAGTGAATCAGGTAGAAAAATCAGGCAGCTATGAGAAATACTGCAACTGGTTATGAACGGACTGTCTTTAATGCTGGAGAAACGAATAAAATTGGAATTACTTTTCCATGATGTTTATCCTTTAAATTCTGTTTCCTCTGGAACTGAATCACGTGGGTGATGGCTTCAGTTATGACTACGCGTATCATCTCATTTAGTTCTTTCAAGAATCTCACATGGTGTGTATTACTGTCCTTGTTTAATAGATTCAGAAACTAAGGCTCAGAGAAGTTACATGACTTGTTTAATGTGATATGGTGTTAAGCAGTAAGGCTGATTTTTAAATCCAGCCCCTCTGACTCCCAGGGCCATGATTTTCCAGCTCACCATCCTGCAGTCAGCTCCCCAAGACTACAGCTTCTCTTCATGACACTGTTTCCTTTCTTCTGCTCCTGAACCCACTTTACTGTATATCACAGCATTGTCACTGGGGATCCCGAGAGGGATATGGAAGTGGAGAAGATGGCACAGTAAATACTTATGTGAATTTTACATGTAAGTTACCTATTTTAAAATTCAGAGACAGTCTATACTTCCCTGTATTTCGTTAATGTACCACAGCCTGAGTTTATTTACAGTTTCTAATAGCAGGTTTAAAAAAAAATGGCACACGTGAGTGTCAGATAATGTAATTGCTTAAAACTTGGTTGTGTGTCCTTTATCATTTCAATGCTGTTGTGATCTATTGAGTTTTAAGGCAACTAATTTGACAGAATCTACGCGGAAGATAACATCCTAAGGCTACCTTTGAAAGATACCTTTTAACAATAAAGGCTGCTTCTGTGTGTTACAAAGTCAGATACAAAATACTTGACAAGAAATACTTGTCAAGACTACTTGACAAGAGAAGGAGATTGGATTCTGATTCTTTCTCTCTCTTTTTGATGCCAGTAGTTGCCTGCTAACCTTTCCTGATCAGCTTTGTATCTATGCTCCTTTAAAAAAGAGCAAAACCATTTAGCATTCTCCCGGCACATTTGTGTCTGTCATAATGCAGGTATGCTCTGGGGAAAGAAATGAGAGATGTTAGTCTGTTAGATGAATCAAAACATTCATCCTGAACTTTCATGACCAAAAAAAGAAAAGATGATGTTGCTTCTTAGTGGTATTATGGATTTCCTATTTAAAATGGAAAATTATGATGTTTGGAACGTCCTCTTCAAACAGGAGCACATATATGAAAGCCAATCCTGATCACACATGAACGCACAGCTGGGTGTGTCGTGACATCCACCTTTCGGCAGTGTTCACCTCCAGCAGAGCAGAGGCTTGGGGAGATGCGGAATCTCAAACAAGCCAATCTGACAACGTAACAGTCTTGCTTTTCTAATTAAAGATCTGGCAGGAATACTAAAATAAGAATTGGCGGTAATCTGTGAATTTTTAACTATTCACATTTTCTCACGCCTGTTTCTAAAATTTCCTGATAGATGTCAGAACTTTTTTTTTTAAGGAGTAAGAGGGGTGGGACAGAAAGGCTGGGATAAGCACGGGCTCGGCTTGACCTGGTTTTAAACCCTGGAACTGAGATTTTTCAGGGGAGCAAGGCTGGGAAATTTCCTTAATGTCTCTGAGACTCTGTTTTTCCTGCCTGTAAAATGGAGGCAAGAACACCAACCACAGGTGCTGTCGTGAGGGCCCAAATGACACCACGGGTGACAGTCTGTGTCTGGCCCCGAGACGTACATAGGAGGACAAGAAGCCACGAGTCCCCTTCGTCGAAACTTCAGAGCTAGAAAGGAAGATAGGGTAGCAAGTTTAGCCTGAAGCCTTAAGGAACATATCTATTCTTATTAATTTCTTAGATTTATTAGTAAATGATCATCTTCAAGGCTGCAAAAGTACACTGGGCTTGGAGCCAGAGACCAGCGTTTAATTTCAGGGTCCAGTTAGGACTTCTTAACTTTTTGAAATGTTAGTCATCACAGGAAAAGAAAATACAAATAGCAGCATTCATCTCCAAACCACTTGTAGGGTGGTTGTAAATATTAACAAGCAATCAATTACCTTTAAATGCTTTGGAGAATTGTTCTGCACAAGTTTATCATCTTGAACACAGAGGAAAAGGTTTATTTGTAAAGTGTGACATTTCTTATGAAACATTTCACCGAAGCTTGAAATACTGTCACCATCATATTGAGACGGGAGGGAAGGGGGAAGCGCACGACCTTTAGAAGACAGAGTTGTTGAGGATGTGACATAAACTGGTTAGACCCACTCGGCCCCAGATGGCGTAAGATTCAACTTCCAGTAGAAAGTTGAACCTCGTTATACACTCATTATAATGCATTAGCTAAATGACACATCCAGAGGCACCAGGACAGTTTGGAGGCCAACCGTTAAAAGGCCAAACGTAGACAGTGGCCCAAATCCTGGAAATCCTTGCCCTTTTCCCAAAATAGTTGGAATAATCCACCCACTTGGTAGCCTATGAAATAACCAGCCCATGAAAACTAACCACCTTATGTTTCAGGACCTTTCTCACCTTCTGGGATGGCCCACATTCTGTCTACGGAAGGTGTAACCTAAGTAAACTTGCACTCACTTTACTATGGCTGATGCTTAGAGTCCTTCCTGTAAAGCCAAGAATGCTCACCTGGCAGTCTGTCCCAGGCACACCCCTGAGACCTGGGACATGACCATTCTCTCGTGCCCCACTTTCCTGCAGCATAATGTCCAGTGACATTTGACACTGGGCCATAATCTTCTGAGAAACAGTTACATTAGAAAGAGGAAATGATTCCAAAGCCAGGGGTCCTTGGTGGTGGTTTTACTGTGCTCATTGAAACTGTTAAGCTTACTGAGATTTGTTCTCTGCTTTGACCACAGGATAGCATAAAAGACAGCTTTAATTCTTCTTGCCCACTTAGTGCAAACTTTCACATTTTCAGGGTTTCCCTGTTGCCTCAGATGGTAAAGAATCCGCCTGGAATGCTGGAGACCCGGTTTGATTCCTGGGATGGGAAGATCCCCTGAAGAAGTAAATGTTTACCCACCCCAGTATTCTTGCCTGGGAAATCCCATAGACAGAGGAGCCTGGCAGGCTATAGTCCAAGGTGTTGAAAAGAGTTGGATGCAACTGAGCGGCTAACGTGTCATCTCATATCAGCATTTTCATAGAGTTGCGTTGCTCTATTAAAGCCAATCTGCTGTGCTTCAGTCTTAGAGGCAGCAGGGTGGGGAGGCTTGGAGTCAAGCAGATTTGAATTCCCAACAGTGTCCAGAGCTGTGTGGTCTCAGGCAAGTCACTGAGCTACTCTGAGCCTGTTTCATCAACTGCAAAATGGAGGTAATAGTACAGCATCTTGCAGGAGTTTTGCAAAATTAAAGTTTTTATAGTTTTTATAAAGAAGTAAAGTACAGCACCTGACATATAGTGGGTCCTCATAAATATTTAGGGTATACAGAATAGAAAGTGAAGTTGCTCAGTTGTGTCCGACTCTGAGACCCCATGGACTGTAGTCTGCCTGCCTCCTCTGTCCATGGGATTTCCCAGGCAAGAAAACTGGAGTGGGTTGCCATTCCCTTCTCCAGGGGATCTTTCTGACCCAGGGATTGAACCTGGGTCTCCCGCATTGTGGGCAGGTTCTTTACCATCTGAGCCACCTAGTCACTCATAAAGATTGTTCAGGAAGTTAAAAAAATCAAAAGATAAATTATGCTAATGTTAACCTACCCACATTATGGATGATAGTTTGGATTCAGGATTAGATGTGAAACATCTTTTAAAACATATGCAGAGCAGATAAATTAATATTCACATGCCTTGAGAATCTTAAATTTTCTATTTCCTGACTTCTGGTGTAAAATGTGTAATAAACTGTGTAAGTTTTCTGTATGCTCCGTTTTCCTTTCCTTTTATTTACTTTCAATGAACAAATAAACCCACAGCATTTTCAACCATACTGGTAATTAAAGCTGCAGGGGGATGGAGCAATAAAAATGAAACATTAGCTCTAGTGATCAAAAGGAAGCCAGAAGCTAGGAGATGATATGATGAAGCTTCCAGAAGTCATTTAGGCTACTGATGGTGCTGGGATGTTATTACATGGTTATCTAGTGGGCAGTAACCAATATATATATACATATATACATAAAATATAATATATATGTAATATATATATTCAGTTCAGTTCAGTTCAGTCACTCAGTCGTGACCGACTCTTTGCGACCCCATGAATCACAGCACGCCAGGCCTCCCTGTCCATCACCAACTCCTGGAGTTCACTCAAACTCATGTCCATTGAGTCGGTGATGCCATCCAGCCATCTCATTCTCTGTTGTCCCCATCTCCTCCTGCCCCCAATCCCTCCCAGCATCAGAGTCTTTTCCAGTGACTCAGCTCTTCCCATGAGGTGGCCAAAGTATTGGAATTTCAGCTTTAGCATCAGTCCTTCCAATGAACACCCAGGATTGATCTCCTCTAGAATGGACTGGTTGGATCTCCTTGCAGTCCAAGGGACTCTCAAGAGTCTTCTCCAGCAACACAGTTCAAAAGCATCAATTCTTCGGCGATCAGCTTTCTTCATAGTCCAACTCTCACATCCATACATGACCACGGGAAAAACCATAGCCTTGACTAGACGGACCTTTGTTGGCAAAGTCATGTCTCTGCTTTTTAATATACTATCTCGGTTGGTCATCACTTTCCTTCCAAGGAGTAAGCGTCTTTTAATTTCATGGCTGCAATCAGCATCCGCAGTGATTTTGGAGCCCCCCAAAATAAAGTCTGACATTGTTTCCACTGTTTCCCCATCTATTTCCCATGAAGTGATGGGACCAGATGCCATGATATATATATATATATATATATATATATATATATATGGCATAACTATTTCACCCTTTTGCTAAATCGAAAGTGGAGAAATTACCTAGGGCATTCAGCTATTCTCTAGAGAACATACTATTTCTTAATTACCTAATCAGAAAACTCGTGTTCCTCTGGAGAATTCCTGGGAGACATTATAGACAGCCTCTCGTGGTGGAGGCCCCAGAGTGACTCTCCCCCAGGAAATCAGTTCTCAGGTCCTGACGTGGCCATTTCTCCCTTCCCGGGTCTACTCCCTCCTGTCCCTTTCTACTCCCACTCGCCTAGGGGACGTCCCACCTGGCTTCCATCTCTCCAATTTCTCCCCACTTTCGCCTGCGTGGGGCCTGCTGACAGTTACCTTCATAAAGCATAAGTCTAAACAGCCAGGGTCTTGCTCAGAGACTCTCAGTGTCTCCCCACATCCTATACAAGGTCCAGCCTCCTTCAAACAACAGTTAAGGTCTTCCATGATTTCACCTCAATTGACACTGAAACTTCAATCCCAAGTGCTGTTATCACAGCCCCAGTGCCTTAACCTCATGCATTCACTTAACAAACATTAAAAAGGACTGCAGATCCAAGCATTGGATGGATGCTTCCAGGGGGCTCAGAGTCTGCAGATGGGCTAAATATTTACAAAAAGTTACTGAATAATGTGCTGTTATACTTATTTACTAGATACTCAGTGAAGAATTCACAGATTCCTGTGATGTGCCAGGAATGAGCAAGGCACACGGTGGCCAGAGTGTCTAACATTTCCCAGAGTCTGCAAAAGCTTCAAAGGAGAAGAGGCTTGAACTGAATCCTGAGAGATGAGCAGATGGCCTCCAGGTGGGGAATTTCAAGCAAGGACAAAGTCCACATTCAGAAAAAAAAGGGCCTGAGGGTGGGGGGCAAAGTGCACAGGATCTTGCTTGGATGGTTCCTCTGGCTGGAGCACAGCTTTAACCGATCCCCTTCTTTCCTGGCTCTAAATCCATAGCACATGCGTCTATGTCTGTTGAGTTCTAATCACTTTTTGGGCTTCGTTGGTGGCTTAGATGGTAAAGAATCTGCCTGCAATGTGGGAAACCTAGGTTCGATCCCTGGGTTGGGAAGATCCCCTGGAGGAAGGTATGGCAACCTACTCCAGTATTCTTGCCTGGAAGATCCCCAGGGACAGAGGAGCCTGGTGGGCTGCAGTCCATGGGGTCACAAAGAGTCAGACATGACTGAGCGACTACACACACACACACACACCCCCCAGTCACCAGTCATTTACTCTAACAATGCCTTGTATTTTTTCTTCCTAACACAGTTAACTGTAAGAGGATAATTATTTCGGTAATTATTTAAGGTCTGTCTCTCCTGCTATTCCTGGCCCTGACAATCCCCTTCCTGTTATGAAAACCTACCAGCCTTTCAATCAAGTGGATTGCCTACATCTCACCAGAAATCATATGATCCTGGTGTGGTGAAAGGGACACCGTATTAGGTGGCAGAATATCTGGGTTCCAGGCCCTGCCTATTCCCTAAGACCTTCATTCTTTTCAGCATTCTCTACTGAATTCCTGTTATGTGCAAAGCACTGAATTACTGGAACAGATCCTGCTTAGGTCTTAAATCTGTATCATGGAGAGAATACCTAATTTTCCTGGTAAATGAGGATCATGTTTATCTATTCCAACTGAAAATCATTCTGTGATTATGAATTTGAAAGGTGGGTTGGAACAATGGTTCCTGGAAGGAGAGATGTAACAAATGAGTCAAAATTTCTAAACCATTTGGGAGATGACAGGGGACACTAAATTACCATTTACTATCATCATTTCATGAAGCGCTCCAAATTTGGCAGAACAAAAATAATAGAATAAAGTCAATCCTTTAACGCAAAGGGATGTTAGCTTTCTGTTATTAGCCTTATTTTTCTAATTTCTAGAGAAGCACTAGCTCAGAGGAGAGGCATCCACAGAAGTGGAAACCCAGCTTCTCACCCACATCTCAACGACCTGTGCTGTCTGAACTGTTCCTTGTTTCTCTTTCCCTAGTTAACTTCTTCAGTTACTTGGCGCTCAAAGTTCTCCTTCCTGTGGGAAAGAAGCGGAGAGAAATTAGCATCTGCAGCCACTAGAGGGCAGACCTCAGCCTGAGGAAGTCCTTTCCCGGGATGCAGTACCAGTCACGCCACTGCATCTCTCCTGTGTGTCCCCAGAAGGCGCTGCTGCTCTCTTAAGCTACTTAACATCTGGTCATTTCTGTAACCAGTCCCACAGCTCCCCGCAGTTAGTTCCTCGTTTGAGCTGCAGCAAAAGCCTACATTATTTTAGAGACAAAGTTGGGAGGGGCACCTTATCTTCTTCAAGACACTACCCTGCATCAGAAGCCCAGGAGGAGGGTTTTTTTTTTTCCTTTGGAATAAAATTCTGAAACTTGAAATCATCATTGGAATAAAAAATCCTTAAAAAGTCCTTCAGGGGTGCTGTATTCTTCTGAGCATTAAACCAGAAAGATTAACCAGGAGACACTGGCCAGTCAAGGTTGAGGCATCTATCAAGAGATGCCAGGGAAATCCTCCGGCTATTAGTCAATTTCTTCAGGGAAAGCACGGTGTCAGCGTTCCTTTCCTTTCTCTAGAGAGACAGGGATGATATCAGCGTTGGGATTAGACTTCTTACACATGCATTCTCATTGTGTCCTTAGTTCTATGACAGAGGCCTTATGATCATCACAATTTCATTATCTTAAAACTCAGTCTCAGTTTTTTTCCCATTTGATTTCTACTTTAAAGATTATACATTTTCCAAAGGAAGGTTGATGTTAAAAACAGGAAATGTTTGATCTGATCATAAGCAGCAGATCTCCCTCTCCACCCGTCCCGACACTCACCCCTGGTTCTGCAACCCAGAGGCGATCATTCAGAATTCTAAACGTAGCTCTAAGGAATGAGCTTATGCTATTGGTTCTTGGTTTATCAAGTCTAAGTGTTAGAGTCTGAATTTCTCTTATAATAGATGAGAATTTAACTTTTTAAAGGAAGCCTTTCATGCGGATGAAAAAATCAAAGCTCAGGAAGTTGTAGGGACTTGTTCAAATTCACATACTAACAGAACTCACACACCATCAGAACCAATAGAGTAGAAATTAGGACCTGTATCTTCTAAGAATCCATGTAATTCCCACCACCACGTTGTGGGAGCCACTAGAACAATGCTGATTACCTCACCCCCACCAACCAGGGTTGGAAGCACTTGGTATTCAGCTGCTGAGACTGATAATAAGTCCTCTTAAAATGGAGTTGCAAGATGAAATACAAGATGCCCAGTTAAATGAGTTTCAGATAAGAAATAGATACTTTTAAAATATGAAAGTGAAAGTGTTAGTCGCTCAGTCATGTCCAACTCTTTGTAACCCCATGGACTGTAGCCCACCAGTCTCCTCTGTCCATAGAATTCTCTAAGCAAGAATGCTGGAGTGGGTAGCCATTCCCTTCTCCAGAGGATCTTCCAGACCCAGGGATTGAACCCAGGTCTCCTGTAATACAGACAGATTCTTTACTGAGTCATCAGGGAAGCCGAGTACATCACAGACATTGCATGTGTTATGCATGCTGAATTGTTATTTATACTTTTGTTTGCTAAATCTGGTGATCCTAGCTTAAAAGTATGAATCTAGGCCTTCTACTTACTCTGATTTTAAAACTCTAGAGCTATAGATATAGTAAGAGGTCTGTGATAAATCCATGACAAAGAAATTTTTCTGAGATTGATATTATTCATGGTTTCTAAATAGATAAAAGCAAACGAAACAAAAATATAGTGTTTAGGGATATAGACATATACAATTATTAGAAGAAAATACTTCAGCCCGTTAAGAAGTACACTTGTAAGCTAGTGAGATGATGTTTGTAACTAGAGAGTTAAGAAGAAAAGTCAATTCTCTGCTAATGTTAAGGTGTAGCTTCAAGGCACGGGAGACATGTAGGAGAAATCAATGAGGAAAAGCCTGATTGAAAGAGGCAATCATTGCCATGGACAAGCAAAAAGCAAATTATTCTCCTTAATTGTGTATTCACAGAAGTCTTTCTTATGATATTAACATTATTCCTCCCAGTGGATAAATACATTTCTGCAAAACTGTGAATCATGGTTATTTTTGGCATGTCCGAGTATATACTTCTATATCTACTAACATATTGAGTTCTTTTTGACTTTTAAAAAGGACCAACTGTCCTTAACCAAGATT
Organism: Moschus berezovskii; assembly: GCF_049115385.1. Taxonomy (NCBI): domain Eukaryota; kingdom Metazoa; phylum Chordata; class Mammalia; order Artiodactyla; family Moschidae; genus Moschus; species Moschus berezovskii. Next base: position 52,362,521 of record NC_142482.1, on the reverse strand, counting down.
TTTTTTAAGTTATGATTTAATGTTAAATAAACAGTGCCTTTAAAAACTGTTTTTATTTTTGGCCATGCTGTGTGTCTCGCGTGATCTCAGTTCCCCGACCAAGGACTGAATCCGGGCCCTGCAGGTGAAAGCCTGGAATCTTAACCAATGGGTCACCAGGGAACTCCCAAACAGTGCTTTTTTTTCAAGCAGAGAAAGGAAACCTTCAAATCTAAAATGATAAATTATGCATTTTTCCTATAAGTATTCAGAATAGGAGGATTTGCCAATTAAGCAGGAGATATTCTGCAAAAAATTTACGTTTGTGCAACTTGCATTGAGTTAAAATGCTTTGGGAGTAAAATGTTCAAATACAGATGATTGCTGAGAAGTCATTTCACCTTAAAAGTATTAATACTCAGTGTTGCCAAAGACATAGTGAAGTGGGCCTTCTTGAACTTCGCTAGTAGAGTGTAATTTGGGAATATTTTTGGAAAGCAATTTGTTAGTATATACTAAGGCCTCTAAATATTATAGTCTTTGACCTTATAATTTTGCCAGGACTATTTCCTTAAAAACTCTCAAGAGAAATGGCCTCAGTTAACAGGAAACACCCTTCCCTCCTCAAAAGTCTGGGTCCCAGTTCACAGAATAAATGTGCCTGCCTATTTATCAAGTATTTCTGATAATGTTGAAAAAGTAAATCACCTATACATTCATTGACAGGGAAAAGATGAAGTAACTTATTGTGCAGTTATTGTGGAGGATACACTCATTAAAAGTATGTTTACCAAGATCTCTATGAAAAGATAAAATGCTCGCAAGGTTATGTTAAATGAAAAGAGCAGTATATCAGGGGTACAAAATTATCTCAGCTATGCAAAAGATATATGTGTAAAACTACAGGAATTAGATAAACCAAAATACTATCAAGTGGTAATTTTTATGTTGTAGGATCCTTCTTTATGCTTTTCTCTGTGGTTCCAGTTTTTCTACAATGAGCACTATCACCATTATAACAAAACCCAAAAAGGTATTTTAAAAAATTCCAAGATGGTAGCATGTTTCTGTGTTGGTTATACATGAATTGACTCTTGTGTAGGGAGAAAGAAATATTAAATGCATGAGTATGATACACCGTTTTCAGTTCCTCAAAGCAGGGATAAAACCGCATTTTCTCAGAAAGGATTTGTGCAGCCCTATGTTCCTATTAAATTGTATCATTTCACTGTATTTAGAGAATGTCAGTACATGGGTTAAACAAAAGTCATGTTTTCATATTGGTATATGAAGTGACATAAATCTCTAGTCTCTTGGGAGAGCATGCAATTTGTAATGCCTATTATTTTTATGTTATTAAACCCATCTCTGTTAATAAGATCTATAATTACTAAGCAGAAAGCATAATGAAGTTGGCTGATTACAAAGGGAGGAGAAGCCAAGTGTTTCAAACCCTCTGACATTTTCTGGTGATGGCCATTGACTACAGCACTGTTGTTTAAAGTAATTTTACTGAGAAAGGAATGTTTACAGAACATTAATTGATGAGCTTATATTGCTTAAGAGCTTTACATTTCTGAATTTGGATCTCCCTTTGTCTTGCTTCCTTTCTCTCTCCCTCCTTCCTTGCCATCCCCTACTGTTCAGAATTTTGAGGTGGAAATGGGGTAAAGCAGGAACCCATATCCTAAAATAAAGATGTCAGGTTGAACTTAAAGGGCTGAGGTCTGGGGACTCCTAAACCGGGTCTCCCCACAGAGAAACTCTTTACTGGTGGGGCTTTGTTGGACTTTTAGGAAGCTTTTTGCTGGGTGTGACTTCCTCACCTTAAGTAAATGATGACTTTATAAAGTTTTGCTATTTATGCACTCCTATTTGAAATGCAGTCTAATATTCTTATTGAGTATTAAGAAAAGGAAAAGGCCCTATCTTGTATTCTTAAACCTTTGGAGCTTTTTATTTTGAAATCAGTCAAATCAACAATGTGTAGACCCTATGAGTTTCTTTTCCCTTATTCCTTTACATTGAACTCATATGCGTGTGTGCTAAGTCACTTCAGTTGTGTCTGACCCTTTATGACCCTGTGAACTGTAGCCTGCTATGCTCCTCTGTCCATAGCATTCTCCAGGCAAGAATACTAGAGTGGGTGGCTATGCCCTCCTCCATAGAACTCATATGGAATAGTGGAATTCTTAGTGGCATCTATAGTGGCATCTCTTCTCGTATATTAATAAAAAATCATTTAGGAATTAATCAATTATATCTTACATCATGGCCCACAACAGTCATCATTAAATTTGGACCCAAAGACTGAACATCTTAAAGTTACCTCTGAATAAGTAACCCATGCCTCTGTCAGTTCCCTAGACAAGATTTCACCCTGCGAAGCTTAAAAATTTGAATCCAACAGTATACAACTGTGCTGTTTTTATTTAATTAATAGCTACTTTGGCAAATATGTTTCATGAGTGACATTCTAAATGATTTGAGGATAAACATAAAAAGGGTCATTTTTATGGAGATATACATGACAGGAGGGAGGGACACAGCCAAGAAATGAATGTGACTATATCTCATATATATGTGTTTTTATGAATTCCACTCAAGTAGGATTTTGAGAAAAATAGAATTTAATTGCTACTATTGTGTTATTAAGCTAGTGTCTTAGCTTTAAACCCACGCTTCCATTCTTTTATTGAAGTGTAGTTGTTGATGTATTATATTAATTTCATATGTACAACAAAGCATGATAGTGACACAACAATTGAATACTTTATAAAATGCTCACCATGGCAAGTCCAGTAGCAATCTGTCACTATACAAAATTATTGTAGCATTGTTGACTATATTCCTTATGCTGTATATTATACCCCGTGTAATATACGGCTTACCTGTTTTATAATTGGGAGTTTGCATCTCTTAATCCTCTCCACCTCTTTCGCGCAGCCTCCTGCGCCCACCTCCACTCCTCTGGCAACCACCTCTGTTTCTTCTTTGTGATGCTGTGATCTACAAACCGCTTTGTCCTTTACTGGCTGGCTCCTTTAGACTCTGCCAGTGGGCAATAGAGGCTGGGGAGGAAGAGGAGACGCTCCCCTTCCTGTTTGGTTCCTGCTTCTGTCAGGGTCACCGCAGCAACACTACTTCACCCCCGCAGTGGCAGCTCCTTCCAGAAGCAGCAATTGAATCCAGATGATTCTAGTTTACTGGTTTTCTAAACCTTGGAGAACCAGGCTTATCATGCGCTTTTGGAGACATGACCTTTGTCAACAGGGAATCCCCCTCCTTCCCTCATGGGTCTGGGTCGCAGCTCCCGGTGGACCCTCTCCCGAAGTTCTGCGTTATCTCAACAGCTACCCCTCCTCCAAGGTCTGAATTCTAGTCTGAGAGACCCACTCTGCAAGCTTCTGAGTTTAAATCATTCTGACCTTTTTCTTTAACTTCTCAGTCAGTCCCAGGGTTAGTAGCTGCATCCTGTGGGTGCCATTGCCATGATACCTGACTCCTTTTTGCTTTTTGGTTCTCCAGTATCTGGCTAGTAATGCTTTCCATTGAATTTTCTCTGTTAAAATAACTGGTGTGATTTCTGTCTTCTTTCTGGATCCTAAGGATATAGCTTTTAAAATAGGAAAAGTGCAGTCAATGTTATCCTCATGAAACACCCAAGGCTGGCTGCTGATTACTTCCTGCAGATAAAAAATTACTTCTTCGTGTCTAGCTCAGAGACTTTTCCTAATGCTCACCTGATTGGGCTATATAGAAACGAATTCAGAAGTACATGTATTTAATCTGCTGCTGATACTAAAGCTGAAACTCCAATACTTTGGCCACCTCATGTGACGAGTTGACTCACTGGAAAAGACTCTGATGCTGGGAGGGATTGGGGGCGGGAGGAGAAGGGGATGACAGAGAATGAGATGGCTGGATGGCATCACCGACTCGGTGGACATGAGTTTGAGTGAACTCCGGGAGTTGGTGATGGACAAGGAGGCCTGGCGTGCTGTGATTCATGGGGTCGCAAAGAGTTGGACACGACTGAGCGACTGAACTGAACTGAATCTGCTTTCTGACTGATTTAAAAAATCTGCAGTATGTGTTCAGTCGCTCAGTCATGTCTGATTCTTTGTGACCCCGTGAACTGTAGCCCACCAGGCTCCTCTGTCCCTAGAACGTTCCAGGCAAGAATACTGAGAAGGTTGCTATTTCCTTCTTCAGGGGATCTCCCCAACCCAGGGATCAAACCCATGTCTCTTGCATCTCCTGTATTGGCAAGGGGACTCTACCACTAGCATTCCCAGGTGGATGTGCCCAGGTTCATAGAATCCACTTACAATGAAGGAGACAGGGATTCAATTCCTGGGTCAGGAAGATCTCCTGGAGAAGGGAATGGCAACCTACTCCAGTATTCTTGCCATGGGAAAATCCCATGGACAGAGAAGCCTGATGAGCTATAGTTCAAGGGGTCTCAAAGAGTTGGAAACAACTTAGCAATGAAAAACCAAACAGAAAAATGTGAGTTACATATACAATTGAATATTTTCTAGTAGCATATTTAACATAGTATATCAAAATATTACCATCTTGTCATGTAATCAACATAAAATTACTGAGATCTTGTCAAAGACTGAGAGTTTGTGTTCCTTCCAAAATTCATATGGTGAAACCTAATCCCCAGTGTGATGGTACCTGAAGGTGGCACCTTTGGGAGGTCTTACATCATGAGAGTGGAGCCCTCATGAACAGGATTAAGGCCCTTTAAAAGAGACTCCAGAGAGTTCATTGTCCTTTTCACCATGTGAGGACACAGGAAGGAGATAGCCATGTATGAAGCAGGAAGCAGGCCTTTACCAGACATTGAACCTGCTGGCACCTTCATCCTGGACTTTCCAGTCTCCAGAACTGTGAGAAATAAATTTCTGTTGTTTATAAGCCACCTAAGCTATTGTATTTTTGTTACAGTAGCACAAACAGACTAAGACAGATACTTCATACTGTTTTTTTTCATGTGAAGTCTTCTAAATCTGATATGTATTTCATATATAGAGAGCCTCTCAGTTTGAACTAGTAACACTTCAAGTGCTCAGCAGACATATATGGTTAGTGGCTATGACATTTGACAGTCCAGGTCTAGATTTGTATCTAAGTGGGACTAGAAAGTACATAATCTTTTTTGTCTAGATTCTTTCACTCAGCATAAGTATGTTGAAATGTATCCATGCTTTAGTAGGTATCAGTAGTTTGTTCCTTTTCGTTGCTATTCTATTGTTTGAAAACGACACAAACTGTTTTTCCTTTCCCCTGCTGATGGACATTTATTTCCCACCTCCAAGGTTTTGGCTATTATAAATAACTCTGTTATGAATCTCCTTGTTCAATTCTTTGTGTGAACATATATTTTCATTTCTCTAGTGACAATACCTAGGATTAAGATTCCTGGTTCATACAGTACATGTACAGCTTTTTATAAAATTGTCAAACTGTTTTCCACAGTGGCTATGCCATTTACCATTCCCATTAGCAGTTTATGAAGTTTCAGTGTTTTATATACCCTCTAATATTTGGCATTGGCAGTCTTTTCAACTTTAGCCATTCTACTGGATGTACAATGATAGCGTTGTGATTTCAACTTTCATTTCCGTAATGATTATGTTGAGCACCTTTTCATTTACTATTTGTCTTTCGTAGATCTTTTTCAGTAATATGTCTGTACAAACGATTTGTCGATTTTTTATTAGGTAACTTGTCTTCTTATTGCTGTAAGAGCTATTTATATAACTATTTATATATTTATAACTTCTAGATATCAGTCTTTTCAAATATGTTTTGAAAATGTTTTCCTCCAATCTATGGCTTGCTCTTTCATTTTCATGGCATTTTGAAAAGCAAAAACTTTAACTTTGGATTATTGACTTTAACAGTTTGTGCTTTTTCTATGTCTTATTTAAAAAATGTTTGCCAAGCCCAGAGTTGCTAAATTCTTCTATGTATTCCTTTAGAAGTTTTGTAATGTCGATTCTTACATTTAAGACAAGGATATGTATTCAAATTAAGTTTGAGTTAATTTTTGTATATACTAGGAGATAAAGATTGAGAATTTTTTTTTAAATGACTATCCAATTGTTCCAAAATCATTTGCTGAAAAGATTATCTTTACCCCTATTGTATTACCTTGGAATCTTTGTTAAAAAATATTTTGGCCACAGATGTGTAGAATTATTTCTAGAGCTTCTGTTCTGTTCCATTGATCTTTTTGTCTCTCTTTATCCCACACTATCTTGATTAGTATAGCTTAATCATAAGTCTTGATATCAAGTAGAAAGTTCAACTTTTTCTTTTTAAAATTGCTTTGGTTACTCTAGTTGCCTTGCATTTCCATGTAAATTTTAGAGTTAGTCAAGTTTTAAAAAAATAAATCCTAGTGGGATTTTGACTAATATTGCATTTATTCTACAGATCCATTTAGGTTATGGCAAAAGACACTTACTTTGTTACACTAAAATGCATTGGTTATCTTGAACTGTGAATAGATTTCACCCACACATGACTTTGTAACATCTTGCATTGGTCATTTGAAAAATATTGGTTCACTTGGTATGCAGATCTTCCAAATGCTAACATATTTTATTATACAATATATTCATAAAACATAATTCTTTAATAATTCCACAAATTTCTTCAGAAAAGTCTATAAGTACCAGGAAGCTGTCAAGCTCTTATCACTGGCAGATACATGCTTTCCAAAACTCAGAATTTTGCTGGAAAGCATGCATTTTATCATTGGCAACAAGCACTTTCAGTTGTTTTCCTTGAAGTAACAGGCTCCCTTGTTAGACATTAGAAAATATCTGTCAGATACTGGAGTCTGATAAGCCTAGTTTGTCTGTCAGTCATTCTTTCAAATAAAAGTGGTGTTCTATGAAAAAAAAAAACCACAAAACTAAAAAACTGGCTAGCTCAGCTTGCAACTCAAACAAAGGTGCTTTTTCTTGTGACAACCCTTGTAAGTTAATCTGTAGCTGAAATATTTTAGTTATACTTCTCATTTCATCATGTAGAATATTAAGAAGTTGTGTATGCAATGGCTAAGATTTAGTAAAGTCAGTATTTTTTACTGCCTCGTCAAGGACAGTAAGTGCAATTGGCCTTTGTTGTTACTGTTGGCAGTGGTGGTGAAGATGGAGAATTACAATGATGACTGGTGTAACTTGGTGTCACTGCTTTATGTGAAGATGCCAGTGGTGGTTTTACTTACCATGCTTTTGCACTATTGTCACCAATATCAACACAGTGAAAAAAGCAATTAACATTCTAGTATTATTATGAAAAAAAAAGTAGTTTTGACCTTGTGGACTCCCCATGATAATTTAGGAAACTCTCTCCCTTCTAGCAGAGAAGGCAATGGCAAGCCACTCCAGTACTCTTGCCTAGAAAATCCCATGGATAGAGGAGCCTGGTGGGCTGCAGTCCGTGGGGTCGCTAAGGCTTGGACATGACTGAGCAACTTCACTTTCACTTTACACTTTCACGCATTGGAGAAGGAAATGGAAACCCACTCCAGTGTTCTTGCCTGGAGAATCCCAGGGAAGGGGGAGCCTGGTGGACTTCTGTCTATGGGGTCACACAGGGTCGGACACGACTGAAGTGACTTAGCAGCAGCAGCAGCTCCCTTCCAGGGTTCCTTGGACCAGACTTTAAGAAACATTAAGGGCACAAAAGGGCAACAAGGAAGGTTGTGCCGGGAAGCTTGGTTGAGGGTGAGGCCTGCGCTCAGGCTCCCCGGATACACGTGTAAGGAGAGGCTTGCCGCTCAGACCAAGGGGACAGCAGGAGCAAAGGCACAGGGTGGGAACAGCAGGTCTCCTCCCCCCAGTTTTGGTTCAGCAAAGGGCAGGGGCCTGAGCTGAGATGCAAGAGATGCAGAGGGACTGGCCTGTGTAAGAGGAGCTGACCCCATCCTTCAGCCGACAGAGTGCTCCTGGTGATCTCCAGCAGGGCGCAGGCAGTTAGGGTGGTCTGTCAGCTCCCTGGCTCCACAGCACTGTGGTGGAAGGATGTGGGAGGTTTGCGCTGGAGAGAGGGAGGTTGCTTACGAACTTGGGCTCCATCAAGGTAAGAGATGGTTTAGCAGAACAGATGGTCAACTAATTAAACATTCATCCCCCCGCCTCCTCATTAATTCAGTCAGAACATTCTAACCAATGCGTTTGCTCAGGGGACACGACTATATATCCCCTCTAATTCGTGGATGCGGACTTGGACAATAAAGAAGAAAAGCAGCCTTACAGAGCAGACTTGCTGATTCTATGAGCTATGTCCTTCCAGGCCCTTCCAGAAATTCCCACTGTCTCTGTTTCATCACTTCCTGTAAACTAGGGAAGGGAAAGCAGAGGGCAGGGGTAGAAGTGGGTTTACAAGCCACATTTAATTGTTTCCCGAATGAGCATAACTGGGATGCTATTGTAGAGGTCCGAGGTCACAGAATTAATTTTTTTTCTTGTTTTCATTACAATATGTATATTTCTGTGTGTATGCAAGGGCACACACATGTGCTTGAGTCCATATTCAGCATTCATTTGCACATTTTAACCCTGCTCTCCTCGGCTGCCCCCTCGTCCAAATCTGTTAGCTCTTCACGACTTCTCCAATGACTGCTCACTAGTCTTAACCCATTAAGACTGACCTCTTACAATCCATTTTATACACTATATCCATAGTGATCTTTTAAAAATATAAATCAGATTATATTGTTCACCTGCTTGTAATCCTCCAGTGACATCCTGTCCCACATAAGAAAAGATTCAAAATACGTATATGGTTCCTCAAGGCCCTGCCTACCGACTCTGGCTGGCCTCTCTGACCACTTTTCTCCCATCATGAATTGCCTGGCTCACCAAGATCGCATCACCCTGGCTTTGGGTGGTTCCCATCTCGGGCCTTCATACCCACTGCTGTCTCTGCAGGGTGTGCCATCCCCCTGAAGTTGTCCATGTCCCTCTAGGTCCTAACAGATCAGAGGAAGCCCCTCTCCCGAGCACCCACCTGGTGTAGCCTCTTGGTCACTCCCACCATTCCACTGTTTATTTACATCATAGTCTTCGACTGTGCTAGTACCTGCAACACTGCCTGGCACACAGTAGGTTCTCAATGAGTATTTGTGGACTAAGTGGGTAAATTAGTTGTAGATAAGTTTTTCTTTTCATGTTTGTTTTTTATAGTTACACGAAGTTGTAATACAAATGATCTAATATTGATGATCTGTTTAGATCCACCTTTTGGTTGCCAAGTTTAAAATTTTTTTTTTTAAATTTGGCTGTACCAGATCTTAGTTGTGGCATATGAGATATTTGTTGCAGACGTGGTATCTAGTTCCCTAACCAGGGATTGATCCCAGGCCCCCTGCACTGGAAGCATGGAATCTTAGCCACTGGATGACCAGGGAAGTCCATAATGCCAAGTTTTTTCTTTGTTTGTTTTTGCTTTGGTCAGGGCTTTATTCCTTCTAAAAACATGAAGTGGAAATTCATAAGTATTTGGAAGGTAGATAACTTTCTCTTAAGCAGCTAGAGATATTTGTCATGGTTGTAAAACAAGAGAATTTACCAGAATATTTATGGAGAAAGCCAATGTTTCCCTCTTTAGTGAAAGAGTGAAAGATTAAATGTAAAAATTTTACCATGTGGAGGACACAATCATATAAATACATTATTATAAAATATAACAAATATTGTAATCAAGACACAAAGCACCATGGGAACACAGTGGTAGGAAGTGCTTTTTGAGGCTCAGGAAATTGGGGAAAACTTCAGAGAGGAGATGGCAGTTGATACGGGTCGTGAAAGATGATGGATTTTCTAAGTAGAAAGAGAGAGAAAGGCATTGCAGGCACAAGGAACAGCGAACAGAAAGGTCAATGTGTAGAAGAACACGGTCTGGGGAATTAAGTATTAAAGAGAGATGATCTTTTCTTTCCTTCAGTTCAGTTCAGTTCAGTTGCTCAGTCGTGTCCGACTCTTTGCGACCCCATGAATCGCAGCACGCCAGGCCTCCCTGTCCATCACCAACTCCCAGAGTTCACTCAGACTCATGTGCATCGAGTCGGTGATGCCATCCAGCCATCTCATCCTCTGTCGTCCCCTTCTCCTCCTGCCCCCAATCCCTCCCAGCATCAGGGTCTTTTCCAATGAGTCAGCTCTTCGCATGAGGTGGCCAAAATATTGGAGTTTCAGCTTTAGCATCAGTCCTTCCAATGAACATGATCCACAAATCAAGCGTTTGGGCTCAAAGGGGAACCTCCCCCCCCAGTAGCATTCCCTGAACTGTTTTGAAATTGTTTAGAATTCCCTGGTGGCTCTGATGGTAAAGAATCCACCTGCAATGCAGGAGACCTGGGTTTGATCCCTGGGTTGGGAAGATCCCCTGGAGGAGGGAATGGCAACCTGCTCCAGTATTCTGGAGAATACTCCATGGACAGAGAAGTCTGGTGGGCAACCATGGGGTTGCAGAGTCGGACACGACTGAGCAACTAGGCACACAGCACAGAAAGCAGTGGAGGCTTCCAGGTGGCACTAGTGGTAAAGAATCTGCCTGCAGTACAGGAGACACAAGAGACTCAGGTTTGATCCCTGGAGTAGGGAAGCGTAACCCTCTCTAGTATTCTTGCCTGGAAAATTCCACGGACAAAGGAGCCTGGCGGGCTACTCCCAGAGTCCATAGGGTGCAAACAGTTGGACAAGACTGAGCGACTGAGAAGGCACACAGCACAGGAAGCACTGGAGTCATTTTTCTCCTAAGGAAGTCTTATCAATGCTTACAAGAGTAAACAGCCTCCTGGGTGGAGAAGGCCTGGGGGCTCTAAGTGGTTCCTGACCTCTGGTCCCTCCCTGTGTAGATTGATGGCCCACTTTAGGACCCTGGAGCTTTAAAGAGAATAATTTAAAAGCTACCACCTTTTACTCTTGTTAAGAAAACTGGGCGGGAGCTATCACAGCCAGGAAGATGTACCGCCCAGGTCTGCTGCCTGGAACATGTGACGTGGGAAACCCCTGCTCCCAGCACCTGGCAGGCTGCTCCTGGCCAACAATTGAATGTGCAGGGGCTGCTTGTGCAAGATGGGGTCGGGGGCGGACTCCTCTGATGGGGACTTCAGCTCAAGGGCTTTTCATCAGCCTGGCTGGAACATTCTTAAACCTGTGGGGTCCCCTTCCTACTTTCCTCTCATCATCCCCAACTCCTGTCACCTCTTTCAGCTTCCCCCCACCTAAATTTTCGCTCATTGCCATTTCCCTTGACAAATTTCTTGCATGTCTAATCCTGTCTTTGCATCTGCTTCTAGAAGGACCCGAACTAACACAGAAACCTGTGGAAGAGAGGCACGAGACTTACATTATTATCCCTCTCATTGCTATATTTCCAGATTAGCTAAAGTAAGCATTCCAAAGTTCACTGACACTGGCATGATTCCAGTAAAACCCAAAGGAGAGGAGGAGAGGATTGAGAAAGGAACTCCTCAGCACTCTATTGTATTCTTAAAGCTTGCAAATTAATCATGACTGAATTCCAAAATCTAAATATGGGCAGACTGGAAAACTTGAATAGATATTTAAACAGCCAGAGTAGAACTAAAGATTAGTTAATGGAGGCTGTTTTTTACACCCACACAACCTGGCAGATCATTGCTGTACAATCTTTGTCGCAAAAAATACTAGAGAAATATGGTTCTTTGAAAACATCTTCTGTCCCCGCATAAATCGCATAGGATCCGGAGGCATTTCTGCAAATAATATGTTTTCCTATGCCAGTATATAAATAGCTTTAGAGTGCTGAGATTAAAAAGAAAGTTGCCAAGGCTCTTGCTACACTGACAAGATTAAGCAGCCCATTTGGAGCCTGCACTGTTATTTGCTGTTAGGCCTGAAATTTAATGAGACTATGTACACTGTTGTTGCTTCCACTCAACCAGAGAAGAGGGCATATGCTGCCATATCTGGCCACCTAGAAAAGGCCAGAATGGGGCTGTCCCGATTTACCTGCCCTTTTGTGAGATTTACTTAGCAGGCAAGTACTTTTTCTCTATTGGAAAAAATTCATTTTAAATGATGACCAAACACTAATAGTTAATAGATGGAACCCAAAGGGATGAAAGCGGCCAAGTAAGCCCTTGGGTTAGGACAAAACCCTGGTGAAGAGAAGGGGTGACTTGGCAGTTGACACTAATGGGGGGAGACATCAAAATGTTGTAATTCAACATAAGACCCAGGAAACAGGCCGTCATGAAAGTGTCTCAGTGGCCTCCAGCGTCTGTGCCACATCTGTCTGCTTGCTCTGTGTGATCTTGTCTCCCTACTGGAGACAGAGGGAAAGAGGTCTATTTCTCCTTCTTCTCGTTTATTAAAAGGTAACGGGAACATCAGTCTTTCATCTGTTCAATGTCTGAAGCCCTGTCTCACATTTGGATTGTCTTATCTTGGGTCAGTGAAAGAACACAGCTTTCACTATAGAAAGAGAAATATCAGATACTTGCTTTCTCAGTCTCCCCTGCGAGAATCAAGTATGAGTCACAGCATTCACTTCTGAGATGAAGTCAGGAAGCTGGGGGGCCATAAGAAACTGCATTGTCTCTCAGGGTCAGAGGTGACAGAAAGACCAAGTCCTAGGGCAGTGGTCCTAGAGGGTTAGTAGAGCCCACAGCCCAATTAGTTTATTGACTATGCAAGTGGTCATGTTCCTGCTCAACAGTGCATTTCCTGGCTGCCTCACTGCAAATCTGATTCTTTAACCTTTCTAGAGATTCTGTGAGCCACCCTCTATCCTTTAGTAAATTAATTTTCTGCCTCAGTCAGATGCAGCTGGATTCTAGTCTTTGCAACTAAAAGCTATGAATGTTCCAGAGAAATATGGGGTGTATGCAGAAATATGGAAGTGTTATCTGGCTTTGAAATTGAAGGCAACAAAAATCCAGCTCATATTCTTAAAGATTCTGGTCATGATCTAATGAAGTGTTTAATCAAATTATCACCTAGGTACATCTACACTGAATTTCCACTGAAGGCAGTTTCAAGGGAACTGAGAGGTCAGTGCTGCTGAATATGAAAGTGACAGGGAACTCAAGGACTATGGTATGAGGTGGTGGCACCTTCTAATGATAATTGACAGGTTAAATAAAAAGAAAGACACGCTCAAATTTCCAGATTCTCAGTTCAAAGCACACACTGAAAACCAGAGACTTCCATGGCTTTGTCAGAAGAATTTATCACTAGCTACTGAAGTGTGCAGAGAGCCAAATATCAAATGTATGGGTTGATCCTGAACCTTTCTACATGAAAAAGAACTAAAGCCACACCCTCAGCTAGTCTCTTATCGGAGCACTGATTGGGGAAGGAAGGACAATTTCAGGGGGAAGACTTAGAAGATTCATGTAGGCCATGCAGGGGATGCTGGACTGAACTCATGAGAAGACCCAATTACCTAATGCAAAAGTAGCATGTGGGAGTGTGTAACTGTGAACCATAAGAACCTCCTTACATTGTGAGGAAATGGACCCTTGAATACTAATGTGTCCTTCCATGCCTCTACAAGAGCTGCTGCTAAGTCACTTCAGTTGTGTCCGACTCTGTGTGACCCCATAGGCAGAAGCCCACCAGGCTCCCCCGTCCCTGGGATTCTCCAGGCAAGAACACTGGAGTGGGTTGCCATTTCCTTCTCCAATGTGTGAAAGTGAAAAGTGAAAGTGAAATTGCTCAGTCGTGTCTGACCCTTAGCGACCCCACGGACTGCAGCCTACCAGGCTCCTCCGTCCATGGGATTTTCTAGGCAAGAGTGCTGGAGTGGGTTGCCATTGCCTTCTACAAGAGCAAAGAGCACAAATGGTAGACCAAAATCCTTATCCATGGAGTCTACTGAGACTATCAAACATTTTGCAAGTTTTAAAATTTTGTTCTTTTTTTGTATTCCTGCAAAATAATAAAGCCAAGTTAAGATAATTTCGTCCAAACCTGAGCAGTCATTCTCTCTAGTTTTTAACCTAGGCCAGCCTTTGCAGTGTAAGCTGGCTTGCTCAGATTACCCTTAAATCCTCACTGAGTACCCTTTGCTTCTCCCCTCTCTCCCTATAGTGAGGGACAGCATAAGGGATTTGCTTTCATTTGTCAGAGTCAGCAATGTGCTTCACCATGGGGCCTCAGGGTTATGCTACTTCTCTGGGTTTATATCAGATTCAGTCACAGACCGTGGAGCTGGCTCACAATAATGACATCATACGGATAAACTTGGAAACAGGAAGTAACATGTAGCCTAGGTGCCTTGGTATGTTCTGTGTGTCAAAGGGGTAGACTAAATCACATGGTGTTATGGGGCTTGTTATCCTGTTAAAGTTCCATGAGTTTGCAGGTGTGTTGGAGGGCAGGGAGTGGGGGGTAGAGAGATAGAGTGGCCGAGTGTGAGTGCATGAGCACACTGGGGAACTGGGGAAATTTTCCTACAATAGAAAAGACAAGCAACTGTCTATTGCACTTCTTACCACTAAGAAAGAGAGGCATAAGGCTTTAAGTGCTGAGTCACTCAGTCGTGTCCAGCTCTTTGCGACCCCATAGACTGTAGTCCACCAGGCTCCTCTGTCCATGGAATTTCCCAGGCAAGAATCCTGGAGTGGGTTGCCATGCCCTCCTCCAGAGGATCTTCCCAACCCAGGTCTCCTGCACTGCAGCAGGTAGGTTCTTTACCATCTGAGCCAACAGGGACGCCCCAAGACTTTATAGGCCTTCTTAAAATTTTAGAAATCACATGCACCACATTCGGATGCTGTGGCAGACATTACTAATTCTCTACAAATACGGATTTCTTTTTTTTGAGGGAACTCTAATTCTGTTTGAGTAGCAATGTGTCCACTGTGAAATATTCATATTCCCTTGTAGCTAAGAGTCGCCAAGTATCAGAGTATGGCTAACTGGCTAGTAGATTTCTGGGAAATGTACCACCTCTGTTACTGGGTAGTTGCTGCACCAGCCCTGGGCTGTCTACCTCCATACCTCTTACTCTGACAAAAATAACCCCCCCCCCTTATGGTTAAACTGTTATGATTGAACATAGCTAATTGTCCCTAATACAATTCCTAGCTGATACAAATGTGTTGTGCTGCTCACTTATTGGGTGGCTAGAAAAGCTGCTAGCTTTGAACTGGGGCCCAGAACAAATCTTTCCACCTTGTCAAGGAATTGGTCCAGGTAATTTCCCCTTTCGGCCTTATTTCCAGAAGATAGAAGGTGCTCAAAATGCTAGTGCCGGAAAATACATTATATGGATTCTTTGGAATATCTGTTAGGAGAACTTCAGCGGAGGACTGAGGACCGTTGAGTTTTAAACAAAGCCACATCTCTCTGGGCAAGTAATAATTCTTCTTTTGAGAGAAATTGTAACTTGATAATGAATGCATGCTTCTATTTCTAGACTCTATTCTATTTCATTAGTCTGTTTGTTTAAGCTCTACACCTATTCCAGTATTCTTGCCTGGAAAATCCCATGGACAGTGGAGCTTGGAAGGTTACTGTCCACGGGATTGCAAAAAGTTGGACACAACTCAGCAACTGAGCATGCATACACGCGTGAGCATACAAACACACACACACACATGCCCATATTGAAGCTTTCCCTGTGGCACAGTGGTAGAGAATCTGCTTGCCAATGCAGGTGATGCAACAGACATGAATTCAATCCCTGGGTCAGGAAGATCCTCTGGAGAAGGGAATGGCAACCCACTCCAGTGTTCTTGCCTAGGAAATCCCTTGGACAAGGAGCCTGGACATGGGCTCATGGACATGGGCTACAGTCCACAAAAACACGACTAAACAACTAAACAGCAACAACATGTCAACACTATCTACACTCTCTTGGTTAATATAGGTTTATAACAAGTTGTACATCTGGAAAAACTAGTCACTCACCGTGTTGTTCTTCAAGAGGGTTTTAACTATTCTTGGCCTTTTGTACTTTTTATATAAATTTTAGAATCAACTTGCCAAGTTCTACGAAAAAGATTTGTTGGAATTTTGACTAAGATCACACCAAAACTATTAAACTGGGAAGAAATGGCATGAGTATTACCATGAAAATAGCATGCCCTTCTATATATGCAGTTTTTAAATTTGTTCAAAAAACTTAGTTTTCTCCATAATAGCCTGCATATTTTCTGATAGATATTTCCTCAACATCTAGTATCTTTGATATTATTATAAATTAAAAAAATTATTTATTCTTAAACTATTTGGTATCTAATGTTCAGAAATATGATTGTATATATTAATTTTGTATCAAGAAAACTTGCTAAACTCTAATTCTTGTAATTTCTATGAGGATTCTTTCAAAATTTTTAGACATACAATTTTTTTATCCACAAATTAACAGTCTTCTCCAACAATTCTTAAGACTTTCTCTTATTTTACCTGTCTTACTATTCTGGCTAGGACCTATTATAAAGTTCAACTAGGATTTTTTTGGATTATCAAAAATCCTTGTTTGTCCTTTTTTAATTTCACAGGGAGTGCTTTCAATGTTTTTTCATTAAATATGAGGTTTTCTATTTTTTTCCCATAAATATTCAAAACAGGTGCTTGTTTATATTGAAACATAATAGATGCTGTCAGATTGATTTTCCCAAAAGCTGAAACAATTCACTCTTCTATCAGAATTTTTGCCAGCAATAGGTGTTATAATACTTAAAAATATTTGCCATTCTGTTGAGTGTAAAATGTACCTTATTATTACTTTCAGTTGCCTCTTCTCAACGGTTAGTGAATTTGACCTTTCCATATGTTGTTGACTATTTGAACTTGCCCTCTATGAATGATCTCTTTGAATCCTTTTATTTTAGTTTATTGTGCTGTCTCTTTCTTCCAATTTTAAAGAGATTTTTGCAGAGTATAATTAACTCCCACACATTTTGTGCATTTCAAGTAGTCTCCTAAGCTTATCATTTGTTACTGACGTTATGTTTTTTTAACCTATAAAATAGCTTTAAATTTACATGTAATAAAATATCTATTTTTTATTTTGTATACCTATTTTTCCAGCCTTGTTTACATCATGCTTCTCAGATTTTCTTGTGGAATTAAAAAAAAAAATTCTACATTTAAGTCTTCTAGTCATCTGACAATTTTAATATACTATATAAGATAGCAGTCCAATTTTACTTTATTTCTGTTGGATAACTATTTATATCATCATCGATTATTAAATAACTCACTCTTTCCACTTAAATGAAATGGCATTTTTATCATATATTGGATGATCACATATATGTATCTTTGAAGTCCTACGCTTGTTCTTTTGTGTAACACTGCCTCCTTAATATTAGCAAATGTGCAGTAAAAGCACAAAATTATTCCTCCACCATGTTGACTTAGGTATCTATACAGTTTCTAGAAGATTAAGAAGTTATAATTCTGATACCTTTATCACAGGAGAAAAGTCCAGGGAAAAGATGAAGTGAAATAATAAAGAAGATGGAACCGACTTTCTAAAAAGGATTTAAAACAGCCGAGAGGAACATACACAGCGTATTAAAAGGTGAAGCAAACACCTAAATAATGAAGGAAAGTCAGCAAAGAAGGGACAAAGGGGGAGCCAGATGGAAGGGGTCCAAAAACTGAGCTATGTGTCTATGAAACAGTTCTGAGAACAAGTATGCTACTTGACCCTTATACATAGCTTGCTGGTTAATACTAGGAAACAGTAGTGGTACACAGACAGAATAAAGGCTGAAGGAGTTTCATCCTGTCTGTCCAATGGATTTTCCAGAATTCAACTGGATTAGACCTTCACGTTATATGGAGAGATTCATTTACCTTAATTAGATGTTGTCCTAAACTATGAAATAAACTCACACGAGTACAGTAGAATATAACGTTGTTTGAGAACAATATCTTTCTTAGGCAGTTTTCAAAATTTATACTTTAAAGGCATTATTTGAGTCAACTATAAGGTGAGAACAGCAGCATTTTCGATGGGCAGCAAAGGAGTAAGAGGGGATGACAGAGGGACAATCCAGGTAAGGATGAGAATTCAAGTTTTGGAGTCAGATTGGAGTTCCAGATCTATTTTGGCCTTCTGATATTTTCAAGTTACTTCACATCTCCAAGCACATTTCCTTATTCACAAAATGAAATGAGGATAATTTCCACTTCACAGAATTTTTGTGAGGATTAAACAGCAAATGAAATTTAATGCCTGGTGATTTAATACCATTGACGCTACTGTTAATGGAGTAAAAACTACAGATTTTCTTCCTTACAATTAGCTTATTCTTAGTCTAATTTCACCTCCGTGTTATCTCAACAGAGTCGGTAGAATTGTTAGTTGTGACAGACTAGCATCTGACGATGACAGAGAAGACAAAATTCCACGATGATGGGCCTTCCTCTGTCCAATCAGTGACATCACTCTCTGTCACAGCCTGGGCTCCCCAGAGTTTAGGGGGTCGGATGTACCTCAGGAGCTGTCCTTGGAAGGACGCAGCTGTGGGCTGAGGGAAAAACTGACTGTGGTGTAGGCCTTACGGCAGGCTCAGCTTACTGGGAGTCCAGGAGCTAGAGGGTCTTTTGGAGCATCCCAAGTTGGGCTGAGATGGCCTGGCCTTTATAGTCCCAGGTCCCTCAGTCAAGGCACGTGGGAAGGGGAGAGACCTTAGCCAAGGGGGTCTCCACAACTGAGGAAGCCCTGAATTCCTTCCTCCCTTCACGGAAAGGGGTCTGGGCCACACAGAATGGTCTGCACACTGCATCCTATGAAGATAAGCTCTGTCTCTGGTGGCTTTCCTCCTGTTCCAGACACAGAAAATGTCACATTATCAAGTTCCTTCTAACTCTTCTAGTAGCAGTTCCCAGGGAAGAGTGACAGACATTTGTAAGGATGGCATATACTGGCTTCCAAGGGAGGAGTTACCTATGTTCTCAACTGAAGAGCATCTCCCACTTCTGAGTGAACTAATTAGGGGAGAAGGACCCAACATAGACAAAGCCCCTACCACCCTGTCAAAAGCATCTGAGCAAAGGCTGAGGTCGACTGATGGAGGACAGCATGTGAAAAGCACAAGCTCTGAGAGCTCTGAAGCCTGTCAAGTTCCACAGGCGTGACCCTATCCCAACGTCTTCAAGATGACGGGAGCAAATGAGGGCAGAGGTGGGGCCTTCTAACTTAGGAATTCAGGGTCCAGCTTCAAAAAGAGAAATGAAGTCCCTAAGTGGCAGAATGCAAAGGACAGCAAAAGAAAAGCTTAGAAAAGTGGGGGTTGGGGGGCACTAGACTCAACTTTAGTCCCCAGAGATATTACTAATGGAATGTACCTATTCTCCTTGTCTTAAACGAAATGAGGAGGCCAAGAATTGACAAAATAACTATTCTTCCATGACATTCATCGCCTTATATGAAAAGAAAAAAAGAAACAGAGTGCTCCTCAGGGTATTACATCCCAGAGAGAGTGAATGTTGTGATTCTCTGGAGGGGCTGCTGGATAACTCGTCGTGAAGTCCGTGGAACTATCGGGAAAGGATGGATGTCCCGCTTCTGCTGAAATGGACAGTCATTGACTCTTCACATGTATGCTAGGTCGCTTCAGTCATGTCCAACTCTGTGCAACAATACGGACTGTAGCCCAGCAGGCTCCTCTGTCCTTGGGACACTCTAGGCAAGAATTCTGGAGTGGGTTGCCATGTCCTTCTCCAGGGGATCTCCCTGACCCAAGGATCAAACCTGCAACTCTTATGTCTTCTGCATTGCTGGGCAGGTTCTTTACCACTAGTGCCACCTGGGAAAACTCATCAACTCTTTGCCCTTATTTGAATCTCCATTTCAAGGTTGCTGCTGCTGCTGCCAAGTCGCTTCAGTCGTGTCTGACTCTGTGCGACCCCATAGACAGCAGCCCACCAGGCTCCCCTGTCCCTGGGATTCTCCAGGCAAGAACACTGGAGTGGGTTGCCATTTCCTTCTCCGATGCATGAAAGTGAAAAGTGAAAGTGAAGTCACTCAGTCATTCCAGACTCTTGGTGACCCCATGGACTGCAGCCTACCAGGCTCCTCCATCCATGGAATTTTCCAGGCAAGAGTACTGGAATGGGGTGCCATCGCCTTCTCTGCCATTTCAAGGTTAGGAATCAACAAGTCACCAGAGGAAAGAAGAAAGTAAATTTGAACCATGTTACAAAATAAAATACCACAAAATAGTATGTACAAGAATGGCTGGGGTCTTTCCTAGAACTTGTTCATTTTGTCTTGTGATGATCACTTCTGGCCAACAACAGCCTGGTATTTGTATCTGCTAGAGGAAGTTCAAAGAGGGCTGAAGAGAAAAACAGTAAAGTAAGTCCTGCCAACTAAATAAAAAGGCACCTGTCAAAACATCAATTTGTGTGAAATGGCAAGAGAACATCTAATATATGAGGCCTATCAACGAACATCTAAATAACGGTGCTTTTCTCAGCACCTTCTGTGCTCAGGTTTACATTTAAAATACATACGTCTAGGAACTCAGAAGAGATGAGGGTTGAGTTAGAGCTGACACTAAATGTTTCTCACATGTGCTGACACCCTAATAGCACACTCATCACAAGAGCTGCCTTCGTGTCACCCCAGTGAGGCCAGAAAAGGGAGGCGAACCTCCCGCTCTGCAGACTGCCCATAATTATGAGTTTGCATCAAAAGCAAAGAAAGGTTAAGCCGCTGATCTCATTTAGAAGCACAGTTCAGTTCAGTTCAGTTCAGTCACTCAGTCGTGTCCAACTCTCCGCGACCCCATGAATCACAGCACACCAGGCCTCCCTGTCCATCACCAACTCCCGGAGTACACTCAAACTCATGTCCACAGAGTCGGTGATGCCATCCAGCCATCTCATTCTCTGTCGTCCCCTTCTCCTCCCGCCCCCAACCTTTCCCAGCGTCAGAGTCTTTTCCAGTGAGTCAACTCGTCGCATGAGGTGGCCAAAGTATTGCAGCTTCAGCTTTAGCATCAGTCCCTCCAATGAACATCCAGGATTGATCTCCTTTAGAATGGATTGGTTGGATCTCCTTGCAGTATAAGGGACTCTCAAGAGTCTTCTCCAACACCACAGTTCAAAAGCATTGACACAGAGTCTTAAAGGCTTTGAGGATATAAAGCATGCCACATTGTGAGAGAGGATTTCTGTACAGAAAATTATCAAGGATGTGACTGTAAATGTTTCTATTACCAGATCCATATATGTGCCTCTGTAAAAAAACACCAGCATGGAGTTTGACCTCCAGGGCAGCTGGAGATGTCTGTGCCAGCAGAGACACTGAAGTGCGACAGAAGACCGGCCCAGCGCGGAGCGGCGTCCACCTCGTGCCAGACCCGGGACTGGCCGATCAAACCGAAAGGCGACGCGGGCAGTCAGCACGCCTTCCCTCTCAGAGAAGTCTCTGTGGAAGTGAAGGGAGCCCTGGAAACCACACTGACTGACGTCTCCAGGTTTGCAGGGCTGAGGATGAGGGGCACAGGCAGGTGTGGAAAACATCACACGCCCTTTCCTTTCTCCTCCCCCTCTCCCCACATAAAGCCCTGATCACACGAAGCGCCAGGGGATGGCTGGCTCTCAGCTGCGCACCATTCACTGTGAGCAACCTTCCAGCTCTTCCCCTTTGAGAAACTTACTAAGCTAAATCACGTGGCAGTGAGCAAGAGATTTTCTCTCCTTTCACCTTCCTTTATCTTTCCTTCATTTTTATTCTCTTACATTCCTTTCAATTTCCTTGTTGTTTAGTCGCTAAAAGTATTGTGTCGGACTCTGTGTGACCCAATGGATTGTAACCTGCCGGGCTCCTCTGTCCATGGAATTCTCCAGGCAAGAATACTGGAGTGGGTTGCCATTTCCTTCTCCAGGGGATTTTCCCGACCCAGGGATTGAACCTATGTCTTCTGCATTGCAATCCCCTCCCCCACACTTAGGTTAGGGGTTTGATAACATGATAAAATAATATTGAACCTCTTAAATTATCCCTGAGAGAATGAAGGTAGACAAATCTGTAACCACCCCCCTACCACACACGCTGGTTCCCTGCCACATCCAAGGAGCAGTTTTTATCTGTTGGGTCTGCCAGGACTGTCAACACCCTACATCCTTTCAACCGTTGAACACAGCAGAAACTCGCCCACACGTTTTCAGGGGAGGCTCCCAAACTCTGTTATTGTGTCACTTCTGGCTCCTGTGCTGTGTGCATTCCTGAACACGACAGCCTCTTTCTCCACAAGATAAACACACAGGCAGTGAAAGGTCTAAGATGAGCTTTACCATGGAGAGACTGCACTGCAAGACGAATTGCCTTTTAGAGAGCCATTTCTGGAAAAGTAACACCACTACCATTTGCTGCTAAATAAGCTCAAAGAACTTAAGTGGGACTGAAACAGGCTGGCTGGCGGAACTTGATATTTCTTTTGAGCGAGGCTTTTCTTTCTCTGCAGAACCGCTATTTTGTGCTCAAGTCTTGATGAAATGCAAAGATGCAAGTGGGGATGCCTGCTAAAACTGAAACCATCAAACTTGGGAGTCCAGAAGCAGGAACAGTGAGTTGCTGCCTTGAGAGGGTTGACACCTCCTCATTCCAGCTCTCTTGACCTACTGAATAATTTCTTCCTTAAAAAGCACATCATAAAGACTTTTTTATGTCTACACTGACCACTAGAGTTGCAGACATGTGGATGTTAGAGCAGGAAGTGCTCTTAAATATCCACTCTGCCAGTCATTAGTGGTGAGAGCATTTCTTAAGTCAGTGGGATGTCACTAAAAAAGCAGACAGAGCTGTTCTGATTGAAATGGGGGAAGTGTTGCCCCTGCCCTGTACCTCCAAATTCCACAGAGCCTCATGAAGGCTCGATGGAACTCTTTGCGGGACAATGCTGGAAAACTCTTGACCTTGACCAGGGTCTCAACCTGGTGGTTTTCTAGCCATGGCTCTGACCCCCAGAGCTGTTTTTTTGGTCTGGTTATTCTGGTGCTTTAAGCATTGTTGTATTCATTTTCAACACTTAGTGTCAATAGATTTTTGCATAAAGGCATGGCTTCCTTGGTAGCTCAGTTGGTAAAGAATCTGCGTGCAATGCAGGAGACCCGGGTTTGATCCCTGGGCTGGGAAGATCCCCTGGAGAAGGAAATGGCAACCCACTCCAGTATTCTTACATGGAGAATCCCATGGACAGAGAAGCCTTGGAAGCTACAGTCTGTGGGGTCACAAGAGTCAGACACCACTTAGCACCTCAACCACCACCATGAACGTCAGGCTCCTCTTCAAAACTCAGGAGCTGGGGAGAGAGGGCACTGGCAGTCCTTCACGGCCACAGTGCATGGAAGATAAGCTGCAGCTCACCGTGACCCCTCAACCACCCTGGGCACTCACCCATCAGGTCACCTGTGCAGCCATTTGGGCTTTGTGGCCTCTGTGAGCACAGATCCGGCTGATCTCGTCTTACAGCTGAGTTGACGACAGCAGCCTGGATCGGCAGAGGCGGTGGCAGACGGACCTGGGTTTCCCAGGTGCGGGTTTGGCGGTGATGTTTCTAGTGGCGGTGCTTCAGTTGCTCAGTTGCGTCTGACTCTTTGTGACCCCGTGGACTGTAGCCCGACAGGCTGCTCTGTCCGAGGGATTCTCCAGGCAAGAACACTGGAGTGGGTTGCCATTTCTCACACGTTGGCATTTCTCCAACTAGGGGTCTGTGGAGCTGGTCTTCATGATCCAGGAGAATACCTGCCCTTAAAAATGTGTCTGTACTCGACTGACATTCAAGGAATCCCATGCTATACCCAGTTACCAGCAGAATGCCTAAAGTTTCACAGTCGTAAATGTGATCAGCTGTTTCTGCCTTGCTAGCTGTCTTAGAAAAGCAGGACTCCGTCATGGCAGGCCTCACTAACATGCCATTCGGGATATACTGTTAGCCAGATATATCCCCTGAAACATCACAGGGAGTCACAGAAAGGACCTTTGAAGCAGCCAGTAGTTTTGATTCCTCCAAGTGAATTTCACAAAGGTTCTGCAGTGAAGGGTTCGGAAGGAGAGGACTGCAGGAGAGCCTGTGGCGATAGCACTGCCTTTTACCCCACTGAGGATAGAGGCATCTTTAGTCTCACATTCTCACCATGATGTTAATATAGTAACTGTACTGGGAAGTGACTCAGCACTGTGGTAAAGGGTAGGCTTTATTGCCAGATGGCCTGGGTTCAAATCCCAAGGCCACCATTTACTACCAGTATGATGCCTGGGCAGAGAAGGCAATGGCAACCCACTCCAGTACTCTTCCTGGAAAATCCCATGGACGGAGGAACCTGGTAGGCTGCAGTCCATGGGGTCGCTAAGAGTCAGACGTGACTGAGCGAGTTCACTTTCATTTTTCACTTTCATGCACTGGAGAAGGAAATGGCAACCTACTCCAGTGTTCTTGCCTGGAGAATCCCAGGGGCTGGGGAGCCTGGTGGGCTGCCGTCTACGGGGTCGCACAGAGTCGGACACGACTGAAGTGACTTAGCAGCAGCAGCAGCGGCATGATGCCTGGGAAGATACTTATCAGTATAGCATCTGTAAATGGCAATAATATTTATCTGGCAAAGTTATTGTGAGAGTTCAATGAGATAAATACCAAAAACTCCATGCCTCGCATATAATAAACATTGAGAAAGGGTTGCCATTATTAGCACAGCAGATTTATAGCTTATAAACCACTCTCACGTCCTTCCATTTCTTCCTTATAACCAAGCTGTGAGCTGAACAGGGGGAACTGTACCCACTTTGACAGACGAGAATTCCAAAGAGCTTGAGTGAGTTGTCCACGGTCATGAAGGCAGTGAGGGGAAAAGCGCGGACGTGAACCAGGTTTTGTGTCTCAAGATCCTGGGTTGATTCTACTATCCACAATGCCTCTGGGATCCTCCAAGCGACAGAAATAATTTTCAAGGACTATTCTGAGGGTTAGGAGTCAACACATACTCATACGTGGTGGGAGCAAATCATTTAAAAGGCAGGGCTTCGGAGAGACGCGGGAGCAAAAACAGAATTTACATAGAGAAATGAAAACCTTCAGCACAGTGAGGAGATTTTTAATTGGAAATGAAAACCAGCCTGAAGGGGGATGGGTGCCGGTGACGGGCAGCCCGCAGGCGGTAGTGTACTTTTACGTGATAAATCAAGGGCCTTCAAGGGCGCCCTAGTGAGTATCTGCATCTGCCACGTGCCTCTCATCCAGGGTGGATGGAGCGCGCTGGGGGGCTGGGCAGCGGCCCAGCAGAGGTGGGGGGAACAGACCCTTCCTGGCCAGAGCTTAGAGACGCTGGACACTGCCGGGGAGCTGCTTTAAGAACCGCAGCAGCCCACATTTACCACGTAAAGCAGACCTGTCAGATTACAGGACTTTCATTGGTTAAAGCCTTGGGATGCTTTTTATGGTGTTTCCTAAATTACTGCTTTGGATTCCAGAAATTTTATACAGGAACTAGGCACCGCGGCAAACTCACTGGAAATAGATCTCGAGTAGTCCACTTAGGAAGACAGCTAGGCCCCAGAGGCAGTAACAGAAAATTGGCACTGGCCTGGATGGGCATATTTCCAGTTTTATTGGGATACAAATGGGCCCACAATTTTATTCACTTTAAGGCCAACATTGGAGGTGGAGGCGAGGGTAGGGGACATATAGGGGTGGTGAGGGAGGTCTCTTTACATTGATTTTGATACTGAGGGCATCTGCTTCTCCCCCTGCCCTCCCAGGCCCCCATGCTTAAACCCTGGCCCCATGCGTTCACCCACATCTTACCCTTTCCTATCCCTTCCTCCACAGGAGGACTGGTTGAGGTGGGTATGAGGTATTTAACAGCTGCATTAATATCTTCTGAAATAGTTTAATGCAGGGGGGTGGGGGGATGGGGAGGTAGGGGTCGGGGGGTTGTGAATCAGGGAACTAAGATCGCACATAGCATGCGGGACGGCCAAAGGAGAAAAAAAATCGCCCCCCACCAAAAGAATATCGCACTCATGTCAGCTTTTTGGTTTTCATGGTATAGGATAGCTTTGAAATTTGTTAACATTAAAGGAAGCAGGGTCAAGAGCAAGCAAGGTCAAGGCTATCTCTACCATTTTTGCAAGACTTTTGTCTCAAATTATTTCAAAATAAAAAGTTAAAACAGCAAGAAAGAAAGTCACCGCCTTCCCTGCCGTAAGAGGCCATTTCACAGTTGTCACTTATGCCTGTGACATTAAGTGTTACTACATGTGCTTGTGTCATGGTTACATTATTTTATGTAACCCTGCTTTGCGGTGGTGTCACCCCTATTTTTCCAGGTGAGGGAAATGAGACATAAAAATTATGTAACTTAAAAAACTAGGCACCAGGAGTTGGCCAACAAAGGACAACAAATAGCCACGGCTCACGTCTGCTCCGAGAGACAAGAAATCTTAGCCTTAGTAGTATGGGCGCCTAGTGCAATGGCTGATTAGCCTTAGTAGTATGGGCGCCTAGTACAATGGCTGACACACTCGGGAAATGCTTCTGTTGGTTTACTGTACTCATTTATCTACTAGATGACAATGTACCATGTGAAGTTACTTTACTTGGTTAATGAATGCTTTTTTGGTGACAGAGGGGCAGACCATCTTTTCTCAAACTGGCCTAAGTCAGTGTGGGGCTCCCAGGCTGGGCTGCTCAGGCTATAGCCACAGGACACAGAAGCTCTGATTTTATTTTCCTAATCAGATCCAAGGCCATTATTAATTTCACTCCTGTAAGCAATGCCAGTTAGCATTTATTATATACCCACTCCGAAAACAGGAAATGCCATTTGTTCCTGTAGGTGCATTTTTAGACACTGCCTTATAAAGGGTGGATTTATGGAAAACCTATTTTCTAAATGTCAAGGCTTTCAAGTACAGCAGAGAGTTGTGACCCCCTAAAAGG
This sequence comes from Moschus berezovskii, assembly GCF_049115385.1. Taxonomy (NCBI): domain Eukaryota; kingdom Metazoa; phylum Chordata; class Mammalia; order Artiodactyla; family Moschidae; genus Moschus; species Moschus berezovskii. The sequence goes on along the minus strand of NC_142482.1, from coordinate 52,335,610 downwards.
CAGTTGTGTACATCAATCCCGTAGTCACCTGGACTCCCTTGTCTGCTCTCCGTTGTCCAGCTCCTGGGCCTACATATTTTATGTCTCAGTTCCCTCACCTGGAAAGATGCGGATGACAACACAACAAAGCAAGGTTGGATAAAATAATGTATAAATATGACACAGGTTCATAGAGCAGCACTTAATTAACGCTTGTGTCCTTGTTTCTTTCCATTTCCTGTGGGACACAGAGCCTCCTTCACCCCTTAACAACAGGTACTGGGGATTCACATTAAACGTTGCTTGTGTAACCCCACGGCTACAAACTAGATGTTCAACCTACATGGTACTGTTCCAAGATCTATTTTCTTAAAAAATAAGATTATATAAAGTGCCCCAATGAAGTGTAAGCTCTGTAAAAATGTTTTTAAAATCCAGTGTTATATATCTAATCGGTAGGAAATGTGCTAATGGCAATAAGCATCAATTAAATATTTCCTGGGCAGTTGTAGTTTTCTTCTACAGGATGTTTTTAAAGAGATAGTTTGCACAATTCAGGTCTCTTAGAAACTTGTTAGTGAATATTTAGGATGATGACTTCTTTTCTTATTGACTCTGTAGCTAGTCGTTGAAACTTTATTTTTGGTCATGGTAATTAAGAAGATGATAAAGGTATTTCAAACTGATAAATTAATTTTAAAAGGATTACTGTGTGTTTTACTCTCCTTAACTTCAGGAGACCCGTCCAAATTAAGGAGACCAACCAAATGTTGTTCTATCACTTTCTTTATTCTTGGCTGTCACAGGTCCTACCTGATTTTGTGGTCTACTAACAAAAGAACACTTTGTGTTGCGTTAAAAGCTCTAGCCATTCCCTTCTCCAGGGGATCTTCCCAACCCAGGGATCAAACCTAGGTCTTCTGCATTGTAGGCAGATTCTTTACCATCTGAGTCACCAGGGAAGCCCAATAATAAATACATCAAACTACTAAAAGAGCTGTGAAATTACCACCAGAGAAGTACTAAAATGATCATAATATGCTGAAGGCTTGATTCCTTTTTCAATCTGAACATTTTGTTCAGTCGTCTCTTATTTGCATCTGGATGTTTGTGTGTATTTGTGTGTATGAGAGAGAGAGATTATGAGAGATTGAGAAAAAGTGAGACCAGAATCTGCTGTAGTCATCCATCTTGCACCAAGAGAGGAGGTGGCCCAAACACTGAGGAAGGCAGAGGGGAAAGAATCACCAAAAGAAAGAGTTTTGATGACACAGTTGAGCAGCTGAGCTAAATCAATCCTGGAATCACCACACCTCTATTTTATCAATAGTCTTATTGAGTAGGCCACTTTCACTTTGGATTTCTATACCTGGAGCTGAGAATATCTTAACAGATCATTAACTATACTCATATTTCCCCACATATTTTGATTTCAGCTTTTTTTTTGGTGTCCTCTTCAGAGATACACACATGCAGGGGGCACATGCGCATGTGCGCACACACGCATGCACACACAGAGGAGGTCTCACTATGAATCAGCACAGTGCCATCCCCCAGTCTCAATGGCTTCAACATCACACACATTCCTTGCTCATGCCTCCTGCCTGCGTCCATTGTGAATTGGCTTTTTCTCATAATCCATCTGAGAACAAAGCTGAAGGAGAACACAAACCAAAAATCAGCATGTCACTGGGGTAGGAGGAAAGGAGATGTCCAGAGGACCTTATACTGGAGACTGAGTGCCCTGGTCCAGAAGTGGCACTGATCACTTCCACTTACAACTCACCGGCCAGAACTAGTCACACAATCCTGTCCAACCACAGGAGGGCAGGAAATGCCAGGAGGGCCACGGGCCCAGCTGCCCTGAAGGAGGAGATATAGAACAGCACTAATGACTACCAGAGCCCTTTCCTAAACAGGGTTATTCACCGGAGGCAGTGGGGTGGGGGGCGGGAGATAAGTGTGGGAAACGGGATTGTTTTTCACTGAACACCACTTTGATAGTATTTGGGCTATCTTAAAGGTTTAAAGGCTGAAGTGTAACGCAGAGAGAAGCACACAAATCACAAAAGTACAGCTCAATAAATGAGCATAATAATGAACTTATTTGTATAATTATCACCTGGATCAAGAAATAACATTGTCTGCACCCCAAAACTCCACCTTGTGACTCCTTCAGTTTCTCCTTCTATCTTTCTTCCCAAAGTTATCCTGATTCTTAATCCACAGATTACAAATTAAAGAGAAATATTTACAGACTTGTCATGAGAGAAGCATAAGGGAACATGCCCTTGAGGGTTTCTGTAAACCCGGGGGGTGGGGGTAAATAGCCTGTTGGTTTGACACGTGCAGGAGGTAGAGAGTGAGTAGAAACGTAGCTGGACCAGGGAGAACTGGGCTCTGTGAGACTTAGAGGATGGGAGGTGAGCGGAGGAGACAGTGCCTGCCCCTGCACCCCTCAAGGTGTCAGCACCTCTGGCGATGCCGTACACGGCTCCTTGGAACTCACCTGGATTTCCTGACTCTGGAGCCTTCTTCACCCAGGCTGAGGCAAACCAGAATGTAGAGAGGCTTCCCTGTGACAGCTGTGCTCCCCAGACAACAAGTTCAATGCTGACACTAGGCAATCAGGCGAAGAGAAGGGGGAGCAACCACTGCGGAGTAAGGGCCAGACCTCGCCCCTTCCCGAGAGCTTCGGGATTCCCATTCCATACAGTGGGGAGGTAGTAATGACAGTAGGTGGCCCAATAGCAACTGCTTTTGGATGGTTTCCCAGGCAGGGAGGTGGGGGCCACAAAGCTGGATATCATTTAAAAAACAAAATCTCGTCAGCCATCGTCCCCTTCTGCCAGGTGGGCTGAGAATGCACACCTGTCCGCAAGATGCAGTTTCACCTTCCTTGACGTTGTAGATGTCCGACTCTGACCCAAAGCTGCAGGAGGTTGGCCCTGTGAGGTGTTTGGAGCCTCAGCACCTCCTCGAGCTCCTACTCCGTACCACTGCTGCGGAGTAAGTTGGAGAGAGGGCCCTTAACGAGTGTGTCACTCAGGGTTTAACCATGGCAAATATTTACAGGTGTATATGACTGAAAAGATATATAAGGATTGCTAGCAGCAGGAGTTGGCTCACACAATTAGGAAAACGATAAGATTGCTTAGTCTCCATATTCAAGGGCTCTCTGGGTGCTCATCCAGGCCTGTAAGATGCCTAGTCCAGCCAGACTGGACAGTCTATTTACTTTTCCTATAATACAGCTCAGAAGTGACAGACAAATTTTAGCTTTTTAAACTCTTGTGAACAGTTTAGCTTCAAAGAAAAGAACAAAAAAAATCTCTAAACATATTTCTTTAACAAATAACTTATAAAATGCCTACTATGTCCAATGCACTGTACTGTCTTTTGGGACATGGAGGTAGGGAGAGATGAAATTTGCTGTCATCATGGTTGCTTCCAGCCTCTCAAAACAGACTGGGTGACTCTGCTAACTGTATGACTTTGGCAAATTCCTTAATTCTTACTTGCAACGTAGGAAAAGTGATTGTACCTAATGCATAGTTAGAACCAGACGTGGAACAACAGACTGGTTCCAAACTGGGAAAGGAGAACATCAAGGCTACAAGTTGTCATCCTGCTTATTAAACTTATATTCAGAGAATATCATGCGAAATGCTGGACTAGATGAAGGACAAGCTGGAATCAAGATTGCAGGGAGAAATGTCAATAACCTCAGATATGCAGATGACACGACCCTGTGGCAGAAAGCGAAGAGGAACTAAAGAGTCTCTTGATGAGAGTCAAAGAGGAGACTGAAGAAACTGGCTTAAAACTCAATGTTCAAAAAACGAAGATCATGGCAAAGCAATGGAAACAGCGACAGACTTAATTTTCTTGGGCTCCAAAATCACTATGGATGGTAACTGCAGCCATGAAATTAAAAGATGCTTGCTTCTTGGAAGAAAAGCTATGACAAACCTAGATAGCCTGTTCTATCTAGGTTAGAATTATTAAAAAGCAGACGGTACTTTGCCAACAAAGGTCCATCTAGTCAAAGCTTTGGTTTTTCCAGTAGTCATGTATGGATGTGAGAGTTGGACCATAACGAAGGCTGAGTGCCAAAGAATTGATGAATTGTGGTGTTGGAGAAGACTCTTGAGAGTCCCTTGGACTGCAAAGAGATCAAACCAGTCCATCCTAAAGGAAATCAGTCCTAAATATTCATTGGAAGGACTGATGCTGGAGCTGAAGCTCCAATTCTTTGGCCACTTGATGTGAAGAGCAGACTCAACTGGAAAAACCCTGATGCTGGGAAGCATTAAAGGCAGGAGGTGAAGGGGACAACAGAGGATGAGATGATTGGATGGCATCACTGACTCAATGGACATGAGTTTGAGCAAACTCCAGGAGATGATGAAGGACAGGGAGGCCCGGCGTGCTGCAGTACATGGGGTCTCAAAGAGTTGGACACAACTGAACAATTGAATAACAACTTCTGTCCATTGACAGGTTTCTGTTAGTCAAGATGAGATTTACTGGGAGTAGATAGTGGAGATGCTTAGAGTGAAGGCTGGTTCCAGGGTGTCTAAAGGCAGGTAGGTAGAGTTGCTGTTTGCCCAGGCAAGTGGACTAATCTGAGGGCATTTCATGAAAATGTTTGGCTAAGTATTAGTCCTGATTCCTGGGATTTATTACACATTTCTTAAGAAGAGAAAAGCAAAACTAATGAAGTGTTTGGCTGTAAAGGGGGAAGTTTGGGATTTGCTAAAGATAGGGATTCAGAAAATATAGGTCGAAGCATTTTCTGAAGTCTTTCATTCCTAGTCTCTGGAGAAATCAAATGTAAGCATCTGTAACAAATGAATATAATGAAATGGAAATAATTTTTGCCGAGGCAATGAGGAATTGAGGATTGTTAAATTGTTAACTACTAGAAGGAAAGGAGTTGTTTTTCTGAAGCCCTGTGACATTTCAGTGGGTGTTGTACAGAACAGGACTTGGTAACTCTTTGGTGGTGAGTTCACTGAATTTTGAGCTTTCTTCTACAGTGGCATAACAGCAAAAATAAACAAGTTCACATTGATCATGTCGGGGCAAGGGTGAGGGGAATGAGGCACAGCCTCACCACAACCTGTTATTACTAACCTCATGATTATAACAGACAAGCTCCCCTTTTGCAGTAAGTGTAACCTGCACTTCGGCTATTCTTTTTCCATGATGCTTACCAGAGAAGTTTCTGATTAAGCATAGGGTCCTCATCATGTTTACTCATCTATGCAAAGAATGGGAGTCTAAATTCCTCTGCTGACCTTAGTTCTCAGTTTTCCGGCCTTTGGGTCAAATTGTGCACTTTTAATGAGCATTCATATCATTTTCTCACTGAAAATACCAGAAGTTGATTTGCTAGATCACTGAACCCTGTACTGATGTCTAATAAATATTGGGAAAAGGTCATCAAGAAACAATCTCCTTTCCAGTCTTCCAGCCTAACAGGAGAAACACAGACGCATATTGCCTTTGTTTCTTGTTAAACCAGGGCAATGGGGCACAACAACCATTCTTGCAGGTCCAGATTCCCTAGAGTGCATTCTTTTTACATGTTTACAGCTGAATAGGCCTCACATGATAATCGGGACTCATCGACCTCCTGACTGGGCTCACAGAGGTACTGAAGAGCAACTCTCTATTAGTAGTTTCTGGCGAGGGCAGTAACTGTCTTGAAAGAACCTGTTTTCTCCTAATTTACAGCAGTCCCCTGGGTTTACTGATGTTTGCAGGAGTTTGGTAAACAGTCTGTTCTGACACACTGCAGCTGGTGGCTGCCTCCGTCTAGGACACTCACCCGGTCTAAAGCCTGACAAAGGAATTCATTAATGTCTCCCAGGCAGGGACCCATGCTAGTCCAGTGGCATCAGGGCCTGGGATGCAGAACACACTGGAAAAGAGACTCAACCTTGGATCACGTGGAGAGTAAGCCTACGTGTCTTTCCTACTATTGGTGATGTCTCTCTTTACACGGTGTCCACTGAACTTCAACTTTGATTAACAGGCCCATCCATTTTGCCTGTAAAAAGTTTCTCATAGTCTTTCTTTCTCCTTTTCTGTCCGACTCTCAGAGCTTACATTCTGCTAGGTTGTACCACTAAAGCCAAATCCGTACCAGTACAGCCACATCAGCCTCACAAACTGACTTCTTGGAGTCCAGTTCTTGCCTCTCTAGGCCACCCTCACACTTAATTTTCCTAACTCCTTTGCACGGGTTTCAAAACTTTCTGTAGTCAAGTCCTGTCTCCAACCAGCACAACTTTAGTTTCCATTAGCAATAATCACAGTAGTGATAATGACCACTCAACTGAGTGCTTTGTTGTGCTGAGCACTTTATAGAGAGTATTACATTTCATCCTGAACAACCACACTGAGGTGGGCATTATTGCCCTTACTTTCCAGAGGAGGAAACCGAGGCCTGTCCGGGCAGCATGTTTCTGCTCTTAGCCCCAGGCGTTACTGCTCAGGGTGTGTCCCCCGGCTGGGACACTAGCAGGATGATCTGAGAGCCTTGTTCTCCCATCTGCTTGTGTAAAACTCACCCTCCTTCCAGACTCCATGTGTGTACCCCTTTCTCCACAAACTTCTCCTGAATACCCATCTGTCACCTGCCTCTGAATTCCCTGTAAATTGTAGGCAGAATCTGTTTCACAAACTGTAGAAATTAGATTCTGCTTTGTAGTTTTAAAAATTCAAAACTTACTGGGAAAGAATATACTGGGTAGAGGAAGATTTCAAAACAAAAGAGAAACCTAGAGTACCCTACTCAGTGATTCCTGATCCTGAGGATGCCTTTTTACTGAGAATTCTTTTTACTGAGATTTCTCCCTAATTTTAAATAAAATTAACTTACTTTTTTTTGGGGGGGTGTATTTTGAACTGTGGTGCTGGAGAAGACTCTTGAGAGTCCCTTGGACTGCAAGGAGATCCAACCAGTCCATTCTAAAGGAGATCAGTCCTAGGTGTTCATTGGAAGGACTGATGCTAAAGCTGAAACTCCAATACTTTGGCCACCTCATGCAACGGGTTGACTCACTGGAAAAGACTCTGATGATGGGAGGGATTGGGGGCAGGAGGAGACAGGGCAACAGAGAATGAGATGGCTGGATGGCATCACCGACTCGATGGACATGAGTTTGAGTGAACTCCGGGAGTTGGTGTTGGACAGGGAGGCCTGGTGTGCTGTGATTCATGGGGTCGCAAAGAGTTGGACACGACTGAGCGACTGAACTGAACTGAATGTGTCCAGTTAGAAATTCCCTGGGCTGTGTAGGTACCCTGATGACATTACCTAGAAAATCTGATTCCCATGTAGCCTATATGTTGCTGTTCTATCCATCTAGAGCAGTACTGTCTGCCTCATGGAAACACACTCTGAACAGCAAATGCAAGCCACTCGTTTTAAAATGCTTAAAGTGACCGTATTTTTAAAAAGTAAAAGAAACAAGTTAAATTAATTTTATTTGACCCTATACTGTATTTTGCTTAACTCAATATATCCAAAATATTCAATACTATCATTTCAACATGTAATCAATGTAAAAATTATTGAGACATCATTTTCGGTTGTTTGTACTGTCTTCAAAATATGAAGTGTAATTTATAGTCACGCCATATGGAAACTTGGACTAAGTGAATTTCAGGTGTTCAACAGCCAATATCAGGTGATGGAGGTCTAGAATTACAACTTTTCTAGAAGACCTGATTTCCAAGCTCTGTTCTTCTGTAAAATATTGAATTTGAACTCAACAAAATGAGATGCCTTTTCTTGATGTCTACAGTATTTTCTATTCACTGTAGAAAACTTGGAAATAGAAAAAATTACAGAGAAGAAAATAAAACTTCCCAGTATTACAACATTCCAGACTTTTTTCCCTAAGCGTAACTAAAAATATACAGATTTTAAAAATTAAAAGCATTCTGTTTGTACGATTTCATAATATTCTGATTTGGAAACTTAGTCCTCTCCTGAAGGCTGACCCACATATGTTGGTTTCATCTCTAAGTAGGTTTTAAATCCAGAAAACAAAGATCATGTTTCAGACCATTCCTACATACCTCAAAGAATACGACTGAGCACACAAAACTCAATCAACAAACAGCTGAACTGACAGAAAAATATTAATCAATAAATATTTATAGAGCGGGAGTGGCTTAAAAACTGGATTTGAGAGTTGGACAAACCCAGTTGAACACCTCATTTTAGTCTGGAATCACCCTCTGAAATTGGAGATAAGATCCTGTTACTTGCTAGTGGCTAAGTATGGGGTGATCTGTTAAAGCTCCCTCAGCCTTGTTATTCCTGGTGGTATAGATGAGAAACACGTGCTCGCTGACCTTATTAATTCTGCCAACACTTCCAGGGTCGTGTGAGACCCAAATGAGATCATGTTTGAATGACATCATGCAAACAGCAGCACTCTGTAAAATCAAGAGGCATGTTTGCCATTCGTCTTTCTAACCTTGCTACCCTGTGTGAACTGTGCTCTTAATATGCTTAGAATTTGTTCCTGGCCATTGACTCAATCCATGTTCTTGGTAATGCTAAGATTATAGACTTCAAATGACTAGTACTGTATTAGTTTTAAATCATTACTTTATGACAATATGTAGCTTCTCCTAGAATTTCAACCATATTTATACCCAAATTTTAAATTTTTAACAACTGGGGCTCACTGCTAGTCCTTAGTCCCCTTATTATTTTTTAAATTATTTTTTATAGAAATATAGTTGCTTTACAATGTTGTTTCTACTGTACAGCAAAATGAATCAGCCAAATATATACATATATCCCCTCTCCTTTGGACTTCCTTCCCATTCATACCATCACAGTGCATTAAGCTCCCTGTGCTATCCAGTATGTTCTCATCAGTTATCTATTTTATGTATAGTCCTTAGCCCCCTTAAATCATGACTTTCTTATTCAAATTTTAAAACTCTGTGAATATCTCAAGTAATTGTTTTAGAAAATTTAGTGTACTAATCAAGCTCATTAATGTCTGAAATATCTGAAACATGAAGGATTTTTTTATATTGGGGTTGACAGATAAAATCCAAGACACCCAGTTAAATCTGAATTTCAGGTAAACAATAAACATATTTTAGTATGAATGTGTCCCAAAATACTTATACTAAAAACATATTGCTTATCTGAAATTCAAATCTTATTTGAGGGTCCTGTGCTTTTACCTGTTAAATCTGGCACTCCTTTTTTTTTTTTTGACTCCATACAGAATTCTTGGGTTATAGGCTTTTCCCGTCACAAATTTTATTTTAAAATATTATATTGAGCAAGACAAGAAAAAACCCTCTATTAATGAAGCACCATCATCTTCTGTCACTGTGGAGTCTGATTGTTGTTTCTCTTTGGGTAATCTTTTTTTCCCTTCTAAATGCCTATAGGGAATTTTCTTTATTTTCATAATATTAAGTATTTTTGAGAACATACAGGAATTTGGGGGCTTTAATTAAGGCTCTCATATGGTTTTTGAGACTCCTGAAACTGTATTGGATATCTGGTAGTTAATGTTTCTGATTTATTTTGAACTTTCCTATCCTCACCCTCTCTGTACGAATCTGCGCTTTTTGAGGGTGTCAGTTGTGTGTCTGTAACCCTGAGTCTGTAATCCATAGAACCATGAGGGGGAGCTGAAGAAATGTTGGTTAAAAGACCAAATGAATGAGTAGGGGCTAAATGCTAGGACAGGCTGCACAGTTTTCAAAGTCTCACACACAGGGTAGATAAGTCAATGCACAATACCTATTGAACAATATGAAAATAAAGATAAACCCTGACAATAGCTCTCTGACATAAAGAACATCCTCAAGAATGAATGAATGGATATGGGTTTAAAGGAAAGGGGAGAATAAAATAGGCCTTGATTCCCAGGAGGGTGGAAAGTGAAATGAACTCGCTCAGTTGTGTCTGACTCTTTGCTACCCCATGGACTGTAGCCTACCAGGCTCCTAAGTCCATGGGATTTTCCAGGCAAGAATACTGGAGTGGGTTGCCATTTTCTTCTCCAGAGGATCTTCCCAACCCAGGGTTCGAAGTTGGGTCTCCTGCATTGTAGGCAGACGTTTTACCATCTGAACTACCATCTGGTCTAGTTATGAATTATAGGCCAATAAGCTTTTACTTATTCAGAAGCAGAGTAAAACTCATGTTTCATTTTGTCACCCTTGCTGAGAGACCCAGGAGAATGAAAAAATAGATTTTTCCACTTTCTAGAAAATGACAATAAGTTGTCCCCTGGTGTTGAGAAGTGCAACATTCCAGCATTTGATGGAGCCAAGAGGCCAGTGAGATCCCTGGGGTCCAGTCCAGACAGCCCCCCAAGAGAGTGATGTGAAAGGTGGCTGACTTATGAGGCCATGAGCCGTCAAGGAGGGAATGAAATTTCCTTTGTTATAACGGCTGCAACCCTGAATCAGAGACCTAATTCTTAGCCTCAGGCCTTCTCTAAAATTGAATCATAGCTGGACTTTGCCATGGAGCTCAGCTCCAACGTCCTCATTCTTTGAAGAGAGTAAAAAGCTCAGCATCTTTCACTTTATTACCAATCTCCCCTGTTCTTCTCTGATTAGAGCAATTAATTCATTTATGTCAAGCAGCATGGTAGATGCTGTGAATAAGACTTCTCTTGATTGCTTGTACTTCAGCACAAATCCATTTTCTTTAGGGCAATAAAAGTAAATATTCTTTAAATGATCAAATCCTAACTTAACCTCAGTCAGATCTAAGGAGATTCTAACTTCATTCTCTACCGCCTTACATTCCTTTATATGCTTATGCTTTTTTCAGTCATGTGAAACTCCATGCATCTGATTTCCCATGAGGTGCTATTCTTTAAGAATTAAGCAACAATCATGATAAGAGTCAAGCTCCCAGTTTTCTAGAATTGCACCCTGGAGTCGCTTTCTTAACCTGAGCTTGAACTCAACACCATGTTAGATGCAGCCCCTTAGATAGCCTGAGAAGTTCCCAAGGCTTTCTCATAATTAAAAAGGCTGAGTGACTCCAAGGGCCCAGAGCAAAGGTTCTCTCATTCCTAGAGCTGTGTCACCACTCTACCTGATAAAATGTAGGGTCAAATCCTTGAACAGCACCATTGCCAGTTTGTGAATCTGAGTAGGGGGATGTCACACTAGAGGTTTTCAATAGGCATACACAAGTATGTAGGCCAATATATGTTACTGCTTTGTAACTAAGTTGTGTCCGACTCTTGAGATCGCATGGACTGTAGCCTGCCTGACTCCTCTGTCCATGGGATTTCCCAGGCAAGAAAACTGGAGTGGGTTGATACGTGGGCATGTAATATAGACAGCTATGAGTTGCAAATCATGGAAATGAGTGGGACGAGAGAAACTGGATCAGACCCAGTGTAAATCTTCTCTCTTGCCTCCAGAGATTTGCCTTATCAGAACCAAAGTGTTGGCATTTTTAACATTTAATGACATGGTCTTTTTGTTTTAGTCGCACTGCACAGTATGCAGGATCTTAGTTCCTGACCAGGGATTGAACTTGAGCCCCTTGCATTAGAAGCATGAAATCTTTAACTACTAACTGCCAGGGAAATCCCTCTCTGTTTTCTTGAATTAAGAGATTTGATTCCTATGAGACACCAGAGAAGACAAAGAAGCACTTGTGTCTGCCAGCTTGAAGATGTTCTGTAATATTTAGGAGAACTTCTTTCCTATTGCCATAGGACAAAAAGGCTATTTCTGACTCACAGGACTAAGTCTTGCTTCTATGCAACATCATTTAAAGCGTGGTATTTTAGTACTCAATTCCAGGTCATGGAGGACCCACTGTTCTATCATGAAGGGCATGGCCTAGCTGTTAATGACACCATGAAAATCCACCAAGGGAGATCAAGCAGATGGCTCTGACATTAAGAGATAAAAGTCATCTTTAACGGATTTGACTGTGGTTACTGTAAACAGGTACCCCAAAGTAACATAAATAGACATGATAAAATAGGTATAGATGGGTTTTATAATTCCCTTACCTTATTAAGTGGGATAAGTAATTTGCCACCCGATTAGAAGTGGGAGAAGATGTGTGCATTATCGTGTGGCCCCAGGCCTTCACCACTTTAGCATCGACTGTCCCCTTTCTTCCCATTCCACTCCCCATGATTGATCCTGCTGAATATAAAATACTTGAGGAACAGAAAGCTAATAAATTTGGGGGAAATGTCATATGGTTTTTATTCTAAGAATCATTGTATAGGGTAATGAAGAATCCTTTTGAAGTGGAGCATGTGGATAATTCTAATAAGGTTAATTCTTGAAACCAGGACTTTGAACAGAAGAGATTGGATGGGCTCAGAGAAAGGAGTTGAGCCTGCGGTGGTCCAGATAAGGTCATCACATGTTGAAAAGTCACAATATACCATACGGATGGAAGAGAAGGCTGGCTAAAGGGAGATGCCATGCCATATCTGATGTTAGACTGGGCAAGAGGACTCATATACGGAGCAAGTTCTGGATATCAGGTCAGGTCTAAAGGGCTAAAATATGATGGGGCACCAGGGGGAAACCAAACTTTCTGGACTAGAAGATGTCCTCTGACACAACAGGATGATCTGGTGGTGGAAAGCAAGGACCTACAAGGGAATTAAGGACATCAGAGTAGGATCCAGGCAAGCAAGGAGCATTTTAGGAATCCAAACAATAAATGATTGGGTGGCGGAGAGTCAGAGTCAGACCAAAAATGCTCAAGCTCCAGGAATAGTGCTCAGACAGACACCTAGAACACTATTACATAAAAACTAAGAAGCATCAACAGCAGGGTGATGAAAATAGTATCAATGACAACAACCATAGTCAACATGAATAACCATAGATAACATGTACTGAGTAGTTACCACGTACTGGGCTAAGTGCTTGACCCTTCCATGTCTTTTATCTTTATTTAACAGAAGAGAAAGTAGAGAGATAAAGTACATGTTCAAGGTGATGCAGGGCCAAGTGTCAGAGCTGGGATTTGAACCCAGATTTGTCTAATCCCAAGCTCATAAGCTTCCCCCTCTTCAGGACAGTTCCTGACAAAAGCTTCCTTCCTGAGATTCTGGCAGGGGGTAGTCCTGGGCCTACAGAAAAGATGGCTACACTTGACATCCAAAGCAGATCCGTGCTGCTCCCAAAATTTACATAAATAAATATCAAGCTTGGTTATGTAAAAAAGAAGAGCCTAAAAAACCCCTGAAAAGTAATCACTCTACCGTGCTCAACACTAGTGAAGATCTTTCTGGAAATCTATTTCTGCTTTGAGGCTGTTGTCGCTATTGTTCAGTTGCTAAGTCATGTCCGACTCTTTGTGACCTCATGGACTGCAGCACACCAGGCTTCCCTGTCCTTTACCATCTTCCGGAGTTTGCTTAAACTCATGTTCACTTAGTTGGTGATGCCATCCAACCATCTCAGCCTCTGTCACCCCCTTCTCCTGCCTTCAATCTTTCTCAGCATCAGGGTCTTTTCCAATGAGTTGACTCTATGAGGCTGTACATGATACAATTAAAATGTGAAGTGATATTGCTGGGGACCACAGAAGGAAATGGGGAACTCTCGTATACACTTGCTGTAGATTGAATTGTGTCCTCTCAAAAGATATGCTAAGGACTTCCCTGGTGTCGTGATTGGGAATCTGCCTACCAATATAGAGGAAATGAGTTCAATCCCTGGTCCAGGAAGATTCCAGGTGCTGTGGGGGCAACTAAACCTGTGTTCTACAACTACTGGGCCCATGTGCTACAACTATTTAGAAGCCAGGCACCCTAGAGCCCGTGCTTCAAGAAGAGAAGCTGACATGAGGAAAAGCCCGAGCAGAGAGTAGCCCCAGTCCAAGGACAGCAAGGAAGACTCAATGTAGTAAAAAAAAAAATACAAGCAAACAAAAACCCTCTGAAAATCAAAAGACATGTTGAAGTCCTGATAGCCAAGAACCTGTGAACGGGATCAGGGTCTTTGTAGATGCAATCATGTTAAGAGGAGGTTGCACTGAATTAAAGTAGTCCTACGTCCAAAGACTGGTATCCTTACCAGGAAACAGAGATTTGGAGACACACAGGGAAGAAGGCCATGTGATTATGGAGGCTGAGATTGGAATTATGCTCCCATAAACCAAGGAACACCAAGAATTGCTGGCACCTACCAGAAACTAGGAGAGGCCAAGTAATGCGCTTCCTTGGAACCTCCAGAGGAAAGATGGTGCTGCCAGAACCTTGATTTCCGACTCTGGCTCCCAGAATTGTGAGAGACTAAATTTCTGTTATTTTAAGCCACCTGCTGTTACTGCTGCTGCTAAGTCGCTTCAGTTGTGTCCAACTCTGTGCGACCCCCTAGATGGCAGCCCACCAGGCTCCATCATCCCTGGGATTCTCCAGGCAAGAACACTGGAGTAGGTTGCCATTTCCTTCGCCAAGGTATGAAAGTAAAAAGTGAAAGTGAAGTCGCTCAGCGACCCCATGGACTGCAGCCTACCAGGCTCCTCAGTCCATGAGATTTCCCAGGCAAGAGTACTGGAGTGGGTTGCCATTGCCTTCTCCTTAAGCCACCTAACTTGTGGTAATTTATTACTGAATCCCTGATGGGCAGAGGTAAATTGATAAAATCTTCTTGAAAACAATTCAACAAATGTATTAAAACTTGAAAGATTCCTCTTCTCAAGATTCCTATTTCTAATAAACTATCCTAAGATACTTTTTATAGATTGAGATCCATAAAAGATTTATTCATATAGTTAATTGTGGCATTCTGTATAATATTTTCCAAAGGAAACAACCTAATTGTTCATAAGAAGGAATGATTAAATAGACTATTTTATATTCATAGGACAAAATATTATAGAACCATTAAAACTTGTAAATGCTTTTTAGTAACATGGAAAAATATCTAACATAATGTTAAATGAAAAAAATGGGGAAGAAAACATTCAAATCAATATGATGATAACTAAAATATACATGGTGAAAAACTGGAAGAAAATATATCAAAAGATTAATGGTGACTATCTTTGGGTTTTGGGATTACGGGTAACATTTTTTTCTTTAAGTCTTCTGGTATTTAAAAATAGTCTATAATGCGCATATATTACTTTGTCTAATGAGATGAAAGAACTCACAAAAAAGTTAGAGGAATTGTTATTAGAAGATTAAAAAGGATGTCAATTGAAAAGTCATGTACAAAGACTGGAAATCTGTTACTATTATTTACACTGATGCTGTATAATGGGGTTCAGTTTAGTCAGTTCAGTCGCTCAGTCGTGTCTGCCTCTTTGCGACCCCATGAATCACAGCACGCCAGGCCTCCCTGTCCATCACCAACTCCCGGAGTTCACTCAGACTCACGTCCATCAAGTCGGTGATGCCATCTAGCCATCTCATTCTCTGTCGTCCCTGTCTCCTCCCGCCCCCGATCCCTCCCAGCATCAGACTCTTTTCCAGTGAGTCAACTCGTCGCATAAAGTGGCCAAAGTATTGCAGTTTCAGCTTTAGCATCAATCCTTCCAATGAACACCCAGGATCGATCTCCTCCAGAATGGACTGGTTGGATCCCTTGCAGTCCAAGGGACTCTCAAGAGTCTTCTCCAGCACCACAGTTCAAAAGCATCAATTCTTTGGCGATCAGCTTTCTTCACAGTCCAGCTCTCACATCCATACCTTTTAATGTCAACACAATTGATGATGCTTATATTCCCACTGAGATTAATAGTACCATCCAGGGGTTACCATTTGCAAAACATTCTCATCTGATATCTGCTAGCTCATTTGATTCTTAAAGTTTGCAAAACATTTTCATTCCACATGTATTATCTCATTGGATAAGTAAAAACAAGTCTGTAAAGAGTAGGCATCACTATGCTTATTTTGTGGAGGGCACTGAATCTGAGATGCGGGTAGATCTGAGACAGGATAGGATGAACTGAGAACTACCTCACAGGCTCTCCTGCCTGAGGGGCAGGGCAGGACCAGGCTGGCGCCAGGTGGCCTGAGTGTGACCTGTGACCTCTCACTGATGCCGGCTTCCACCTGGTAGCCCCCAGCTCCCTCCTCCACAGAATAATCAGCTGCCTGGAAGATTTCCTCTGGCTCTAAAAAACGCTATGGTCCTAAAACCCCTGAGGTTTGGAGAGATGGAGAACTGCCTGGCAGTCTTTAACTTTTTGTTCTCCCTGATTTCTACCTAGAGATTAGATAAATGCCCTCTTTCTCTCCGTTTCTTCTCCAAGAAGAAATCCCTGGACTAGCCTCTTTATCTTTTTGTAAATGATAAATAAGCAGAACGCTATGGACACAGAGTTCATACTTTTCCAGCTGACCCCTCTTGTGCACAGAGGCTGTGGAAACATTGACACATTCATAACCAGCAGTTTGTTTATTGCTTCGTCTCAGGGACAAGGTGCAGGGTCACGATGAAACAGACTCCGCTATTTCAGCCTCTCTCCCCGCTCCCTCGGACCTGACAGCGTCTCATCAGACAGGCGCTCCCCTAGTCTGGCTTTCTCCTCTCTCCTGCCTCCTGTTACCCAAAAAATAGAATCATAAAATTGAAAGACTGGAAGACAGCTCAGTAAATCAGCTCAAGTAGCTCTCAGGCTAGGGTAGGATCATTCCTAAATCACCTCAGCGTTCTACCCTTCCTGAAACTCTCTTTGTTTAATAACTGCTTCCAGGGCCATAGGAAAAGGCATCCGAATATAAAGCAAAGTTTCCACTTTTCACATCCCATTTGTGTTTGAGTATAAATTATAAAGGGCTCTTTAATTCTACGTCCCAGTTTCTAGCAGTACAGGGACTCTAATGGATTCATCTGAAATTACATTAGCTCCAGCCTCATCATTCTTGCTCTGTTTCACAAGCTTGCCTGGGGGAGGCTGATAAATTGAGGCCTGCCAATCAGATCACTCGACTGCCTCAGGGGAAAGCTTGGAGGGCTTCTCTCAAACCTTGGTATTCATTCATAAACGTTTATTAAATGCTTACGAAGTGTAAGGTGAAATCTAGGGCCTTTCCTTTTCCTTTCTCCTTCCCTCCTTCACTTGGAAAAATATTCTTTGAGCCCCTACTAGAGTGTGACAGATGCAGTGGACACAGTGAGATATATTACAGATGGTCACTGCCAAGGAGGAGCTCATAGCAGATGGGGGCAGGGGAGGGGGAGACTCTTGTTAGCCATGAGATCTTATGATAGACACGTCACCTCTCTGAGTTATTTATGTATAAGATACAGATAATTATTCCCTTCCCAAAGGGTGGATGTGAAGATTAAATAGTATCTTGAATGTAAGTCATCTGCTACAAAATTTGGGTCATACTAGTTATCAGTAAATATTGGTTTCCTTCTGTTTCTGATAATTACAATATAACATGACAAGTGTTAGGATAATCAGAACTGTATATTCCTGGAGCAAAAGAGGGGACTTGGGCTCTGAGCTCCCACCTATTCAGGGGCACACTGAAGGTGGCGGTGGCGTAGGCAAGACATAGGGGCACTGATGTCACGGGCTATGGGAGTTTGATGAGCTTCCTGGGCCATAGGGTGCTAATGTCATGGGTTATGAGAGTTTGATGAGCCTCTTCAGACAGGCAATGACTGCATGGAGAAATTGGATGATTCTTTGGTTTCATGCTAAGATTTATGAGCGATTTACTTGCTGGGTGTTGCCCTTTAAAAAGAAGGAACTCACCCTGAGGAGGGAGTCAAAATGTACGATCTGGTTTGAGATACTAGCAAGGGACTGGCGAGAAAGAATACTTTTTTTTTTTTCTGATCACACCACACAGCTTGTGGGATCTTAGTTCCCTGACCAAGGGCTGAACCAGTACCCCCTGCATTGAAACCGTGGTCTTAATCACTGGACCACCAGAAGTCCCAGAAGAATGCTTTAGAGGGTGGTGGTCAAACCGTCTTCTGGTCTCACCTTCTGAATTTTTCAGGTGCCTTGGGAATGGGTGAGCTCTCAGGAAGCAAACAAGCAAATTAAAGGAAAACACTCAAATCATAACAACTGCCACTAGAAACTCCCTTTTGTGGTCTACCAGGTTTTAGATGAGGGGAAGCTTGAGCTCAGTTGGAGAAACACTGAGTTGGAGATGCTTCTGCTGCTGCTGCTGCTAAGTCACTTCAGTCATGTCCAACTCTGTGTGACCCCATAGACGGAAACCCACCAGGCTCCCCCATCCCTGGGATTCTCCAGGCAAGAACACTGGAGTGGGTTGCCATTTCCTTCTCCAATGTGTGAGAGTGAAAAGTGAAAGTGAAGTCGCTCAGTCGTGTCTGACCCATAGCGACCCCACAGACTGCAGCCTACCAGGCTCCTCCATCCGTGGGATTTTCTAGGCAAGAGTACTGGAGTGGGGTGCCATTGCCTTCTCCGGGAGATGCTTCTAGGATACCACAATAGAGATGCTAATAGCAGGCAGAAATACCATCCTAGGTGCTTCCAGGTGGTGTTAGTGGTAAAAAACTCTCCTGCCAATGCAAAAATGCCATCCTAGGATTCAGGAGAAAGCTAGAAGCAGGAGACGTAGATTTGGTTATTGGTCCATATGGGGTTTACGTTATAGGAAAACACAGGATCATCAGGGAAGAGAATTGTGATGGGCATAGGACAAGAGGTTCTAGGCTAACACTGATCAAGAGGAGTATGAGAGGTGGTGGTCTGAATCTATAGGACCCACAAACTGGAAGAAAAGCAAAGGATAAAGGCAAGTTGAACTAGTTTAGCCTGGGCTCTGTGAGGTTGAGTCCTTTGCCCTGCAGGTTTAGAAACCTAACTTTATTAGTTCACCCAAGGGGTAAGCTGATCAAGATCTAGGGTTCAATTCATATAAACAAGCCCCAAAGAATATGCTCTCCAAGTAAGAGTGGGGTTCTGGTAATTCACAAGGGAGAATGCAAAGAAGCACATAAGTAATCAGGTACTGATTACAGTAGGGGTCCCCAGCCTCCAGGATCTAATGCCTGATGATCTGAGGTGGAGCTGCTGTAATAATAATAAGAATTAAGTGCACAATAAATGTAGTGCACTTGAGTCATCTTGAGACCATCTTGCATTGAAGGATATCCATTCCAAGCTTTTACTGCTTTGCGTGCCATCTTGCCGCAAGGTAGAGATAGTTCTATGATAAAACTAATATTTGCTGTCTTCAAAAATAATCTACAAAGGGCACCGTACAGAATAATAGTGTGATTGGAAGCTCCCTAAAATGTGTGGTAAATTTAGTAAATAAGTTAAATAAGTTTGGTAAACTTTAAATCCTTCTCTTGGATGTTCACAAAGTACATTTGGGTTAAAAACTAAAGGGTTCTAGAATAAAGTAACCCATTACCCCTAGCCCAGCATCCCTAAGTCCTTCACCAAGGAGCTCTCTCGCCTATGATACCAGCTCTCATTTCTGGTCTGGTCTAGTCTACCTATGTCCTAGTGTAATCAACAGCTCCTTTTGAGTATATAATAGACATCTCAAACCTAACGTGTTCAGAGGCCAACCCTTGACACCTGCCTCTTCAAGCCTATTTTGCATCTTCCCATCTTAGTAAATGGTAAGTTCACTTTCCAGTTTCTTTGTCCCCAAATCTCGGAGGCACCTCTCTTTCTAATACTTCATGTGCAAAGACCCAGCAAATCCTATTAGGCTTGTATTTAAAGCAGGAAATGCCTATATAATATCTTCCTGAACAAAGTCAAAATGAGCAGTCAAAATTCGATTCTATTCAATGCTTTCTTTACTTTTGTGGAAGAGAGCAATAGAATGTACCAAACAAGTGAAATAAATGTGGAGGAAAAGGGAGTACTGGTTTAAGTAAAAGGTCACATACTTACTAAAGGATTTGCAAAACAATCCAAGGAACTCAGCCTCATCACTTGAAAGATGCTGGTTCTGTCTGCCCTCCCCCAGTTAATCTGAAAGCCCATTAACCTCATTTGAACTGAGATGTAAACATAGTCACCCAAACTCTAGTCTTAATATCTCAGGTACCATAGCTTCCCTGCTGCTCCTTAAAGTTCGAAATCACCTTTAATCCACTTTTACATTCAATTTGATATTTTGTTCATGATGTGCTCTGATCTTCCAGTTGCACTACACCCCTAGGAAAAAGGGAAATGGTTTTTTTTTATGAGAAAGCTAATTTTCAATGATCAGAGTTAAGAAGAAAAATCTTGTAAACTTTTCTCCCTGAACACACACCTATACCCCTGAGAGGACCTTGGCTCACTGTGTACTCATGAAAAGAACACAATATCCTGAGTGAGTCAAACCTGGAGATGCCAAATGGTGATACACAGACTTTTTAAGAAACAGAGGACTGTCAATAAAGTGTTGAAGATCATCAGCATTGCGAGTGCTTCAGGAAGAGTGATAGAGTCACCAAGAGTCTTTGTTATCTTTGTTTACTGGATTTGGGGTGGTTGCGGGTAGGGGCTGAAAGTCTCCCAGTGGAAATAATGCCAAGTGTATTGGTGTTCTTGGCTCCCCAGTACCATCAGTGTTGGCATGCACAAGTATAAAGGCAAATGCTTTTTAAAAAGCGGTTCCTCTTATTTTCCCACAGTCCTCATGGCACATTTTTGGTGATTACAAGCAGAATGACTTCAATGTTCTGAGAAACTCTTCCTTCTACTCTTGCCATTGTTTTAATAAAGGTTGCTGTTAGAAAAAATGTCAAGAGAAAGGATGTTTCTAACTTCTCTGTTTCAAAGCAAAAAAGGCAATGGT
Organism: Moschus berezovskii; assembly: GCF_049115385.1. NCBI lineage: Eukaryota > Metazoa > Chordata > Mammalia > Artiodactyla > Moschidae > Moschus > Moschus berezovskii. The sequence continues at coordinate 52,314,866 of NC_142482.1, read as the reverse complement.
TTAAAATAAAATAAAAAATATGTGGATGCACAACACATATATACATATATATATATACATATTTCAGGCTTTACTTTTTAGAGCAATTTCAGGTTTACAACAAAACTGAGAGGAAGGAAATCTGTATTTATTAATAATAGCAGTGCTTTGTATTAGGTTCCTGTGGCTACTGTAACAAGGCACCACAAACTTGGTGACTTAAAATAACAGAACTTTATTCTCTTACTTCTACTTTGAAGGCTAGAAGTTCTAAACGCACCAGGACTCTGCTACCTTTGGGAACTCTAGAGGAGAATCCATTCTCTGCCTCTTTAGGTTTCTGGTGGCTGTCAGCATCCCTTGATTTGTGGCCACAACACTCCAGCCTCTGCCTCTGTGGTCACATCGCCTCCTCCTCTTCCATTCCTGTTCTCCCCCTAAGTCTCACCTTTATAAGAAAATTTATCTGGATTATAGGGGAAGATCTCACCTCAAGATCCTTAACTTCATTGCATCTCCCCACCCCCCCACCCCACCCATAAGGTCTCATTCACAGGTTTTTGGGATAAAGGCAAACACCTATCTTTGTGGAGGGCCACTATTCAAATATTTATTGTTTTCTGTGCGTGCCTTAAGTCAGACTTGCTAGCAGCTACAAAGATTTTAAAATTAGCGTTCTGTCCCTGAGACTTCACAAAGCATAACTTCTTTGGGGACAGCTGCCGAAGACAAGACTAGATTAAAATTCTAAAGAGGAGGATGGTTTATAGCGGGAGTTAGAAACTCTTAATCAATAGTTAGATCAGAGAAAGGAAATTAACATTGGCTAAATATCTTCCACCATTTGCTTTGAAATGTGGTCTCTTTCAATACTCATTACAAACCTATTTTAAACCATGCTTTTGTAAGTGGGGAAACAGAAGTTCAAGAAACTGGATGATATTCCCAAGTCCCATAAAAAAAACTAAGGGCTTGGATGAGATTTGAGGCCAAACTCTGGCTCTCATCTCACAAGGAGTGCTGCTTCTCCAGCAGGAGAGGGGACCTCCGGGTGCATCTGGGGGCCTCGGAGTCAGCACACACTCACGTCCTCCCCCTGCTGGGGTCCCCAGCGGGCAGAAGAGGGCATAGAACTCAGGAATTTGGCAAAAGCTGAGTCCTTGGTGTTAGCTAATAATTCCTGAATTCTATAGTAGGGCAGGAGAGGAAAGAAATACGTCTGAAAGAGGTCCTCTCTGCCCCTCCCCCCGCCTTTATGCCTTACCACGATCATCATCTCTTCACAAGCAGAAAACTGAACAGGCCGGACAGACCTGAAAAATCAAAATGTGGCTTTCCAGGGCAGGACACAGAGCAAGGGTGTTTGAAAGAATCAGCAGAACAATCCTGTAATCAGTTTTTTCTTCAATTTAAAACAAAACAAAACCCCTAAAACTCGAAAGACTAAGTTTTTTTGTGAAAGCTAATTATGACACTTTGGATTTAAAAATGAGTAAATATACTTTGGGGGGAAGGGGAAGCAAATACAATACAGGAGATGATAAAACAATTCTGATTTTTAAAATTAACATTTAGATATGAATCTTAAATACTTCTTTGTTGAATAAAGAAATTTTTCATTTGAATGACAAAGAAATGGAGAGAACATGTTCTCTGTGGTCCTTGGTACCAACTTCATTTCCTCTCTAACTTCTTCATCTTAAAGATAATTGAAGAGCATCTGAAGGCAATGTCCTTAATCTGCCTGAGAGGGACCTGCATTCACTTAGAAAGATCCAAATGGTCCAATCCCTGGTAAAAGCTGCATTTCCCCCTAGATGGAGGTTAAATGTTTAGAACAACTGAGCAGTTTTATCTCCTTTGTAACAATCATTAAACAGAGTAGTTCATTTTTAATTAGACTTATGTATGTGACTAATTGTTTAATGATAAAGAATTTAATAATCAGTTTCAGTTCAGTTGCTCAGTCCTGTATGACTCTTTGCAACCCCATGGACTGCAGCATGCCAGGCTTCCCTGTCCATCACCAACTCCCAAAGCTTGCTCAAACTCATGTCTATTGAGTCAGTGATGCCATCCAACCATCTCATCTTCTGTCATCCTCTTCTCCTCCTACTTTCAATCTTTCCCAGCATCAGGGTCTTTTCAAAACAATGAGTCAGTTCTTCACATCACGTGGCCAAAGTATTGAAGTTTCAGCTTCAGCATCAGTCCTTCCAGTGAATATTCATGACTGATTTCCTTTAGGATTGACTGGTTTGATCTCCTTGCAGTCCAAGGGACTCTCAAGAGTCTTCTCCAATACCACAATTCAAAAGCATCAATTCTCCAGCACTCAGCTTTCTTTATGGTTCAGCTCTCACATCCATATGTGACTACTGGAAAAGCCATAGCTCTGACTAGATGGATCTTTGTTGGCAAAGTAATGTCTCTGCTTTTTAATATTCTGTCTAGATTGGTCATAGCTTTTCTTCCAAGGAGCAAGTGTCTTTTAGTTTCATGGCTGCAGTAACCATCTGCAATGATTTTGGAGCCCAAGAAAATAAAGTCTCTCACTGTTTTCATTTTTTCCCCATCTATTTGCCATGAAGTGATGGGACCGAATGCCATGATCTTTGTCTTTTGAATGTTAATAACCAAGCCCTCCATTTGTTCTGGAAAGCCCTAGACAATTCCTGGGATCCTCAATGAACACAAATACTTAAAGACTGGGGATTTACTGATCTCAGAAGCTTTTCCATATAATCTTGCAGACAAAGGCACAAACAGCTAATTATTGGTTGTCTCTTTATAGGCAAGACAGGCTGTTCATGCCTTGAGGGGCCTGGGGACCCACACCCAGAAAGAGATTCTTGGTGTGGCTTCATTGCCTGCTCCCTCACCTTCCCGGGTCTAGTTTTTAGAAGTGTTTTACTTTTCATTTGGATACTTGCAGAAGGTGTCAACTGATTTGGCACTCTGAGCAGGTTCCACTAAAGCCTGGAACCTTCCAGGCATATTTAAATTCTATTAGTGGCTTCTTCAGAAGAAAGGTCTTTGAGAGCTAGAGAGGAAGCTATAATAGTGGAATGACAGATGTGGAGTTCATACTTCCTGGCAGGAAAGCCTGCCTGGGAGTCTCAGGTTTCACCGGTGAAGGCAGGAAGGTGATTGACCCGGAAACAGTAGGCATGTGACCATGCCTGCATTGACAGGTTCACACAGGCTCCATGTTAGGACAGCTCTGATCATTATAGTCATCTCCACACAATCATCAGTGTCTGCAAATCCCAAAGGGAAAAAAGTACTTGATACAATCGACCCTCCATTCCTTGTGCAGCAGTCCCCAACATTTTTGGCACCAGGGACCGCTTTCGGGGAAGACAATTTTTCCACAGACCAGGTGGACCATGATTTCAAGATGATTCATATTATATTTACTGTGCACTTTATTTCTAATCTATTGATGCCCCTTATCTGACAGGATGGGGACCTGGAGGTGGGGACCCCTGTTTTAAGGCACTCTGGGACCATCACTCACATGGCTGGGGCAAGCTCAGTCTGCTAGATTTTACAGCTGTTAGGATGATGGCATTTCCCTAAGGTGGAAAAACATCTCAAGACTTTGTTACACTTTTTACAAAATACTGAGTTAAAATTGTGTAAAAGGAATTGTGTGGGCAAGTACTGTCATTGACAAGCTACTTACATTTAAGACAGTAGGTTCGTTTACTAACAATAATAGGCAATATTTACAGAAGGGCTTCCAAGGCAGCACAGTGGTGAAGAAATGCAGGAGACGTAAGAGACAAAGGTTCAATCCCTGGACTGGGATGGTTTCTTGGGGTAGAAAATGACAAACCACTCCAGCATTCTTACCTGGAAAATTCCATTGAAGAACCTGGTGAGCTACGCAGTCCATGGGGTTGCAAAGAGTTGGATGCAACTGAGCAACTGGGCTTGCATGCACAGCATTTGCAGAGGTATTATCTGGTGTTAATCTTTTTTTCCACAAACCTATGTGGGAAGTATTATTATCCTCACTTTATAGACAAGGAACCCAAGACACAGAAAGGTTAGTAACTTGTAGAAGACCACATAGCTGGTAAGTAGTAGAACTGGGTCCAAAGTCCACACTCTTACCCATATATATGCTAAGAATTCACATATGTCATCTATGTGATTCTTATTTTTAGTTACATAATTGATTTCGCTGCATGGACAAAGACCTTAAATAAGGGCAGTGGGCACAGCAATGGGATATTAGAGCATAGCAGTCAAAGCATGGCCTTCCAGTTGGAAGTGAACTAATACTCATGTCTAACAGCTATGGGAGCTTGGACAAATTACTTATGTCTTGGGATCTCAGTTTGCTTACATACAAAATGGAAACAATAAGGGTACATAACTCATAAGATTGTAATGGTTAAATGTGATAACTATGACAATACCAAACATGTGTTGAATACTGATTTTTACGTCAGCTATAAAATACATGGGAAGTGATTGGTTCTCCCTTGACACAAGATAAATATTTACAGTTTCCCTGGTGGCTCAGCAGTAAAGAATCTGCCTGCAAGGCAGGAGACCCAGTTTCGATCCCAGGGTCAGGAAGATTCCCCTGGAGAAGGGAATGGCTACCCACTCCAGTATTCTTGCCTGGAGAATTCCATAGACAGAGGAGCCTGGCAGGCTACAGTCCATGGGGTCGCAAGGAGTTGGACACGACTGTACTAACACTTCACTTCAAGCTTTTACTATTATTATTATTTTACTAAATGTCAAACCCGTTTTGACAAATATCAAGAGATCATTAACTTCTTTTAGCTTAATGAAATCCTGACCCTCCCAATATGGTTCTTAATAAGTGGGTCAGGGACAGAGCTCAGAAATCTTTGTTATGTGCAATTTCACCTATAATTTACTTTCCATTTTAATCTAATGCATAATTGAACACACTTTTTAGAATACACTGTTTACACGGCTTCTGTTATTCTGGGAAAGACTTTGTCTTTGTCATGGGGTATTACTAAATCTAGCTAAATCTTCAACTTTCTGAGGACCTGATAAACAGGCTCATTTTTCTTCACAGGTTTATAAGGAGTGGGGAATTAAGTCTGAATCCCAATTCTTATCTACAGTTTAGGACAAAAAAATATACAGTTAAAGTAACTTGAAATTGTAGTTATAGTTCCCTCTTGGGCAAAATGATGGGGTTACTCAGCAGCCCACAGGGTTACTCACGAGCTGCAAAGGGGTGACTGTAAAACAGTTCCTCTATTTCCTAATTCATTTCACAATCCATGCTTGGCCAGAAGCACTTTCTACCTTTCGCACTGTCAGATTCTTAGGCTGAGCAAATTGGGTACAGTTTTTTGATTACGCATTTCATTCCTTCCCACTTTACAAAATGATTTCACATCACCAGCACGATTTATCAAGGGGAGAGCCATCCTAAGACACAAGCCTGAATTACAGAGCAGCCCCAAGGTCTAAGCAAAAGTGCTGCAGAATCACAGATATAATGAAAAGGGGTGAACCTGCTATTACCTGTGCCCTAGATACAAAAGAGACTCATCTGACAGCTTGGGAAAGCTGGTGCCAGCCCCCATTTTATGATGGGGCTGCTGTTTCCACAATTCCACATCAGGGAACTCTACATCTTAGTAATTGTCACAGTAGCTAGAATTGGACCCCTTAAAAAAAAAAGCAGCCAAGTTTGGGTCACTATCATCAAACAGTCAAGCATAGTCGCTTGATTGGGGTCACCTGATGGTGACTAGTTGGGTGAAGTTTGCTGTGTTCTTTCAAGACAGTGTTTCTAAACACTGTCTACTTGTCTCTCCCCCACTTGCCTCCCCACTTCCTTCCAGTAAAACCAGCTCTTGCCCCTTTTAATAAAAATTCAGTAATGGGCTTTCCAGGTGGCACTAGTGGTAAAGAATCTGCCTGCCAATGCAGTAGAGACAGGTTCCATTCCTAGGTTGGAAGATCCCCTGGAGAAGGGAATGGCAACCCACTACTGTATTCTTGCCTGGAGAATCCCATGGACAGAGGAGCCTGGTGGGCTTTAGTCCTTGGGGTCACAAAGAGTCGGACACAAATGAGTGACTAAGCACGATGTGTTAATATCTTCCCAAAGCTCTTATTCTTGTTCTCCCAACTCCTTCCACTGCCAGAGACCAAATCCTTGAGAAAAGACATAGAGTGTGACGGAGGAGCCGCTGGATGAGGAGATTGAAAGTTAGAGGGCCAGATTCGAGATCTGCTGTGTAGCAGGTGTATCACCTGCCCCTGCACTCTGGGCCTTGGTTTCTTTATCTGTCAAATGGCTAGATTGGAGAATCTGGACTTTGGTAACTCACAGGCTCATGGATCATTAATAATATTCATTTTGGAGAAAAGAAGAACAGAACACTGAAAATTTTTTTTCCAACTCGATGTTCTGCAATTCTAACAGTGAGCACTGGAATCTTAAACTCACGGAGCAATGTTCGGAGGGTGTTATAACACCATTCCTGAGGACATGTCTCATGAAGGGCACGCAGATGGGGAGAGAAAAGGGCATGAATTCATGTCTTTGTTAGTGCCTGCGTGTTACCTGCAGGACTCTCGTGAAGGCTCTCTAAAGATGTTGTCATCACCAAAGTGTTGGTGAGGAAACAGACATTTAGAGAGGACTTGTCCAGGCCACACTGCTAGTAGGTGGCAGGGTCGATCGACTTCCCCACTCTCTGTCTGCCACGAGACTGGCCCCGAGCATAATATCTGAGGGAAAGATAATTCTGAGCAAATTCTCAGGATTCCAGAAGTGGGAAGTCCCAGATGCTCTGTTTGCTATTCCCTCAACAAGTTTTAGATCTCAAAGAGCCAGGATTTCTCTAGAGGCTGGAGTCTAGCACGAGGTGTGCAGGTGTACCCAAGACTGCTGAGGAGCACGTCTTACCTGGGCTGCTTTACGCGTCGGTGGGGGTGGATGACCACTCGAAGGGATCTCCACCTCCTTCCAGCTGTTGAGAGAGGATGGGAAGGACCTCTGTTGTGCCCATCCCTTCCCTGTCAGGGAGGCCAAGTTGTCCCAATTTGCCCAGGACATTCTTGGTTTCAAAACTGAAACTCCCAGGTCCAGTGAACACTACAATCCCAGGCAAACAGGGATGGCTGATCACACTATAGTCTCCCAAGCTCTGAATTTCGGTATCTGGGAAGACAAGCCTTCTGTCTCATATACAATATAAATAAAATCACATCTCTGCCTGTTGAGATGTTACCTCATCAGATTTGGAGGTTGTGTTTGAGACAGTTGGCTGCAAAGCAGAGACGCCTGTGGAGTCCTGCAGGAAGACTCTCAAAAGAGCCCAGACCTAGATATAGTCAGAAACTTCACGATTATTAGTAATAGTAAAGCAATGACAGAGATACAACCTCATGAACAAAAGCAGCGGACAACAGTCTCAGACAGTCTCCAAACTGATGCTCCAAACTGTAGTAGATTTGCAATCAAACTACTTCCCACCTAGGTAACTTTGCTGGGTAAGAATCACACGAGAAGCTGTAGAGAGCTATTTATTTTACCAGGAACTAGATTCTCCTCAGCCAACATGAGAGAGTCAGATAGTTAAATTTTTTTTTTAAAGAAGTTTTTTATGGCCATGCCTCGTGCCATGTGGGATCTTAGTCCCTGACCAGGGATCAAACCCATTCCCCTGCATTAGAAGTGTGGAGTGTTAACCACTGGATCTCTGGGGAAGTCCCAGATAGTTAAATTGTAAAATTCAACAGTTAAACTGAACTTTTAACTTAAAAAAGCTAAAAATTGTAAAAAACTTAAATATACACAGAATGATTTGCCACACCTTTGTTCTAACAAAAAGGGGGAGCAGAGATTCCCAGAATCCATGTGACAGAAACAGAGGAAAAGAGGATTGCCATTTGCTGAAAACCACGTCAGGTATTTATCAGATACCACTGGACTCCTTGAACATCTGGAAGTTCACAGTTCACATATTGCTGAAGCCTGGCTTGGAGAATTTTGAGCATGACTTTACTAGCGAGTGAGATGAGTGTGATTGTGCAGTAGTTTGAGCATTCTTTGGCATTGCCTTTCTTTGGGATTGGAATGAAAACTGACCTTTTCCAGTCCTGTGGCCACTGTCGAGTTTTCCAAATTTGCTGGCATATTGAGTGCAGCACTTTCACAGCATCATCTTTCAGGATTTGAAATAGCTCAACTGGAATTCCATCACCTCCACTAGCTTTGTTCGTAGTGATGCTTCTTAAGACCCACTTGACTTCACATCCAAGATGTCTCGCTCTAGGTCAGTGATCACGTTATCGTGACTATCTTGGTCATGAAGATCTCTTTTGAACAGTTCTTCTGTGCATTCTTGCCACCTCTTCCTAATATCTTCTGCTTCTGTTAGGTCCATACCATTTCTGTCCTTTATCGAGCCCATCTTTGCATGAAATGTTCCCTTGGAATATCTAATCTTCTTGAAGAGATCTCTTGTTTTTCCTATTCTGTTGTTTTCCTCTATTTCTTTGCATTGATCGCTGAGGAAGGCTTTCCTATCTCTCCTTGCTATTCTTTGAAACTCTGCATTCAGATGCTTATATCTTTCCTTTCCTCCTTTGTTTTTCGCTTCTCTTCTTTTCACAGCTATTTGTAAGGCCTCCTCAGACAGACATTTTGCTTTTTTGCATTTCTTTTCCAGGGGGATGGTCTTGGTCCCTGTCTCCTGTACAATGTCACGAACCTCTGTCCAGAGTTCATCAGGCACTCTATCAGATCTAGTCCCTTAAATCTATTCCTCACTTCCACTGTATAATCATAAGGGATTTGATTGAGGTCATATCTGAATGGTCCAGTGGTTTTCCCTACTTTCTTCAATTTAAGTCTGAATTTGGCAATAAGGAGTTCATGATCTGAGCCACAGTCAGCTCCTGGTCTTGTTTTTGCTAACTGTATAGAGCTTCTCCATCTTTGGCTGCAAAGAATATAATCAATTTGATTTCGGTGTTGACCATCTGGTGATGTCCATGTGTAGAGTCTTCTCTTGTGTTGTTGGAAGAGGGTGTTTGCTATGACCAGTGTGTTCTCTTGGCAAAACTCTATTAGCCTTTGCCCTGCTTCATTCTGTGCTCCAAGGCCAAATTTGCCTGTTACTCCAGGTGTTTCTTGACCTCCTACTTTTGCATTCCAGTCCCCTATAATGAAAGGGACATCTTTTTTGGGTGTTAGTTCTAAAAGGTCTTGTAGGTCTTCATAGAACCGTTCAACTTCGGCTTCTTCAGTGTTACTGGTTGGGGCATAGGCCTGGATTACTGTAATATTGAATGGTTTTCCTTGGAAACGAACAGAAATCATTCTGTCATTTTTAAGATTGCATCAAGTACTGCATTTTGGACTCTTTTGTTGACCATGATGGCTACTCCATTTCTTCTAAGGGATTCCTGCCCACAGTAGTAGATATAATGGTCATCTGAGTTAAATTCACCCATTCCAGTCCATTTTAGTTCACTGATTCCTAGAATGTCTATGTTCACTCTTGCCATCTCCTGTTTGACCACTTCCAATTTGCCTTGATTCATGGACCTAACATTCCAGGTTCCTATGCAATATTGCTCTTTACAGCACCGGACCTTGCTTCTATCACTGGTCACATCCACAACTGGGTATTGGTTTTGCTTTTGCTCCATCCCTTTATTCCTTCTAGAGTTATTTCTCCACTGAGCTCCAGTAGCATACTGGGCACCTACCGACCTGGGGAATTCCTCATTCAGTATCCTATCATTTAATCAAATTGCCAACATCCGCTGGATCATGGAAAAAGCAAGAGAGTTCCAGAAAAACATCTATTTCTGCTTCATTGACTATGCCAAAGCCTTTGGCTGTGTGGATCACAATAAACTGTGGAACATTCTGAAAGAGATGGGAATCCCAGACCACCTGACCTGCCTCTTGAGAAACCTGTATTCAGGTTAGGAAGCAACAGTCAGAACTGTACATGGAACAACAGACTGGTTCCGAATAGGAAAAGGAGTACGTCAAGGCTGTATATTGTCACCTTGCTTATTTAACTTACATGCAGAGTACATCATGAGGAACGCTGGGCTGGAAGAAGCACAAGCTGGAATCAAGATTGCTGGGAGAAATATCAATAACCTCAGATATGCAGATGACACTACCCTTATGGCAGAAAGTGAAGAGGAACTCAAAAGCCTCTTGATGAAAGTGAAAGAGGAGAGTGAAAAGGTTGGCTTGAAGCTCAACATTCAGAAAACAAAGATCATGGCATCTGGTCCCATCACTTCATGGGAAATAGATGGAAAAACAGTGGAAACAGTGTCAGACTTTATTTTTTTGGGCTCCAAAATCACTGCAGATGCTGATTGCAGCCATGAAATTAAAAGATGCTTACCCCTTGGAAGGAAAGTTATGACCAACCTTGATAGCATATTAAAAAGCAGAGACATTACTTTGCCAACCAAGGTCCATCTAGTCAAGGCTATGGTTTTTCCCGTGGTCATGTATGGATGTGAGAGTTGGACTGTGAAGAAAGCTGATCGTCGAAGAATTGATGCTTTTGAACTGTGGTGTTGGAGAAGACTCTTGAGAGTCCCTTGTACTGCAAGGAGATCCAACCAGTCCATTCTAAAGGAGATCAATCCTGGGTGTTCATTGGAAGGAATGATGCTAAAGCTGAAACTCCAATACTTTGGCCACCTCATGTGACGAGTTGACTCACTGGAAAAGACTCTGATGCTGGGAAAGTTTGGGGGCGGGAGGAGAAGGGGACGACAGAGAATGAGATGGCTGGATGGCATCACCGACTCTGTGGACATGAGTTTGAGTGAACTCCGGGAGTTGGTGATGGACAGGGAGGCCTGGCGTGCTGTGATTCATGGGGTCGCGGAGAGTCGGACACGACTGAGTGACTGAACTGAACTGAACTGGACTCCTTTAGTAATTCTCCTCTTACATCACCATGCCACTGCCCACCCCCAACCTCATGCTTTATACAGATGAAAAAGCCAAGGCTCAAGCCCTGGGAGAAATCAACAGTTTGCCCCAGTTCACACGGCCAGACCATGCTTCATTCTCTATGCTGACTGGAGGCTAGGACACAGGGAACACGCCCTGTTGCAAGGAAATGACTGCTAATCTTTGTGAGCAGGAAAACTCACAGAAAGCAGTTCTTTAGCACAGCTTCATCCTCTAGGAGACAACTTGGGCCTGGACGTGATTGTTGTTGTTTAGTTGCTCAGTTGTCTCCGACTCTTTTGTGACCCTGTGGATGGTAGCCCGCCAGGCTCCCCTGTCCATGCGATTTCCCAGGCAAGAATGTTGGAGTGGGTTGCCATTTCCTTCTCCAGGTTTCTTCCTGACCCAGGGATTAAACCCACGTCTCCTGCATTGCGGGTAGATTCTTTACCACTGAAGCACCAGGGAAGCCCAACCAAATGTGTCCAGACAGCACCTGGTACCATGAAGCGGAGTGCCTAGAGACAAGCTCCCTCAGGAGGCCCCTAGCCGGGGGACCCAACTGTGACTGAACATCAGACAAACGGGAGGGATGCAGCTAATGACGTCCTGTTCTCACCCTCTGGTGGTTCGGATGCAGCGGGTCTAAGGCAGGACAAAAAGCAGAACTCTCAGCAGATTTAACCACTGCCTGGTTTACAAGGTAAGAAACACAAAACCCAGAAAAGGTGGCCTGCGTCCTCTTTCTTTCTCAGCCACAGACTCACCTTTGAAGGATCATTTTAAGAGTCTTTTGTGATGGTAAGAAGGGATCAATTGCCTCCTTGGTGGTCAAAACGCAGTCCAGCAGTCATTTAGCCTCAGTTTCCCCAAATGCACCATGAAGTGGTATCTGAAAGTGCATTTCTGAACTCTTACGAAGATAAGTTAAATGCATAGCTGAGTACAGGGACTCCTGGGAGGGGCAGAGCCCCACCTGTTATTATTAAACACCATTCACTGCAACAGTTTAACAAAGGGCCATTTTTTGTCCTTGATCAGCTTGGAAAGAAGAAACAGTTCTTGAGTCTGAAGCCCATAAAGAATCTTTTTTTCATGTGAAAACTACTTGAAGCCTTTGCAGGGTTTTCCCAAACTCAGTGAGGAAACAGCCAACAAGAGCCCCCACCCAACCCACAACCAGTGATGGAGCCCCCAGGTCTTCCCTCATGTATACGTATATAACTTACTCACTTACAGCGCAAATTAACATATCATTGTAAATCAACTATACTTCAGTTAAAAAGAAAAAAAAAAAAAGACATCCCCGGCCTTCTTCACAAGGCAAATCTCCTAATCTTCTGTCATGCATTGTACACCCCTCTCCTTAGCATTGGTCCCATGTGAGCCTTGGTCTTAGTTTACAGGTGGTGGGATATTTTATGTTGAAGAGAACTTATACCTCCTGTCATCAGGGTCACTTGGCCAAAAACCACAGGTGGTTCCTGTAAGTAGCTGACTTTGAGAGGCCTCACTGATCTTCGGTTGGAAGTAGGGATCAATCCCTATTCCTTTCTGCTGTTTCCTTAGCTGACACTCTTGAAAAACAACTGATGGCTCAGAGAAGCTCTTTTGAGTTCTTGAGCTGAAAAGTCCAGTGGCAGTCTTTGGAAATAAGATACCAAACGTCTGAAGATATTTTTTTCTGGGTCAAAACTATCTCCTTTTCCCTGTTACACAAGTGAGAGAGTCATTTAGGTTAGCAGGGTACTCTTCGGAAGAGAAAAATTCCCCTTAAGTGAATTCAGACTCATTGGTACTTTCATGAGAATTACTGTCATCAAGAAAACGACTTCTAGCTGGCACCCTGGAAGCTGGAAGATTTGAAGTCTGATGGAAGGTTTTTTTCTAATTTTATGTTTCTGAAAATTGATGTGAACATATGATTTGGTAATGTCTTTTTCTCCTCAAAATAAGCTGCTTTTAAATTGATGATGCAATTTTGATTTGATGGAATCTTAGCACCCTGTCAAACTGGGATTATGGCTCAGCTGGTCAAGAATCTGCCTGCAATGTGGGAGACCTGGGTTTGATCCCTGGGTTGGGAAGATCCCCTGGAGAAAAGAAAGGCAGCCCACTCCAGTCCTGGAGAATTACATGGACTGTATAGTCCATGGGGTCACAAAGAGCGACTTTGACTTAGCACGCTGTCAAACTAGGATGAAGGGCTGCAGGCCTGTGGGTGTTGTGTCAGGCCTGCAGAGGCTCAAGGTTGTCATGAGGGCACTGATCTCCTGGGGCTGGGCACCGGGGGCAGTGCACGGCGACGCCTTCTGTCATTATGCAAGTAACTCACACAAGGCATCATTGGTGGCTCAGTGATAAAGAATCCACCTGTCAATCAATGCAGGAGACACTGGTTCAGTCCCTGGTCTGGGAAGATCCCGCATGCCAAGGAGCAACTAAACCACTGAGCCTGTGCTCTGGAGCCCGGGAACCGCAACTACTGAGCCTAGTTTGCTGCAACTAGTGAAGCCCAAGCACCCGAGAGCCCATGCTCCGCAACAAGAGAAGTCACTTCAATGAGAAGCCTGTGGCCTGCACCTAGAGAGTTGCCCCCATTTGCCAACCAGAGAAAACCCATGCACAGCAAGGAAGCACAACTGAAAATAAAAAAGTAATAAAAATTCACACCTTCCCCAGGTCCCCAGGTTTGCAACAAGTCATCTCATCTGCCAGTACCTTTCTTAATCCTATATGGCTTTACATTTATCACTAGTCCTTCTCTGCGTTTCCTTTCTCCTGCTCCCAAAACTGTACATTTAAAATTTTCTGGCACCGGGTGTGACAAAAGGCTTTTTGAGTGATCCAATAATTTCACTCTTATCTTCAGAGACCAAATATCTGGGAATTTCCACAATTCACCTGCCAAACTGCATCTGCCCAAACTTCCTCTCACACTTACGACAAAAATACTAGAGCAGATTTTAGCTTATGGAAAATATGGGCATAGGAGGGCAAAGTCCGCCACCATGGAAAGTTCACCTGCTGGTGGGTTTACAGTGCTCACCTGCTGGTGGGTTTACAGTGCTCACCTGCTGGTGGGTTTACAGTGCACAGCACTCAGACGGGACTCCAAAGATGCTGGTTTTCAGACATCCAGGGAGAAGAAGCTGGTGAGGTGCAGCAGCAAAGCTGTGCAGAGTCCAGAGCCCCCCCCACCCCCCCAGCTTCCCCAAAGCTCACCCGTCACTCCCCCGCACGGAGAGAAGAGCAGTGTCGATCACACACCAGTGACACCCGCGTGTGCTGATGGATTCGGGGGCAAAGCTGCTTGCAAGCTGTGTGTGTTAGTTCACCTCCCTTTGCTCTGCCCTCAGATCCCGTCTCTGCCTGGCTCTGCACCTGGGAGGGCTGTGGTCCCGAACAATCCCATCACCCGGGCTGCCTCGCGCTCCACTCTCTGCTGTGACCGGTCAGTGAGAACTACCCAGGGGCCCGCAGGGGGAGAGAAGTTGGACTGTTTCTTCTCTGTCCATCCCCGTGCTGGCCCCGCGTTGATGACCGTGTGACCGCCCTCTCCGGGGCTGCAGTCCTGCCTTCACTGCCCTCTGCTCAGGCCCGGGGCTGGGTGCTGGTCTCTGGGGGTTGGTCTCTTTAGTTCTGCCCACACCCTCTGTCAAGCCTCTGCAGGTGAGCCACCTGAATGGAAAGCTCTTTGCACGTTCTCATCCGGTGCCGCCGACTGTGCTACATTCCAGAGGATCTGATTCAGTGCAGTTGAGCTCCTAACGTCCCCCCAGACTTTGCTCCTCACCGTGTACCACCCGTCGAGACCACTCTGGTCACCAGTCCCACCAGGCCAAGGGGCAGACCCTGGAGGCTTTCCCCCGAGGCCCGCCTGCTCCCCTCACCCACATCCCTCCCCTCGACCTCCAACCCCTCCTCTCCGCCTGCCCTGCAGCCCATCTCAAACCCCAGCCCCCAACCCAGTCTCCTTTCCTACAGGGTTTTCCTCTCCTGCAGGATGTTTTTGTAAAATGACCAGAAGGCCTTTATCATCCCACCTTTTCTTTTTCTCCAGTTTTTGTTTTACGGGGTGGAGTCCTGTGTAAGCACCATTCCACCCCCTCATGGAGAAGGTGGATTTCCATCTCCCACAGCCCTCACTGCCCCTGCTCTCGTTCCCTTCTCTGCTGGAGCTCTCTGCGCCCCCCACCCCCTCTCCATTCGCGCTCCTTTCCCACGACCTTGGCAGAGGGTCAGGCCTCTGCTGCCTTGTGAGAGGATGGATTCTATGACCTGTCTCTGACCGTCCCCTTCAGTCTGGGCTGTGCCCTTTGGAAGCACAGCACCTCCCTGTCCCCCAGACACAGTAGCCATGGTCCCATTGTCTTTGGATTAGGGTCCAGCCCCCGCGGATGGGGCCCTGGCTCCCACTTCCTTGTCTCTTGCTTCTTTTTTCTCACAGGCCTCCTCCACTTAAGACAATTCAGGACACCTGATGGTCAACAAATCTCCCCTCTTCCTGCCTTTGCATATGCTCTTTCCACCCTGTGGAATGTTCTTTCTTTCAGCTCAGCAAGAGGGAAGCCTACCTGATTTTGCTTCGAGTTAAAAGCCACTTCCTCTGTGAGGTTTCCCCCAATCTCACCAGCTACGAGCAAGCTCCTCCTCCTCTTGCTCCCCGCTTGTGACACTCACGTTAGGCTCTGCGAACACACTAGCTCGTGTTCCGTCTGTGAGTTGCGTCTGCCGGTCCCCTTGCTCTATCCTCTGTGTGTCTCAGTCACTCAGTCGTGTCCGACTCTTTGCCACCCCATGGCCCCCTGCCACCCTCCAGGCTCCTCTGTCCATGGGATTCTCCAGGCAAGAATACTGGAGTGGGTTGTCATTCCCTTCTCCAGGGGGATCTTCCTGACTCAGGGATTGAACTTGCTTCTCTTGTGTCTCCTGCATTGTCAGACAGGCTCTTTACCAGTGTGCCACCTGGGAAGTTCTGCTCTCTTCTCTACTACCTGGTGAATGGGTAACTAGGGGGTGCAGGAGAAAGTGACTTCACTTAGAATGGGGAAATGGGACTCCGAAGTCAATCTGCTTATGAAGTCCACTCTTTCTGGACTTATGTTTCCTTATCTAGAAAAGAAAGTTGTTGCACCTGCTGTGCTTGACTTTCTCTACCAGGACTGAGACTCTATTGGCAGATTATCAGAACTCTAAACACACAGCCTATGAGATGCTCTTTATTTCCACTCCTTGCTTCTGCCTCTTCTGTAAGGTGGTGACAATTGGACAACTGGACATTTTCTTAGTGACCGGTGGGCTACCCAGTGATGGGGAGGGTATTATGATGGTGACTAACAGCATGGGCTTGGTGGACACCAGGCTGGAGTTTGAAGCCAGCTCTATGCTTTGTAGCTTTGCAGATTCGGGCAACGATTTAACCTTTCTACACTTCAGTTTTCTCATTTGCAAAATGAAAATCATAATAACATCTACCCCACGGGTTGCTGACAGCTTAAATCAGGTAATTTAATTCATTTCTCAGTCTGCTCCATAACAAACACTCATTAAATGGAAGTCTGAGCAGTGGAGACCTGCCTCCTCTCCAGCAACTGTGGAAACTATTTAACCAGGAGAGAGACGCTAGACCTTCGATGCACGTTAGACTCATTGCAGATCTTTGAAAACATACCCTCACCTGGGCCCAAGTCCAACTGGACTGAATCAGAATCTCCAGGGGGTGGGACTCTGGCATCAGTATTATTTAAGAAGCTATCCAGGTTATTCTAACTTACAGCCAAGGCTGTGAACCATTTTTCTAATGAGTGTTTAATTGACCCCAGGAGAGGAAAATCCACATGTTGAATAACTAATTCTTAAGGCATGCTTCAGAGAAGCTTAAGTTCTACGGACAAAGACAAGTCTGCTTTCCCAGTTCAGGGGCAGTAACTAAACTCACGTCTATCTTCTCGGGTCTTCCTGGTAGGCTGGATACAAAGCTGCCTGCCTGAGCGGGGAATGGGCCTGGTGAAATGACAAGTGACTCATCCTTCCCAACATGTGAAATTATTCTGGAGGCGTTCAAATCCCTCAACACTCTCACTGATGATATGGATTTAAAATGCAGAATCTCTAGTCAACTCCTTTTTTCAGTTCCCTGTTCCAAACTATAACTTAATAGGATGTCACCATGGAAACAGGTATTTCTACTTAAGGACCAATCTTCCCCTTGGAAATTTGTCTCATCTATCTTTTGATTATCATCAATGAGTGGTGGTGAACAACCAAGATTTGTATCCAGGGAAAATGTATAAAGAATCTGGATTTAGATGCTAAGGGGGTGGTTCAGCCCTTTCTCTGAATCTGGTAAGGTTTCATTTGTGATAATAAGACACTTATCCTCTTCTGGGAAGAAGAGAAAAAAAATCTCCACATTTCCAGAAGATTCTTCAGTGTTGGGTAGACATGGCTCCAAATATGAGAAGGTAAAATGATCATTATCATCTGCTGGCTCTCATTTTGGGGGCTCCAAAGGGTAGAACCGGAAACCAGTCCAGACTTATTTCAGTCTATGTACAGGGTGTCAGTAACACTGAGTCAGGGGTCTGCACCCCAGGTTTCTAGCCCACTGAAGAACAGTGGTCCCCACAGCCTGGTTAGGTAGTTGCTGGACCCTTCTTGATCCTAACAGTTTCTGAAACATCCAATCATCGAGCACTTCGAGCTTTATGGGCTTTGGAAAGCAGCAAGGAGGGAACTGGATGGGAAGACTGTGGAAGAAGGAGATGCGCAGGGGCAGGTTGCTTCTGCCGAAGACCCTCGTAGCCCTGCAGGGAGGAGCTGCTCTCAGAAAGTGTGAGGTTTTGTTGTGTGTCATCGTGGCTCGTCTGCTCTGTGCCTCCCACGTTCCCCCTCCCTGCATATTTCTAGGTTAGGTGGCCCACAGAGACATCATACACAAGACTGGAGGCATCCGCTCTGCCTTTGCGCCTAGCAGCTCGAGCACATTATGACTCATCTGCCCGCACGTGTTGGTGTAGGACAGAGACTGACTTGCAGCTTCCCCACCTTTCCTCAGCTTCTCAAAAAAAAAATAAACAAAAACCCTGGGTCAGGTGGTGGTTTCGCTCTGTGACAAAGGGTCTAGCTTCTGTCCCGCAGGACACCCCATCATCAGTTGGAGGCATTGAGAAGATGACATGGGTTTCCATCCTTCCTGTTGGTTCCGGCTTGTCCCCAAACTTTGTAAGCAACCATTTACAAATTGCTTCTGTGTGTGGCTCACAGCACAGTTTATAGCAACATCATTTCCAGCGGGCTTCCCTGGTGGCTCAGTGGTAAAGAATCTGCCTGCAATGCAGGAGCTGCAGGAGACCCAGGTTTGATCCCTGGGTCAGGAAGATCACTTGGAGGAGGAAATGGCAACCCACTCCAGTATTCTTGCCTGGGAAATCCCATGGACAGAGAAGCCTAGTGGGCTACAGTCCATGGGATTGCAAAGAGTTGGACATGACTGAAGTGACTCAGCATGCACACATGCTTCATTTCCAGAATGCAGAGTACCTGCTGGCATCTCCTGCAGCCTGGGCAGTCTTCTGTGTCACTGTCCTGCCTGCTGAGCCCCCAGGGATTTGTGCATGATTCTTCCATGGCTGGACTCTCTCCTGAGCCAAGTGAAAGATACTGATGTTGGTATCAGTCAGAACAACTCTACTAAAAATAGCAAGACACCTGGCTTTTCTTTTTATTTGAAATTGTCTGTGTCACTTCTCTTCCTTGGTTCTACAAAGTAAAATTTCTTCCAGAACATTCTATTTGCTTGCTATGGACTCCCTTTGCCTAACCTATAAGCTATTCATTAAAAATACTACTTCCATTTGATGATGTGTCAAGCTCCCAGAAGCCCAATCACAATTCAGTAAGTGTGGCAGTGAACCAGACCATGTTTATGGGGCTCCAATTATAAATGAGCCTGAGCAGTAAGAACTGCAAGAGGGTCAAAGATGGTGAGGACAAGCTCCCACATCTGAAAAGTCTCACCATCTGGATAAGCTCAAGGACCAAGGCAATGAACTAGCAATGTTCACCTTTGAGTCAAAGTCAAGGCATACTTTAAGTTCTGATTCAGCCCCCCAACCAGAGGAACAGAAGCCCCAAATTGCAGCCAGGCACAAGCATTTAAACAGCTTAGTTGGGTCTACAGGAGACTGGCCAGTTGGGCGAATCCATAGCTTTTACTTTCCCAGTGTTTACATCTTCCAAGTGTTTTTGATCAATTCCAAAACAATTTGGAGATGTCACAGGAATAAAAGTTGTTTGCTGTTGCACTGGTTTTAAACAAGTCACGTTGGATTCTTTTTCGATCTGGGCTCTGGGTGGCCTCTCAGTTTTCCCTGGGCCTGCTAGTAATCTGCAGTGGTACACGTATTTGAAAGGAGTTGAAAAGAGGTACAGATGCAAGGCACCCCACTCCAGTATTCTTGCCTGGAGAATCCCAAAGACAGAGGAGCATGACGGGGCTACAGTCCATAGGGTTGCAAAGAGTCGGACACGATTTAGTGACTAAACCAACAACACGACAGATGCAGTGAGAGGGCCTGTCATGGCTGCTGATACAATTCTGTGTCTCGTTCAGCTTTGATTATTTAGGGTAAACAGGGGCTGACTTATTGAGTATGGCCTGTTGCCTCTGAGGTTTACTGCTAACCATAGTAGTAAGGTAAAGGAGACGTCACCTCTCCCAGTCTTCTCGGACTTTTATTCTTCTCAGAAAGAACTTCCCTTGACGGCGGCTATGAGGGGACAAGCTGGGTGGGGACAGCATCAGGGATTCTTGGGAGGGCGCAGTGGTGTGGATTCCACGTGGCTTGCCTGCCGAAATCAACATCAGCCAGGTGTGCCCCATCTTCTGCAGCCAAGTCTGCAGTGAAAACCCTGCAGGTGACGGTGATCGCTAGGGTTACTAGGGATCTTGGAGACAAAGACGCTGGGATCTGCCTGTTCTCTCCTTTTTGTCTGTGGGAATGAGGGCTGGCCAAGGGCATTGTTTGTCCCAGGTCAGACATGCTGGTACTCCGAGCGGCAGTGGAGTTGGCATGCTGATATAGATGTGGCCACTGAACTGGCACAGCACGTGGGGCCTAGGGCCCAGGTGCAGTTGCTCCAGGAGTGGTGCCTGTGTGTGAGATGCTGGTCTGCGCAGATCTCCGGTGGAACAGGGCTCTGGGTTTCTGGGACTCGCCACAGTGACACAGGCCCCGGGAGACCAGGTGCAGCTGTGGCCCAGTGTACCTTTACTCATTATGGGCCTGGGGCTGTGTGAAAGAAGGGACAGCTAGGGAAGACGTCTGGGCGCTCTAGACTTACAGGCCAAGAAGAAAAGTAGCCTCCAGCGAAGGAGAAGGCATGGCCAGCCAGGTAGGAGGACAACCTACCTGGGAGGTGGGAGGAGCTCATTGAGAACACTCTCAAGAAAGAAGAGATCAACCGTCCAATGCTGCTAAGAAGCACACCACTGCTCTTGGATCTGCAACATGGCGGTCTCCATATAATGAAATTTGGCTCGCCTTTGTCCTGGGTTCCTTATCCAACTGAGAGGAATGTCTCGGCTATTCGTGGTTCTTCAGTCACTCAGTTGTGTCCGACTCTGGACTCAAGTCCACTCAAGTCCTTGCCAACATAAGAATCTTTGGTTCTATGATTTCCAGAGAGGCCAAGAGAAATAATCATGAGTTCAACAATTAGAATGTCAATAGTTAACATACCCTGCCTTCTTATTAAGTGCCAGGAACTGGAGTAAACCATCAGTATGCATACTTTCATAATACCTGGAGGTAGGCGCCGTGTTTATGTCCATTTTGCAAATTAGAAAACTGACGAAAGGAAGGAAGATGTGACTGCTCAAAGTTGTCCTGCTGTTGGTGGTAAAGTCTTGACAAGAAGTGTGCCTTGACTATGAGGCCAGTGGTTCCATATTTGGCTGCACATTGGTATCACCTGGGGAGCTTTGAAAACACTCCAGACTCCCAGGTGACACCCCAGACTGAGGAAATTAGAGTGTCTGGGATGAGAGCCAGACATCAGTGGTGTTTAAAGATCCTCAACTCTTTCTGGTATGCGGCAAAATTTGGGAATGACTTAATAGGCTATATTGACTCTCAGAAGTATTAGTAGGTTGAAGCAGCCAAGTGCTGGGCCAGGGTTTGTAGGGGGAGAACGCTCACCCCTTCCTGCTCCCTCTAGCACAGAGCAAAGCATCCCACGTGGGAGGCATCCTGAACTGAGAGGAAGGCATTCATGAGGCTGGCATGGCAGGTTTCCCTTTTAGTTTTAAGTTCTTATCCCTACCGCACAGACTCAGAGGAGGGCAAGCTGAAATATTATGGAAGACAGGATGAAATGGATATCAGATGTATGATTATTGCTAGTTTGGTCATCATTCTATAATTTAGATCAGCCAGAACAGTTGTGCTCATTTTAATAAGCTAATGAGTACTGTAGGAGATCCTCCCCCAGTGATTCATGGTGATGAATTACATTAAATGTTAATTGCCAAGATCAGAAAGTTAAAAAAAAAAAAAAAGACACCCGCACTTTCCCTGTAATCTCCCCTGCGGGGAAATGCCTCGGCCTTGAGCTGGATATTCCTGCTGCACATTTAGCCTATCGATGCAGTCTTGTCATCTCCAGAGAGTCTGGCAGGAGAGACCACAAACGACCCTCCCTTTCTGACAGTGCTCATGGGGAGGAATTTGAAGGATAGGGCCTGTCTGGATGTTGTGGTGCAGCAAGGCCAGGCTGTCTATTACAGCCAACGAAATGAGCCACGAGGCAGTCAGCACCGTCTGCGATGTTTCAGGGCACGGAGTACCAGCCAGTTTTGGAGTGAGGGTAAGAGGTTATGCGCTAGATGATCGAGAGCATAAAAATAATGGATTGTTTGCAGAAAGCACACTCAGGGGCAAGGCAGGGACTGCAGGGTGATCCTGTCTGTCATGGAGCAGACTGGCTAGCCTCTTCCTAGCCTCACGTGTACTTGCCTTCTACTCTAAATGGAGAGTTGTTATATTTCGTATTTCCAGAACCTTCTCTGGCAGGGTTAAGAATGGAAATGGGAGTGAGGAGCAGGCTTGAGGTATCAGTTCAGGTGCTCAGTTGTGTACAACTCTTTGCGACCCAGTGGACTGCAGCACGCCAGGCCTCCTTGTCCATCACCAACTCCCGGAGGCTACTCAAACTCATCTCCATCGAGTTGGCGATGCCATCCAACCATCTCATCCTCTGTCAGAATTGTCAAAAATCTTCATACAGTGTATATTTGTTTTGTGTACGGCTATGGAAAGGTTAACATTAATGCATTAAGGAAACCTAAGGCTGAACTTTGCAGGCCATTTTCTGTGAGACAATTGGTGAGGGGGAAGAGTTGTTGCTGTTGGAGGAAGAGAAATACAAGAACGTTTCAGTGAAAATGGTCTCATTACATGTCTCACTTAGAAACCGTGTCGCTAAGTCACATTGGGCTCTTTGCGATCTCATGAACAGCAGCCCACCAGGCTCCTCTGTCCATGGGATTTTCTAGGCAAGAATACTGGAATGGGCTGCCATTTCCTCTTCCAGGGGAACTTCCCCATCCAGGGATTGAACCTGCATCCTCTGCACTGGTAGCTGGGTTCTTTACCATTAGCACCACCACGTGGATCACTGGATAAAACACATTGCTGGGTCCCCTCCCTATCCGTCCAGGTTGTTTAGATGGCCTGGGTGGGGTCTGAGAATGTGCGTTTAGAATGAGGTCCTGGGGATGCTAACACTGCTAGGAATTTTGAAACCACCACTCTGCAGCGTCTTCTCATTTACCTCAGTGGAAGGTGCTTGCAAAGGGTTAATAACACAACACATGGTTGGTAATTTTGCAATGGACATTGATGAATTTGAGGTTGGAGGCAACTCACTAGAGTGAAGAATGCCTACCCAGAGGAAAAGGCTTGAAGTTTTTTTTCTGCCAACATGGTGAGTAGTGGGGATTTTAGGAAGGTTGTGATCAAGAAGGAAGCTATTTGCCTGCCTGTGACCTCCTGTGTCCCTCTGCTGGTGACAGAGCAAAAGATAAAGTGCTCAGCATTACCCACAGTGACTTGGAAGTGATTAATACCCACAGCTCCTCGAACAGAAAGGTGGGCATGCAAGATGCAATTAAGATGATAAAGAACCCCAAGAAGCCGTGCTGAGCAGCAAGCTGGGGACGCTAAGGTGACAGGGAGGAGAGTTACTGTCTGTCTCTTGCTCTGTGGAGATTGCTTCTGAGAGACGGAGATGGGGTCCATGAGTCTGCCAGGCTCATCGGGAGAGAGGAGAAAGGTAATTGGAAAGGTTATTTTCAAGACATGGCTGCTGCTTTGTCTCCCTCCCTGGAAAGATGGAAGCTCCAGCTTTCACTGATAACAATGATGATGAGAATTTCACTGGGTGTTGGGTGGAAAAAGTGATGGTGATTTGGTTGAAATTCAGACTGTGTCTGCCTTGGCTCATAATTGATAAAGGGAAGTAAATGACCCGAAAGAGGTACTCAGCATGTTCGTAATTCTTGCGTGAAATTCCAAGGCAGCACAGGTTATATACACAAGGCCAGCCCTGCCGTGCAGGAGGAAATCCTTTCCAGCACTGCTTTGCCTCCTGCTTCTGTACTCCTTCTGTTTTTCTGGACACGCCGACCTCTCTTGAGGGCCAGGTAGAGGCTCCTATGCACCAGAAAAATTCTCATTCCTTCAGCAAACTGCTGAACAATAAATTAACTAGATGCATATCAAATGACACAACGGTGATTTAATGCATCTATTTAGGTCATGGGCTTAACTCTAATAAATAACCCCATAATGGTGGAAGGGAAGCAGAGAGAGGCAGAAGGTGGGGCCAGCTGTATATATCCAACTGCCCATACAATCCTTCAGCATGAACGTGTAGTAGGCACCCTGCTTATATGGCTAAATCTGAGCTAATTTTGTCCAGTCCCTCACCCCGACGTGCTCTGCTCCTGCTCTTCTCCATTGCAGTCTATTGGCAAATCCCTTTAAGGATTCAGATACATCCTTAATTCAACCCCCTCTCACCTTTGTGCTCCCACCCAAGCCCAGGCCACCAGCATCCCTTGTTCCAAACACCGTGGCTTCCCCACTGGACTCCCTGACTCTGTGCTGTCTCCCACCGGCAGCTGTAAACAGGGTGGCTGGAGTGATTGAGAAAAAGAAAACTCAGATCACGCTGATTCCTCTGACTTCAACCCTCCAATACGTGTGTGTGTTAGTCATTCAGTCGTGTCAACTCTTTGAGACTCCATGGACTGTAGTCGGCCAGGCTCTCTGTCCATGGGATTCTCCAGGCAAGAGTACTGAAGTGGGTTGCCATTTCCTTCTCCAGGGGATCTTCCTGACCCAGGGATCAAACCCAGGTCTCCTGCATTGCAGGCAGATTCTTTACCATCTGAGCCAACAGGGAAGTCCCAACCCTCCAATGCCTTCCCCTAAAAACTAGCCTGAAATCCAGTGTTCTTATACCTCCGAGGCCCTGCCTGAGCTGGCCCCTGCCCGGTTCTTCTCTCTCTCCCACACTCACCACGATCTGGCGATACCATCTCTCCCGGCTCCTCAAACACCCCTATTTCCACCCCGAGACTTTGCCCTTGTTTTTGCCCCTAAATGGGATTCTTCCTCCCCAAATCTCTGTACAGCCTACTCCCGCATTTCCTTCCTGCCTCTGGCAGACATTGCCTCTACAGAGCCCACCCGCTCACCACCAGCCTGGACTCTCTGCCCCTTCCCTCCTTTGTTTTCCTTCATGGAATTATGTACAGGGACTTGCCGGTGTATTTCTCATCTGTCTCCTCAGAAGGTAAGCTCTTTGAGGACAGCAACTATGTTTTGTTCGTGGCTGTGGCCCATAGCGAACATAAGGTCTGGCACATAGTAGGTCACCCATAGTATTTGTCAGAGGAGTGAGTGCTATTTATTAGGCACCTGGTAGCAGGACTTGCAGGTGTATCTGCCTTGCTTCATCGGTGTGAGCCACACTCTGCAAGGTGGGCACTGTTGTCACCATTTTGCACATGAAGAAATGGAAGATCAGACAGGCTGTGTAATTTTTCCAGGATGTTGTCACTGGGGAATGGGCAACTGGGACCTGCCTTTCAGCCCCTCTGGGGTCCCCTGGCAGTTTAACAAGTCAGATTTTCAGGCAAAGGAGACCTCCAAGCAAATCTCTAATGGTGGTGTTGATAAGAATAGCAACTAGCACTTACCATGTGCCCGCCCTGTGTCAAATGCTGTTTATTTTTTAAAATTTCACGTGGACCTTATTCCATATAAATAAGGCTTTCATTGTATTAGCAATTATATTTCAGTCTTATGAAAGTTATTATCGGAATATATGTTCTTAACAATGGTTTCAAGCATTTTTTCTTATAAGATATCCCAAAAAAGGATAGAATATTAATAATACATATTTAGGTTGAAGGATTCTTTTCTTTTTAATTTTTTATTTTGATTTGGGGTATAGCCAGTTAACAAACAACGTTGTGATAGTTTCAGGTAAACAAGCGCCAGTTGTTTTCCTGTCTAATCTTCCTAGTAACCCTTTGAAGAAGTACTTATTATTATCCCTAATTTTGTGAAAGAAGGAAAGGTCATCCAAGGTCATCTGGTCAGTAACGTGGTGGAGGCAGGATTTGAAACCGGGCAGTCGGAGCCCAGAGCCCTCACACGCAGCCTCTGTTCTGTCTGCTGCAGTCGTTGGTCTCCCTGCCCCTGGTCTGAGCAGACGCAATTTTCCCATGCCTCATTCCTATCCCTCCGCCATGCCGCCTCTGACTTCGTCTCATCCTTTCCTGTAATTGAAGTGTCTAGGCGAGTACTAGGTACTGAGTGGAAAGTGATCGCGGTTGAATAAATGAAGGAAGCAGTGAACATTTCAATAGGGGATTTTTCTACCATCGAGTTGTGTAAAATTTCCTGTTGGAGCCAGTAAGTCTTTAACACCTGTTGCTACCACAAATGTGCTGTGCTTAGTCGCTCAGTCGTGTCGTCTCCTTGCAACCACGTGAACTGCAGCCCTCCAGGCTCCTCTGTCCATGGGATTTTCCAGGCAAGAATACTGGAGTGGGTTGCCATGCCCTCCTCCAGGGGATCTTCCCAACCCAGGGATTGAACCCAGGTCTCCCGCATTGCAGGCAGATTCTTTACTGTCTGAGCCACCAGGGAAGCCTGCTAGCATGAATGCCTGCTGTTAAAAAAGAGGTGGCCTGTATGTTTTTGACTATAGAAGTATCGAATAGATGCTTGTGTTTATAAGAAGGAAAAGATTTTCCATCATCTAGAACTCGGTCACTTTGTTCTTTCTAATATATTTTAGAATCTAGAAAGGACAGAACATTAATGAGGGCCCAGGGAGCAGCTGCAGCTGGGACAAATTGAGGAAAGTACACACATTTGTACAGGTAAAGCACATGCAAACGTGTGTGTTGTTGTTTAGTTGCTCAGTCGTGTCCAACTCTTTGTGACCCCATGGACTGCAGCACGCCAGGCTTCCGTCCTTCACCATCTCCTGGAGCTTGCTCAGATTCTTGTCCATTGAGTCAGTGATGCCATCCAACCATCTTGTTCTCTGTCATCCCCTTCTCTGTGTGTATACATGTATACACAAATCCCCATAAACAGTCTTGGTGCACAAGTGTGTGTTTTTGTGTTTGTGTGTGTATGTGTGTGTGTACTATCATGCAAGGTCTAGTCAAGAAACAGAATCCACATGAGTTAATCTCCCAGAGAGAGATTCCTCCAGGGAATTGATTAAACAGCTGTTGTAGGACAGGAAACACAGAAAGGGAACAACGCTGTGACAGAATTAGCACAGAGGCAGTCACTGCAGGAAGCAGTGACTTTCTGGAAACTCCAGGGCTGCAAGATCAAAAGGGAGAGGCTGGGGGGTCTCTCCAGCCTAAATGAGAAGCTTTATAGGGGTCCACAAGGGTGACAGACCTCTGAGGAGGGCACTGTCTGACTGCTGCCGGTATCCCAGGGGCTGGAGCTGGGAGCTGGAAGGGGTGTGGACTCTACCAGCCAGGTTCTGGGAGAGTGAAAAGAAGCTGGCAATTGGAATCACCTGTGACCAGACCAACCTGTGAGTTCTGTGATGGAGGGTGGGGTGCACACGGGAACCACAGCAGGTCCCTCTGCCTCCCCCCAATTTTAGGCTTTATCCAGCGCCCTAACTGCTGACACCTAACAGGGAGGCAACTGGCAAAGGATGAGCAGTCTCATCCCAGCATGGCTGAGCCAACTGTAGAAGGGAGTTAAGAGCTGAGAGAGAACACTTAATAACAAAGTTCCTTCACCATGGCATACCTATTGCAGGAGGGTTACCTTTATTGGAACTTAGATTGTGTGCTTAGCGGTAAAGAACCCGCCTGCCGATGCAGGAGATATGGGTTTTTATCCCTGGGTGGGGAAGATCCCCTGGAGAAAGAAATGGTAACTGATTCCAGTATTCTTGCCTGGGAAATCCCATGGACAGAGGAGCCTGGTAGGGGACAGTCCAAAGAGTCGAGAAAGAGTCAGACATGACAGTGAAAAAGCAACAACAGTAGATTGTGAACCAAGGTGCTTATATCAACCTCCCGTGATGGTTCTACACCAAAGAACACCTTCCCCTGCTCCAGCTCTCATGAAGAAGCGTCTATCTAATCTCTACTCTCAATAATAGAACTCTCAGTTAAATAATGCAGCTGTGTTGATCCATTGTCTTCCAGGTATATAACTTATACTAATATTATCTAATATAATCATTAAACTATCTCAGCACACATGGCTACGTTTCCTTTACTTGTGAGAACTCTTAAGATCTGCTCTCTTAGCAGCTTTCAAATGTACACTGTTGTGTGATTAACTAGCCTAATTGTGGTTAGTATTTCACAATACAAACAAATATCAAATCATTATGTTGTGCACGTGAAACTTCTATAGTGTTATATGTCAATTATATCTCAGGAAAAATGTTAATAAAAGGAAATAAGCTGTACCATCATTCAGAATCCTACCAGAGCCATTTTTAACTAATATTTCTTTTCTTTGTTCTTGAAGAATTATTATTCTGGTGGTTATTGGTTATCCCCAATTCAACTATAAGACCTACCTGAAGAGAGGACATGTAGCTCAGAGCTGTTCAAAGAGTGATTCCCAAGAATCATCTGGAAGCCTTCTTCAGATGGTAAAATCTAAGGCTCCACACCAGACATACTGAAAAAAAAAACCCATTCTCAAATGGGTAATATTTTTAATCTCCAATTTATGGATGAGAAACTGAGGCATATAGAAATGAACCAACTAGTCTAATTTTATAAGTTTATACGTGCCTAAGTTCTAGGACCCCTGCTCATATCTTTTCCACTTTACTGCATGTAATCCCTTAGTGAATAAATCTCTAAATGGGACTCAGCTGACTTTGGCATAGAACGTATGTGTGTATATGTGTGTGTATGTGTGTGTGCTCAGTTGTGTCTGACTCTTTGCAACTACGTGGAGTGTAGCCTACCAGGCTCCTCTGTCCATGGGATTTCCCAAGCAAGAATACTGGAGTGGGTTGCCAGGGGACCTTCCCGACCCAGGGGTCAAACCCATGTCTCTTGCACCTCCTGCACGGGCAGGTGAGTTCTTTACCACTGCGCCCCCTGGGAAGCCTTCGGCATAGAACAGAGTTGTGGTTAGAACAGGTGCTTTAGAACCACAGGGAGCTGGATTTATTTTTGAACTATAGTTTTAGCTACATGGTAAGAGTGGCCATGGACAAATGGCCTCTCACTAAGCCTTTGTTTCCTCACCTTGAGCCTGGGGATAAAGCTAGTACTTGCCATGGTGGTTAGTTGTAAGGATTAAAGGAGATAATATGTACATTGTAGCTCAGTCAGTAAAGAATATCCCTGCAATATGGGAGACCCAGGTTCTATTCCTTTCACTTCAACAATAACAGATAAATTTTTTAAAAGTTATTTTTTTTTTCTAAAGTAAAATTGGGAAATCCTTTGTAATCCTTTGTAGAACCTGAGGATGGTGGTGGCAGGTGGTCCACTGCTAATGCAGATTGTTAGCCAAGCTGTAGAGCATTGGGTTGGCTGCCTCAAAGGCTCCTTGGAGGAGCTGAATAGAAGCTGAAGCCACCTCCAGAGGTAAGGAGGGCAGCAATGGGAGCAGCAGCAGCTGAAGGGTGGGTCAGATTTGGAGGATACAGATAGGTATGACCTGGTCAAGACACAGCAAATGGCTCCACCATCTTTTGTTTGACATATGGGAAGACATTTCACTGGACTCCACTCCCCTCACCCTACCTCAGTTCAGTTCAGTCGCTCAGTCATGTCCGACTCTTTGCGACCCCATGGACTGCAGCACACCAGGCCTCCCTGTCCGTCACCAATGCCTGGAGCTAGGTCAAACTCATATCCATCGAGTCAGTGATACAATCCAACCATCTCATCCTCTGTCATCCCCTTCTCCTCCTGCCTTCAACCTTTCCCAGCATCAGGGTTTTTTTTTTCCGATGAGTTAGTTCTTCACATCAGGTGGCCATATTGGAGCTTCAGCTTCAGCATCATTCCTTCCAATGAATATTCAGGACTGATCTCCTTTAGGATGGACTGGCTGGATCTCCTTGCAGTCCAAGGGACTCTCAAGAGTCTTCTCCAGCACCACAGTTCAAAAGCATCAATTCTTCGGCACTCACCCTACCTGGGATAGGCTGAATGTTGGTATTGGAATTCCAGAACTCAGGAGTTCATTATATTACATATAAAAGGGACTTGCAGTTGTGGTTAAAAATAAGGATCTTGAGATGAAAAGATTATCTTGAATTATCTGGGGTTGGGGACAATGTAATCACACTTATAAAAGGAAGCAGAGATCAGAGGAGGAGAAGGCAGAGTGGAGATGGAACCAGAGACTGGAGGCAAGAATATATACAGCCTCTAGAAGTCGGAAGAGGCAAAGGAAGAGCTTCTTCCCCTGGACCCTCAATAGGAAACAGCCCTGTCAACACTTCAATTTTAGCTCTGTAAGCCTCATTTCAGACTTGTGATCTCTGGAACAATAAGAGAATAAATCTGTCTTGTTTAAAGCCACTAAATTTGTGATAATTTGTCACAGCAACCACAGGAAAGTAATCTCTCCAACTGACTTAGTCATCACTTCAGCTTACCTCTTTACTTTGTTCATACCTATATTACTGCTCAGAGAGTATCGGATCCTACTATGTCTTTTTTTCCTGTTGTGTGTTCTTACTTATCTATCGCTCCTGCTGGATGAACCGCCAAACCCCTTGAGGGGAGGAGCCTCAAGAGGACTGAGAACAGAATGGGCTACGCATGCGTGGGTGACCAGATTACCATGTGGACGGGTAGGTGTGTCCTTGCTACTCTTCTGGGCCACCTTCAGTCCGTGACTCTTGGCTTCAAAGCATTAAAGGTGGTGTCGAGAGTAAATTAAGGAAAGAAACTATACGCTGAATGTACACCCACGGAAATGACACATCTGTGATCTCTTTGATATTTGCCTGGCTATGGTCAACTTAACGTTCAAAGTAATAATCCTCCACGGAAGGATCAAGGCTAGAAAGAGTAGGAGGAGAGGAAAATTGTGCAGAGTTATTTCGAAGAGGAGTGTTAAACCAAATATAATTGAAGAAGTGATCAGAATATGCAGCACCTGTTATTTTAAGGAAAATAAATTCATGAGATTCAGATTTCAGCATGACAGAGAAGAAAGGGGATGTTTTTCACATTCTCCACAAGATGCTCAGAAAGACGAATCTGTCAAGAAACAGGGGAAAAGGTCACATGAGAGCCAACTGGAAGTCATGGATGGAATTCATTCTGTCACATGGCATCATCTCAATTAAAATACTACCGGGGGACTGTCAATTAGACTCTTTCCAGAATCTTTTTTTATAGAACATTGACAGGGCTTGTTTATTCAATACGAGAACCTCTGAAATCTTCCCATTAGGTTTGCATCTGAGATAATTAATGTGTGAAATGGTCTATTGCCTCTATTTTGACAGGAGCTGTCTCAGATACGTGAGAACTTGATGGTAAACAAAGCAGTGAGTCCCCTGGGATGCCGAGAGTTTGTGCAGTTCTACTAGATGGTACCACATCTGGGGTTCAGTTCATGCCCTACTGGGGTCATAAGGATCTGGAGACCAGACACACTCCCTTAGTTGAGGTCTCAGTAATAGGAAATGGGCTGCTGGGAGGGGTGTAGTTAAGCAGAGTTGGCACAGACAAATCATGCCCAGGATGAGTGGTGGGTACAGGGTGGGCTCACAAACCATCTCTGGTTGGGGAGGTGCCACATGGACTTATTTGTAATGGTTGCCAACTTCCAGGGTGTATATATTCTTGCCATAGCTGGTTTCAATTAATTAGCAAAATTCTTGAAG
Source organism: Moschus berezovskii (assembly GCF_049115385.1). NCBI lineage: Eukaryota > Metazoa > Chordata > Mammalia > Artiodactyla > Moschidae > Moschus > Moschus berezovskii. The sequence continues at coordinate 52,283,473 of NC_142482.1, read as the reverse complement.
AGTTAAATAACTAACTCTTGTTAGCCAGTACCAACCAGCTCTAGCATACCACTGGATGGGTGTGGCTTGCAAAGGCAGACATCAGAAAGAATACTTGATAGACAGAAGTTCAAACTGAGAAATTATAGGAATAGACCACAAGCAGGTCTAAAGTCCAAGTTTGTTCCAGGGGAGGAGGGAGGCTCGGTGTGTCTGGGAATTGTGTGTGTGGATATGTGTGTGTACTCAATTGTTCAGTTGTGTCCAACTCTTTGCGACCCCATGGACTGTAGCCCGCTGGGCTCCTCTGTCCACAGAATTTTCCAGGCAAGAATACTGGAGCGGGTTGCTATTTCCTACTCCAGGGAATCTTCCTGACCCTGAGACTGAACTCATGTCTCTTGTGTCTCCTGCATTGGCAGGAGGATTCTCTACCACTGCATCACCTGAGAAGCCCCGACTGACCCACAACTTACCAGTCTTGCAATGACCTGTAGGAAAGTGCTGAAGTTGTTGCCAGTTTTTTGTATCTGGTAGGTGAGTGGAAATATGGCTAGTGTCTACAGACCTGGGAAAAACCAGGAGACGACTGGATAAAATAATGGTGATATTTTTTATTTTTATTCTTTTGGCTGTACCTTGCAGCTTGTAGAGTCTCAGTTCCGCAATCAGGGATTGAATCCTAGCCATGGCAGTGAAAGAATGAAGTCCCAACTACTAGGCCACTAGGGAACTCCTTTATACTATATGGGCTTCCCTGGTGGCACAGACGGTAAAAGATTTTGCCTGCAATGCAGGAGATCCAGGTTTAATTCCTGAGTCAGGAAGATCCCTTGGAGAAGGGAATGGTAACCCACTCCAGTATTCTTGCCTGGAGAATTCCATAGACAGAGGATCCTGGTGGGTTATAGTCTATGGGGTCGCAAAGAGTCAGATATGACTGAGCGACTAACACTTTCACATATTATATTAAATTTTTGATGGTCTGCTGCTACTGCTGCTAAGTCACTTCAGTCGTGTCCGACTGTGTGTGACCCCATAGACGGAAGCCCACCAGGCTCCCCCGTCCCTGGGATTCTCCAGGCAAGAACACTGGAGTGGGTTGCCATTTCCTTCTCCAATGTGTGAAAGTGAAGTCACTCAGTCGTGTCCGACCCTTAGTGACCCCACAGACAGCAGCCTACCAGGCTCCTCCATCCATGGGATTTTCTAGGCAAGAGTACTGGAGTGGCTTGCTATTGCCTTCTCTGTTTGATGGTCTACTGTGTATCAAATGCCATATTTGTGTCTGTTTCTTTAAATTCTCCTGACAACCTTGCAAAACTGGTTTGTTATTTGCCTTTCTTAGAAGAGGCAGGTGAGGCAATAGAGGTTAAGTATTTGCCTGACCTTGTACTGCTGGTAAGTGGCAAATGCTTGCATTGGAAGCTGGGTGTTTCTGACTCCAGAGTCACTTCTTATAATTGAGCTGGAGATGGTGCGGGGGAGATCTGGGGGTGGGGGTAGTGGTGGGGGTGGGAAGAAGTTGGACAGATCAACCTGGTTCAGGACTTCCTTTCTTGAGAAGCAGTGTCTCCAACCCCTGTCAAAGCCGGGCTAGATTCCAGGGGCTGTCATTATCCTAGAGTCCGAATTCACTGGGTTGGCCTGGGGCCAGCGTCTGGAGGCCACTTGAAGTTGGATATTATTTAAGTAAGTTTCTGGGCACTGAGCCCTTTTGCAGCACAACAATGAACCCCACAGATTGAGGTTTAGGGGGCTGGATGTGGCCATTTTAAAAGAGAGGGGGCCAGACAGAAGGAGGCAGAAGGTCAGAAGCACAGCTGGAAAGAGTGGGTCTCAGGGCAGAGTTCTGGGGTGCGAAGGAACTGGACTGCAGGAGGGCATCGCAGGAACGTGAGATGGTCATAGAGGGGTGTGTCCCCTAAGTAGGGACTATACAATGACCCTGTGATCATCCAACCCTCTCTCCCAATTTACAGGGGCTGTTTTAAAGGAATTTTTATTGAACAAAAAGAATGATTGAGCAGTGTGGATGAACACCAGCCCCAGGGTCCCTTAGGGACTGAGCTGGTAATGTAATACCACAATTACAGACTTGGACACGCTTGGCAGCTGATCAAATCACCCCCACAAAATAGTTCTTGTGCCCTGCATGGCTCTGTGCAGAGTAGAGAGAGAATGATACTGTTCTGGTTGGCAGCCGAGGTCCTGACCCTGTGCCCTGGTCATGCGGGCTTGGGAGTTTTGCAAAGATTCTGGGAATCCCTCTGTGTGTATGTGTGTTCTCAGCCAGTGGCTCTGCAACATACAGCTGTTACCCTGTGGATATTTTACTGATATTTGAAACAAAAGAATTTTGTCCTTAAAAAGAGGAGAACCAGAATGGGAAGGCAACAATTGAGACACACAAATAGTTCAAAAAGCAAACCATTTTCATTAATTGATAATGAGCACCTAAAACACTGGGGTGTGTGCGTGCATGTGTGTGTGTATGTGTGTGCATGTGTGTTTGTGTGTGTGTGTGTTTGTGTGCATGTGTGTTTGTGTGTATGTGTGTGTGTATGTGTGCATGTGTGTGCATATGTATGTGTATGTGTGTATGTATGTGCATGCGCATGTGTGTATGTGTGTATATGTGTGTGCGTATGTGTATGCATGCATGTATATGTGTGCATGTGTATATACATGCATGTATCTACATGTGTATACATGTGTACATGTGCATAGGTATATATGCATGTATATGTGCATATGTGTGTGTGCATGTATGTATATGTGTGCATGTGCATATACATGCATGTGTATACATGTGTATACATGTGTACATGTGCATAGGTGTGGATGTATCTATATGTGTATACATGTGCATAGGTATACATGTGTGTGTATGTGTTATGTATGTGTGTGCATATACATGCATGTATCTATATGTGTGTACATGTGCATAGGTATACATGTGTGTGTATGTGTTATGTATGTGTGTGCATATACATGCATGTATCTATATGTGTGTACATGTGCATAGGTATACATGTGTGTGTGTGGTGCGTTCATGTGTGCTTGTGTGTCCTTGTGTGTCAAGGGAGAGAGGGAGAGAGGGCGGATGAGAGAAAGGGGGAAATGAAGTAAGTCTTGGCCATGGGACTACATGGAAGGCCAGGCAGGAGGAAAACGTTGGTAACACGTAGGCAAAGAGCCAGATGGAGAGACAGTGAATATGGGCTGAGACAAGAGACGAAACAGAGCAAGAATTCAGTGCACGGTCCAAGGACCTGTTGGTTGGTCTCCAAGGTTCTCATGTTTCACAACAGGCTTCTGATTTTAGGGGGTCCCAGCTCATTAGGGACCACCAGGAGTCCATGTGAGGTCTTGACATCCAGGAGAGAGAAGGGAGTGGAGGTGCTTTGCGTCTGAACAACTTACTCATGGACTGTCAGGCTAAAGGGACCTTGGCAAGCTGCTGATCCCTGGTCAGGGAACTAAGATCCTGTGTGCCAAGAGACCAAAAGTTCCAAGGAAAGTGTGTACATCCCTAAGCCGTCAACAATATTATATACCATCATTGAAAAAAGGATTTTGCCAATTTAGAGGTAAAAAAAAAGTATCTGGTTCTTTTTACTGCCAATTAGCTAGTTATTAGTAAATCTGAATGCTTCTTCAAATGTTTACTGCCTATTTGCTTTTCTTCATTTGGCAATTATCTGTTCTTTTGCTTAATTTTTTAAAAATCTTGAAGTCGACATCTTTTTCTCATTAACTTTCATGTTTAAGGATGTTAATTAGCCATCTGTTCATCAGGTGGGATACTTTCAGTTGCAACAAACAGAAACTCAAAGGGATTTATAGCAGCTCTGAAACTGGTTAATTCAGGTGCTCCTTGGCATTATCAGGGACCCTGGTTCTCTCTGTCCTTCCACCCTGTTAACTTTGACATATGGCTTTGCTCTCAGCCTCACATCTCACAGTCTGGAGACGGTGGCTTGTAATTCCAAAAGCCACCTCCTCATCACAACAACATCCAGAGACAGAAAGAAGCTCTTCTCTTTCGTGACGTCTCTTTTCAAGTTTGAGGAAAACTGTTCTCAGAAGCCTTCAAACAGACCTGTCTTCACAGCCCATTGGTTGGAATTGTATCTCATGTCCATGGTAACACGGTCACTGGCAAAGGAGAGCATGGTGATTGGCTTAGCCCAGTCACCATTGGACTCTGAATCTCCTGAGGGAGGAGTAGATGGATATCTAAACAAAACAGGGGTCTTTCGGCAAGGAAGAATAGAAGAACTTTGGATTTGCTTTAAATAGTATCTGCCACACCACAACTTTCAAATGAAGATTCTAACTTTGAAACAAAACCAGGAGCACATCTGAGATCTTTCTCAGAGCAGAGGCCATGATGCCGGGAAAGTCTTTTTGACACTAGCATGCAATCCTTGGAGGTGCCTGTATCTCACTGAGGGTCGGAAGACTGTTTGCTTAACTCCACTACAGTGGTCCCTCTGCATAGCTCAGACCTTCCCAGCTTAAAAGGATGAAATGTGAAGATCAAGAAGTCTGAGAATATTAATATTTTTTTCTCCTAACAACTGCTTGGGGTTCCCAAGGACTTCATTTCCCTAAGGGGAGCATGAGGTATACACTGAATATCTAATCCTCATCAAGACTAGTGCAGACATCCAAAATGTTCCCCTACTTGCTTGGCTGGTGTATAGGTCTCTGATGGACATACACTTATGGGCTTAAGAAAACACAGATTTATCATCTTACAGTTATGGAGGTCAGAAGTCCGCCTGAGATTGGTCTCACTCAGTTAAGATCAAGGTGTCCACATGACTGCATCTTGTCTGGAGGCTCCAGGAAGAATTGCATCCTTGCCTTCTCCAACTTCTAGAGTCTGCCTGCACTCCTCAGCTCATGGCTCCTTCATCACCCTACAAACCGGCATTGGCGGGTCAAGTCCTCACATGGTATCCGTCTCACCTTCTTTTCTGTCTTCCTCTTCCACTTTAAGACCTCTGCAATTACATTGGGCCCACCCAGAAAATCCAAGGCAATCTTCCCATCTCAAGCTCCCCTGATTAGCAGTCTTAATTCCATCTGCAACCCTGATTTCCCTTTGCCATGTAACCGAGTGCATTCTTAGATTATGGGGAGTACGATGTGGAAATCTTTGGGGGAGTCATTGCTCTGCCTCCCTTTCCTTCCTCCTCTATAATCTTTATGGCTGTCATGGTTTTGTAATTCTCAGAGCATGGAAGTTAAGATAATTCTGGCCTCAAAACAGTTCGGCTTTGGTTTTCTAGAGGACATTTCATTTATCTCCTTCTGGGCCCATAAGGGCTATGCCTCTGGCATTTTGCTGAAGACACAAAATTTGAAATCAGATTGAAGAGCAGAAATATCTCCTCTTCCAGGCTTTCCGAGCCTCCCTGTTCCTAGGAATCGATATTTCCATCCAGTTGCATTTATAGAATCTCCATCCCACCACACTCCTATTTAGGGCTGTGCTGTGTATAGCCATTCCTCTCTCTCGTATGGCCTCCTTGTGGGAATAAATCCGTCTCGGAGCAGAGGGTGTGCTTACTCCCTTCTGGCTTCCTCCTACATGAGTCTGTGGAAAACACATACTACCAAGGAGAAACCCAGCTCTAGGCTCTGATGGGTCAAGCAAGCTGTTCTTTGTTTGAGAAATTGCCTTAGGTTATTTCAACAGGTAAGAAGTAATATCCTTTCACTCTTTCTTCCCTCTTCTTCCTAATCTCATTTGTTACACATCATGTTTTCTCATCATTTCGTAATCCAAATTAATTTGGGAAAACAGCATTTATAGATGGGGCCTTTGGGCAGCAGAGAGCTCATAAAAAAAGGAAAGCAAAGGAGTATGTATATAGTCTGCCTGGCACTTAACACTTTGCCCTTAGCCTCTGCAGATTATTGGTGATCTGGGAAATACTAAAGATACGAATTATTTCCCTATTTTTGACTAGTTCTCTGTTAGCATTTGCATCCCAGTAACATAAAAATGTCCAAATAGAAAGCTTACTGAACTCTGACCTCAGAACTCAGACTAAAAATTGTGTATCCTTAAGAGATGTATGGGCTCCCCAGGGGGCTCAGTGGTAAAGAATGCACCTGCTAGTGCAGGAGACATGGGTTTGATCCCTGAGTTGGGAAGATCCCCTGAAAGAGGAAATGGCAACCCACTCCAGTATTCTTGCCTGGAGAATTCCATGGACAGAGGAGCCTAGCAGGCTGCAAACCATGGGGTTGCAAAGAGTCAGACATGACTTAGAGACTAAACAGCAGCAAGAGATCTATATTTCCCCAACTGTAGATATTTGAGGCTGAAGCCTTAGAGGAAGCCGCATAACCCTCAGGCCACATCGGAAACTTGACTTGGTATCAAATTGATAAGAATAAACATCTTTGAATGGTGCTGATTTAATTTTCTTTACAAACTGGGGTGGAATCCTTGCATCATTATCTATTTGGGACTACCACCCAGGAATGGGGATGGGTATGGACCACCTCTGGTGTGCTGGCTTCCAAAGATACTATGCTTGGCTGCTGAGGGCCTGTGTATTTTTTGAAAAACTGAATTCAACGAAGGTTTTTTTTTTTTTTTCATCTCTGAATTTTAAACTAAACACCTGGTTTCCATGAAACTCATATCTCGAAGACTCCTTTCCAGCTAAACCTAAAGAAGGCACCTGAGGTTCTTTTTCACATCAGACAGGAAGAAGCAACAACATACTGAAAAGAAACAGCTAGAACAGGGCAGGCTTAGCCTCTTTCTTTTCGCTGTCTCCCCTTGTCACACTCAGGCATGACGGGACAGCTCTGTGCTGTCAGTCAAAGCTGCTACCAGGCATTATTTTCTTATCATTTATTCTCCTCTCTTCCCATCACGTCATTTCTTAGAGCCCTATAATTACCCAGCCGTGTGCATCTGGACTGTCAACAGGCTCTTGTGAGTGAAATGTAGCTAAATAAATATCTGTAATGAGGAAGGGCCGTCATCCAAGGTGGGTCTATACCAGTATCTTCCTACCGTTCTGGCCTCACTCTCCCCGGACTGCTTGCTTGTTCACTGCAATGCTAATCAGACATGCTTCCAGTGAGGGAGAGACTTGCGCCTCCTTTTCAGATTAAGTCCACACTCCCTGGAAGCCCTGTGTTTGTGGAAGACAATGGAAACCAGCATTGAGCATATGGAGGGTGCGCTCCTCCCCGTCAGATGCTAATGCAAGGGAACTTTGCCTGTTTGCCAGGTCCATTCCTTTCTGTTTTCATGTGTTTAGAATGTAAGCAGCCCTCTGGAGCTGACTTATGACTTTGTGGGTATTTTGAGGGCTTGGTCTACTTTGCAGTCCTAAGATTACCCCCTGTTCCCTGCAGTGGGCAGAATCATGGCTCCCCCTATTGGAGGCCATGTCCTACTCTTTAGGACCTGTGAGTCCATTACCTTATATGGCAAAGGGAATTTTGCTAATTTAATTCAGGTTGAAGACCTTGGGGTGCGGAGATTATCTCGGACCACCCAGGGAAGGTCTAAGGAAATGGTCAGGGTTCTCATAGGGGAAGAGGAAGGTAGGAGAGTCAGAGAAAGAAGTGAGGATGGAAGGAGATGTTGGGTGACACAGTTGCTGGTTGGGGTCACAAACTAGGGATACAGATGGCCCCTAGGAATTGGAGCAGAAAGCAAAGACTCCCCTTCAGGCCCCGAGGGACCGCAGCTTCCAACATCTTGACTTTAGCCTGCTGTTGCTGCTGCTGCTAAGTCACTTCAGTCATGTCCAACTCTGTGGTGACCCCATAGACGGAAGCCCACCAGGCTCCCCCGTCCCTGGGATTCTCCAGGCAAGAACACTGGAGTGGGTTGCCATTTCCTTCTCCAATGTGTGAAAGTGAAAAGTGAAAGTGAAGTCGCTCAGTCGTGCCCGACTCCTAGCAACCCCATGGACTGCAGCCCACCAGGCTCCTCCATCCATGGGATTTTCCAGGCAAGAGCACTGGAGTGGCTTGCCATTGCCTTCTCCATGATTTTAGCCTAGCAAAAGCCAATTTGTGGTCATGAGTTTGTGTGTTTTGCTTTAGGTCACTAAGTTGAGGGTAATTTATAACAACAGCAAGAGGAAACAAAAGCCTTCCCCCAACCAGAGCGTGCTTTCATTAGGGTCTTTTAGTGGTAAGATTTCGGTGCATCTCAGACAAGAGGATGTTTATCCCAGGGAGACCTGTGCTCAGAAGCCCACCCACCAGGATGTGCAGGGCCCAGGGGGCGGGTTTGGGAAGCCAGCGGGACACCTGGTGGCTCTGGGCCTTACTCAGCCCCTTGGAGAGTCTGTTTGTCACCACCCCCACACCCCCCATCCCGTTCTCTGCTTTCTATGTTTTATTCCTGACCCTTTTCAGTTCTTGCTTCCTTAAAACTTAGCCCTGAGAATGATGCATCATGGCCGCTCCCTTAACCCAGAATCAGCTTCACATTCTGTCATCTGCCCTGTTCTTTCAGCTCATGTTCCCCGGGAAGACCCTGACTAACCCAGACTAGTTACCATCGTTTTTGTGTAGTCACTAAGTCGTGTCCGACTCTTTGCGACCCCGGGGACTGCAGCGCGTCATGCTTCCCTGTCCTTCCCTGTCTCCTGGAGTTTGCTCAAACTCATGTCCATTGAGTTACCATACTGGACCACATCATGGATTGCTGGTCGGCCTACAAATGCCCTGTCTCTGGGTCACATGCCACCCCCAGTCCCATCCTCTGTGGCCAGGGTTCAGTGTGGAGTCAGAGACATGGCTGTCTGAGAGTGATATCCACTGGGGCATGACTGCCTAGAAGGGAGAGCAGGCAGCGGTGGGATGAGTCGGGGGAGGGAGGGCTGATGGCTATTGCAGCCAATTTAGGGCACAAATAGTGACCTGGGAAGTTGATTTTCTTTCTGAATTGAGAGTAGAGTGACACCATCATATAGCATCTCTTCCTGATAAACTCTAAGGAAGCTTGGAAACCATCAAGGTCAGCCACCTTCCCCCACTCCTTGTTGAAACACTCCAAGCAAGAATGAATATCAATTTTCTGTCCCCAGGGAGTTGAGTTTTTCCAAGGCAGACACATAGTAAGATAAAGCTAGTGGTCGAGTTTGATCAATGGCATAAAATGAAGAAGGATCAGGGCCCAAGGGATAAAACAAAACCAGCATCTATTATCTGTTAAGAACTTATCACATGCCAGGCACTGTTTTAGGCACTTGGGTTACACTTGTGAACAAAGCAGCTCCCTCATGGAGCTGTAGTTCTAAGGAGAAGAAGCCATAATGGTCACCACAGTCTCCTGGGAGAAGATAGCTGTGTGCTCGGCTTCCAGTCCTGGGCACTGGGAGGAAATCCAGATGAGAACACTGAGGGTCAGAGTTGCCAAGCAGCAGCTGGTGGGCGGGACTGCAGGTCGGGCAAGGATGTCAGGGGTGTCAAGGAGAACTGGCGCTAGAGGCTGCACGTGGAAGTGCCAGGGGGTGGTGGAGCATCATCCAGAGGGCATCCCATCACAGGCAGTAAGGAGGGGACAGAGCTGGCTGGAGGGCTATGGTGAAAGAGACCTGGTGGTGACGATTAAGATTGAGAAACAAGGGACTTCCCTCACGGTCCAGGGACTAAGACTCCCATTGCAAGATTGCCCTCCTGATCAGGCAACTAGATCCCTCCTGCTGCAATGAAGACTGACCATCCTGAGTGCTGCAACAAGGACACAGGGCAGCCAAATAAACAAGAAATATTTTTTTAAAATATTTAAAACCAAAATCTTTGTTTTCTGAGAAGTGGTTGTAGCTCTGGAAAGTTCATAAAACTTGGGTATGTGGGAACAATGCAGAAGCTAGCCTACGATTTCGGAGAAGGCAATGGCAAGCCACTCCAGTACTCTTGCCTAGAAAATCGCATGGACAGAGGAGCCTGGTGGGCTGCAGTCCATGGGGTCGCTACTAGTCGGACAAGACTGAGAGACTTCACTTTCACTTTTCACTTTCACACATTGGAGATGGAAATGGCAACCCACTCCAGTGTTCTTGCCTGGAGAATCCCAGGGACGGCGGAGCCTGGTCGGCTGCCGTCTATAGGGTCGCACAGAGTCGGACACGACTGAAGTGACTTAGCAGCAGCAGCAGCAGCAGCCTACGATTTGGGGCTTTAGCTTGTGAAGAATCAGACTTATCAAGAAGAGTCCAACTTAAGGGTCAGAGTGGAACTGGTAGCAAGATCCTCTCAGTAGCCAAACTCCAGGCTGCTGACCGCAGGCTCTCTTAATCCCTTCTCCAGAGCCTGGAGCAGGCAGGACTGGGAAACATGCCCGCCAGGCCTGAAGACTCACCTGCGCCAAAGGACAATATAGGGCCACAATACAGGCAGGCGCTTACAATCAGGTCTGATCCCTGGGTGTTACTTTCATTGTGTGACCTGTGATCGTTGGGTTCCTAGTTCCCAATGCTAGAAATACAAAGAGCAAGTCTATAGCTTCTTCCTTATATTTAAAGCCCCCCACCTCGCCCTGCCTCATCACAGTACCGTGGACAGTGAGCCTCCCCAGTGTCCATAACCCCTTGCTGTGAATCTCATGCTACCGTCCAGTATGTAAAGTAGATGAAAGCAAGACTCCTCCTTCTGAAGCTGGGCTCAAGCCTGTTATTCTACCCACTCCCTCTCCGCTCCCTATTCTTGGCAGCTCCTCGGGCGTCTCTGTAAAAATACCAATGTAGCTTGAAAACCACTTGCTGAAACATCTCTTTTTTTAGGCTAAATACCTCTAATTCCCTCCATGACTTCTCAATATATTTATAAGCTTCCAGAACCTTCATTAACCCAGCTAACTTTCCCCAGGTAAACTGTGTTTTGTCAGTGTGTGCTCAGTGACTCTGAGTGGTCTAATCAGGATAGACATCCCCAGACTATCACTTTCTCTGATCTGGAATCCTGAAGGCACCCGAGGTACCTCCTCTGATGTGTATATCCATCCTGCCATCTACATTTTTGGAGCTCATTAGCTCATTCCATAAATACTGACTAAATCTTAACTATGAGGCTCAAGGCTGTCTTTTATATTAAGGGTAAAAGGGACAAATGAAACATAGGCTTCATCCTGAAGGCCAGTGGGGAGTGTGGGTGAGAAAGGAAGGTGTGATGGTGGGTTACTTGGCTGCAGCTCGGTAAATGCTGTAGTGGACAAGAGGGTGGAGGGGACAAGCAGGTAATTCTCCCTGGGTAGGGGACAGGGGAGGTTGGAGAGGACTTCCTCTGAAGAATTTGCTTAACTAGTCTCTCATCAAGCCCTGCATACTAGTCACTAGCTGTGTGCATGCACGCGTTCAGTTGTGTCCAACTCTTTGTGACCCCATGGACTATAGCCCATCAGGCTCCTCTGTCCAGGGGATTTCCCAGGCAAGAATACTGAAGCGGGTTGCCATTTCCTACCCCAGGGGATATCCCTGTCGCAGGGATCAAACCCATATCTCTTGTGTCTCTTGCACTGGCAGATGGAATCTTTACCAACTGCGCCACCTGGGCGGGCATGTGTGTGTGTGTGTGCACGTGTTAGATGCTCAGTCCTGTCCTACTCTTTGCAATCCCATGGACTGTAGCCCCCAGGCTCCTTTGTCTGTGGGATTTCCCAAGCAAGAACACTGGAGTGGGTTGCCATTCCCTTCTCTAGAGGATCTTCCCCACCCATGGATCGAACCCAGGTTTCCTGTATCACAGGCAGATTCTTTACCATCTGAGCCACCAGAGTAATCGCATACCTCTACTAATTTTCTCTCCTTTAACACACTGGAGTTGGACCGAGTATTTCCAAGGCCACTTTATGTTTCATCATGGTTTTCCACGGTTCCTGATTTGGTTACCACCACCCTCAATCCAGCTGGAGCTTAGATTGCATTTCTTTCTGTAAAAGGAAACTCAAGCAGGGGCTCTGTATCAACTGGGAGGGGTGGGATGGGTGGGGAAATGGGAGGGAGGTTCAAAAGTGGGGATATATGTGTACCTATGACTGATTCACAGAGAAGGCAATGGCAAGCCACTCCAGTACTCTTGCCTAGAAAATCCCATGGATGGAGGAGCCTGGTAGGCTGCAATCCATGGGGTCGCTATGGGTCGGACATGACTGAGCGACTTCACTTTCACTTTTCACTTTCACACATTGGAGAAGGAAATGGAGAATCCCAGGGACGGGGGAGCCTGGTGGGCTTCCGTCTATGGGGTCACACAGAGTCGGACACGACTGAAGTGACTTAGCAGCAGCAGCAGCAGCAGCCTACGATTTGGGGCTTTAGCTTGTGAAGAATCAGACTTATCAAGAAGAGTCCAACTTAAGGGTCAGAGTGGAACTGGTAGCAAGATCCTCTCAGTAGCCAAACTCCAGGCTGCTGACCGCAGGCTCTCTTAATCCCTTCTCCAGAGCCTGGAGCAGGCAGGACTGGGAAACATGCCCGCCAGGCCTGAAGACTCACCTGCGCCAAAGGACAATATAGGGCCACAATACAGGCAGGCGCTTACAATCAGGTCTGATCCCTGGGTGTTACTTTCATTGTGTGACCTGTGATCGTTGGGTTCCTAGTTCCCAATGCTAGAAATACAAAGAGCAAGTCTATAGCTTCTTCCTTATATTTAAAGCCCCCCACCTCGCCCTGCCTCATCACAGTACCGTGGACAGTGAGCCTCCCCAGTGTCCATAACCCCTTGCTGTGAATCTCATGCTACCGTCCAGTATGTAAAGTAGATGAAAGCAAGACTCCTCCTTCTGAAGCTGGGCTCAAGCCTGTTATTCTACCCACTCCCTCTCCGCTCCCTATTCTTGGCAGCTCCTCGGGCGTCTCTGTAAAAATACCAATGTAGCTTGAAAACCACTTGCTGAAACATCTCTTTTTTTAGGCTAAATACCTCTAATTCCCTCCATGACTTCTCAATATATTTATAAGCTTCCAGAACCTTCATTAACCCAGCTAACTTTCCCCAGGTAAACTGTGTTTTGTCAGTGTGTGCTCAGTGACTCTGAGTGGTCTAATCAGGATAGACATCCCCAGACTATCACTTTCTCTGATCTGGAATCCTGAAGGCACCCGAGGTACCTCCTCTGATGTGTATATCCATCCTGCCATCTACATTTTTGGAGCTCATTAGCTCATTCCATAAATACTGACTAAATCTTAACTATGAGGCTCAAGGCTGTCTTTTATATTAAGGGTAAAAGGGACAAATGAAACATAGGCTTCATCCTGAAGGCCAGTGGGGAGTGTGGGTGAGAAAGGAAGGTGTGATGGTGGGTTACTTGGCTGCAGCTCGGTAAATGCTGTAGTGGACAAGAGGGTGGAGGGGACAAGCAGGTAATTCTCCCTGGGTAGGGGACAGGGGAGGTTGGAGAGGACTTCCTCTGAAGAATTTGCTTAACTAGTCTCTCATCAAGCCCTGCATACTAGTCACTAGCTGTGTGCATGCACGCGTTCAGTTGTGTCCAACTCTTTGTGACCCCATGGACTATAGCCCATCAGGCTCCTCTGTCCAGGGGATTTCCCAGGCAAGAATACTGAAGCGGGTTGCCATTTCCTACCCCAGGGGATATCCCTGTCGCAGGGATCAAACCCATATCTCTTGTGTCTCTTGCACTGGCAGATGGAATCTTTACCAACTGCGCCACCTGGGCGGGCATGTGTGTGTGTGTGTGCACGTGTTAGATGCTCAGTCCTGTCCTACTCTTTGCAATCCCATGGACTGTAGCCCCCAGGCTCCTTTGTCTGTGGGATTTCCCAAGCAAGAACACTGGAGTGGGTTGCCATTCCCTTCTCTAGAGGATCTTCCCCACCCATGGATCGAACCCAGGTTTCCTGTATCACAGGCAGATTCTTTACCATCTGAGCCACCAGAGTAATCGCATACCTCTACTAATTTTCTCTCCTTTAACACACTGGAGTTGGACCGAGTATTTCCAAGGCCACTTTATGTTTCATCATGGTTTTCCACGGTTCCTGATTTGGTTACCACCACCCTCAATCCAGCTGGAGCTTAGATTGCATTTCTTTCTGTAAAAGGAAACTCAAGCAGGGGCTCTGTATCAACTGGGAGGGGTGGGATGGGTGGGGAAATGGGAGGGAGGTTCAAAAGTGGGGATATATGTGTACCTATGACTGATTCACAGAGAAGGCAATGGCAAGCCACTCCAGTACTCTTGCCTAGAAAATCCCATGGATGGAGGAGCCTGGTAGGCTGCAATCCATGGGGTCGCTATGGGTCGGACATGACTGAGCGACTTCACTTTCACTTTTCACTTTCACACATTGGAGAAGGAAATGGAGAATCCCAGGGACGGGGGAGCCTGGTGGGCTTCCGTCTATGGGGTCACACAGAGTCGGACACGACTGAAGTGACTTAGCAGCAGCAGCAGCAGCAGCAGCATGACTGATTCATGTTGAGGTTTGACAGAAAACAACAAAATTCTGTAAAGCCATTATCCTTCAATAAAAAATAAATTAATTTAAAAAAAGAAAAAAAAACATTTTTTTAGTAGTGACTAGGATGTACAATAGCTTCTTGAAGTTCTGACAATAACATTTTTTTAGAGAGATGCTTATGGTCTTTGGCTTAAAACCTTTCTTTTTCCAGAATTCAGAAAATCCCCCAAATCTCCATTCATAGCTGCAGACCACCCTTGCTTGGCAGTTTCTCTTTCAACGTGGGATGCTTAAACCATCCACTGATTCCGGCAACACCCTTGTTCTTGCATCCTGGATTAGATGCTGCTGCTGCTGCTAAGTCACTTCAGTTGTGTCCGACTCTGTGCGACCCCACGGACAGCAGCCCACCAGGCTCCTCTGTCCACAGATTCTCCAGGAAAGAATACTGGAGTGGGTTGCCACTGATTGGCACAGGTGTTCATTTCCATTCTGGCCTAAATCTCCATCCCACCCCCATTCCTGTTTGTTCATCATTTCAAAATCTCAACCAGTGAGGTGTGTTTTTACACTCTTAGTGCTGTGTAGGAAGAAGAACCAAGCTGCTGACACACCCTAGATCTTGTGGTCTAGGAAGTGGGTTTGGAACACGGTCTCTTTGGAAATCGGAACTTTCTGATAACTTTTCCATCAGCTTTTGCCTACTGCCCTTAATTTCCAGTTACAACATATTTCCGTCTGGCCGGTCCCCCGCTGCTCACTTTGCTGTTGCTCAGTTACTCAGTCACGACTGACTCTTTGCGACCCCACGGACTGCAGCGCACCAGGCCTCCCTGTCCCTCACCAACTCCCGTAGCTTGTTCAAACTCATGTCCACTGAGTCGGTGATGCCCTCCAACCATCTCATCCTCTGTCACCCGCTTCTCCTCCTGCCTTCAGTCTTTCCCAGCATCAGGGTCTTAGGTCAAACTTAATTTAAAAAGATTTCTAAAATGGAAAATACATGTTGACTTTTTTTTTTTTTTTTTAAAGAGAGCTCTTTGTTTCCTTCTTCTGTTCACCTAAATGATATTTCATTTCCTCCTCTTCTTGGTAAAAGTGATCTCTTTCTCCTTAATGCTATAAATCTAAATTTCCCATTAGTTAAATGTTGTTTGTCTTTAAAATTTTGAACATAAACTATAAGAGGTCTTCATTCTTACTGTTAATATCTCATGACCCTGACTCCCTCTGCCCGTCTTCTTTGACATGATCTGTATCCCTCTGGGATGCTGGAATTTCTATATGTTACTTAGGGGATTTTTGAGATTCTGCTTATTAAGCATCCCCTCCTGATCTCAACTTCTGACTTCCCTGGTGGCTTAGACGGTAAAGCATCTGCCTACAATGTGGAAGACCCGTGTTCAATCCCTGGGTTGGGAAGATCTGCAGAAGGAAATGGCAACCCACTCCAAAATTCTTGCCTAGAAAATCCCATGGAGAGAGGAGCCTGGTAGGCTACAGTCCATGGAGTCGCAAAGAGTCAGACACGACTTAGTGACTTCACTTTCTGATCTCAAGTAGGGGTAGGAGTGTCTAGGAATTATTTTCTCTTACCTTTATGAGTTTTGAGAGCAGAGTTTGTTACTTCAGATTTCCCTTTAATTGTGTTAGTTTCTGATTTGGGAACTTTGTTTCTCCGAGCCCCAGTTTTCATCTTAAAGCCTCTCCTGAGTGACTTTGCACATGCCCTTTACATGTGGAGAGCTTAAGGTTTCTGAAAAGAAGCAAAGAGTCCACTCTCACTATGTTCCTTTTGATTATGTCTTTGTCTCTTAAGCTTTTTATTCTTACCCATCTTAAAGGTTATTACGACCTTTATAACAACTTCAAGTGGAATCAAATATACCGTCACTACTGTTCTCAGTATTTCTTTATCTGAACAGCAGCCAGAATATATTGACATGCTATACTGATCACTGTTCTATAACAATAAACAACAATAACAAAAACCTCAAACTCAATAGAAATGGCTGGATAGCTTCACTGACTCAATGGACATGCGTTTCAGCAAACTTCAGGAGACAGTGCAGGACAGGGAAGCCTGGAGTGCTGCAGTCCATGGGGTCACAAAGAGTTGGACATGACTTAGCAACTGAACAGCAATAGAGGTGGTCTGACTGTACTTGTCTGAAAGAGAAAGTGAAAGTTATTCAGTCGTGTCCGATTCTTTGTGACCCCATGGACTACACAGTTCATAGAATTCTCCAGACCAGAATACTGGAGTGGGTAGCCATTCCTTTCTCCAGGGGATCTTCCCAACCCAGAGATTGAACCCAGGTCTCCCACACTGCAGGTGGATTCTTTACCATCTGAGCCACAGATATAACAGGCATTTCTTTCCTAAGGCAGCAGAAATTCTGTGGTGAGGTAGAGTCTGTTCCAGAGAGACCAGCACTACCCTCCCTGCTCCTGGCGCCTTAAGTCTGTCTTTCTCTTTGCTCCTTTCTTTCTTGTTTGGTTATCCTTCAACACGAAATATGCTGCCGGGTTTTAATGGCTCCCTTTTCAGATAACTTTTGTGCACTCTTCTGTACCCCGAGAAGACTGCACGTTTGAAAACTGACTTTGAATTCAAGAGAGGGCTCTGCTTGGGTATAGATTTCCCCCTTTGTATCTCTTCCTAGAGAGAAGTGAGCTGACTCCATCACCTAACCGCCTCGCCTGTGAACCGTCCTTGGTCCACTCAAGGTTCATTGTCCACATTTCACAGAAGGAGGAAAATATTAATATTTTGGCTTGGGCAGAGAATAGGAAGCTATTAACTTCCTACTAGTTCCCTGTAGCTCAAATGGTAAAGAATCTGTCTGCAATGCAGGAGACCAGAGTTTGATCCCTGGGTCAGGAAGATCCTCTGGAGAAGGGAAAAGCAATACATTCCAGTAATCTTGCCTGGAAAATCCCATGGACAGAGAAGCCTGGTGGGCTACAGTCCATGGGGTCACAAAGAGTCAGACACCACTGAACAACTAACACATACACATACTAGTTCTACAGGGCTGAGGATCGTCTGAGATAGCAGAGTAGCAAATACAGGCAGCTTTATGGAAGAGGGTATGGTTTGGTGCTATAATAGTGTATCTATTATTACAGTTTTATGCATAGTCAGACAACAGAACTCTCTTTGCACATACTTTCTTCTCATTTTCTCTGTGTTTTAGGAATCTGAGACCCAGTTTTATCCAGGAAGGCTGTGAGCTGTGTTAGCATACAAAAATCAAAGTAGGAGACCCAACTACTAATCCTGGCTCATGAGTTGTAGTCTACCACATAAATGTTACTTATTATTGTTACTACTAATGACAACAGGTAGCAGTTTACTGAGTGTCTACCATAGGCTAAGCTTTGTTCATATGTGTTAGCTCATTTAATCATCACAGCAGCCCTTTAAGGGAGTTATTATTATTATCTTCATATAACGGGAGAGGAAACCAAGGTTTAGAAAGTTTAAGTGATACCCAGAACTTGCCTGGTGGTCACTGGCTAGGACTCTGTGTTCTCTATGCAGGATGCAGCCAAATAAATAAATATTTATAAAAGAAATATTAAGTGATACCCAACATCACACCACTAAACGGTATTTGAACCCAGATCTTTGTGATCACAGAGCATGCACTCTGTACCATTGTAACTCACATTTTTTCCTAGTATTAGTGATAATTATAGTAAGAATAAGGGTTTCAAGGGGGAGGGGACATATGTACACCTATGACTGATTCATGTTGATACAGGCCAGAAACCAACACAATATCATAAAGCAATTATCCTTCAATTAAAAATAAATAAATTTTGAAAGAGTACTATATCTGTGTAAATTCTGCATGATCGTCTACTTTGTCCCTGTCAAAACTTGTAGAACTGGTCATTTAACTTTGGAGCTAAAATGAATATAAATCATCACTTAGGAACTGAAGCACCGAGAAAGGAAGTGCCTTTCCTAAGCTGACGGTCAATACCAGAGCTGGCAACCTGAACTTCAAAGGACCTTGACTGTCCGTGAGCCCCATTTCTGGCCTCTTGTCATTTATTGTGTAAACTACTCTTTTGGGCATCCTGGATTTCAAACCTTGGAAGGAGACCAGGGACTCACATGGTTTTGAAGAAGGAAATCATGCCTGGCCTTATCGTTTCCTGACCCAGGTTCACCAGCAAGGGTGACTTCCACTCCACTTTTGCAAGTTAAAGTTTCCTAAAGAGAATAAATCCATTGCACACTGTCTCCTTACATTGCCCTATCGGACTTCTTGGATCACTGCTGGTTTCCACTACAGTCTTTGTGGATGGGACCAAACTGACACTGGAAATATATATCAAGGTCTTTGACTCCTTGGATCAAATGGGATATTGTCTGCTTCAAGGAACAGCAAAGAGTCAGAAAACTCAGACCCAGTGGGCTTAAACAGAATTTATTATCAAAAAAAATCAAGTGGTCTGGATGGAGGGGTATCGTCATGATGGTCAGTTAAGAGGCACCAGGACAGGACCCATGTTCTTTCCACTTGCCAATTTCAGTAAGTCACCTAGGTCCCTTCATGGTTTCAAATAACTATAGCAGTTCCATGCATCCTATCCTCACACTGGCCTACGTCCAGAGGCAGAAATGGGGACAATGGTAAAGAAACTGTCCCCAGGAATCAATTCCTGCTTTCTGGCCAGAATAGGGTCATATGTCATTTCCTAACACTATCCCCAATAAGGGATTAAAATTATCATAATTGGTTTAAACTAATTAAGCTTTATCCCTGTAGAGATGAGATGGGGCCAGCCTTCCCAGAGGTCTTATAGAGGAATGTGAATTCTTAATGAACACTGGAGTTCTGGTGGCAGAAAAGAATGGGGAAAGGTTACTGACCTGGCCTCTTGACATGTTATCTATCATACTGGAATGATTTTTAAACTAAAAAGTCACATATCCTTGCATCAATAATTTGACATTTTTCTTTACCCAGTCTTATAAAAAAGCCTCTGCCAGAAAATAAACAAAGTTATATTATTAAGTTAAGAAAAGGATCAGTGCTTGCAAAAGTCTATTAAAATACTCTTACTCCTTATTGACAACACCATAAAGGACATTCAACCTTTTGGAAATCCATTTGGCAGTATGTATAGAGATGTAAAAATATTCTTTTTTACATCTTAGTAATTCTGATTCTGGGTAAATTTTCTATAACAAATCAAACTAAGGGGGAAACTATCAACACAAATATATTAATTACAACATTATTCAGAGTTTTGGCAACAACTGACTGGGAGGTGCCATGGAATAGTAGAAAAGCATTGATTTGGAATGGGGCAAGATTGAGTATAGACCTTACTTTATCGTTACTTGTTGGCAGATCACTGAACTTCATTGAACTTCATCAAACTTGTAATGATGATCATATATTTGATATATGGGATTGTTTGGCGATTAAAGAAAATGCATATGTAGTCCTATTTCATAGTAGCCACAGAATAAGTGGTGTACACATACCCACACACCCCATCTAAAACCAAGGAAATCAATATTATCTCTTTTATAGACTTAGGCAGCTATTAAAATTTATATTTTCTAAGCCTTTGAGCCAGCAGAGAAGTTTGCTTATATAATAAGAGAAAATATAAAATCAGGATACAGAATGGCTGCTGCTGCTGCTAAGTCACTTCAGTCGTGTCCGACTCTGTGTGACCCCATAGACGGAAGCCCACCAGGCTCCCCTGTCCCTGGGATTCTCCAGGCAAGAACACTGGAGTGGGTTGCCATTTTCCTCTCCAATGTGTGAAAGTGAAAAGTGAAAGTGAAGTCGCTCAGTCATGTCCGACCCTTAGCGACCCCATGGACTGCAGCCTACCAGGCTCCTCCATCCGTGGGATTTTCTAGGCAATAGTACTGGATTGGCTTGCCATTGCCCTCTCCGACAGAATGGCTACCAATTTTAAAAAATTCTATGTAACTGGAAGTGAAAAACCACATGCCAACATACTGATAGTGTTGTGTTAGGCTTATAGGATGGTGGATAATTTTGGGGGGGGATGATGGATAATTTTTGCTCATTTCTCTGTATTCTGATATTACATTTATAGTGGAATAATGTTTTTCAACATAAACCTATAAAGTTTAGCTGGATAACGCTCTAATATTCCCTTTTTCCTTCTTCTTTTTCTATGAACATATCTGAGTTCTACGAACATAGTCTTCTACCTTCTGTTTGATGGTCTGGTCTAGATTTATCCAAGACTGAGCTTTGTTATTACCTTTTCTGCATTAGCTGATGTGCTTTTGTATTTTCTAAGGAAGTTTTCTTCTGTCATTCCTCACTTGCTAGCTTTCTTTTTACACAGTGGCCTCATGTTGTCACTGTACTTTTCCCTCCCCGACATTCCTCTGTCAATATTTTCTGTGGGCTTCTAATTGGTTCTTTATCCCGGTTTCGTCTTTTAAATTGGCTCCCATTGATTCTACTTCTCACTGCCTCCTTCGCGTCTTTTTTCCTACAATTGCCCATCAATCGTGCCCATCGTGAAGGCTGAGAAGGACTTTCTGTTCATTAATTACTTGGCTTCCCTTCACCTGTTCTCCTCCTGTCTAAAAAATTACTCATCTCCACACACACTTTGCAAGAACATGGAGACATGCTCAAATCGATGGGAAAACTGACGAACAAGGTTAGAAAGCAAAGAACAAGGTCAGACTGCAGTTAGGAACCAACAGAAGCTGAACAACTTGAAATTCAGGCCATAGAAACAGGGTAGTTAGGATGCTGCCATTGGAGCAGCAGCGAAAGTCACCACGGAACACTGTCCCTGAAAGCAGAATGCATGCTGGGGCTGTGTTTGCTGTGCTGAGGATCAGATCTGGGGCTAGTGCACTGGATGAGCTGCCCCAGGGCAGGTGTCCACACCCTCACTGCCAAGGTGGGAAGGAGGGCGGGAGACGTGGCTGCCAAGACTATACAAAGGAGGGTCCTCTCCAATGGAAGAAGTTTCAGTTCCTGCAGTGTCCTCTGCCCTGCTCAGAATCTCAAGGTCCTTACAACCTGTGCTCTGACTTGATACTGTTATTCTACAGAAAAGAGAGCTTCTTTCAAGCAGAATGTACTTAGGCAGCACTTTCTGCCTATTCGTGAGCTGTTCTCTAGCTCTGCTATTTTATTACCAGGTAAGATGATATCTTTCACCTTCTTTTATAATGACCTTGCTCCATGGAGGGTTTGGATTTGTATATGTCTCCACAAGAGCAGCTTTTCCTGTAATGGCTCCCCTCACGCCTGGTTCTTACCAAGTACATCTGGCCCATTCCTTCCCTGACCCCAACATGCATACTACACAGCATGCATGTTGACTATTTTAATGGTAAACTGCATGTTAATTGCTTTCCCATTAAACTATAACCTCCTTGAGGGTGAATATTGCTTTTTAATAATTTTATCCTCACAGATATAATGCATTCAATAAATGGCAGCTGAGTGAATGAATGAAAGTTGCTTCCTGTTGTATCTTTTGTTCAGCATTTTAAGGTAACATATGTCCTGTATTTTCTGGACCAATTAGTAGTGAAATTTTCTTCTTTTCAGTAAAGAAGACTCATTAATTGTCTAACTGAATATGATTCATTTTGTACCACTGTAAAACTTTATAATAGCTTCTGAAACCATAGATGTTTCTTTGTCAAGCTATGTCTCAATTTTGGTTTAGAAAAAGGTAATTCCTGTACTTATCCAGTCCATTCTGAGGGAGATCGATCCTGGGTGTTCATTGGAAGGACTGATGCTAAAGCTGAAACTCCAATACTTTGGCCACCTCATGCAACGAGTTGACTCACTGGAAAAGACTCTGATGCTGGGAAAGGTTGGGGGTGGGAGGAGAAGGGGACAACGGAGAATGAGATGGCTGGATGGCATCACCGACTCTGTGGACATGAGTTTGAGTGAAGTCCGGGAGTTGGTGATGGACAGGGAGGCCTGGCGTGCTGTGATTCATGGGGTCGCGGAGAGTCGGACACGACTGAGTGACTGAACTGAACTGAACTGAACTGTACTTATCCAGAGCTATCACATACTTCTTGAAATGCTATAAAAAAGAAGAAAGGCACATCAGTGAAATTTCTTCTCACAAAGACTAGAAGCAAACCCTCAGATGAAATTTTCTGGAATCTCACATTTCTGTCTCTTTGCAACTTTTCTATTTGCAAGCACAAATATAAGGGAGTGAAGCTTCTACTTTATGCCAAGGCCAGGTTCACTGTCAGGGTCTAGCTCCTTTGCTGACTGTCAGGCAGGTCCCTGGTGGGTGTCCCTTCTATGGGGCTGCCGCTCAACTTCTGTCAAAAAGCTTAGTTGAGAAAAACCATGCCTGTGTGCTTTGCCCTGAAGGATGTGTACTATGGCCATCCAGCAGCCAAATAGTTCCCTACCCTAGCGGACTGCCTTCCTAGAACAAAGCTTTATATGGACTCTTTTTCCTGTTCTGAAATGAAATTCTTGAGAAACATAAGCCCTTTGAACATAAAATTTTAAAAACTTCGAAATACTATATTCACTAGAATATATCCCCAGGAAAACCGAACCAATAGTGTATACACATACACACACACACACACGTTTATTGTAAAGAACCGGCTTATGCAATTATGGAGGCTGCTAAGCCCCAAGATCTGTAGTTGGCAAGCAGGAGACCCAGGAGAACTTATAGTCCAAGTCTGAAGGCTTGAGAACTAGGAGTATCTATGGTGTATTTTTGATCTGAAGGCTGGTAGGTTCAAGATTCAGGAAGACAGTTCAACTCTGAAGGCAGGAAAAACTGAGGTCCTGGCTTAAGGCAGGAGGAGTTCTTTCCTAATCTTTTGGTCTATTTAAGTCTTAACTGGAGATACAACCAGTCAATACTAGAGGAAATCAATCCTGAATGTTCATTGGAAGGACTGATGCTGAAGCTGAAGCTCCAACACTTTGGTCACCTGATGTAATGAGCCAACTCATTAAAAAAGACCCTGATGTAGGGAAAGATTGAAGGCAGGAGGAGAAGGGGATGACAGAGGATGAGATGGTTGGATGGTATCACTGATTCAATGGACATGAGTTTGAGCAAGCTCCGGAGACAGTGAGGGACAGGGAAGCCTGGCATGCTGCAGCCCATGGGGTAGCAGAGAGTCAGACAAGACTGACTGACTGAACAACAACAACAAAAAAGCCTTCAACTGATTAGATGAGGCCCACCTACATTGGGGCTGGGGTTGGGGGTTGCAATCAACTCCACCCAGTCTGCCTGTTCAAATGTTAATCTCATCCAGAAACACCCTCACAGAAACACTCAATATTTGACCAAATATTTGGGCACCCGTGGTCCAGACAAGTTGACACATAAAATTAACCATCACAGCAAGGATCTCTCCTGTGGGTCCCAAGGACAGCATCTGGGGCCCTAGGTGAGAACACCTGGCAGTGGTTTATTGGAGTTTTTCCCTCCATCCTTCTTTACCTAACATTTCTCATTCCCTTGCTCCTGTCTGATTGGCTTTTGTTTTGCCTAGATGACTTAGAATAAGGAGAAGGCAATGGCAACCCACTCCAGTACTCTTGCCTGGAAAATCCCATGGATGGAGGAGCCTGGTAGGCTGCAGTCCATGGGGTCGCTAAGAGTCGGACACAACTGAGCGACTTCACTTTCACCTTTCACTTTCATGCATTGGAGAAGGAAATGGTAATGCACTCCAGTGTTTTTGCCTGGAGAATCCCAGGGATGGAGGAGCCTGGTGGGCTGCTGTCTATGGGGTTGCACAGAGTTGGACATGACTGAAGCAACTTAGCAGCAGCAGCAGCAGCAGATGACTTAGAACATTGGGTCCTCTAATATCCACAACACACCTTGGTCAGTTTTGCGACAATCATGATATTTTCTGGGAACATATGCCTTTTTGCTCTCCAGTCTGCTGGTAATTTTATTGCAAAATCAAGCCAGCAGTTTCTTCTTATTTTTTATCCTAGAGATTTCTGTCCAAACACATCATTTATTGCCTTGTTTCCAAGATACATTTCACACTCTTCAGTCTCAGAAATCTGAAATCTTGGAACATTTATTGCAGAGAGCCCCAGGTGTTCTTGCTGATGTTGCTACTGGATTGTTCCCCCCTGATACAGAGCACTGCAAGTAAAATAGAGCTTCGTGCCTTAAAGGAACATAGGACCTAATTGGGTATATTGAAGACCAAATCATGGCCTTCTGAAATCTAAGGGCTATATAAAATGAGCTAAATAGCTAAATTATTATTATCTTTAATGTAAAAGAGAAACTTCCCTGTCAGTGCAGTGGTTAAGAATCTTAGCTTCCACTGAAGGGGGCGTAGATTAGATCCCTAGTTGGGGAACTAAGATCTTGCATAATATGCATCACGGCCAAAGAAAAAAGAAGTAAAGGAGTGTTTGCAGACAAGGCAAGAGGTACTCCTGCAGCTAATGAAATTCCCTGAAATTGCACTGAAACCTGAAGAAGAGATTGAATGAAACTGCTGCTGCTGCTAAGTCGCTTCAGTCGTGTCCAACTCTGTGTGACCCCATAGGCGGCAGCCCACCAGGCTCCCCTGTCCCTGGGATTCTCCAGGCAAGAACACTGGAGTGGGTTGCCATTTCCTTCTCCAATGTGTGAAAGTGAAAAGTGAAAGTGAAGTCGCTCAGTCGTGTCCGACCCTTAGCGACCTCACGGACTGCAGCCTACCAGGCTCCTCCATCCATGGTATTTTCTAGGCAAGAGTACTGGAGTGGCTTGCCATTGCCTTCTCCGTGAATGAAACTAAGACCTGCTAATTGGCTCCCATCCTGGAGGCATTTTGATGGCATCAAGAGAATGTTATCAAATTGATGATTTCATTCCTTGCTCTTCCTTGGATAGGAGACGTGAAGAGGGGAGTGGGCTTCGTATTTTGTAGGAGGGGACACCTGTAGAACACAGTGGAAGCTCGAAACTGCCTCTCCTCCTGGTCTCTACACGTAAGGATGTCTCTTCCTCTCTTATCTGAGGACCTCAGGAGAGCTATCACCTCCCCGCAGTGGCCTATGCCTGTCCAGCCACTGCCACCTCCCTCCAGGTACGCTGCAGCCCCCTGGATGATGCACAGGCACATATGCCAATGGGGGGACTTTTGTGACCTCCATAGCTAAGTACTGACTACAAAAAGCAAACCGGCTCCGCAAATCATACAGTCCAACAGAGGATAATGTCAGAAACCCAGGTCGGCATAGAATTTAGCCAACTCTCACAAACCTCTGGTTTCCTTTTTGAACTTAGGTTTAATAATTTTCTTTTAATTTTTCCCAAGTTCTTCAAAGTACTTATTTTCAAAGAACATTCAATTTATTTATTTTCCAAAATGATGGGAGGAACTTGCCATGCAAACAACAAAAAAAAATGTTTTCTGAAAAAGAATAATTCTAGTACTGTTTCTAAGACAACCAGAGGATAAAATAAAATGATAAAGTAGCAGCTGGGAAAATGGAATTTCTGTAATTCTAGAAAGAGCAAGTAATTTTAAAAATTATAAGTTAAGAAATTGAACTTTGGCATTTGAGACCTCAATAATTCAGGTAACGTTCAAATAAATGCCTTAGGCACTTATTTGTTTCCAGTCAACATTGATAAGGTGTCCTGAAAGCATAAAATGGAATGCTACAGGAACAGAATGTCATAGCCTCTTTTTTTCAAGCTTAATTCAGTGAGATAATGGGTTGTGTCAGAATTTATGTATAATCTCCTCTTTCTCTGTAAGTATGTTAGAGAACTGGGCTTCCCCAGTGTCTCAGTGGTAGAGAATCCACCTGCAATATAGGAGACGCAGGTTTGATCCCTGGGTCGGGAAGATCCCTGGAGGAGGGCACAGCAACCCACTCCAGTATTCTTGCCTGGAGAATCCCAAGACAGAAGAGCCTGGTGGGTTACAGTCCACAGGGTCACTAAGAGTCGGACATGAGTGAGCCAACTGAGTATGCATGCATGTTAATTACTATGGGAATAACACTTAAAATGTCTTTGCTGGGGCATTTTATGAGAGAAGTATTATTCATTTTTACTTCTTAGAGAAGTTATTTTGCAAGCAGGATTCTTAAAACACATGAACGCAATAATTAAATGAGATATATAGTAGAGGGTTATAGAGCTAAGTTTTGAAAACTACTAAGTTATCAATAGATTTTTAACAGGCAAAAAAATGTGGTGTCCAGTCACCACACTGTATATGTTAAACTTACACAATGTTACATGTAATTATATCTCAATAAAGCTGGAAAAAAGTACTTATTAAAATGAGGATGCCATATCATATTTAGAGATGTATTTCATGCTCAAACTAAATATTTTCTATTAAGTATCCAGTTTATTGGACAAGCTCAACAGAGTACAAGTAAGAAACCGCCATATTAATTTCCATTGTGGCCTCTTTCAGTGGGTTTCCTCAACTGACTCTTCCCTGCTCCTGAATACAATCTTGGGCGGGCCCTAGAACTTTCACAACCATCTTTCATAACCATACCAAGTGCACGGGTCACATTCAGGAAAGAAGTCCAGTTTCTGCAAAGTCCGGTAGAAATAAGCTCCTCTTTCATCCAGGACCTGCTCAGGGTTAGAAGACAGTGGGGATGGGGGCGGGGGCGTGACCAGCTGCTCCATTTCCACACCCTCCTCCTCATTCCCCGTCTCCCCTGCAGTATCTGGCTCCTGGCTGCAGGCTGGGGAAGGAAGAGGTAAGTGGCACGAGGGCTTATACTTGCCTCGTACGATGGTAGTGTGATGTTGGGTCCCTGGGTGGCTTAGAATCTGAATGCTGATTTCCCTCCTCTGGGTACCTGGGCTGTTCTTTTGGGGGGTTCTTCTATCTCCAGGAATCTCTTACCATTGCCTCCTCTGTTGGCAGCTGATGAGCTGCCCTTGGTCCCCACTTTCTGCAGGCCTACTGTCTCTAGTGGTCACCTGGCCTCCCCAGGCACCCTCCTGGGAGGGGGGTCCCCTCCAAGTGATCCAGTCTGGCTTCCTTCTGCAGGGGTCATCTCTGCCCCATAGGATCTCAGCTGTCCTGAGCTCTCCAGTTTGGAAATGCAAGCCATTTACACACCAGCTACCTCCCTTCCCAGTCAGGCATCAAGTGCTAGACACCCCCACAACACTTTCCTCCAATTCCAGGGACTGAAACAAGCTCTCAGAGTGGTTCACTTGAAGGCCTCTCATACCAGCAATCTACTCTGAAATGGCTCAGGAAAAAGGTTTTGTAGTATATTGGTAATTTTTCTGTACATTTGAAATTGTTCCAAAACTTAAAAAGAATCATGTATATACAATACATGTATAAATACATGTTCTAAAAACATAATGAGGTTATATACCATATACAAAACCTATAACCTGACTTCTCACTTAATAGTTTGTTATTAATATAACTATATTAATATGTGCAATATGTATAATCATTTTCAAAGCATATACAGTTCATTGTAGGTAGATATCATAATTTAACCAACCAAGATTCTCTTCTTGTATTTTAAGATCATTTATATTCTTTTAGAATAATAAATTTTTCTACAATGAAAAAATAGATTTGGACAAAGATACCATTGTTGCACATAATGAAATTCAAGGGTCTGGTTTCTCTGCAAATTTGCTAAACTGTAAGGAGGCTCTGAGCTTAATGTCAGTTACGGATTATTACTCCATCCATGAACACCCGAAAGGATTGATTTTTCCCTGCTTCAGAGCTCTTTCTGACTAGCCTCACTAACCTTGGAAGTGACATCTAGATGCTGTGAATTTTCTCCCACTTAAAAATCTAAAACGAAATTCCTTCCAACAGTGTCAGAGTGCATTAGATCCAGAATACAGCCTTTGAGTTCATGATCAGAATGTTGCCAGTGCCACTGGGTTATAATGAGGAGACAGAAGCGATGATAGAAGTGGGACATGGCTGGATATTCAGTTTCTTTCTATGACTGTGTTAAGGGGAAACAAGCGGATTGGTCAGGCCTTTCAAAATTTATCATTTAATGTTTTAGTAGAATTCTGTCAAACACTTAGTATATTCAGTGACTCAGACGCTCAGCCCCAGAGGTTTTGACAGTGATAATAATAATACCCAACATTTATATGGTGACTTATGGGTTTTGAGGGCTTCCCTGATAGCTCAGTTGGTAAAGAATCTGCCTGCAATGCAGGAGACCCCGGTTCAATTCCTGAGTCAGGAAGATCCCCTGGAGAAGGGATTGGCTACCCACTCCAGTATTCTTGGGCTTCCCTTGTGGCTCAGCTGGTAAAGGATCTGCCTGCAATTTGGGAGACCTGGGTTCGATCCCTGGGTTGGGAGGATCCCCTGGAGAAGAGAAAGGCTACCCACTCCAGTATTCTGGCCTGCAGAATTCCATGGACTGTATAGTCCATGGGATCACAAACAGTCGCACACAACTGAACAACTTTCACTTCATTAGCTATGGGTTTCAGAGCCTTTAATTCCATGGACTGTATAGTCCATGGTGTCACAAAGAGTTGGACATGACTGAGTGACTTTCACTCAAAGTCTTTTACTTTTATTATCTCATCTGATCCTTATAAACTCCCTGAGAGGTGATCAGGGAAGATATTAACAACCTTATGTAATTGATCAAGGGAGTGAGAATGGGAGTTGAACTTGTGCTCAAAGTCACAGCGATTGGAAGACCTAGAGCTGGGACAATGGATTTCTCACCATCTGCCCCATGTTCCTGGGCACTGAGTGCTCCTGCCCCACAAACTGCATCCTCTCAACTTTCCACCTGGGACTTCTGTCCACCCAATTGTTCAACAGACTATTTTCTTTTTTTAAAAAAATCAACTTTTACATCCTGTTTACCGTCATATCCTGCCCATTCTGGGTTCCCTGGTGGCTCAGATGGTGAAGAATCTGCCGGCAATGCAGGAGACCTAGGTTCGACCCCTGGTTCAGAAAGATCCCCTGGAGGAGAGCATGGCAACCCACTCCCGTCTTCTTGCCTGGAGAATTCCATGGACACAGGAGCCTGGCTGGCTACAGTCCATGAGGTCACAAAGAGTCAGACATGACTGAGCAACTAAGCACAGCACAGCCTGCGCATTCTACTTCCAAAGTGAAGTGAAGTCGTGTCCGACTCTTTGCTACCCCATGGACTGTAGCTTACCAGGCTCGTCCGTCCCTGGGATTCTCCAGGCAGGAATACTGGAGTGGGTTGCCATTTCCTTCTCCAGTAGATCTTCCCCACCCACGGATCGAACCCTGGTCTTCCGGATTGCAGGCAGACGCTTTACCACCTGAGCCACCAGGGAAGCTCATTCTACTTCCAAAACATATGCCAGCTCTGTTCTGTTCTGTCCATCTCCACCATGCGCATCCCTGTCCATGGCAGCATCATATCTCACCTGGACAAGGGCAACAGCTGTCTACCTGGCCTCTGCTTCCACTTGTACATCCCATAGTCTGTTCTCGACACAGCAGCCAGAGGGCTTTCCTAAACACACACATTACATTCTATCCCTTCCCTGCTCAAAGACTTTTCATTTCTCTTTGAATAAACTTTACAGTCTTCACCCCGGCTGCTCACACACAGCCCCACACAACCTGATCTCTGCCTGTCTCTGACTTCCCCTACCCCATCTCTCATCTTTTCTTCCATCTCCATTTTTCCCAGCTCCCTTCTGCTTCATGTGACCCAGCCTTGCTTCCTCTGTTAGTAGAACACACTAAGCTCACTCCTGCTTCACAACCTGAAGCATTCTGACCCCAGACCCTGCCACCCTTTGTCAGGTTGCCCTTTGTACATCATCATGGCACCTATTTTATTGACTTATTTTCTATCCTGAGTCACTAAATATGAATAGTCCCACCTGTGTAACAAGCATTATATTAATTACTACAAGCCTGCTTTTGTGCTGAATGTTTTAGCAATATTAACTCATTTAACCTTCATGATGACCTTTATTCACTTTTCTTAGATGAGAAAATGGAGGCACAGGAACTTCCTCAAGGTCATCCAGCTCGTAAGTGGCAAAATAACAACTTGAATTTAAGCAGTTTGGTTTGAGAGTCCTTGCTCCTGGGTGAGGGTCTTATCCATCATGTGTAACCCTGAATGCCCATCACATAGATTGGTGCCTGGCTCAGGTAGGCACTCAGTAAACATTTGTCAAGTGACTGAGTGATTTCATGGTTTCCATGGAGACTCTGACACTGGATGTCCCTGACCTTGTCCTGTGTAAGCCCCCTTTATCTGTCTGATCCCCAGACCCTTGGTATTATTCAGGAACTGGAGTAGTTAACACTTTCTGAGCTATTTCAACATCAGCTTCAGCCATAGTAATGTTTGAAACTAAAGCTATCAATTGCCTGAAAGCTAACAATGACAACTAACATTTACTTGATGATGCATCATTTCTATAGTGCTTTTCATGCACATCGTCTCATGAGCAGTGGTCGAAAAAACAAAAACAAAACCCCACCGTTCCAAACCCCTTCGGGAGATGAGATGAGACTGAAGCAGTCACTCATGTTAGCTCACAGGGTTACTGTAACAGCTTTTCACCTGCAGTTAAAATCGGACCAGAGAAACCACGTGCTATGAATTTGCCTGTGTCAGTAACATCCCCAGGGAACATTTATCTGCATTCTGCTGCTGCTGTGTCACTTCAGTCGTGTCCGACTCTGTGCGACCCCATAGATGGCAGCCCACCAGGCTCCCCCGTCCCTGGGATTTTCCAGGCAAGAACACTGGAGTGGGTTGCCATTTCCTTCTCCGTTATCTGCATTAGTAAGACTAATTTTGAGTTGGCAGAGTTAGACCTCACTGAGATCGTCTAGTTATGAGTGAAAAAAAAAAAAGATGAAAGGAGTTAAATATGACAGGGCCGGGTAGAGCCATATTTATTTATTTTTTCAGTTTTTATTGATTACCTTTATTTATTAGAGGAAAATTGATTTACAATGTTGCGTTGGTTTCTGCCATACAACAAAGCAAGTCAGCCATAATCATACATATATCACCTCCCTCTTGATTCTCCCTCCCTTCCGCCCATCCTACACCTTTAGGTCATCACAGATCATTCTAAGCTGGAAGGCCATATTTATTAAATATTGGGATTTAAAAATCATCTCCCATCTTTGTACCTTCCCTCCTTGGTTTCACAGAGCATTCCCAATCATTACACTGCTGTTGCCCTGTCCCGATCATTTCCCTGTTTCCTTTTAAGCCCTCTCCTAGTTAGCCTATGCGGAGAAGGCAATGGCAAGCCACTCCAGTACTCTTGCCTAGAAAATCCCATGGATGGAGGAGCCTGGTAGGCTGCGGTCTGTGGGGTCGCTAAGGGTCGGACACGACTGAGCGACTTCGCTTATCACTTTCACACATTGGAGAAGGAAATGGCAACCCACTCCAGTGTTCTTGCCTGAAGAATCCCAGGGATGGGGGAGCCTGGTGGGCTTCCGTCTATGGGGTCACACAGAGTTGGACATGACTGCAGTGACTTAGCAGCAGCAGTTAGCCTATGATATGAACATTTCCAGGTGCATCCCTGCCTTTAAAATTTGCTTTTCCTGTGTCCCATTACCCTGTGGCTTCACTACATGAGTCACTAGTTCTGATGATGGTTGTCTCCGGGCTTTACAGGAGAGTCACGTTCTCCTTGATCACCTCTATTAGTTTCTGTGTGATTTTTCAGTTTCCCTCACTGGGTTACAGGCAACAGGAAGCTAGTCTGGTGCAGTATTAAGAGTATGGGCTTTGATGGCAAGCTGCCTTGGTTCAAATCCCTGCTCTGCCCCTTACTAGAAGTGCAAGCTTTTGCAAAGTACTTCATCTTTCTGGGCAACCATATAACACAGCTTCTGTGTGAGAGGGATGTCATGTAGACTGTGTTACTATTATACTTAGAAAGTACTCAGAACACTGTGTGGTAGGTGCTACATTAGTATAATTATTGTTGAAACAGTGATAAGTTTTCTACTTACCACAGCTCTCGTATACATAATAAGCACTCGGTAAATGTATGGAGAAAGCAAGAGAGTTCCAGAAAAACATATATTTCTGCTTCATTGACTATGCCAAAGCTTTTGACTGTGTGGATCACAATAAACTGTGGAACATTCTGAAAGAGATGGGAATACCAGACCACCTGACCTGCCTCTTGAGAAACCTGTATGCAGGTCAGGAAGCTACAGTTAGAACTGGACATGGAACAACAGACTGGTTCCAAATAGGAAAAGGAGTACGTCAAGGTTGTATATTGTCACCCTGCTTATTTAACTTATATGCAGAGTACATCATGAGGAATGCTGGGCTGGAAGAAGCACAAGCTGGAATCAAGATTGCTGGGAGAAATATCAATAACCTCAGATATGCAGATGACACCACCCTTATGGCAGAAAGTGAAGAGGAACTCAAAGGCCTTTTGATGAAAGTGAAAGAGGAGAGTGAAAAGGTTGGCTTGAAGCTCAACATTCAGAAAACAAAGATCATGGCATCTGGTCCCATCACTTCATGGGAAATAGATGGGGAAACAGTGGAAACAGTATCAGACTTTACTTTTTTGGGCTCCAAAATCACTGCGGATGCTGACTGCAGCCATGAAATTAAAAGACACTTACTCCTTGGAAGGAAAGTTGTGACCAACCTAGATAGCATATCAAAAAGCAGAGACATTACTTTGCCAACAAAGGTCCGTCTAGTCAAGGCTATGGTTTTTCCCGTGGTCATGTATGGATGTGAGAGTTGGACTGTGAAGAAAGCTGATCACCGAAGAATTGATGCTTTTGAACTGTGGTGCTGGAGAAGACTCTTGAGAGTCCCTTGTACTGCAAGGAGATCCAACCAGTCCATTCTAGAGGAGATCAATCCCGGGTGTTCATTGGAAGGACTGATACTGAAGCTGAAACTCCAATACTTTGGCCACCTCATGCGAAGAGCTGAGTCACTGGAAAAGACTCTGATGCTGGGAGGGATTGGGGGCGGAAGGAGACGGGGATGATGGAGAATGAGATGGCTGGATGGCATCACTGACTCTGTGGACATGAGTTTGAATGAACTCCGGGAGTTGGTGATGGACAGGGAGGCCTGGCGTGCTGTGATTCATGGGGTCGCGGAGAGTCGGACACGACTGAGCGACTGAACTGAACTGAACTGAAATGTGTGTTGGGTCCAGTCTTATCAGTTTTCTCGTTCCAAGTCTCAATGGATTAAAGTAGTATCTGTCCTAAATAGTACTGCACTGGAAACACCATACAGACATTTAAAACAAATTTGTAGAATGATAATAATTTTTACAATAATAAAAATAAAACATGGTATTATGAAATTGATAACTGTTTTTTTTTTTTTCAGTGAGAAAGAGAAATTGTTTTCAATCTTTTACTAAGATGTCTCTCCAAGCTGAGGGGAGCTGTAAGTCAAGGCCCAAATCCAAACGTGATCTATTACCTTGAAGTTCATCAGGAATGGTGGCAAGATTTGATATTCAGGATGTTTGGATCAAAGATGAACCCAGAAATGAAGAAAAGCTGACTCTACAGCTATAATCCAGCCTTGCTTAGTTTAGTCCAGATGACATATGTTCAACTGCAGGTTACCTACAAATATGAGTGTGGAATTAAATGTTTATTACTTTAGCTACTGAGATTTTGGAATCATTTGATATGAAGAAATATTATAGTGAAACCGCTCTAGGAAAGAAATCAGTACCAGAAGTAGAGTATTGCCTAAAATATATGTGGCAGTGGCTTTGAGTTTCATTAGCACATGACATGGAGAAGGCAATGGCACCCCACTCCAGTACTCTTGCCTGGAAAATCCCATGGATGGAGGAGTCTGGTGGGATGCAGTCCATGGGGTTGCGAAGAGTCGGACACGACTGAGCGCCTTCACTTTCACTTTTCTCTTTCATGCATTGGAGAAGGAAATGGCAACCCACTCCAGTGTTCTTGCCTGGTGAATCCCAGGGATGGGGGAGCCTGGTGGGCTTCTGTCTATGGGGTCGCACAGAGTCGGACACGACTGGGGCAACTTATCAGCAGCAGCAGCAGCAGCACATGGCAAGGAAACAAGTAGGAAATAGCAAACCCCCTCCAGTATTCTTGCCTGGAAAATTCCATGGACAGCAAAGCCTGCTGGGCTACAGTCCATGGGGTCACAAAGAGTTGAACACGACTGGGTGACTAAGCACACACAAGGAAACAATAACAGAAATTGGAAAAATTATGACCCATGTTATGCAGTGGCAAAATAATTGGCAAAACTCTCACCTATAAAAATCTGAAAGACAAAAAAATGTCCCAAAAGAGCCTGTGAAGAGGGGTAAAGTGGTCCTGAGATAGAATGTTGATGGTGTGAGCTGTTTGTAGTTATACAACTTATATGTCATAAAATAATACAAGAAGAGATGAGATCTGAAAAGAACTGATTGATTTGCAAGCAGAACAGAAAGGAAATATACAGAGCTCAAGAATTTTGGAAATTTCAGGGCTGAAGAGCAAAACCATTTCATCTCCAATCAGTAAAAGAGAACATTGAGAAGTTCTTTGAGTATGAAAAACCTACTAAGATTCAGCCTCCAGGGAAAGACCAAATCAAGCTTTTAAAAGTCATTGAAAAGATTAAAGAGGTGCCCAGTAGATATTTTTTTCTTCTGCAGTAGAACACAATGGGCGCACAGAAGCCTGATATATCAAAGTAACTATTAATAAGTAAGTTGTATAATAACTCCAAAATATTGCAAATATGACTTCTGTCACAAAGAGTTGTCTAAAATCAAATACAAAAAACCAACAAAGCTTTGAGTGAATATCTTGTCCAAAGCATCATAGATTGGTTTAAAACAGGTTGATTTTTCAAGATGTAAAAAGATTTTTGGGCCTCCAACTTTGTACGGGCAGGAAGCAGGCTTGAGAAAGCTACCCAGCTGCTAAGAAGGTGGGGTTACCAACCCATCCTGGTTTGCCTGAGACTTCCTTGGTTTTGCTACTGAAATTCCTGCAGTCCAGAAAAACCTTCAGTCCTGGTCAAACTGGGATGGTTGGTCACCTTTCAAGGAGGGCATATTCTATAATGCTGTCTTTTAATGTAGATGAGAAACATAGTGAAAATGAAGGAAGTCCAGACAGTAGAGTCAAGAGTCATGGAGAACAGTGGGCTTGGCACCCGTTCCCAGGGAGCAGAACCAAGGCTTGCTGCGGCTGCTGCTGCTAAGTCACTTAAGTCGTGTCCGACTCTGTGCGACCCCATAGATGGAAGCCCACCAGGCTCCCCCGTCCCTGGATTCTCCAGGCAAGAACACTGGAGTGGGTTGCCATTTCCTTCTCCAATGCGTGAAAGAGAAAAGTGAAAGTGAAGGTGCTCAGTCGTGTCTGACCCTTAGCGACCCCATGGACTGCAGCCCACCAGGCTCCTCCATCCATGGGAGTTTCCAGGCAAGAGGACTGGAGTGGGGTGAACCAAGGCTTAATTAAGGACTGTTTCCTACCCTTAGGGTCGGGAGGCCTGACAGGATCTCAGACGCCCTGACCACTGCCATCG
Source organism: Moschus berezovskii (assembly GCF_049115385.1). Lineage (NCBI taxonomy): Eukaryota > Metazoa > Chordata > Mammalia > Artiodactyla > Moschidae > Moschus > Moschus berezovskii. The sequence continues at coordinate 52,247,508 of NC_142482.1, read as the reverse complement.
TTCCTTAACCTGCCTTGGTTAAGAGTCGTGTTCTCACTTGTTTCACATTTTGTGCCCAACATGTTTAGGCCCCCATTTGGGATTTTCCCAGGGACCTCTTATGAGCCCAATGACAGACTCAGACTATGAAATGAGGTTTATTTCCGTGACATATGGTTACCAAGGGTCTGTCTTTTTCTTGTCTAGCAATAGGGAAAATTGTCAGGTGCATTTCAAGGCAGCAACCCGGAGTTGAAGCCCTGATTCCTCTTTGTTCGCCTCAGGATCTATGATTTACAAAAGAGAGTGTTAGATCAGGCTGTTTTGGAGTAGTTTGGTATGAATCATTTCTTTTTGAAGTGTTTGCACCAGCCAGCTCTGAGGTGTCTGAGTTGCTCATGCCAGTCTGTATGGATCACCTATGTATGGCCCGCTGGTCTAATCTCCACGGGTAGGTGAGAAGTAGCTGACTGTGCTTCCCTAAGATTCTGCCCACAGGAAGGAATGTTGAGTTATACTCCTTCAAACAGCCAACCTTTTTGGGACCAGGGACTGGTTCTGTGGAAGAAAATTCTTCCACAAATCTGGAGGGCAGGGCCTGCGGCAAGGAGCAGGGTGAAGGTTTGGGGATGATTCAAGCCTATTATGGAGAAGGCAATGGCAACCCACTCAGTACTCTCACCTGGAAAACCCCATGGACGGAGGAGCCTGGTAGGCTGCAGTCCATGGGGTCGTGAAGAGTCGGACACGACTGAGTGCCTTCTCTTTCACTTTTCCTTTCATGCATCGGAGAAGGAAATGGCAACCCACTCCAGTACTCTCGCCTGGAAAATCCCATGGATGGAGGAGCCTGGTGGGCTCTCGTCTGTGGGGTCGCACCGAGTCGGAAATGACTGAAGCGACTTAGCATCAAACCCATTACATTTATTGTGTACTTTATTTCCATTCTTATTACATCAGCTCCACCTCAGATCATAGGCATTAGATCCGGAGATTGGGATCACCCTGCCTTAAAAGGTGACTCTGGGGCTTTCCTGTTAGCTCAGTGGTAAAGACTCTGCCTGCCAGTGTAGGAGACATGGGTTCAATCCCTGGTCCAGGAAGATCCCACATGTCGCGGAGCAACTAAGCTGGGGTGCCACAACTATTGAGCCTGTGCTCTAGAACCTGGGAATTGTGACGACTGAGCCCACACTCTGCAGCTACTGAAACCTGCGTGACCCACAGCCCATGCCCCACAACAAAAGAACCACCAGAGTGAGGAGACCATGCACTGGAACAGTGAGTAGCCCCCACTCGCCGCAATTAGAGAAAAGCCAGAGCAGCAACCACGACCCAGCCCAGCCAGAACTAAATAAAAGATGACTCTGTCCATGGTATGTACTTAGACTCCTTCTATCTACTCTTTGAAGTCTTAAAGAAAGGTCCATTGATGTGGTGATTTCATGTATCCAACAAAACTGAAGGTGTAGAATGTTGCAGGCTAGTGGGGTCTTTTAGCTATTTGTATCACTCATACGGGGAAAAACCAATAGCGACGTGGGAGAGACCATGTTATGGTTACCACATCTCACTTCATTTTCTTCTCTCTGAGCACATAGGAGTGTATTTTCCCAGCCTCTTTTATAGTTAGGTCAGGGCCACGTGACTTGGTTTTGGACAGTATACATAGGACCCCCTGTGCCTCCTTCCAGCTCTTCCATATTCTCTCACCCTGCTCCAGATATACCTTCCATGACTGGTACCCACTATGCTTTAATGGCAGCACCGCAGGATGGACAGGACTTGGGTTTATGTTAACCGCTTGCAGGACAGCCTCCCGGGAGTGCTGCCAGGCCTGCTCTGGACTGTGATGCAGGAGAGATTTGGGGATTGTCTGTTACACCTACTAGCATTGATTACCCTGACTACTATAAAAGGTCAAAGAAATGAAAACGGAGTCTTTACCATACCGTTTTTCTCTTAATTCAGATTCAACAGCTAAGTTTAATATGACCTCACGTCACTGGCGTCAGGAAATGTGACACGTGTCATTGATTGACCCCAGAGATTTTTGGTTGAAGTTGGGTAGTTGAGAGAGGGGCTTTCCTGGTAGCTCAGATGGTAAAGAATCCGCCTGCAATGCATGAGACCCTGGTTTGATTTCTGGGTCGGGAAGATCCACTAGAGAAGGGAGAGGCTACCCACTCCAGTATTCTTGCCTGGGAAATCTCATGGACAGAGGAGCCTGGTGGGCTATAGTCCATGGGGTCACAGAGTTGGACACGACTGAGTGACTAAGCAAAGCACAGCACAGCACAGCACAGTAGAGGGAGGAAGGAGATACTAGGATGCACTGTGTGTCACTGAATGTCCTTGTTCAAAGGATGTACCACAACTGAGCAGCAGAGGTCAGAGTATAAAAATATTAACATCTAAGAATCTAAAAATATGACACCAACAGCATAGTTTTTTTCCTTCTTCCAGGCTTTAGGACAACCATTCACAGACAGCCCCCTGGGGGTCTTCATCCCCATTCTTGTTACTCTTCTTTGTTAATTCTCAGAGAACCCATTCACAAAGTATGATGCATTTATTTCTCTCTTGTCAGAAATAAATCCTAAACATGGAAAAGTTCACACCAGCCTTGATGGCATGCTGGGAGTTTAAATGAGCTCGGAAATCTCGCTGAGGCAAAGATTTTAAATGTGTCTTAAAGCCCTAATAAGGTCCTTAACAAGCAACAGAAATGGACCCGCTCCCCCAGGCATTGACCTGGAAGTGTGTCTTTGTTGCTTAAATTATGATTACAGCTTTCTGAGCTCTGGTTTGTTAATGAGCTCTAAATGGAAGTGTTTATCTCAGGGGGAAGTACTGTTTCTTCATCTTGTCCCTGGTGACACACTAAACATACTAATTGATATGAAACTGATTTTTAGGAGACAGGAAAGCCCCCAGGCCTTTGTCACATTGACAGTTGTGGTGAGGACCATTACAGAACCTGTCACAGCGGGGCTGAAAACAGGCTACCCTCATTTCCCAGCATCCCTGGGGTGCGTGGTTCCACAAGGCTCTGGTCATTTCTGTGCTCGAGCAAAGAGCTGTCTTCTTTCACTTGCCCTTATTACCTGCACGGGGACCTTCAGGAGTTCTGGGAAACACCCCTCTCTTTACACTTGATAAAAAATTTCATATCACTGTTTTACACTGCTTCCAATTTTATCCATTAGAGAGACATTTAGATGAAGAAGACCAGGTAATCTCCTCCTCAGAAATGGGAAAAGCTGCAACACGGGTGGAGGACAAAGGGTCCATCCGTAATGTACACAGAGAATATTCAGATCAAGGAGAGAGAAAAATGGACTGACTGGGAAAAAGGACATGAAAATATGAAATACCAATGGTCAATGACTGTCTTTTATTAAACAGGTTAACTTTACCAGTAAGTAAAGAAAATAAATGAGATATAATATAAACACCATGAAGAGAAATAGCCCTTGCCTTCAACCAAATTGGAAAGTATTTTATTCTTTATAGTGACACTTAGTGACATTTTGGGCATGGGGAAGTAGGCATTTTAAAAATACTGCTGGCCATACAATAAATTGGAGGACGATTTGGAAATGTTTATCTGAGGTCTTAAATTTCACTTGTAAGAATTTATTCTAAGGAAATAAATACGAATGTATGTCAAGATTTATTTAAAGGGTATTTATTGCAGAATTACTTAAAATAATCATATTGGAAGACAACCAAAAATCTAACAATGGGGACGTGGCAAAATAAAGTACGTAGCATCCATGTGATAGAATGCAATGTTGCTGTTAAAACTGATAGTCGAGCACTTAATGATATGAAAAAATATTTCTGACATATTAAGTGAAAATAGTGAGTACTCCTGCCTAGAAAATCCCATGGATGGAGGAGCCTGGTAGGCTGCAGTCCGTGGGGTCACTAAGGGTCGGACACGACTGAGCGACTTCCCTTTCACTTTTCACTTTCACACATTGGAGAAGGAAATGGCAACCCACTCCAGTGTTCTTGCCTGGAGAATCCCAGGGATGGGGGAGCCTGGTGGGCTGCCGTCAGTGGGGTCACACAGAGTCGGACATGACTAAAGTGACTTAGCAGCAGTAGCAGCAGTGAGTTGCAAGATATTATTATCCCAATTTAGAAAATTTAAAAGAAAAAAAAATTTACATAGAAAACAGAATGAAAGGATACACACCAGAGTGTTAGTAGTTGTTTTAGTGTGATGGGATTTTTTCTGTACGTATTATGATTTTCTGTATTTTTCAGTGTTTCCAATAGACATGTATTTCTTTTTCAAAAAATTTTGGTAAATTAATTTTTTTGGCTGCACTGAATGGTTTGCAGGATCTTATTTCCCTGACTAGGCATGGAACCCATGTCCCCTGTAATGGAAGCACAGAGTTCTAACCACTGGACCCCCAGGAAATTCCCCATGGACATGTATTTCTTTAATAATCAGAGAAAAAGCCCCTTATTATTATTTTTGAACATGAAAACTTCCACAGATGTTCCGGTGGAAATTTACTTTCATGGCCACATGTACTAGCTGGACTGGCTAGCATTTTGTTGAACCCTCAGTGGGAATTGCTTGAAACTTTAGAAAAAGAGGGAAGAAAATAAGCTATCTTGCACGTTGGAACATTCGGGAAGAAGCAGAGCAGAAGCTCCTGGAGACCTTGGCTATAACGTGACAAGAGGGAGAAAGACCCACAGGTAGGAGATGTAAGGTTGAAATAGCCCAATGATGTTAAATAAAAGAACCCAGATGCCAAATAGATAATGTGACAGGCTTTAATGGCTGCGCACCCCCGGGCGGGATTCCCGGACCTAACAGAGCTACGTCAGGGAAGTCCGCGCCGAACAAAGGCAACAGGCAACTTATATAACTTTTGGCAAGTTTTGGAGTGGTGGTCCCTCATAGGTCAGTTAGCCGGGGGGCGAGACTGGGTTGGTTGCCAGGTCTGCTCAAGGTTGTGCTGATGCAGAGGAATAGTTCTTGCTGTTTCTGGGCAGAATGCTGTTTCTGGACAGGAGGTTAGGAGGGGGAGGTTAGGAGAGGGTTGATCTCTACCAGGAACTGACACCTCAAGGACACTCCAGCAGTGGGGGAGGGAATGAAAGAATAGAGCACAATAGTCAGAGTCCGGCGGGGCTTTTTCCCGCCGGAGGGAAAGGGAAGAGGGGGAGGAGAAGTCCAACAATGGCCACTGAGGTCCGACCTTACAGGAGAGAGATATAGGCAAAATCTTAGAAAAGGGCAAAGCCAACATCATCTGCAGTAAGTACCAATGCTTTACCCTCTAAGTCCACCATTCAAAACCTCAGTTGTCTTCCCAGTGGGGAGACAGGTCATGTTTTAGCTCTCCTTACAAAGGTATCCATAAAGAAGAGGCTTTACCTTGGGCTACTACTGAAGAGGAAATGTGCCTTTTTCTTTCCCTTAGTTTTTGGAAAAGATTTATTAAGAACTGGGGATAACAAGGAGGAGGGACAGTAAACCATTTTGGTTGGGTACAAAATGGAACCAATAGAAAAGGTGATTCCTTGCCCCTGATAGAGCAGATTGAGGTGCCAGCAAGTGGAGTGGATGAGTTGACCTGACAGGACCCTTTTCAGCCGTGGGGTGATTCTCTTTCTCGGGCTTCAACTTCTCAGTGCTCCAAATCCCTTCTATACGAAGGTCATGTACAAAGTCAGTACTGGGGTTTGACTGATCCTGGGTTTCTGATACTGCCTATGGTGTACGTCAAAGATCTCTTTCAATATATCAAGTAGTAAGCAAAGAGATACGAGTGAACTGAAGGGGTCAACAGGGATGGAGGCAAAGCTGGAGACCCTGTCCTGTGAGGGCCAATGGAAGGATACTGGGCTTTTTTGCCCAGAGGAAAAAAGTTTTAGTGGGCACAGGTCATCCTCTTCTAATTTAAGATGCTGCAAGGAAGAGGGAATAGTGTTCTATTTGGCTTCAAAGAATAGAAGTGAGGACCCAAGGCTACTCGGGGGTAGGTTGTGTTTCCGAATGAGACAATTCTAATAGGTACCATAGCTAACCTGAGGACTTGTGAGGAGGAGTAAAAACTAGGTGTTTATCTTTTGCACCTTGTTGCAGGTGGGCTTTCTGGGAGCCAGACTCAGAGATTAGCTGCAGGAGGTTACTAGGGAGTGTTCTTGGGATCAATAATTGTGGAAGGGAAGGAAACAGGATTGTGCAAAGGGAGGAGAGCAGGCATGCAGTCTCACCAGAAGCTTTAACTGATCCTACAGAGAGACTCAGACATAGATAGGCTGGTCTATGAGAGCCATTCCGTGTTTGAGTGAAAGGGCTCAGCCTGTATGAGACCTCTGCTTCAGTCAGGGGACCCAGGTTGCCCGAGGAAGGTGACATGGCTTTGGAAGAGAAGTCCCTTCAGTAAAGTCTTTCATGTTTGAACAGGGATCTGGGTGGCTCTCTACAGCAGTCATTATGACTTGGGAGAGGGTAGGAGTTTTAAACAAGACGAAAAAGTCTATGAATAGAAAACAAAAGATTGATCTGACTATATTAAAAGTCAGAATATTTGTCAAAATATTTCATAAAGAAAATACTTAAAATCTATGAGAAGATTTTAACACATACAATTGAGAAAGTATTAATGTCAAGACTATGTAAAGAATATCTGCTGCTGCTGCTGCTGCTAAGTCGCTTCAGTTGTGTCCGACTCTGTGCTCCCCCATAGACGGCAGTCCACCAGGCTCTGCCGTCCCTGGGATTCTCAAGGCAAGAACACTGGAGTGGGGTGCCATCACCTTCTCCGAAAGAATGTCCACATGTCATTAAATAAACAATCCTGTAAGAAAATAGACAAAAGCAGTAAACAGGCATTTTATGTAAGAAAAAACATGTGTTGCCAATAAAGACATGTAGATATTTAATTTTTCTAATGATTAGAGAAATGCAAGCTAAATCTACAATGAGATATAATTTTATACACATTTGATTGTTAAAAATTAAGAATTTTGATGATAAAACTATTGGAGGGCATGTAGACCAACAAAATTTCTTATACATTGTTGGCATGAGTGTAAATTGTTATGACTACTTTGGGAAACAGTTTGGTACTGCCTCAGAAAATTGAAAAATAACATATAATCCAGTAATTCTGCTGGATTCTGCACATGTAGAATAATAGACAGAGAAGCACTATTTGTGAGAGCAAAATCCTAGAAACAACCTAAATGTCCACTGACAGGAGAATAAAAAGTAAGGTATATGTATATAGTGGAATATTATATAGAAGCAAAACCAGATGAACTATAAGCAGCTGTATGGATAAGCCTGAGAAATTTAATATTCACTGAAAAAAGTAAGTCTGGAATATTAACTATAGTATGGTATCCTTTTTATAGAGTTAAAAGATAAAACTAAGAGATGTATGTTGGGAACACATAGGTATGTGATGGACTATAGATATGTAAAAACAAAAGAATGATCAACAATATAGTGGTTATTCTTGGGTGAGGGAAGGCTAGGGGATGCAAAGAAAGAGGAACATACAGGTAACATATATTACAATACAAATTAATGTCAATCCTGTAGTTTTTGTGCTGATTGTAGGTTTATGAGTGTTCGTTATTAATAAGTGAATAAAGAAATACTTGAATAAATAAATTTTAAAATTTCAGAGGAAGCCAGGTTTGAACTAGTGACGAGAGTATGTCAAGAACCAGGGATTATAATTAATTCAAATTGTGCAGCTGAGGTTCCAAAAAAGGAAGCGGAGCAGAAGACAGGAGGAAAGAGAGCTGCCGTTGTTAGAGTGGCTCACGGAGAGGCCACAGGCACTGTTTGTCGGGGGTGTGGTGCTCGTAATTGCCCATAAAAAACATACAGAAACATAAGGGACTGCTTGCTGAACTATATAGTCATTCCCTTCCCCATGTGGAGTCCCCAGGACCCCAAAGACAACTTAGAGTCCATATCCATCCATTCTTCAGATTAGTCTGTTGTCCTGCAGTAAATGACCTGCCTGAGTGACATTTTAGCCATCTTTCTGATGGAGATATTTGATTGATTTAATTATTCCTGGTTAGTTCACAACAATGGTGGAAAGATCCTTTAGAGATTTTTACGGGAAAGTGCCCTGCTGCCAAGTGTTTAATTCTAGGTAACAGACCTGCCTGTGTTGTGATCGGAAGTCTTGGATGGTGGCAATGTCTTAAAAGTGGAAGAAATGAGGAGTTTTCCAATACCGGAGGCATTTGAAGAGAATTAAGAGGGCATTTGGGGAAAGTTACTGAGAAGATTTGAGCTAGATGACCTTTAAGATACTTTCTACCTCAGGCTATGCATCCAAGTTCAACCCTCTTCCAGAGGACAATGCGGGCAGAGCACCCTTTATTTAACTGAATTGCATTTTAAACTCTACCCATCCCCCTACCCTCTAGGAGCAATTTTGTCATAAGTTAATAGCCTGTCCTGTTAACTTAGAAATATATAACACTAATTAGATATCTAGCATATGGGAATTTGAGCCTTGAAAATAAGAACCAAATAATCACAAGGCCAGAAACATTTTTATTAAGCTTTTCCCCTTCCCTGTAACCAAATCCTGTATCCACAGAGATAAAGATGAAATAAAAATATGGTTGGTATCCTTCATGTTTCCATATATTTCTTAAGATAACAAGTACCTTTAACTGATCTTAATAGCTAGAGAACCATTCACTCAGATAATTTTTTGCACATAGGCTTTATCTAGCATCTTGTTTGGATTCCAGGCTTCTCTGGATGAACTTGTGATTTGCTTGTCTGATCAGGGCACATTACTCATTAAAAATAAATGTGCAAAGAGCTTTGGAGATTGAAGTTTCATGTTTTATTTGTTGAAAAGAAAGAGGTCATGTCAACTAATCAACTTCAACATACATAAATGCAATTCCCAAGCCTCTGTGTGCAGGGTTTAAAGGAGAAATTACAAAACCAACTTATTAACAAGTACTGAGGGAGATTCCTTGAATGTCTGGGTAAAGTTGGGTTCTGCTGAATACAGGCTGACCACCCAAGTAGCCCCACTATGCAGGCTTACTGGCCCATTTAGGATGGGTCCAATAGAAAGATTGATTTTGGAATATTTTACTCTAAGAGTCAGAATAGTTTCTGTTCCGTTCCTTTCAGTCACTCAGTCGTGTCCAACTCTTTGCGACCCCGTGGACTGTAGCCTACCAGGCTTCTCCGTCCATGGGATTCTCCAGGCAAGAATACTGGAGTGGGTTACCATCTCCTTCTCCAGGGGATCTTCCCAACCCAGGGATCGAACCCGGGTCTCCTGCATTGAAGGCAGACACTTTAACCTCTGAGCCACCAAGTTTAGTTGCATTTATTAAAGCATTCTCTGTGTACAGTGGATATGGGAAGTGACTTTAGGGAAAACTGAATTTCTACTATCTTTTTTAGTATCTTTTTCTCCTTCAACATACTATGTATGGGAAAGAAGCATGGGGTTTTGAATTAAAAACAAAAAAGATTTTGGAATTGTGCTTTGTACCATTTATTAAATAAAAATTAAAAAAAAAAGAAAATGTGTCTCAGACTAGCTCTGTTTCATGACATTGGTATGGTGTTAGTTGCTCAATTGTGTCTGCCTTTTTGCAGCCCCATGGACTGCAACCGACCAGGCTCCTCTGTCCATGGAATTCTCCAGGCATGAATACTGGAGTGGGTTGCTATTTCCTACTCCAGGGGGTCTTCCTGACCCAGGGATAGAACCTAAGTCTCCTACATTGCAGGCAGATTCTTTACCGTCTGAGCCACCAGGGAAGACCCATGACATTGATAAGGTATTGATATTGTACAGCTTTGAGGTTTATTCATTTTAAAAATGAGAAGCATAATTCATCTTACAGGGTTGTGTGAGAGTTAAATGAAACCAGTTATGTATGTGTTTTGAATATATCTTGATGCAAAGAGCTGACTCATTTGAAAATACCCTGATGCTGGGAAAGATTGAGGGCAGGAGAAGAAGGGGATGACAGAGGATGAGATGGTTGGATGGCATCACCGACTCAATGGACATGGGTTTGGGTGGACTCCGGCAGTTGGTGATGGACAGGGAGGCCTCGTATACTGTGGTTCATGGGGTCGCAAAGAGTCAGACGTGACTGAACGACTGAACTGAACTGCACTGCTCTGGAAATTATTTAAAGTAGTTTATAATAAGGCTCTATTTAACACACACATGCACATAACCGCACATGTCACACACAGACACACATACTTACTCATATACTATTCACAGCTGTAGCATAAATTAAAAACACAGATAAAGAATGAAAGGAAAACAAAGGTAGAAACACACTGAAGACAAATGAAAAATAAAACGAGTGGAATTATTTTAAAAAGGAAATCTTGTCTATGAAATGCTTCACAGTGTCCATAATACAAAAAAGGAAGCAGTTGTCCAAGAGAACTGCCAAATATCATTTGTTCCAAGACCAGTCAGGAAATTTTTCCATGTAAAAAAGACAGTGTATGTGATAATGCCAAAATCTTTGACAATGATCTTACAGTAAATCCAATGATGAGCTTCATAGGACTGTTTGTTGTATTGATTTTTGGTGGCATTGCACTTAAGTAAATACTATCAGAAGGCTTCCCTGATGGCTCAACAAGTAAAGAATTCACCTGCAATGCAGAGACACAGGAAACTCAGGTTCGATCCCTGGGTCGGGAAGATACCCCAAAAAAGGAAATGACAACCCACTCCAGTATTCTTGCCTGAAAAATCCCATGGACAGAGGAGCCTGGTGGGCTACAGTCGAAAGGGTCTAAAAGAATCGGACATGACTGAGTAACTAAATACACAACACAAATACAATCAGAAAAACAAAACATGTAGAGATTGCACAGAGTGTGTCTAAGTATCTTCCACTTTGATGATCTGGCTTGCCTGCCTGGGAGAATGGATGGACTGTGTATGTTTCGAGCAGTTCTTCCTGAACAAGACAATGTATGTCAGTGAGCATACAAACAAGAAAGTGCTGTAGAACAATGTATAGCTGGGTACCTCTGATACTCACCAGAAATTTAGCTTGTGTCCATACTTGTGGACCCGTCATGATTACAAAGCAACTCCATAGACTTCTCTCTGATGAAGTTGGCTCATAGAAACTTAAAGGGTCACTCCTGTTAGAAATATCTGCATTTTAATAAGCAATTCGGACATCCTAAACCCCTAAAGTTCCAAAGAATGGGTCTTTAATGGGAACGCTTTGTTCACAATGAAAGGAGGGGTATGAGGAGGGTTTTTTTTTTTTTCTGGCATTTCGTTATCTATATAAGTGATCATGACTCCATTATATAAACTACTTCCCTAAGCAGAGATTCAAAGCCTAAATCTAATGAACATTTTTTTCTTCCAATTTTTTTTTAAAAGCTATCCATTTTACAAGGCAAAAACTTTCATTGATTGCATCTTCCAAGACAATTGTTGCTTCCATTAGGAAGCTTGTTCCTAACATGTCCTTAATGATTTCAGGGTGATTTTGCTCTGAATCATCTTGCTCTGTTCCCAGGAGCAACATGCCATTCACAGCAAGATCTGATGTGAACAATTTATTTTCAGAATGATTTTTCTTTCTGTAAAAAGCTCTTATCATCCATTTTATTTAAAAGTTTCTTCTAATTAAATCTCATTACTAAAAAATTCAGTTTCAATCTTTATGCCATTAGGTAGGAAAATGCTCTGAAAATCAAATAGCTTTCAGGGTCACAGAAGAAAATGAATTCATCAAATTGGGAGTTGCTTTGGAAAGAGCTTGCTACCTGGAAAGTTGATCAATACTTTCTGCGTATCAATTCATGAGTGTGTAACAATCAGTCAGAAGTGGAGGCTGTGTATGGAAAGGGTCACAATAAGCAAGATGACCTCTTTTAGCCTCCGCACGCACAAGGTCTTCAGGTAATGGAAGACACAGTTACTCACCTGGCACTCCACAAACCCTTCTCATTAAAAAAACCCCACAATTATTTAGTTCGTTTAGACTAATAGAGTCTATATATTTAGCTGGAGTTCCTCAACATGAACAGAGGCAAAATATTTACCATAAATTGGTAAATCTATCTATCTATCTACCTATATATAAATATATATATCTATATATCATTCTGGGCTTCCCAGGTGGCCTAGAGGTAAACAATCCACCTGCCAAAGGAGGAGGCTCAAGAGACTCAGGTTGGATCCCTGGGTCAGCAAGATCCCCTGGAGGAAGAAATGGCAACCCACTGCAGTATTCTTGCCTGGATAATTCCATGGATACAGGAGCCTAGCGGGCTACAGTCCATGGGGTTACAGAGAATCAGACACAACTGAGTGGGCGTGCACGCACGCGCACACACACACACACACACACACACACACATCCTTCTAGTAAAAAAAGAGTTCCTTCCTTCCTTTCTTTCTTTCAAATGAAAGTATAGTTGATTAAAGAAGAGTTTCTCGGGGGCTGAAACAGCAGCTCTTTCAAGGAGGAGTGTGTTTTTAACCAATTTGTTTTTGTCCATTTTATCTGAAGAAGTCATTATTCACAAAGAGAAGATGGGCATCCTGTTTTGAAAAGCTGCATAACGATTAAGTAGAAACATTCACTTAGAGATCAGTTGAACTCTTTCTGACCAGTCCCTTTGAGGTTTGGTGGGTGCAGAATGAACCCAGGAAGGGAGTGGGGTTGAGGCTGGTGGTCAGACTGACGGTCATTTGGGAAAAGGGTGTATCAGTTGGGTTCCAATCAGGAGACAGAAATCACATAGTAATGTAAGCAGGGGAGAGGGAATGTAAAGAATTATTAAGCTGTGATAGCACAACCATAAAGATGTAAAGATAACTCCAAAGGGTATCATAGGGCTTAGAGAGAGTATCCAGGGAAGCACACACTTGGGAGGGGATCCTCCTTAAGCCTGAGGCTCAGAAGGTAAAGTTGAAGCCCAGAGGAGCATTTTGCTGGGTTGCCAGTTCTAGAGCTCATCCTTAGGCACCAGGCAAGTAGGAAACATCCTTCTGGGGTGCGGGTAATTTGGGCAGGTGTATAGCAAGGTGGGCAGATGCAGAGAGAGTGGGGGTACCACTGTGTGTAAGGCCTGGATTGCTGGGTGTCCGCACTGGGAAGGCCGTGGGAAGGTGGTCACCAGGCCCAGGAAGGGCTGCAAAGTCCTTAGGGGCTGCAGACGTGCAGCTGTGGCAGACACCACCAGTCATCCCCTCACACATGTTCCACTAACAGACAGGGCAGTAGGAACATGAAGAGTAAAGTGCACGCAAATCCATACACCAGGAAAACAAACGAAAGTGGGCAGGAGATCTAAACATACCTTCCTTCAAAGAAGATACACAGACGGCTAATAAACACATGAAAAGATGCTCAACATCGCTCATTATTAGAGCAATGCAAATCAAAACTAGAATGAGGTGTCACTTCACACTGGTCAGAACGGCCATCATCAAAAAATCTACAAACAATAAATGCTGGAGAGGGTGTGGAAAAAAAGGAATTCTCTTGCACTGTTGGTGGGAATGTAAACTAATACAGCCACTATGGAAGACAATGTGGAGATTCCTTAAAACTAGGAATAAAACTACCATATTACCCAACAGTCCCACTACTGGGCATCTACCCTGAGAAAGCCGTAATTGAAAAGGACACATGTCCCCCAATGTTCATTGCAGCACTGTTTACAGTAGCTGGGACACGGAAGCAACCTAGATGTCCATCAACAAACGAATGGATAAAGAAGATATGGATGGATATGAATGGATACATATATACAATGGACTATTACTCAGCCATAGACAGAAGCTCATTTGAGTCAGTTCTAATGACGTGGATGAACCTAGAGCCTATTATGCAGAGTGAAGTAAATCAGAAAGAGAAAAACAAATATTATATATAACACATATATACTTAATCTAGAAAGATGGTACTGAGGAACCACTGCAGGACAGCAATGGAGATGCGGACAGAGAACAGACTAGTAGACGTGGGCAGGGGAAGGAGAGGGCGGGATGAACGGAGAGAGTAGCAGGGAAACATACACACTACCCTACGTAAAATAGATGGCCAGTGGGGATTTGCTGTATGACTCAGGGAACTCAAACCCGGGCTCTGTGACAACCTAGAGGGCTGGGATGGAGTGGGAGGTGGGAGAGAGAGTCAAGAGGTAGGGGACATATGTATACCTATGGCTGATTCATGCTGATGTGTGGCAGAAACCAGCACAATACTGTAAAGCAATTATCCTTCAAGTAAAAATGAATAAAAAACAAACTCACAGAAAAAGAGATCATAATTAGGGTATGGGGGAAATTGGATGAAGGCAGCGAAAAGTACAAAATTCCAGTTATAAGATAAATAAATGTGTATATGTGTGTGTGTTTAGTCATTGGCGTCTGACTCTCTGTGACCCCCATTGACTGTGGCCTGACAGGCTCCTCTGACCATGGGATTTTCTTGGGTAGGAATGCTGGAGAAGGTTGCCATTTCCTACTCCAGGGGATATAATATATAATATAGTAAATATAGCTAACACTGATGTATGTCATATATGACAGTTGTTGAGAGAGTAAACCTAAGAGTTCTCATCATAATAAAATATTGTTTTTTTTTTCATTTTGTATCTCTATGAGATGGATGTTCACTAAACTTACTGTGCTAATTATTTCATGATGTCCATAAGTCAAGGCATTATGCTGTACACCTTTTAAAGTGCTGTACAACAATTACACCTCAATAAAAGTGGACAAGAAAAAAGAAACGTTTAAAAAAAAAACCCAAGAAACAAAGTGTTACTCAGTCGTGTCCGACTCTTTGAGACCCCAGAGACTGTAGCCCTCCAGGCTCCTCCATCCATGGGATTTTCCAAGCAAGAACACTGGAGTGGGTTGCCATGCCCTTTTCCAGGAGATATTCCCGACCCAGGGATGAAACCCCAGTCTCGTGTATTACAGGCAGACTCTTTACCATCCGAGCCACTAGGGAAGTCCCTGGAAAGACAAAGGGGAAGAGAAAAGCCAAATCCGGGAAGAGAACCCGCCTTTCTCCAGCGGTGTCCTTGTGGCGCCCTCTACTGACAAAATTTATATCACATTCAATGTAAAGAAGAAAAGCTTGGGGTCCAGTCCATTATGGCAGTTCAGTTCAGTCGCCGCTCAGTCTGACTCTTTGCGACCCCATGGACTGCAGCACGCCAGGCTTCCCTGTCCATCACCAACTCCTGGAGCTTACCCAAACTCATGTCCATCGAGTCAGTGATGCCATCCAAACATCTCATCCTCTGTCATCCCCTTCCCCTCCCGCCTTCAGTCTTTCCCAGCATCAGGGTCTTTTCCAGTGAGTCAGTTCTTTGCATCAGGTAGCCAAAGTATGGCAGAGTAGGTACTGAAGAGTTCATTTGTAGTGAAGGGGTAATACACTGATAACCACCTCATTTATGGTGATACAGAGCAACTTAAAAAATAGTGAGAAAGTGGGAAGGGGGAGTGAACCAGCAATCCCCCCCACCAAATGCTGAGGTTTGTAGAATCTGGTCTCTATAGATATGATAGGATAGGCAACAATGAAGCTCCGCTTCAGCAAAAAGGTGCCACCAATCCATACATTTAACTATTTGTTTACCAAATAATAGCATAAGTGAGTAGGTTCCACCCTGTGTCTGGCCATTGCAAAAAAAAAAAAAAGGAATCAATCAATCACATCAGCTAAGTCAGGGAAGAAATCAGATTGGTAGCTAGGGGTCGGGTAGAAGGAACAATGGGTTGATCTTTCAGTTTTCAGGCAGCTGATGGAGAATCGACCGGCTAACCTTTGGCAATCGGTAAAGAGGCCCCGGTACTTTGGGAGGGGGTGGAAGGGGACACAGAGATGACTGACAATTGTACTGGAACAGTCTAAGAATCAAAAATAGTAGCTTTTAACACCCCCTCCTTGTCTTCCCATTACCATGGCAACATGGGACTGCTCCACATGTAGCCCATTTGCAGACTTTCCTTGACATTTGCCTTAACCCATTTTCACCCTAGACCACAATGCTCCAGGAGGAGGGAGTGGGCAAGTAGGGAGCTTATACCTGGTCCTCACATTTTCTGAGAATTTCAGGACCTCCTCCCCCCTTTAGCGTGTGGATTCAGGTTTCAGGTCTCCAGAGGTTCTCTCTGCTCCCCAGGAGCACTCAGAGCTTCATGTTTACTGTGCCATCAAGATATATTCTAAGTAGAAATGCATTTTTTAATTTTAAATTAAAATTTTAATTTATTTATTTTTAAATTTAATTTTTAATTTTTTAAAATTAAAATAAATAGAAAAAGCCACCATGGGGGCTAATCCTGAGAACATGTGGGAAAACGCATTTGCTTAGGCAGCTGTGTGACCGCCCTTGGTTTGAAGCAGAGAAAGAGCCAAATACGTCTTTCATTGATCACAACAGGCTACAAATAATTTGTTGAAAAAATTGTGCATCTCATGGGCCTTTTCAGTTTTACAGATAGAAAAATTCATCCAAAAAATTTAAAAGTGTATTTGGTCTCAATGACTTCAGTTCAGTTCAGTTCAGTTCAGTCGCTCAGTCGTGTCCGACTCTCCGCGACCCCATGAATCACAGCACGCCAGGCCTCCCTGTCCATCACCAACTCCCGGAGTACACCCAAACTCATGTCCACAGAGTTGGTGATGCCATCCAGCCATCTCATTCTCCGTCGTCCCCTTCTCCTCCCGCCCCCAACCTTTCCCAGCATCAGAGTCTTTTCCAGTGAGTCAACTCGTCTCATGAGGTGGCCAAAGTATTGGAGTTTCAGCTTCAGCATCAGTCCCTCCAATGAACATCCAGGATTGATCTCCTTTAGAATGGACTGGTTGGATCTCCTTGCAGTATAAGGGACTCTCAAGAGTCTTCTCCAACACCACAGTTCAAAAGCATCGATTCTTCGGCGATCAGCTTTCTTCACAGTCCAACTCTCACATCCATACATGACCACGGGAAAAACCATTGCCTTGACTAGACGGACCTTGGTCGGCAAAGTAATGTCTCTGCTTTTCAATATACTATCAAGGTTGGTCATAACTTTCCTTCCAAGGAGTAAGCGTCTTTTAATTTCATGGCTGCAATCAGCATCTGCAGTGATTTTGGAGCCCAAAAAAACAAAGTCTGACACTGTTTCCACTGTTTTTCCATCTATTTCCCATGAAGTGATGGGACCAGATGCCATGATCTTTGTTTTCTGAATGTTGAGTTTCAAGCCAACCTTTTCACTCTCCTCTTTCACTTTCATCAAGAGGCTTTTGAGTTCCTCTTCACTTTCTGCCATAAGGGTAGTGTCATCTACATATCTGAGGTTATTGATATTTCTCCCAGCAATCTTGATTCCAGCTTGTGCTTCTTCCAGCCCAGCGTTCCTCATGATGTACTCTGCATATAAGTTAAATAAGCAAGGTGACAATATACAACCTTGACGTACACCTTTTCCTATTTGGAACCAGTCTGTTGTTCCATGTCCAGTTCTAACTGTTGCTTCCTGACCTGCATACAGGTTTCTCAAGAGGCAGGTCAGGTGGTCTGGGATTCCCATCTCTTTCAGAATGTTCCACAGTTTATTGTGATCCACACAGTCAAAGGCTTTGGCATAGTCAATGAAGCAGAAATAGATGTTTTTCTGAAACTCTCTTGCTTTCTCCATGATCCAGCGGATGTTGGCAATTTGATCTCTGGTGCCTCTGCCTTTTCTAAAACCTGCTTGAACATCTGGGAGTTCACGGTTTACATACTGCTGAAGCCTGGCTTGGAGAATTTTGAGCATGACTTTACTAGCGTGTGAGATGAGTGCAATTGTGCGGTAGTTTGAGCATTCTTTGGCATTGCCTTTCTTTGGGATTGGAATGAAGACTGACCTCTTCCAGTCCTGTGGCCACTGCTGAGTTTTCCAAATCTGCTGGCATATTGAGTGCAGCACTTTCACAGCATCATCTTTCAAGACTTGAAATAGCTCAACTGGAATTCCATCACCTCCACTAGCTTTGTTCGTAGTGATGCTTTCTAAGGCCCACTTGACTTCACATTCCAAGATGTCTGGCTCTAGGTCAGTGATCACATTATCGTGACTATCTTGGTCGTGAAGATCTTTTTTGTACAGTTCTTCTGTGTATTCCTGCCACCTCTTCTTAATATCTTCTGCTTCTGTTAGGTCCATACCATTTCTGTCCTTTATCGAGCCCATCTTTGCATGAAATGTTCCCTTAGAATCTCTAATTTTCTTGAAGAGATCTCTTGTTTTTCCTATTCTGTTGTTTTCCTCTATTTCTTTGCATTGATCACTGAGGAAGGCTTTCTTATCTCTCCTTGCTATTCTTTGGAACTCTGCATTCAGATGCTTATATCTTTCCTTTTCTCCTTTGCTTTTCGCCTCTCTTCTTTTTACAGCTATTTGTAAGGCCTCCTCAGACAGCCATTTCGCTCTTTTGCATTTCTTTTCCATGGGGATGGTCTTGGTCCCTGTCTCCTGTACAATGTCGTTTGGGTCTATAAAGTAATGGCACAGAGAAGTGATCATTATTTGCTTACTATAATCAGCTTTAGGTAAATAATTTCAAATTACTAAATTATATGTGTGTATATATCTATAGCTATATATCTTGCATATCTGACTACCCAAATAATTTCTGACTCTTCATAAAGCCTTACAACATGAAGTAGGTATGATCTGAATGAATAAAAAAGTTATTAAATTTGGTTTTACCAGAGCTTATTTACAAGGAATGGTTGAGAATTTTGAAAGAACTTAATTATCCAACCATTAACAGTTACCAACAGGATGTAGATAGTGTGTGTCTATGTGTGTGAGGGAGAGAGATTTTTAAAAACGACTTTTGCAGTGACATTCTGTTGAATGACAGAGTGGCCTGACTGATAACAGGACTCAGTGGGGACATGGGAGTTTTTCCTAAGTGAATTATGGTTAGAAGATAATCCTGTTTGGAAGACTTTCCTGTTTTCAAATTTTATTAAGCCCGATGGGGTCTCTCAGAATTACTTGTCTGGAATCATCAGTGAATAAGAATAAATGGTAATTTATTCTGCATATTTCCCTCCTGAATCAAGAGGGCGACGTGTAGGTAAGGGTGCTATGGAACCTCTGAGCATGCGGGGGGCCAGTGGAGACCCAGTTGGAGAAGTCAGGAGACTTGAGAGCAAGGTTGGTGGGGCAAGTTTGAATTGTCACACTTCTTCATAGCAGGCCACCTTCGTGACTTAAAATACCTGTGGGAGGAAGTGAAAAGCAGGAATGGTCATTTCCATTTAATGGATAAGGAGAAACTCAGAAAGGTCAAAGGATTTATATGCCCAGGGCCACGCAACTGATGTGTAACAGAACTGGGATTGAAAACCCAGTCTTCTAACTACAAATGTTGTATTCTTTCTACTTCATTACACTGACTCATATCCACCAAGTTCCTTCTCAAGTTCTAATTTTTTAAACAAATTCATGAGATAAATGCAAGAGAATTAACAGTGGATGGGTGGTGTACTTAATTTTCTAAGGATAAATGTCTTCCTTTGTTGCTAAATAGTAGTAATAGACTCTAAATATTACCATGAAAATGTTTAATAAAAATGCCTGAAGAGTTCTTTATAAATTGGAGTTAAATGAAATAGATTAAATCTTAATAAGGAGGGCATTTGATCAGGCCTCATAGCTAAATAAGGTTTGGTGGTATTTTTAAGGACTTGTTAAGTAAATAAGAGAGACTTTGTCTTAGTCTAGTAAGCCTAAGTGCTATGTCAAAATGTAACCAAAATTGATCCCGGAAAATAAAATTTCCATGTCTTGTACATGTGATGTACTTTGTTTGGGCTCTCGTGGGATGGAGCAGGAATGGAAATGAAATAGAAAAGCATTTTAAAATTCTTTTTAGCTTCTTTCTTGCAAAGAAACAAAAGCTGGCAGCTTTAAGAGTGGTGCTAGGGAACAAAGTCCTGGGTACAAAGGAAATTGCTGATTTGGATTGTAATTGGAAATGAGTCATCACTTTACTGCTGCTAAGTCACTTCAGTCGTGTCCGACTCTGTGCGACCCCACAGACGGCAGCCCACCAGGCTCCCCCGTCCCTGGGATTCTCCAGGCAAGAACACTGGAGTGGGTTTCCATTTCCTTCTCCAATGCATGAAAGTGAAAAGTGAAAGTGAAGTCGCTCAGTCGTGTCAGACCCTCAGCGACCCCATGGACTCTAGCCTACCAGTCTCCTCCATCCATGGGATTTTCCAGGCAAGAGTACTGGAGTGGGGTGCCATTTACTAGTTAGTGATTTTTCAGCAACTTGGTTGAAAGTGTATGGTCATACTGGGTGAGCAGAAAACTCAAAGCCCTGGTCCTAATAACACCTCCAACCAATAACCACACAGACTAAAGTACTTTACTTAGTGTTTCCTATACATCAGACTGTTCTAATCACTTTACACAGAGGAACACATTTAAGACTCCAGATCAACCCCAGAGGGGAGTTAATAGTATTTTCCCCATTCTATACAGGTTGAGTCTTAGAACTGGCCTATGATTTCATTTTCTGATATAAACTGGCCTGTGACTTTATAGTTGATTCAATTTTTAAAATTTCATAGTCTTAGCAACTCATCTCCAAGGATGTGGCAAAAAGATGTGTTTTCTACTTGAAAAGCTAATTTTAAAATATAAATGAAATTGATGAATTTCCTACCAGGGAGTAGAAGAATGATTATTGAATCTTAGGAAGGTGGTAAATTCTTTTCTAGAGGTCATTTCTTTAAAAAAGCCAAGATTTGGGGAGACGATAGGAAAAATCACCTACTGAGATGGGACTTTACTAGCGTGTGAGATGAGTGCAATTGTGCGGTAGTTTGAGCATTCTTTGGCATTCCCTTTCTTTGGGATTGGAATGAAGACTGACCTTTTCCAGTCCTGTGGCCATTGCTGAGTTTTCCAAATTTGCTGGCATATTGAGTGCAGTACTTTCACAGCATCATCTTTCAGGATTTGAAATAGCTCAGTTGGAATTCCATCACCTCCACTAGCTTTGTTTGTCGTGATGCTCTCTAAGGCCTACTTGACTTCACATTCCAAGATGTCTGGTTCCAGATGAGTGATCACGCCATCGTGATTATCATTGTCGTGAAGATCTTTTTTGTACAGTTCTTCTGTGTATTCTTGCC
Organism: Moschus berezovskii; assembly: GCF_049115385.1. Classification (NCBI taxonomy): domain Eukaryota; kingdom Metazoa; phylum Chordata; class Mammalia; order Artiodactyla; family Moschidae; genus Moschus; species Moschus berezovskii. Next base: position 52,226,318 of record NC_142482.1, on the reverse strand, counting down.
ACCTCTTCTTAATATCTACTGCTTCTGTTAGGTCCATACCATTCCTGTCCTTTATTGAGCCCATCTTTGCATGAAATTTTCCCTTGATATCTCTAATTTTCTTGAAAAGATCTCTTGTTTTTCCTATTCTGTTGTTTTCCTCTATTTCTTTGCATTGATCGCTGAGGAAGGCTTTCTTATCTCTCCTTGCTATTCTTTGGAACTCTGCATTCAGATGCTTATATCTTTCCTTTCCTCCTTTGCTTTTCGCTTCTCTTCTTTTCACAGCTATTTCTAAGGCCTCCTCAGACAGCCATTTTGCTTTTTTGCATTTCTTTTCCATGGGGATGGTCTTGGTCCCTGTCTCGTGTACAATGTCACGAACCTCCGTCCAGAGTTCATCAGGCACTCTATCTATCAGATCGAGACCCTTAAATCTATTTCTTACTTCCACTGTATAATCATTAAGGGATTTGATTTAGGTCATATCTGAATGGTCCAGTGGTTTTCCCTACTTTCTTCAATTTAAGTCTGAATTTGGCAATAAGGAGTTCATGATCTGAGCCACAGTCAGCTCCTGGTCTTGTTTTTGCTAACTGTATAGAGCTTCTCCATCTTTGGCTGCAAAGAATATAATCAATCTGATTTTGGTGTTGACCATCTGGTGATGTCCATGTGTAGAGTCTTCTCTTGTGTTGTTGGAAGAGAGTGTTTGCTATGACCAGTGCGTTCTCTTGGCAAAACTCTATTAGCTTTTGCCCTGCTTCATTCCGTGCTCCAAGACCAAATTTGCCTGTTACTCCAGGTGTTTCTTGACTTCCTACTTTTGCATTCCAGTCCCCTATAATGAAAAGAACATCTTTTTTGGGTATTAGTTCTAAAAGGTCTTGTAGGTCTTCAAAGAACTGTTCAACTTCGGCTTCTTCAGCATTACTGGCTGGGGCATAGACTTGGATTACTGTAATATTGAATGGTTTGCCCTGGAAACGAACAGAAATCATTCTGTCATTTTTAAGATTGCATCCAAGTACTGCATTTCGGACTCTTTTGTTGACCATGATGGCTACTCCATTTCTTCTAAGCGATTCCTGCCCACAGTAGATATAATGGTCATCTGAGTTAAATTCACCCATTCCAGTTCATTTTAGTTCACTGATTCCTAGAATGTCGACGTTCACTCTTGCCATCTGCTGTTTGACCACTTCCAATTTGCCTTGATTCATGGACCTAACATTCCAGGTTCCTATGCAATATTGCTCTTTACAGCATCGGACCTTGCTTCTAGCATCAGTCACATCCACAACTGGGTATTTGTTTCGCTTTGGCTCCATCCCTTCATTCTTTCTGGAGTTATTTCTCCACTGATCTCCAGTAGCATACTGGGCACCTACCGACCTGGGGAATTCCTCATTCAGTATCCTATCATTTTGCCTTTTGGTACTGTTCATGGGGTACCACACAATTGCACTCATCTCACACGCTAGTAAAGTCATGCTCAAAATTCTCCCAGCTAGGCTTCAGCAATATGTGAACCGTGAAATTCCATATATTCAAGCTGGTTTTAGAAAAGGCAGAGGAACTAGAGATCAAATTGCCAACATCCGCTGGATCATGGAGAAAGCAAGAGAGTTCCAGTAAAACATCTATTTCTGCTTCATTGACTATGCCAAAGCCTTTGACTGTGTGGATCACAATAAACTGTGGATCATTCTGAAAGAGATGGAATCCCAGACCACCTGACCTGCCTCTTGAGAAACCTGTATGCAGGTCAGGAAGCAACAGTTAGAACTGAACATGGAACAACAGACTGGTTCCAAATAGGAAAAGGAGTACGTCAAGGTTGTATATTGTCACCCTGCTTATTTAACTTATATGCAGAGTACATCATAAGGAATGCTGGGCTGGAAGAAGCACAAGCTGGAATCAAGATTGCTGGGAGAAATATCAATAACCTCAGATATGCAGATGACACCACCCTTATGGCAGAAAGTGAAGAGGAACTCAAAGGCCTCTTGATGAAAGTGAAAGAGGAGAGTGAAAAGGTTGGCTTGAAGCTCAACATTCAGAAAACGAAGATCATGGCATCTGGTCCAATCACTTCATGGGAAATAGATGGGGAAACAGTGGAGACAGTGTCACACTTTATTTTTGGGGGCTCCAAAATCACTGCGGATGCTGATTGCAGCCATGAAATTAAAAGACGCTTACTCCTTGGAAGGAAAGTTATGACCAGCCTAGATAGCATATTAAAAAGCAGAGACATTACTTTGACAACAAAGGTCCGTCTAGTCAAGGCTATGGTTTTTCCCGTGGTCATGTATGGATGTGAGAGTTGGACTGTGAAGAAAGCTGATTGCCGAAGAATTGATGCTTTTGAACTGTGGTGCTGGAGAAGACTCTTGAGAGTCCCTTGGACTGCAAGGAGATCCAACTGGTCCATTCTAGAGGAGATCAATCCTGGGTGTTCATTGGAAGGACTGATGCTAAAGCTGAAACTCCAATACTTTGGCCACCTCTTGCGATGAGTTGACTCACTGGAAGAGAGTCTGATGCTAGGAGGGATTGGGGGTAGGAGGAGATGGGGACGACAGAGAATGAGATGGCTGGATGGCATCACCGACTCGATGGACATGAGTTTGAGTGAACTCCGGGAGTTGGTGATGGACAGGGAGGCCCGGCGTGCTGTGATTCATGGGGTTGCAAAGAGTCGGACACGACTGAGCAACTGAATTGAACTGAACTGAACTGAACTGAACTGAGATGGGACTAAATCACCATCTCACTATGTTCCTTTATTTTTTATTTATTTATTTATTTATTTTTTTAATACAGTTAAAAGTATTTTTATTAAAAAAGCACAAATGCAAAGAAATGAACAGAGGAAAATTTATGCGTCGAACCAGGACTGGTCACTTATGATAATATACATGCTACAATTCCATTCTCCCCAATCATTCCACCTTCACCCTCTCCTTTAAAGACATGTTGTTCTTTGTTTCATAATGTTTTGCTCAGTATTAAAATCTAGAGTGAAAGGTTCTTACATTTTAGTGTAGTAAGTCAACTCTGAGCTCTTTTCTTGATAGCCTCATATAGGATAAGGTTTTGAGAATTGAGGCTGGTTGTGAGAAGTCTTGAGTGAGGGCAACCTGCGAATCTAATCACAGTCTGAAATAGCAAGTTCAGAGCAGACAGGCAGAGAGGTTGGGATGCTCCCACAAGCCAGTGAACTGCCATGAAGTCAGTCAAACCAAGTCAACTCGTTCAAACTTGCAAAGAAGTAGAGTGGAGAAATTCTTTGACGTAACATAAGGGAAGGTATGAAATACTATCAGCATTCCTGTAACTTCACTTGAGGACAAGGAAGGATTAGTTATGGGGACTCAGGCCGCCAAACATATAGACACAAACATACAGAAACAAAGGTGTCTAAAGTGAGTTCCTTGTAACAACCATGCTCAACTTATAGGAACTCTTACTGCTTTTTATTTTTGGAATCACCATATTCATCCTAAAATAGTGGAATTGCATAATTTTTTTTAAAAAAGTTGAAATGACTTAAACTTGTTTTGACATGGCTTCTGAGAATTTCAACATACCTTCCTATATATCTTGAGACAGATATATGCTATGCTATGCTATGCTAAGTCACTTCAGTCGTGTCCGACTCTGTGTGACCCCATAGACGGAAGCCCACCAGGCTCCCCTGTCCCTGGGATTCTCCAGGCAAGAACACTGGAGTGGGTTGCCATTTCCTTCTCCAATGTGTGAAAGTGAAAAGTGAAAGTGAAGTCGCTCAGTCATGTCCGACCCCTAGCGACCCCATGGACTGCAGCCTACCAGGCTCCTCCATCCATGGGATTTTCCAGGCAAGAGTACTGGAGTGGCTTGCCATTGCCTTCTCCGAGACACCCTATAGGTTGCCCTAAAGCAAAAGTTTTCTGTCTGTGTTTTGGTCATGGTAAACCCCAAACTTTGTGAAGAATATCACTATTAGAAACAGTTCAATACTCTGTGTTAAGTGAGTTGAAGGATTAAACATAATACCTTCTTTCACCACCTCTAACACCCTCTGAGGACCCTGGGATACCTCCTAAGGGAAATAAGTTTGAAAATTATTTCCTTGAAGAAAAAAAAAAACCTATTTGTTGATAGCCTCTGGAAAAAAGTCTGAAAAGTCATCCGTCACCTTGTCCTTAAAAATTATAGAAAATTGTCTTACATTTCATATGCCCAAAGATATAATACACGCATAATTATGGATGAACAGTCTTTGCATAAATTTTAAACTATTAAAGCAATTAATGATTAATGACTAGATTAGGGAAGATGCTTAGTCTCTTCTGGAATCTCAAACCCTTCAGCCCCTCCTGAGAACAGCTGATCAAAAGGACATTCCAGAAGTGTCTGGATGAGGGTGGAGGACATTTAGAAGGAAGGATTTCTGGTGCCAGTGAATTTATTGTAAGTTCACATATGTAACATTCAGTTCAGTTCAGTTGCTCAGTCGTGTCCGACTCTTTGCGACCCCATAAATTACAAGGAGATCCAACCAGTCCATTCTAGAGGAGATCAATCCTGGATGTTCATTGGAGGGACTGATGCTAAAGCTGAAACTGCAATACTTTGGCCACCTCATGCGACGAGTTGACTCACTGGAAAAGACTCTGATGCTGGGAAAGGTTGGGGGCGGGAGGAGAAGGGGACGACCGAGAATGAGATGGCTGGATGGCATCACCAACTCTGTGGACATGAGTTTGAGTGAACTCCGGGAGTTGGTGATGGACAGGGAGGCCTGGCGTGCTGTGATTCATGGGGTCGCGGAGAGTTGGACACGACTGAGCGACTGAACTGAACTGAACTGAAATTACAGCACGCCAGGCCTCCCTGTCCATCACCAACTCCTGGAGTTCACTCAAACTCACATGAATCGAGTCAGTGATGCCATCCAGCCATCTCATCCTCTGTTGTCCCCTTCTCCTTCTGCCCTCAATCCCTCCCAGCATCATGGTCTTTTCCAATGAGTCAACTCTTTGCATGAGGTGGCCAAAGTATTGCAGTTTCAGCTTTAGCATCAGTCTTTCCAATGAGCACCCAGGACTGGTCTCCTTTAGGATGGACTGGTTGGATCTCCTTGCAGTCCAAGGGACTCTCAAGAGTCTTCTCCAGCACCACAGTTCAAAAGCATCAATTCTTTGGTGCTCAGCTTTCTTCATAATCCAACTCTCACATCCACACATGACCACTGGAAAAACCATTGCCTTGATTAGACGGACCTTTATTGGCAAAGTAATGTCTCTGCTTTTTAATATGCTATCTAGGTTGGTCATAACTTTCCTTCCAAGGAGTAAGCATCTTTTAATTTCATGGCTGCAATCACCATCTGCAGTGATTTTGGAGTCCCCCAAAATAAAGTCTGACACTGTTTCCACTGTTTCCCCATCTATTTCCCATGAAGTGATGGGACCAAATGCCATGATCTTCGTTTTCTGAATGTTGAGCTTTAAGCCAACTTTTTCACTCTCCTCTTTCACTTTCATCAAGAGGCTTTTTAGGTCCTCTTCACTTTCTGCCATAAGGGTGGTGTTATCTACATATCTGAGGTTATTGATATTTCTCCCAGCAATCTTGATTCCAACTTGTACTTCTTCCAGCCCAGCATTTCTCATGATGTACTCTGCATATAAGTTAAATAAGCAGGGTGACAATATACAGCCTTGACGTACTCCTTTTCCTATTTGGAACCAGTCTGTTGTTCCCTGTCCAGTTCTAACTGCTTCTTCTTGACCTGCATACAGATTTCTCAGGAGGCAGTACGGTGGTCTGGTATTCCCATCTCTTTAAGAATTTTACACAGTTTGTTGTGATCCACACAGTCAAAGGCTTTGGCATAGTCAATAAAGCAGAAATAGATGTTTTTCTGGAACTCTCTTGCTTTCTCCATGATCCAGCGGATGTTGGCAATTTGATCTCTAGTTCCTCTGCCTTTTCTAAAACCAGCTTGAATATCTGGAAGTTCATGGTTCACGTATTGCTGAAGCCTGGCTTGAAGAATTTTGAACATGACTTTACTAGCGTGTGAGATGAGTGCACTTGTGCGGTAGTTTGAGCAATTTTTGGCATTTGCTTTCTTTGGGATTGGAATGAAGACTGACCTTTTCCAGTCCTGTGGCCACTGCTGAGTTTTCCAAAATTGCTGGCAGCTGAGTGTAATTAAAAAAAGGAGGGATTCAAAAACATTGACACAATAATACATAATATCAATATGAAGAATATCTTAGAAATGGCTATCCTTGAACTTAGCCTTAAATATCAAGGAAACTCTTGAGCTAGATTTGAACTTGGTATACAATCTCAGAATGTGTAATTTGTACCTTTCACATAATCTGTATGCTTATAGAGAGGATGTGTCAACATACAAAGTTAGTAACCAATCCAACAAACAATCAAAATGTTCCAGAATGCATTAATCTACAGATTGATCATAAATACAAATGTTAATGTACTTCCTTGTATCATAGTCAACTTGTAGGTGTTTAGAGAACATTTAGAAAAACTCTCTTTTACTTGATCATTTAACTTGAAAACAGTGGTTTGCTTTTGAATTTAAGCTTTCTAATATCTTGTTGTCTCAGCCACATCACTAGTGTTGGCAGTAGTTTTAAGAAGTGATTTTTGTTCCATTTTGAATTTCTGCCTTCTTTCCCATATTGTAACCAATACAATGATATGGTTATAAAGCATTATTAATGTTAGCCACTGGTCTAATCACATGCTGTTGTTATATAGGCAACATTTGAAAATCTGGATGGCATCACTGACTCAAGAGACATGAGTTTGCACAAGCTCCAGAAGATGGTGAAAGACAGGGAAGCCTGGCATGCTGCAGTACGTGGGGTCACAAAGAGTTGGAAATGACGGAGTGACTGAACAACAGCAATCAAGCCATCACTATTATCAGAATTTTTTTTTTTTTTTACTGTATTTAGAAAGGCTGGCCAGAGATTGCTTTTTCTCTCTGCATAACTTATAAACTCTCTGAGCTTCAGCTTCTTCATAGCTATAAAGTGAGGGTTAATAATATCTATCTTCTATAGTTATTACAGCAATTAGGTGAAATAAGTTATATAAAAATGCCATAAACCTGAAGAACTATAAAAATGAATTGTGGAAATATAAAACCAGAAGCATAGGAGATAAATTGGATTATAGCCTCACAAAAAAGTCCCTTCAACTTTTGCTGTCACCCTTTTATGGCTCAGGTTTAGATGCCCTAATGAAAAGGTGTGTGATATTGCTATGGTTTCCATTTTTGTAATGCAACTCTTAAGCCTTCTGCAAGCTCAGGTGAGCAGCTTGGGGAAATACTAGAAATACCTAGAAGCTAAAAAGCAGTTCTAGACAAAGCAAGCTTTGTACAGTAACTGCGTTCAGTTCCGACACAAATAAAACAAGTCTTCCTCTAATTCCTTTTCACTCTTCCCTAAGAAAACACAATAAGTCACCTCATGAGATTCTTTTAGTTATCTGTCAGCCTCTTCCCCTCCTTTTGTCTGGCAAAAACATTGTGTTAGTCCATGAAGTATAAAGGTATTTAATTTTGAGAGTCTAATTATTTTTCTGTTGTTCATGCTTTGCCTCACAGAAGGTCATTAAATTTTTTTCTATTTTCTTCTAAGAGTTTTTTGATTCTAGCTCTTAAATTAGGTCTATAATCCATTTTGAGTTACTGATTGTCAACTGTAAGGAAGCAGTCCAACTTCACTCTTTTGCAAATGGATATCCAGTCATCTAAGCACCATTTGTCGAAAAGCTATTCTGTCCCCTTTGAATTGCCTTGGCACTCTTGATGAAAACCAACTGACAAGATGAGAATTTACTTCTGGATTTTCAGTTCTATTCTATTGATCTATCTGTCTATCCTTCTGATGGTGTCACACAGTTTTGATTACTATAGCACTCCAGTAAGTTTGAAAGGAGGAAGTGAGTTCTCCAACTTTGTGCTTCTATTTCAAAGTTGTTTTGGCTGTTCTAGGTCCATCAAATTTCTATATGAATTTTAAGGTCAGCTCATCAATTTCTGCCAAGAAGACACTGGGGATTTTGACAGGAGCTGTGTTAATATGTAGATCCATTTGGGGAATACTATCATTTTTAACAATATTAATTCTTCTAATATTCTAATTCTAAGATACTTCTAATTCTAAGATACTCTCCATGAACATGGGAGTATATTTCTATTTAATTTAGTCTTTTTAAATTTCTTTCAACAACATTTTGTAGTTTTCAAAGTAGAAGGTTTGTACTTCTTTTGTTAGATTTATTCCCAATTATATTATTCCTTTTGATTTTATTGCAAATAGAACTGTTGTCTTAATACAATTATATTATTCTTTGTTAGTGTATAGAAATACAATTGATTTTTGAATTCGACATTCTGAAACTGGCCTGTTTTAATGCTAGACAGCTGTTGAAATCAGAAAGTTATGTGAAACCAAGACTCTTGCCATAGTCTCTGCCTGACCTAAATCCTCTTGTCTTAGCTGGGATCTAAGATGTCAGGTAGCGCCCACGCGTTAGATAGAAACTGTTTGCAGGGAGCTCTAGGCCATTTCCATTTGAACTCTTCTCTGGGAGCCCAGGTGACTTTCTACTTGTCTGTCCTGTGCTGCGCTGAACAGGCCACCTGCTCTAGTCTGTTTTGTGTCCTTCTGTTCCCCGACACTCGCATCTGGCTTGTTCCTCGGTGTGCTTTGTACGTGCTGTGTCATACCCTGTGTCTTTATTTCACCGCCAGGAAGTAAACGCCAGGACTTTACAAGCACGGACCTTGTCATTTTCACTCACAGCTGTGTCACTGTGTATGTCTCAGCCATGTCACTCATACCATATGCCCAGAACTCCACATGTATTGGTTAAGTGATATTTAATAATTAGTAATAAAATTCTACCCAAACCTCAAAGCCCTTCTCCAGAGAAAGAACAGCATAACCTTTCATTCAACTCAATTACATGGGTATCTACAACATAGCCAATATTGTGCTTCTATATTTGCATTTACAGGTATATTCAGTTGTTCTCTCTTCCAAATTATAGGTTTCCTTTGCATTAAGAATGAGCTTTCTGCAGTTGTTGATGAGTAAAAAATATCGGGTCTCAGTAACACATCAAGTCGTGTCCAACTCTTTTGCGACCCCATGCATTGTAGTCCTCCAGGCTCCTCTGTCCATGGGATTTCCCAAGCAAGAATACTGGAGTGGGTTGCCATTCCTGTCTCCAGGGGATCTTCCCTACCCGGGGATCGAACCCATGTCTCCTGCATTGGCAGGTAGATTCATTATCACTGAGCCACCAGGAAAGCCTGTTGGGGGCTTAGTATACTTGTACAACAAATACTCATGTAGTACTTATTGCATGCTGGGCACCATTCTCAGGGTTTTATAAATCTTAACTTACTAAATTCCCTTAAGCATCCTATGCATTAGGTATAATCATTATTCCTGTCACACACTAGTAAAGTAATGCTCAAAATTCTCCAAGCCAGGCTTCAACAGTATGTGAACTTCCAGATGTTCAAGCTGGATTTAGAAAAGGCAGAGGAATCAGAGGTCAAATTGCCAATATGTTGGATCATCGAAAAAGCAAGAGAGTTCCAGAAAAACATCTATTTCTGCTTTACTGACTATGCCAAAGCCTTTGACTGTGTGGATCACAACAAACTGTGGAAAATTCTTAAAGAGATGGGAATACCAGACCACCTTACTGCCTCCTGAGAAATCTGTATGCAGGTCAAGAAGCAGCAGTTAAAACTGGACATGGAACAACAGACTGGTTCCAAATAGGGAAAGGAGTACATCAAGGCTGTATATTGTCACCCTGCTTATTTAACTTATATGCAGAGTACATCATGAGAAATGCTGGGCTGGAGGAAGCACAAGCTGGAATCAAGATTGCTGGGAGAAATATCAATAGCCTCAGATATGCAGATAACACCACCCTTATGGCAGAAAGTGAAGAAGAACTAAAGAGCCTCTTGATGAAAGTGAAAGAGAAGAGTGAGAAAGTTGGCTTAAAGCTCAACATTCAGAAAACTAAGATCATGGCATCTGGTCCCATCACTTCATAGCAAATAGATGGGGAAACAGTGGAAACAGCGAGACTTTATTTTCTTGGGCTCCAAAATCACTGCAGATTGTACTGCAGCCATGAAATTAAAAGACGCTTGCTCCTTGGAAGAAAAGCTATGACCAACCTAGACAGCATATTAAAAAGCAGAGACATTACTTTGCCAACAAAGGTCTGTCTAGTCAAGGCAATGGTTTTTTCCAGTGGTCATGTATGGATGTGAGAGTTGGACTATAAAGAAAGCTGAGCACTGAAGAATAGATGTTTTTGAACTGTGGTGTTGAAAAAGACTCCTGAGAGTCCCTTGGACTGCAAGGAGACCCAACCAGTCCATCCTAAAGGAAATCAGTCCTGAATATTCATTGGAAGGACTGATGCTGAAGCTGAAACTCCAATACTTTGGCCACCTGATGCGAAGAACTGACTCATTTTTAAAGACCCTGATGCTGGGAAAGATTGAAGGTAGGAGGAGAAGGGGACGACAGAGGATGAGATGGTTGGATGGTATCACCGACTCAATGGACGTGAGTTTGAGTAAACCCCAGGAGTTGGTGATGGACAGGACAGGGAGGCCTGGCGTGCTGCAGTCTGTGGGGTCACAAAGAGCTGGACACAACTGAACGACTCAACTGAACAAGTAAGGATTCTGAGGTACAGAGAGGTTAAGTAACTTGCCCATAGTCACACAGCTAGCAGAATCAGGAAGTCTGGTGGAGAGCCTGAGCTTTAACACTTTACCCTAGTGTTGCTCTCTTGGTATACCACTGGAGTCCAGATTTGATGCTCCTATGTCTACTTTCTGCTGATGGGGACCACCTCCATTACCCTGGATTGCCACTCCTCTACACACAAATACTGGTTTTGTGAGTCAAAAACACAAAGTTGTCTGTTCCCATTCTCAACCCACGTGCAGCATTTCCAAGACTTGCTTTCTTCTCCTCCTTTCTGTCAATTCTGAACACACCCATCTCCCCGATGAGACTAGAAGCAACTGTGAGGACAGCAAATCTTTCCTTTTCCTCTTCCACATTCCAGAACATGGTACAGTGCTCTGGACACAACAGGCATTTCGTAAGTGTTTGTTAAAGAAATAGAGAAGTTTAGAGAAGTTTTCCTGTTCTTTTCTTTAAGGTTAAACTGCTAAGAAGAGTTAAAAACACTAAAACCCATCTGTCACTTCTGAGCTGGATTATGGGAAAAGTGAATAGACAATACGGTCCAGCTGTAGGAACACAGGCCTGGGTGAGCACCCAGAGAGACCTTGAACCTGGAGACTAAGTAATATTAATGTTTCTGGTGGTACAGTGGCCAGTGGAGAACAGATTGCATTTAGGGAGAAGGAGGAAATATGATGTGAGGTTTAATAACACAGTTAACAATATTTTATAGCCTTTTAGGATAGTCCTTTTCCGAGAAGGTCTGTGGGTATTTAAAGATGGCCACGTGTTCTTTGCTCCTGTATCATTCAGCACTGGAGTCCCATTTCCCTACTCTTGAATCTGGGTTGGACTTAGTGATTGGCAGTGATTTGACCAGTTGAATGCAGAAGCCCATTGGCTTCTTCCTTGGCCTCTGGGATGCTCACTCTTGGAACCCAGCCACCATGCTGTCAGGAAGCCTAAGCAGCTCTGTGGAGAGGCCAACTTTCCAGGGAGCCAAGGTCTCTGGCTGGGAGCCGCCGCTGAGGTCCCAAGCTAGAGCCAGCACCGACCTGCCAGTCAGGTGAAGAAGTCACCCTGGAGTGGACCCTTTAGCCCACCGAGCCACCCCAGCTGATGCATATGGAGCAGAAATGCTCTGTCTCAGCAGGGCTTTCCCAAATTCCTGACTTGAATACACTGTGAGCAAGTTGAAATTGTTGCTTTATGTTATAAACTGCTGCTGCTGCTGCTGCGTCACTTCAGTCGTGTCCGAACCGCAGACAGTAGCAATAATGTCATAATCAGCACAGTGAAAACAGCCACAAATACAGCCCATCAAAGAGCTTTTCATTTATACTTAATTTTCTCCCAAACATACCCAGTAGCCCGACATATCTGGCCTGTTCTCAGCCCTTGAGTCAGGCAGTGCTTTGGAAAGAAACTGTTCACATCATAGGTCATGGTTCAAAACTGTAACATGAGAAAAACAAAACAAAACTAAAAGAAAACCCTATGGCTCTATTATTCTAGGATCAAATTGTGAGGAAATTAAAATGTGACACCCTGCACTGGAAAAATTCAACACATAATCCCGCGATTGCTTTAAACCCAGATTTATGGTCTAGGCCTTTAACTAGATCAAATAGTTACTAGATCAGTTATTTCAGAGGAATGTCATAGACCTGATATAGGACCACCCCATAATCTAATAGACAGAACAAGCATATCTTCCCACTTCTGACCCTTGAGGTTCTTCCCTGGTGGCTTAGATGGCAAAGAATCTGCCTGCAATGCAGGAGACCTGGGTTCAATCCTTGGGTCAGGAAGATCTCTTGGAGAAAGGAATGGCAACCCACTCCAGTATTCTTGCCTGGAGAATTCCATAGACTGGGGAGCCCTTGTGGGCTCCAGTCCATGGGGTCTCAAAAAAGTTGGATACAACTGAGTGACTAACACTTTCACTGACCCTTGAAGCCTATTACTAAAAACGGATTCATTTGTCTTTATAAAGTGCAAAACATAGTGGGAAGGTTAATAAATTAACAGTTAATAGAACTCTCAATCATTCGGAAGTTAAATCAAGGAGCAAAATTCCAGTTTCCTATGTAAACACAGGGGGAAATGGGGTGACTGTTGGAGGAATCAGTAGACAACAGGAGGAACCCCAGGCATCTGGGAGTCAGAGGAGGAAGTCTGGGAGACAAAAAGATGTAAAAAAGGGAAGTGGGGTGTGTCTGCGAATTTCTCCTCTTTTACTGGCATCTTTTAGGCAGACCAAGCTTCTGGGACTTATACAAGAGCCTTTGATACATGCAGGTTTAGAGAGGGTTAAATAAAACAGCCGGGAGTCCTCAGTTATTCTCTCCAATTACTACCTCATCATTTTCTGCTTCCTCCTACTGTCACCTCTTTTCTGCCCCTTTCAAGTGCTCTTTAAAATTGAATTTGCTTGACCTCTTGGTGACTGTCATTCTCAGCTGAGCAGGGTATTCCTGTCTCTGCTCTCCCCAGGTGGCCTCAGATGCTCCTGGCCTTATAGCTTGTCAGCTCATGATCAGAATATTTGCCGAACAGTCAAAAAACCCTAAAAGAGAGAGTTAAACAGATTTTTCTCCCCAGAGCTTGCATGAGCTGTCTTCATATTTCTAGGGAAGCCCACATCACCAACCAAGTCTTTGAGGACACGGAAGAAAAAGTGCCTAGATATTTTTACACAGCAGTTCAGATGAGATACCCATAGAGATATTTACATGGTTCAGATAGCTTTCTCCACTGATTGTTTCATTTCCCCTTGTGTCTTATGTTCCCTGGTGGCTCAGATGGTAAAGAGTCTGCCTTCAATGCAGGAGACCTGAGTTCGATCCCTACGTAGGGAAGATCTTCTGGAGAAGGGCATGGCTACCCACTCAAGAATATCCACAGTACTCTTGCCGGGAGAATTTCATAGTCTGAGGAGCCCTAGTGGGCTATATTCCATGGGGTCACAAAGAGTCAGAAATGACTGAATGACTAACACACACAGTATGTCTAATTAATCACAGGGCAAAGACTATTCTGAAGAAAACAGGGATATTTCCTCTCTTCCATGTGTTTACCCTATACGCTTCATGGGGGGCGGGGTTCTCTCTACAAATAAGGACCTATGACATTGATGTCCATCTCTCAGAAGGAAAGGAGAGATGAAACCTAGAGCTTGAGGTTGTGTTTCTATCAAAGCCCTTGCTTTCTTTTTATTTTTGTCCAACCTTGCCTACCATGGCAGAGTACCAATATGAGTTTTCCCCTCTAGGGCACACAATTAGACTGATTTCCATCCTATAGCCTCTGTGTGAGGCCATGTAACTGATTCCTGCCAATGGGATCCCTCTCACAGAGGAGAAGTGTGTCCCTTATAGTAATTGAACATTAGAATCAGGCTTTTCCTCCCAAATGTCCTACAGACTGACTGTAAGATGACTCTTCTGAACTCTGAAGAGTCAGCTGGTTTACTGCTACTTGTACGAGCAAACTGGAAACCATCAACCCTTTAGCAATGGAACCTTGGGTGTGTCATCTTTGTGGTTTTACCCAACCATGTCCCCCATCCCGAATGGGAAAATCCACTTTTAAGGGAAGGGACACATGGTCAGCTAATGGTTTTTAACATCCTGTCACAACTACATATTTAGCTGGACTGTCAATAAAAAATGAATATGTCCTAAAAGTCCCTTGTCAGTTTTAGACCCATCTAACTTCCTTTAAAACATCACATGCCCCTTAAAAGAAGAGGCTATGCTTTTAAGCTATCTGAGAAGTGAATGTCTATAACCACTTTCAAATTTATGGGATTATAAGGTCAGGTCTTTCCATGCCCTAAAAATTGGAGTCCAGCTTAAAATGGTTTTCTAGACTTAAATCATGACTGCTCTGACCGGCAAGCTCACAACTTCCACTTTTTACATTGATTAAAATGTTCTTTTTCTCAATTTCACCGTTTTCTCGCCCTTGTCTTTCTCTCCACCTCAACAAACTCACCAGTTTATCAAATCACCAATTTACCAAGTGACTGCTGTGGAAACTTCACTAGAGCTGCTGTATTTTACTTTAAATATCACCCATCCAGGGTGCCCCGCTGAGTGTGAGCAGATGTGTGCTTATTCTGGCCGACCGCCAGCCAGCCACTGAGCCATTGCTCCTGAGGGCATGTGTTCACCTCTGTGAGTTTATCAAAGGTATCTCTTTCTAGAGAGCTCTGTTAATGACAGAAAGAAATCTGTTTTGCTTTGTGCTTTAAACTGTCTGCCCCGTATGCTGGAGACACCTCTGTACAATAGCCTGCTGCTGCTGCTGCTGCTAAGTCACTTCAGTCTTGTCCGACTCTGTGTGACCCCATAGACGGCAGCCCACCAGGCTCCCCCGTCCCTGGGATTCTCCAGGCAAGAACACTGGAGTGGGTTGCCATTTCCTTCTCCAGTACAATAGTCTAGCGGCAGAGAATGGGGCTCTCTGGTGGTCTGTGTGGCTCAGAAAGCCAAGTTCTTGTTTTCTTTTTCTTCCCTGATAGAAGAGATCCAGGCAACTCTGTGTATCACTAAGAAGCGGATTCAGGCTAGAGCTGACAGCCTCCCAGCCCCACCTCTGTCTTGTACCACCCCTTCTCCCCATCCACCCAGGGGTCTTCCAAGCCCCTCTTGCTATAAAATGAACTGTGTCCCTCGGAAGAAGATGTGCTGATGTCCTAATCTCCAGTATCTCAGAATCTGACCTTATCTGCGGACAGGGTGTTTATGGAGGTAACCAACTTAAAATGAGGTCACTGGGGTGGGCTGAAATCCAAGATGACTGGTGTCCTTATAAAAAGGGGAAAGTTGGACACAGAGACAGACATGTTCAGGGGAAAGAAGGCCATATGACACGAGTGAAGAAAAACCGAGAATCGCCCTAAACACTGGAAGCCAGAGGAGGCTGGGACGGAGTCTCCTCCAGAGACATCAGAGAACGCACAACCTTGCTTTTGGACTTTCAGCCTCCAGAACTGAGACAACACGTTTCTGTTTGGTTAAGCCAACCAGTTTTTGGTGCCTTGTTAGAGCAACCTTAGGAAACTACAACTCCTCCCTTCCCAGCACTTGAAACAACTGCCTTAGAGGCCAGGGTCCTCCATCATCTTAAACCACTCTGGCAGCATCCCAACTGGAAATGCTTCCTGCAGGTGCCCTCCAACTACCAAAGCTTGTCCATCTTACGTCCCACTTCTCCAAGGCCTGGGCCTCTGCAATGATTAAGTAAAAATGAAGTGATTACCTAGGAACCAATCTGCAGTAAATCAGGAAGGTGCTTTAATGGTACAGGTTGTACATAACATTTCCCAGAGGTTTCTTAGGAAGAAAACCTTACACTGACATGTCTCAAACTGAAGCGTGACTTCTCTCTGAGCATTTTATATCCTGTGCTTGGATTTATAAGACAATCCAAAAAAGTATCAATTCTCCACGTATAAGATCAAAACTTCTATTTTGCTATGGTTGTTATAATTGAATGCAATTAAAGAATCAATGCTTTTGAACTGTGGTGTTGGAGAAGACTCTTGAGAGTCCCTTATACTGCAAGGAGATCCAACCAGTCCATTCTAAAGGAGATCAATCCTGGATGTTCATTGGAGGGACTGATGCTAAAGCTGAAACTGCAATACTTTGGCCACCTCATGCGACGAGTTGACTCACTGGAAAAGACTCTGATGCTGGGAAAGGTTGGGGGCGGGAGGAGAAGGGGACGACGGAGAATGAGATGGCTGGATGGCATCACCGACTCTGTGGACATGAGTTTGAGTGTACTCCGGGAGTTGGTGATGGACAGGGAGGCCTGGCGTGCTGTGATTCGTGGGGTCACGGAGAGTCGGACACGACTGAGCGACTGAACTGAACTGAACTGAACTGAACTACAGAAGACATTATTTTTTAAAATTTATTTTTCCAACTTTACTGAGGTCTAATTGATAAATAATTGCATATATTTGAGATATACTTTGTGATGTTTTGAAATTTGATACATTTTGAAATGATTGCCACAACCAAGCTAATTAATATATGTTATAAAATTAATATATGCTATATAGTTATATATGCTATATATGTCATATAGTTACCTTTATCTTTGGTGAGAGGACAGTATGTTTTATATGAATTTTTCAAGCTGAAGTTTGCAAGGCACTTTTTGTTTTCCTTTGAGAAGAGCCTGTTTATTTCTCAATATTAACAAATAAAAGGCATGGTCAGAGAGGAAGCTGACTGGGGACTAATGGCACTCTTTGACCTTACCGTTTGCCTGTTCTGATATGAGCTGGATCTCATGTGATGTGAAGCCAAATTTGCTAGCTCATCGCTAGCCATTACATGTACACATACATTTGCTTGAGGTTTTTAGAACACAAAAAAGATTGTTTACCTGTCTTTCTGCCCATTTAAACTGCCTTTCTACATTGCACTCTCTTTCCCTCTCATGGAGCAAAGACGCCGTGAGCTACTTTTAAAATAAATTATTCAGGGTCTTGGAGGCTGGAAGATGGAACAGAAGTTCCCTGAAGTATTCTGAAGTAAACATCACATTATAAATGAAGAGCTCTTTATAAATAGGCCGAAGGGATGGGGAATAGAAATATAAGTGGACAGGCTAGATTCCAACCCCCGCCTAACCTCCTGGAAAACTTTTTTCACCCGCATGAACCTGAGCACACCTGCTGGGAAAGTGCTTGGGAATCCTTGAGGGTGATGCCCCTGCCTCTGAGCTAAGTGAAAAGGGTCTCTGATGCATGCTGCAAGTGTGTGTTGGGAAAGAAATCCTCATCTCCAGGCCTGGTTCCTCCCTCTGAGCATCATCGGCCAGGAAAGAAGACATGCTCCCTCCACTGAGGTTGCACAGAGGGGAGGGCAGGCCAGAGTAGGAGGGAAAGGTGGGCTGGGAGGCCTCTGTCTAACCGGAGGCCCCCTCCAGGCTGCCTTCCCCCTCCAGGCTGCCTGATTTCCAGCCTTCTCATGGCCCGTCCGGGGCAGAGGGCCTTAGCAGCTGCCTGGAGAAAGGTTTAGACAAGCAGGAGAACAGGAGATAGTCTGACAGGATGAAAGCTTGATCCAAGATTATTTTTGGAATGGAAAGATATGTAAGGTTATGGTTAGATTCCTCATTACTCTGTTTTCAAAGCAGGTTAAGCACCTCCTATGGATCAGGCCTCCAAAAGGGTCTTCTAGGGGCCATGGGCCATTTTTGTTCTCTCCTTAGAAAACAGTTAGGTGTAGAAGCCACCCTGAAAATATTTTACTGGACCTCTGGGAGTAGCAAGGATTGACCAGGTCTTGACAGGTTACATAATCTTTTACCAGGTACTAGAAAATCCATCTTAAACACAATTGCACAAAATCCCATAATGTTTAATTAAAATATAATATGTACACATATGCCTATACAGTTTTACATGGCATGATCTTTTCATCATGTGTGTTATGTTTTAATTAAACATTAATCAGTGGGCACAAAGTTGCAGTTAAGGAAGGTAAGTTCTAAAGATCTGCTGTACAGAATGACTGTCATCCAAATGAACACAACAAATGCTGGTGGGATGTAGAGAAAAGGGAACCCCTGGACACTGCTGGTGGAAATATAAATTGGTGCAGTCACTATGGAAAACAGTATGAAGGTTTCCCAAAAAACTAAAAATAGGACTACCACATGACCAACCAATTTCACTACTGGGTATATATTCAAAAAAGCCAAAAACACTACATAATTTGAAAAAAACATATGTATCCCCATGTTTACAGCAGCATCATTGATAACTCCAAGATATGAAAGCAAACTAAATGTCCATTAACAGATGAACAGATTAAGATAAATACAGATTTATACATATGTGTGTGTGGATATATATATATATATTTATAACACAGTGGAATACTATTCAGCAATTAAAAAGAAGCAAAGTACCTGTAGTCAATAATAATGTTTTCTACAGTTAAATATTTATTGACAGAGTAGATATCATGTTAACTGTCCTTACCATACAAAAACAAAATTAAAAATATATTTAATAAAAAGGAAATTTTCTCCTCTACCAGATCTTCAGGCTTTCTCTTCAGCGGCAACCAGTTTATCCCGCCAAATATTTCTCTAGGCATCAACAAAATCATAGATGCATCAGTGTATGTATATATGCTATTTTATGTGCATGGAAGAATATCATACCCAATATTTGAGATCTTGCTTTACTCATTCACATATGTAAGAGATCTTTTCATGCCTACACAGAACCATCTAACTCATTTTTAAAATGAGCTATCCTCTTTATACTATGGGTACTTCAGTGAACATCTCATACATACATCTCTTATCAGGTGTGCAAATTTATCTGCTAGATTTATTTGTAGCAATAGAACTGTTAGGTCAAAGGTATATGAATTATTTATTATCATAGATATTGACCAATTGCCCTCTAAGGACGCCATGCTGATTTACATTCTCTGCCTCTCTGCACTCTTACCAGTGTTGTATATTTTCAAACTTTCTGATCTTTGTAAAATGTATAAGTAAACAAATGTGTCTCAAGTGATTTTCCTGTTTCCAGTTTTGTTTCCTTCAGTTCACTAAACACCCTGCAGCTTGCGTGATGTTTCTCAAACGTGGATCTAATCCTATAACTCAGCTCAGGACAAAACCCTTCCATGGCTTCTCATTGTCTTTGGGATAAAGTTCTGTTTCTTGGACTGGCTCACAAAGTCCTCAGCATCTGGGCCGGCTCTCGGGGCCACCATCACTCAGGCACGCAAGATTACTCTACCTTCCTCATCCAGGCCTCCTGTCCGTGCTCCTCCTGTCTGAGACCTCTCTCCTTTGCCTGTCTCCCCTTCTCTGGCTCATTCTTTCTCATTATTCTGGTTACACCTTTCATATGGCACCCACCAGATTATGATGGGGTGCACCCTGGCTGCCTCCACATCCTCTAAACATCACCTTTTAAATTATGTAAAATTTGGTACATGCAAAATAACGAATACATATGTGTACATATATGTAAGTTATGAAACATAGTCATAAAAATGAATACCCACGCACCTACCAACCACCTTAAGAACCAGACAGCTGCCAACACTGTAACATATGCTGCTTTCCTTACCACACTGGGTGGTAATGGTCTCTATACTTATCTCTATTTTGCACCATAGTCTCAGTTCTAGGCCCCATGGGTCTGGGTCTGACTTGGGCATAGTGATATCCCAGAGCCAATCACAGAGCCTGACAAGCTTTATTGCAGGCCTTAATAATATTTAAAAACTGAATTCAATAATATTCAGAGGATGAGATAGTTGAAACGTATCACCCACTCAACGGACATGAATTTGAGCAAACTCCGGGAGATGGTGAAGGACAGGGAAGCCTGGTGTGCTGCAGTCCACAGAGTCGCAGAGAGTCAGACATGACTTAGCAGTTGAACAACAACAACAATATCCAGAAACTTGACTAATTTAAAAAAATAAAAAGTAACCAGGCTCCCAGAGAGCAGATTAGTTACTAAGAACCTACTGTTAGTTCATTCTATACACTTTTTCTAAAGTTGGGTATCAGTTTGTACAGCTTAAGCTTCCTTCTCTGGCTCCTTCAGTGAGGCTAGGCTGCTGGGACATATTTTTTCTTTCTTTTTGCTTTGCTGTTGTTCATTTACGTTTTCAGATTGTTTATCATCAAGGTTGAATAGCTCTTGACTTACCCGCAGTTCACCTTAACGTTGTCATCGCAAAGCAAACGACGGTATTGTCCTTATTCTTTAAACTTGCCCTGATCTATGATTTAAAGAATTTTTGTTAATGTTTTTGAATTACAATCTTTACCACTCTTTACAGGTATTGAAGGATTACTAAAAGAAGTAGAAAAATCACTGCTCTTAGTAACTGTCGGTTCTGTGTGGCCATTCACTCATTTGTTCATTTGACAGATATTTGACTGCCTACGGATGCCACGCACAGATGTATGCGAATAAAGCAGAAAAAGAAATCACTGCTCTTGTGGAACTTACATTCTAATAAGAGGACACTGGCAAAGATAGACAGTAATAAAAGGGAAAGTAAAGCAGGAAAAGGGGATGAGAAGGGACAAGTCTGGATGTTTCTTTAAAAGAGGAGTTCTGATGGGGTCTCCCGTCAGAGACATCCATGAAGGGAGGAGAGACTCTGTGGTGGTATTGAGGGTGGAGGCTGAGCAGAGAGGGTTCCCTGGGCAGGTCACATTTGGCTGTGTGGGCACATTCATGCCCACTTTCTAGAATATTTGAAGCTATAATGCTGCTGTTTACATTTTATAATAGATTCTCTTCCATTTGATAGAGAATAGAGCTTGTAATAAGCTTAGAGCTTATTACCATAAGCCCCTAAAACAAGTTTCTCTTTACTCCAAGAGAAGTACCGCATGAAGAGGCAGCTACATTCAGCAGGAGTGGAACCAGGTAGTCAGTGGCGGTTTTTTTCTGGCAAACCTCTCACCGACAGAATGAATTTGGAAGAACTGAAGGTCCCGAAGGACTATGTTGAACAGGTTATAACGAGCCAAGCTTTGCAAAGCCCAGCAGCAGCTGAGAACTGAGCAGGTCCTGTGGGCTGTCCCAGGCCCCTCCTGCCCCTTTTCATTCTATTGTTATCAATTCCTAGCTCTATGGCTTGAAATTTATTTTCACTGCTCTGAATCCCATAGCAATGGATTCAGTTCTAAGGAATTACCAGGGAAAAATTCATCTGTGATAGAGACCAACAAAAATAATTAATAAAACACAAAGAGCCAAAAAAAAAAAAAGGTTCCTAGCCCCTTCACTAAAAATGGAGCTTCACCCTTGCCTGCTTCCTGTTGACTTTGAATAAGAAGATTGCTCAGCCGCCTACTTCCCCCTTAGTGAGGCTCCCCAGAGACGAGGGGGGGGGTGTCTAACGGGATGGCACCTATGAAAGCCCAGTACATGTACTTGCATAGAAATTTACTGCTGTTTTGATTATTGTGATGAGCTTGGAAGAAGTCAGGGGTACTCAGGTTTTATCAAGTAGAAAGATGTAATTCTCTTGTGTATTAGGAGTCAAGCCAAAGCATATGCATATTTCTATCCCTTTGAGCAAGCAGGGACATGTTAGACCAAACACTATGCGGGGTGGTCTAAGCAGAAAGAACAACTCAAAGGGGTTGTCTCCGTGGTGGTGGGGTGGGGTCTGGGGGCGCTCCTTACAGACGATGGTTGTCCGGGGCTTGGCATCAAGTGGCCTGAAGGAGGTACCTTAGAAAGAAAGGGAGGATTTCCACACAGGATGGGTGGAGGGGAAGGGAGGGGCGCCGCTTGGTGGAAACAAAACAAACAGATCCAGTACAAATATGCCCAATAAAAGGAAGAACAGAGGATCCACTGTGCCAGTTAGAGGACAAATAAAGTGTGCACCCTGGCAAACTGGCACATGGAATGAATTGGACGAGAAACAGTCCATCAGGAAGGACTATTAGGGAAAAGAACCATGACTTAAAGTGCAGCTAGATTCCAGCTTCAGGGTTTCTAGGATTCTCCAGGTTTGGTTAAGGTGGATGAAAGCCTCCCAGCTATGTTCACAGTCATGTCTGCAAAAATAGAATTGGGGCGATGGGAAAAACCTGAAGGAGATAAACCGCTGCTCATATTCTGTCCACTCATTATGTGCTGCTTCAGTTCAGCTCCACCCTGTGGAAAGCCACCACCCTGTAGAAAGATGCTGGTGCTTATCACTCAATCAATCACTAAAGTGCTCTCGCAAAGGAGCCATCTGCTAACAAGGTACATTTGAAGCGATGGTAGGAGACAACCGACTATTAAATAGTGGAATAAAGTGAACTTTAAGCTAACTTTCAAGGTTTCAGGAGAATAAGCAAAACAGAATTCCTCTAAAGACTTTAGCAGTACCTCTCTCTCCTGCTTTGCCATATTTATTAAAATCTAGTGAAACATGCTATATTTAAAATGGATAACCAGCAAGGACCTACTGTATAGCACAGAAAACTCTGCTCAGTGTTATGTGGCAGCCTGGATGGGAGGGGAGTTTGGGGGAGAATGGAGACATGTGTATTTATGCTGAGTCCCTTTGCTCTCCACCTAAAACTACCACAACATTGTTAATCGGCTATACTCCAATATGAAATAAAAAGTTAGCAAAAAACTAGTGAGACAATTTTGTATGGCTATAGATTTTCCAATCAAACTCCCCCTGGGTTATTATTCAGAAAGACTCAGGGAGAGAATCCAACTGATGATAATGACCATGATAATAAAAGTAATTTCCATCATCTGCATAGGCCATTATGGTTCATATACCGCTTTCACTTACATGGTTATATTTAATCTCCATGAGAACACTCAGCTATTATGTATCTTCGTTTTATAGATGAGAAGGCTGGCCCAGGTTCATGCTGTCAGAATTAGTAGATGGTAGAGGTCAGAAGAACAGAACTGTTCTAGACTGTATCTTTCGTCCTCCTCTGCTTTTCTCTGCCCTGTGGGAAGGAGCACTGAGCGCTGGCGTTGGTCCTCATTCTCTCTCCATACAGAGGGCCACTAACTTATAGTTCCCACGTGTCAGAACTTCTTTATGACCCACGGAGATTGAAAGGCAAAGACTGGCTCACCCAGGTACAGGGAGAGCTGAGAAACCAAGGGCCTTGCCACCAGCCTCAGTAAGCCAGAGTGGAAGAGGACCTGTGGACTGCAAAGGTCAGCTTCCCAGAAGCTGGGCCCTTGTTCCCAGTGCAGTTAGGTGTCAGCCCTGTGTCCTGTGCTTCCTCCGGCAAACCCATCCTTGCCCGTTGCCAGAACATAACACCCTTTGAAGTTAAGCTTGTCAAAGTATTCATCAGGATGTTCTGGAAGATGTTATGAGGCACATCTGAGATGTGGAGGGGGTGATGGAAGCATTCTGTGATCAAATGAGCTTGGGAAATGCTCCTGAACATTTACATGCACGTTAGTTATATTAAAGTTTCTGGGAAATCCCACAGTAAAGAACTACTTAATTTTTATTTATTTCTGTGGCTCTGAACCTCTTTTCTTTCTTCTAACCCCTATTAATGTCTAGTGGAGTATTTCTTTACCCATTACTGAGTTGTGTAATTATGCAACACTCTAGTACATACCACAGCACAGAATATTCTGAAAATGCAGAGCTCCCTGTATACAACTCAGTATGCAGCTTACAATTGTTGAAAATTTCGAGGCATTTTGTACATCTGTAGAGGTCAAGGTGCACTAAGCATATAAAAGAATGAAACTATGATCAATTAAACAAACTGTTCATTTGATAATGCTATAGATCAATGGTTCTCACATTTTGTTGCAATTAGAATCACCAGAGGAACCTTAAAAGTTTTGATGACCAGGCTGTTGTTGTTTAGTAACTCAGTCATGTCTGATTCTTTGCGACCCCATGGACTGTAGCCCGCCAGGCTCATCTGTCCATGGGATTTCCCAGGCGAAAATACTGGAGTGGGTTGCCATTTCCTTCTCCAGGGGATCTTCCCAACACAGGGATCAAACTGCACCTCCTGCATTGGCAGGTGGATTCTTTACTGCTGAGCCACCAGAGAAGCTGGTGAGGCTCTACCCAGACCCATTAAGTCAGAAGCTGTAGGGGTGTAACCAAGGCATTGGTATCTGCAAAGTGTTCCGGGTGATTTCAGTGTACAGACAAAGTTAGGAACCAGAGGAAGAAACGATTATCCTAAAGCAAAGACCAGATATGGGGCTGACAAGAGCTTCTGGGCACTTACATGGGCCACCTGAAAACTGTCCATGAGTTTATGGAATGTCTCCCCTCCTGGAAAGAAGAAGACAAGTGCTACAGTCTTGTCTTATCATGTTTGAATCAGTAAACATGTGTTCCTAATACGCCTGATTGGTTTAATTATACACAAATATATGTGGTTTATTTTATATTGCAGAAAGCTGCAGATGTGAAGTTTTAATTATCACATCATATGGCAATTTAGTTCAAGATGGATAGTTCAAATACAGGTTGTAAGGAAAGACACTGAAGAGTAGGCTTGGAAAATGAGATTTGGGGGTTGCGCAACACAATTGGTTTCTGAACCCACTACTGAATTCAAATACTGAATGCTCTGTAGGAAATACCTCCCTTCAAAAACTACTTGCCTAAACACATAGATCATGAATGCACTCTAATAGTGGTTGAGAGCTAAAACTCAGGGTTTTTTGATCATTCCAGAGAGTCGTGAGGAAAGAGGAGACAGGATGGGATGGGGGTCAAGGAATTTTTAGAGCATAGAACTCTCTAGAAACGGTAGACTTTAGTGAGGTCATACAGTGTGTTTTGAGTGGTCAGGAATAAAATAAAAATAATAGTAGATAGACTTTCCTACAGGTCAGTTTGTACTGTACATGCGTAAGGTGTTTCTCCATTGAATCCTCGCTTACTAGGGAGGTGCTGTGACTATGCCCTTTTCCTGACGAGAAACCTGCGGTGACTGAAAGAGCTGATGCTTACCAGATGCTCGGCACCGTAGCTGGCACACGACAAACACCTAATGGTGGTAGCTCCTGATTTTCAGATTGTCGAATCATAGAAGGTTAGAGTTGGAAGAGGCTTTAGAGACCATTAGTGGGACTCATTTTGTTTCTTAAAAAGAAACTACACAAATAGAACCATAACAGGAGGGCAGTTCTGTATTTGGGGCCTGCTTTGATTCCAGTGATTCAGGTGAAGCCAGAGGAAATGGACATTTCACTTGATCTAGGAAAAGATGTCTATAACTGATAACAAAATCTAAGTGCTACTTTTAAATATGGAGTCATATAAGCTATATTGCCTCATCTTTATCATGTAGTTTAAGAACTGTTCCTGCATTTTAGGCACAATGGGGGAAGAGGCACAGGGGAAGCGAGGGAACTCCAGTCACTTGAATCAAGCTTCCAGGTGTTTCGGCTTTTCTGTGATTCAAGGTAATGGCTCTGATTAACTCACTCTCCCTCTAAACAGCAATACAGAAGGCAATGGCAACCGACTCTAATATTCTTGCCTGGAAAATCCCATTGACGGAGGAGCCTGGTAGGCTGCAGTCCACGGGGTCGCAAAGAGTTGGACGCAACTGAGCGACTTCACTTTCAATTTTCACCTTCATGCATTGGAGAAGGAAATGGCAACCCACTCCAGTGTTCTTGCCTGGAGAATCCCAGGGACGGGGGAGCCTGGTGGGCTGCCGTCTATGGGGTCACCCAGAGTTGGACACAACTGAAGCGACTTAGCAGCAGCAGCAGCTAAACAACAATAATATGTTAAAAATTTTTGAATACACTATTTTCAAAAATATAAAAATAAGCCATCTTTAAGCAAACTCTCTACAGAAAGATAATACCTGAGAAATGGGGTTTAGCAAACATTTTTCCATAAGGGGTTAGAGAGTAATACTTTTAGGCTTCGTGAGCCGTGTACTTGCTGTTCCAACTACTCAACTCTGCCATTATAATGTGAAAGCAGCAATCGGCAATATGTAAATGAAAGACTGTAGCTATATTTCAATAAAATTTTATTTTAAAGATATTTATTTATTTCCTTATTTATTTGGCTATGCAGGATGTTTAGTTATGGCAGGTAGGATCTAGTTTCCTGATCAGGGATTGAACCTGGGACCCTGCATTGGAGTCTTCACCAATGGACCACCAAGGAAGTCCCCCAATAAAACTTTATTTACAAAACCAGTTGGTGGGCTGGGTTTGGCCAGTGGTTTGCTGATCCCTGCCTTAGAATAAGCCTTGCAAATTCCATTGCCTACAGTAAATCCGGTTGTGGGGTCTCCGACAAATTAGTAGGCACATTTTCCACTCAGCCCTGGCTGAGGGTGGTCACACAGATGTGCACACAGCATGGCCAGATCCTTCTGCTTTTCCAAAACAGCTGGAAACATGTATTTTTCTGTGAGGGTTTCTGATTTTTTTTAATGTGGCAATTCATTCAGACAACCACCACCCTGGGTACCCAGTGGAACCACTTGGCAGACTGCATCTGGCAATGTCACACAGCTTGTGCTCAGAGCAATTTTTAAAATTAACCAATGTGCTCAAGATAACAGATGTGGATATTTCTACCATTACCCTTTTTGTCTGTTTTAACTGAATAAGTTTGACATGTAACATCGTATCAGTGTAAGGTATACAGGCTGTTACTTTAATACGCTTATATGCTGTAATATGATTGCCAGCATCTTGATACTTGTCACATTACATAATGATAGTACTGTACTGTTGTCTCTACTCATTACCCTATGAGTTAGATCTCTATGGCTTATTTAGTACTTGTTATCATTATCCTTCTTAATACAAGCAGACTCTTAACAGAGCACTGATCAGTGGCAGTTCTTGTTCTAAGTCTTTATGTATATTAGTTTATGAATTCTCACAGTCACCTATTCACCTTAGGCTAAGAGAGGGTAAGTAGCTTGCCCAAGGTCACACAGCTAACATGTGGCACAGCTGGAATTTGAATGTAGGCAGCATGAAGGTGGCATGGCGTCTGTACATGGAAACTATTGTGCTATCCCTGCCTCCCTTCTGGGGCTACTGCCCTCTTTTCACCTGGAGCTAAGCTTCAGCAACAGTGACAGAAAGAGAGAGAGAGACTCTTATTCTCTCTCTTCTGTCTGGAGTCAGGGTTCAAGGTCTTCCCTTCCCAGTCAACTTATGCTTTCTGTCTTGGGGACTTGTGGCTCTGGGGAAATGTCATGTCTGAGATGCCTTCCTCAGTGGCCTCAGAGGCACGCACCCAGCAAGTGTCAACTCAGAGGTTTGGGTCCCGTTTGTATTTTATTAATATTATAATTATTTTTCTGTAAAGTAAATATTTTTCTGCTCTGGTATTTGCTTTAATTTGCCATACAATATTTGGTTTAGTTGTTCACCTTGCTTTTCTAATTTCTCTTAGCAAGCTCCAAGCAAATGACTTCAGACATGTATGGAAAGATTTTTTTCCTGAAAGTCATAGTACTGAATTTAGGGAAAGGAAAGAGATGAAACTTGCTTTGACAAGACAGTAAGAATTCATATATAACTTTGATGAGTGGAATGCACACTGCTTTTGAGAGAGAAGTGTAAATTTATCTGCTCTCTCAGTTCAGTTCAGTCGCTCAGTCGTGTCCGACTCTTTGCGACCCCATGAATCACAGCATGCCAGGCCTCCCTGTCCATCACCAGCTCCTGGAGTTCACTCAAACTCATGTCCATCGAGTCGGTGATGCCATCCAGCCATCTCATTCTCTGTCGTCCCCGTCTCCTCCCACCCCCAATCCCTCCCAGCATAAGAGTCTTTTCCAGTGAGTCAACTCGTCCCATGAGGTGGCCAAAGTATTGAGTTTCAGCTTTAGCATCAGTCCTTCCAGTGACCACCCAGGACTGATCTCCTTTAGGATGGACTGGTTGGATCTCCTTGCAGTCCAAGGGACTCTCAAGAGTCTTCTACAACACCACAGTTCAAAAGCATCAATTCTTCGGCAATCAGCTTTCTTCACAGTCCAACTCTCACTTCCATACATGACCACTGGAAAAACCACAGCCTTGACTAGATGGACCTTTGTGGGCAAAGTAATGTCTCTGCTTTTTAATATACTATCTAGGTTGGTCACAACTTTCCTTCCAAGGAGTAAGTGTCTTTTAATTTCATGGCTGCAATCAGCATCCGCAGTGATTTTGGAGCCCCCCAAAATAAAGTGTGACACTGTTTCCACTGTTTCCCCATCTATTTCCCATGAAGTGATGGGACCAGATGCCATGATCTTCATTTTCTGAATGTTGAGCTTCAAGCCAACATTTTCACTCTCCTCTTTCACTTTCGGAAGCTTAAAAGAAATTGCAGAGTAGATACCTGTATCATTTTTCTGAAATGCAACAAGTTTTACTGTTGATTTTTGAAAATATTCAGTAATTTCAACTGCAACAGAAATGCAGGAGGCAAAATAAAATATAGTCCCCCTTTTTAAAAAATGCAAATACCTCTGGGAGGCCAGTGGAGTTATCAGTCATACATAATTCAGTGTGCGATACTTTATTCAGCAAGTCTTTCCTTCTAAAACCCAGGGAAGCCAGATTCTACTGGGAAAGGAGAATAGATAGTTTTGGAATTCTGGGGTCATGTGAGGCTTATGGCAAACAGGGATGTGGCTTTATGATAACAACAGGGTTTTCCTGGAACTGAAAGTCCCGTGTCGCAGCAATCCTCTCAGTCCTAGGCAAACTGGGACACACTGGTGACCCGAAAATATGATTTCCTGCCTAGTCTCCTGATGCCATGCTCTCCTCTCCCCACAGCTAAGCCTTCCTCACCTCTACTTCCAGGTGTGGCCCCCAGGCTCTAAATAACCTCCTTCATTGTTCTCTAGATTTCCTTGGTCACAAGGATCACCTGGATGCTTATAAAAACAGATTCCCAAGCTGTGCTTGCTTGAGGTAGGTCTTGGGAATCCGTGAGTTCACCAGGAACGCAGGGGAGAAGTCTGGCAGACAAGCCCTGGGTAGCCCAAATTCAGGGGCGATTCAAGGACTTCTGGTCCAATAACCAGGAGGCTCAGCAGTGATGCCTGAGTTCTGTGGTCTGACTTAGACTATAGCCCACTGCAAGCATCTAGGTTTGCAGAAGACTTTGCACTCACAAAGATCAGGGACTGTCTCTGAATCCTTTGTTCAGAGGCGGACAGAGGTCTCTGTGGCTTCCTGCCTTTCTGAATGTCCTAAAGAGCTTGTTCCGGTTATTGCGCTTTTCTGTCTCTACTCTGACATCACCTACCTGCCCAGAAGGTGACCTCTTGCCTGTCACCAACTTCTGTAGCATAGCACCCACCTCTACCTGCAGGAGCAACCCCTCTCCTGCGAGTCCTCATTGTCCCAGCCTCGTCCAGTTTCTCCCACAGACTGCATTTAACCCTTTTCTGTCCAGATGTTTTAAAAGATTCACCAGCATAAGAAGAATGCAAAAGGCAGGTGATACTTCTGAAGTGGGGTGGAGGTGAGCCCCTGAATTGACTTCTGAGGTTGAATTCCAGCTGTGTGACCTTGGGCCTCAGTTCTTCATCTGTAAAATGGGGTCACTAGCAGTGCTGTATTACATCATTACATCGTTGGCAGGGTTCAGTGACAAGATATCTGTAAAGCCGTCAGCACTGTTTCTGACACATACAGAACTCTCTGTAAATGTTAACTGTCACCCTCAACGTTATTATCCCTGGTGCTATCAGAGTGATTGTTGCAATGATTATTTTTACCAGGAAGTAGGAGAAAGGCACAGAGAAGGAAATGGCAACCCACTCCAGTATTCTTCCCTGGAGAATCCCAGGGACGGCAGAACCTGTTGGGCTGCCATCTATGGGGTCTCACAGAGTCAGACATGACTGACGTGACCTAGCAGCAGCAGCAGGAGAAAAGCACAGATGATAAGATAAGGAAGGAAGAGATCCTTTATCTTTCTAAAAAATTGTCAAGGGCTTCCTCTGTACCTTGGAATTTTAAAGACACACTCTCCCTCCAACTCATCAGCACAAAAGATTATAGTCATGTTTTTAACATAAACATCAGGATCTATGATCTTCCATTCAGTGGCAAGGAGCTAATATCCAAACCCTTCTAGAAAATTCTGGCTATATTGTTATTATTATACATTTGACCTCTTCTTAGAGGACCAAGAATTGGAGCTAAGATTATTAGGTTCAGTAAAGATATATTTGATGTATGCAGCCCTCTTTTGTACTATAAAGTCCCAGCACCCAAATCACATTTGAGATTTAAGGATATAACAGCTGCTACCCAACCACCAAATATATCATGTTTTGCCCCAAGTCAGTTCATTGGAGTACTCTTCAAAGGGAAATACATTTACATGAATCAATTTTATCTTTCCTATCAAAGAAAGTCAATCAGATTATTTCGGCCCAGGGAATCTATTATTAGAGGAATAATTTTGCCTTCTTGCCCTTGCTCATTGATAAGCAAGATTCATCTTATTTACAATACTCACATGAAAGGCAAGACCCCCAGCAGATGAGAGAAAGCCAATTGCCTCAGCAGAACACTTCAGAAGCACACTCTCATGAGCTGACAATGGGGCTGGTTTTCCAAGGTCTCTCTGGATGGAAGTGCTGGAGCAGAGGAAGGGCCAATTGCACTGTTAATTCAAGAACCGCTGAGTGCTCCAAAGTGTGGTTTTAGCCATACACATTCTCGACCCTTGGACTTTTGCATTGCTGGGATCTGCATCAACAGCTCTTGCTTTCCAGGGGTGGGAGAATCATTCTGATAACAAGCTTTGCAGACTTCCCATCACAGCCAGTGTAGCACAGGTATTGTGAATTCAGAAGGTCTGGACCAAGTATGTCTCCTGCCATACCAGTAAACAAAGGAACCTGTGGCCATCAAGCCACCAGCCACTGCAGCCCCCAACTGTGCACCCTGAAGATTCAGGATGGAAAAAAAACAGGAAACTGGCCCTAAATAGTGAAGGTGCCTAACAAAGGAATCATTTCGATGTGCCCAGACTCTTGCATCTTCCTACATATCATCTTGGGATATCTGATTTCTTTAACAGTAATCTTCCGATGTTCTGACTACCTGGTTTTTGCTGCAAAACTCCAAGTATCCTGCCTTCTCCCTTACCTCTTTGGAGCAGTCCCTTGGAGCTATCTGAGAGGCTACCTCCTGGGCGCAAGTCCTCAGAAAGGCCACTGAATAAAAGGTAATCCTCAATTTTTAGGTTGTGCGTATTTTTCAGTCAACAGAGAGATGGGGCCTACCCACTGTGGGACTGATGTTCTTTGAACCTGTAAGGTTTAAGTAAAGGAGGTGCCCTGAGAGCCCCCTCGAGTCCCAGATCTCAGACTTCTCACCGAAATGCAGATGACGTCATTTCAGTCAGAGATGTACTTTTCCAAGGGAGAAGTTAGTACCTCTCAGAGTCAGTCCATACCCCATCGGTAATAAGGCATGTGGGTGACAACCATGTGACTGTGTGTTCTCACCCTGGTTCCATGGTGCAGGAATGAAGAGGTGCCCCTTCTGGGCAGTGGGCTGAGGCTCTGGGGGGCCCAGTTGCCCCAAGACTCTTTGAAAAGCTCACTCTCATGGGTGTCTTCTGTGCTGTTGATTAAGACCACTTCCACTCTGGTCCCCTCCTCCTCGGCCGTCCTGTTAGACACATTCTTGCTTAGCACTATAGTATATAAGTTATGGTAGGGCAGCACCTGTAGCTAGAACCGTAGACCCCTTGAGAGCAGAGGCTGTGTGCTGTTCCTCTTTGCGTCTCTCGCAGCTCCTGTAACCCCAGTGGCTGAAGAAGATGAAGGTGATGATGTTGAGGATGGTGAAACCATGGGTAATTATTAGTTAAATCCATTTCACCTATAACTTGCCTTCACTAATGAAGATTGCTTTAATTATTGCCACTGAAGGCTTGCATGTCCTCTGAGCAGCACATAGCTTTAACAGTGAGGTGTTCTTCAAGGTGTTTTCCAGGAACTTGAGAGTCAGTTGTGTCTAGTTTGAGCCGAGCTGGTTAAGACTGGAGAGGACCATGCCCCTTCACCTGGGCATGTGCGAGTGTCCACTTAGAGATCTTTTGAACATGGGGAGCCCTGTAGCTCATTACACCTGTGCAGAATAATTACTACACCTTTTTTCAATCCCCTTCCCCACGCACCTCTGGTCCCCAGGCCTCTGTTGGGACCATCCTGCTTTTTCATTCTTTATCCCATAAAGGCCCCTTGCCCCGTGCCTTTGAGGTTTGTTCTCTCCTCTCTTTGCTGGAATGCTTTGTGTATACATTTTCTCTTTGACTCAAAACTCAGTGTCTCGGGGCTTTGGCTTGCTGCACACCAGGCCTAAGTGATCCTGGTTCGATAACAATAGCGTTGGTGAGGACGTGCTAGCAGCAAGGGGAGCCAATGTCCATGGACTGCCGGAGCCAGGGCAAAGCCCTTTTCATGGGTCTCCTCATTTCGTTCTCCCAGGAACCCTTTGAGGTACAGATGAAGAAACTGAAGCTGGAAAAGGATAAACGGGTTTGAGGTTACTGTACTGGGTTGTATAATGTCCTCCAAAATTCATGCCCATCTGGAATCTGTGAATAGGACCTTATTTGAAAATAAGGTCTTTGTAGAATCCATTAATTCAGTTGAGATGAGGTTGTAGGGGAGGAAAACATGGCTTTCCGTCGACCCTCCTAAGTTCTCATCTGGGGCTCCTGTAATCAAAGACAGATTCACAAGAAAATCAATTAACAGAAGCTTATTATCATGCATACCTTCTGTATACATGGGAGTACCCATAGAAAAAAGATTTAACTCTCAGAGGTGGCTTAGAATTTAGCATTAAATAAATAGGGTCAGGAAGACCCTCTGGAGGAGGGCATGGCAACTCACACCAGTATTCTTGCCTGGAGGATCCCACGGACAGAGGAACCTGACCCATGGGGTCACACAGAGTCAGACATGACTGAAGCAACTTAGCATGCAGGCAGCACCACCTCTGACCAAGGATGTAAGAGGAATTGTGGAGGAGGCTGGTTATGGGAAGGTAACCGAGAAAGATTTTAAGGTGAGCCTTAAATGCAGTGGTTATTGTCCTCACAAAAGGAGGGAAATGTGCACACACCCAGGGGATACACTCAGGGAAGACACGTCATGTGAAAATGGAAACAGACTGGAGCTCTGCTGCCAAAGCTGAGCAATGCCAGGGACTACTGGCAACCACAGGAAGTGCCGACTGGAAAAAAATGCACAACCTAAAAACTGAGAATTACTTTGTATTTGGCGAACAAAACTGAGGACAGACGTGCAGAACACAGCCTCTCAGACAGCTGTAAGAGACTGTTCTGGAGGTAAGGGAGGGGTCAGCATAGTTTTTGCAACAAAGACCACGTAGTGAAACTTCAAAATATTACTGTTAATTAAAGAAAAGCAGATATCTCAAGTTAATGAATTTAAACACTTTAACATTCCTTGCAAACGTACCGTGACTATCTAGGGTCAGTATCCTGCTTTTTTTCCATCCTGCGTCCCTTCAGGGCTCACCATCCAGGGTGATGGTAGTGACTGATGGCTATAATAGCCTTTGTTTTTTTGATACAGCAGCAACATTTTTCATTTCACAGAAGACAGAGGGCTGGCCAGATCTTCGCTCAAAGCCCTCTGCAGGAGTCGACCCAGCTGATGCCTTGATTTCAGACCTCTGGTTCCTGGGACTCCAAGAGAATAAATGTCTGTTGTTTCAAGCCACCCAGTCTGTGACAGCTTGTTACAGCAGCCCTTGCAGACTACCTAGGTCACACAGGAGTCTTATAGATCATGGTTAACTAACTGAGCTGAGAGCAGGGACCTGAATCAGCCCACAACTCACCTCCCCCATCAGAAAGATCTGGATGATGTCAGCTGACATGAGAAGCCAACAGAGTGACACTTCTGTCATCCGTGGTGCTCAGCATACCTTGTTGCTGTGTTAAAGCATTTCACAAAGCACAGCAATCCAAGTGTTTGATGTGCACAGAGCACCTCTGGAAACATTAACCAGGGGGGCCTGAGCCCCAGGCACCTTCCCCTGGTAGCTTTGTAACCCTCAATGGAATGTGAGTGGCCCCCAGAAATGATCCTGCCCAACCTCAATCTTTCAGGTCCTATGAACTAGAGAGCAATGTCACTGAATCGGGGATGATGGGTTGTGCCCACGGTGGCCTGAAATGCAGAAAGCAGCACGTTCAGGAGCAGGAAGCAGGTGTGAAATCTATTTCTAGCAAGTTCAAGTGGAACTGCACTCATGCAGGCCACCCCACCCCCTTTCCCACCTAAGTCTTTCAGCAAGAAAATCATGTCAGTTCCCCGTTTCTCTAATGCACTGTAATGTGCAGCGTTTGCAGGGGATGAAATTGCCACGCAGGGATCTCGGACACCGGCTCTGAGGAGCCCGTGCAGACCCGTCGGGAGGGCCGTCTGCATCTCCTATCCAGCCCGGCTCCTGCCAGCGTCCTAATGGACCTGAATCACTCGCCTTCTTTTAACTCACAGATTTGTATGTTTTTCTGCTCTCACCCCTCCCCTTAGCTAGATATTTCCCCCCCAATATACCCATGTTGACTCAGAAGGAAATTTTAATAGGGAAGAAATCAAATCTTTGCCTCACTAGGAGGCAGACAGGCTTTGGTGAGGTCGGAAAGTGTTCCCAATTAAAGGACAGAAAAAAAAAGAAAGAAAGAAAACTGTGACAGGCAGGCCACAGGGAAATGTTTTTCATTTATTCAGAAAGTCACCTAATAGAACCAATCTGTCAGAAACATTAAGCGGGCATTGGCGTGGATTTAGAACAAAGACTATAGTTACAAACAGGAGCACACATGTTTTGGGGGATCTGAGCTAGATGGCAGGTCTGTTTATTAACGCACCTGGGAGCAGAGATGTCCAGCCTGGTTAGACTGGATTGAGAGCCGCTTTTCTTGAATCTACTGTGCCTGGGAACACCTGTCTGCTTGAGATAAGAGAAGGGGCTCAGGAAGGTGCCAGAATCGGCGTCTTGCCTGGTCAGACCAGATATCAGGGTTGGCTTTTTCTAGCAGAGCTGTGTGGCTTTCCATCCCTGGTGTATTGATTGATAATGTTATTTGTTTAGAGCTAATATATGCCGTACTATCTACGTCTCCTCATTCTAAAACCTCCCTGAATCTTCCCGGTGAGTGGGAGCTAGCTGCTGTTGACATCTCCACGTCACTGGTTAGCAAACTGTTCCAAGGTTAAGCATCAGCTTATAGTGATTAATATTTGGGCCCAGACAGACAGTCTGGAATTAGTAGGCGATGCTGGCTTACTAATCCACTGAGCTCTTATCAGAGGAAGAGCAAATTTTCCTTCCAGAAGTATCTGCCAAGATTGTGAGTGCTGTGCTGGTGCAGGGGTGGGGGAAGAGGGTAGAAATGTGAATAAACACCTCTCGAGCCTTCAGAAATCCATCTTCTGCTGGAGAAGATGGGCACCGACAATGGAGAGGTCAGGCAGGGGACCCCCAGCAGGTCTCTGGATCCAGCCTCGTGCTGGTGGAACTGGACCAAGGGAAGTGGATCTCAAAGGATGAAGGGGGCATCTGTGGGCAGTGCATGCACATGGTGTGTGTGGTGTGTGTGTGTAGCAAGGACAGTATACGTGTGTATGAGCTGTGTGAGGTGTACGTGTGTGTTTATTATGTGTGGCATATGGTTTTATGTGTGTGTCTCTGAGGTGTGTGGGTCTTCCCTGGTGACTCAGACAGTAAAGAACCCGCCAGCAATATAAGAGACCCAGGTTCGATCCCTGGGTCAGGATGATACCCCTGGAGAAAGGAATGGCAACCCACTCCAGTATTCTTGCCTGGAGAATTCCATGGACAGAGGAGCCTGGTTGACTACAGTCCATAGGTTGCTAAGAGTTGAACAGGACCGAGTGACTAACACTTTCACTCTTTCACTGAGGTGTGTATGTGGATGTGTGTATAATATGTGGGGTATGTGTGCTTGTGTGTGGTGTGAAGCATGTCAGTGTATGAGGTAGGTGTGTACAGTTATTCCTTGGTATTATCAGGGGATTAATTCTAGGACACTCCCACCATGGATACCCAAATCCGAGGACGTTCAGCTCTCTTATAGAAGATGTCATAGTATTTGCATATAACCTACATACTTCCTCCCATATACTTTAAATCATCTCCAGATTACTTATAATACTTAACACAATGGAAATGGTATTTAAATAGTTGTAAATACAATGGAAATACCATGTAAATAGTTGCCAGTGTGCAACAAATTTAAGTTTTCCATTCTGGAACTTTCTAGAATTCTTTTTTTTTTTTCAAATATTTTTGATCTGTGGCTGGTTGAATCCATGCATGTGGAACCTAAAGATATGGAGAACTACTGTATGTGATGTAATATGTGAGGTGTGTGTGTTTATGTGTATGTCTTTGAGATGTATAAAAGGGAGCAGCCTATATTACCCCAAAATATGCCGTCATGGCATAAGGATTATTTTGAGCTAAAGACAATCAAGTACAGGAGCCACAAGAAAACCTCTCTGCCAGAAAGCAGAGCATAAAATTCCCTTCATGAAGGTGGCTCCCTGCCACTCTCCCACCCCAGGAAGGCGAGAGTAAATCTTATCAGGAAGCAGCACTGAGATGAGTCTCATAAACAGAACCTTGCTGACTGACCCTCATCTTCCATGAGTTTTCCCTTTCTACTTACCTTCCCACAATTTACTGCCCCTCAAGTCCAAACCCCTCTCTCTTTGTCTTGTCACTTCTACACAGATTTATTGCTCTTTGTTAAAGTGATATACAAAGCCCTTGGGTCTCACTGCTTCACTAGTTTTCTATGAAGGCCTCTGTATACATATGTAATAAACCATTTTTCTTGCTAACTTGTCTTTTGTCAGTTTATTTCACAGATGTCAGCCCCAGAACCTTTGAGTGTATAGAAAAAAATTTTCCTTTCCTACATTGATGTGGGGTGGCTGTATGGGGGGTGCGAGTGTGTGTGTGTGTACAGTGTGTGGTACATATGTATGTGCTTATACGTGTGTTTTAAGGTCTGTATGTGGGTGTGTATTAAGTATGCTTAGATGTGTGTTTGTGGTTTGTGTGCAGTTTTGACGTATGTGTGGTATCAGATGTGTGTGTGTGATGAGGGATGTGTGTGTAGTGTATGAGGTCTGCGGATCTCTGAGGTGTAAAGGTGTAAATGAGTGTGCGTTCATGTGTGCTGTGAGGTGGATGTGTGTGTGGGAGTATGCGTGTGTAAACTGTGTGAGAAGTGTGTATTTACATGTGCATGTGGGGGGTGTGTGTGTGCGCGTGTATGTGTGGGTGTGTGCACAGCCTTGGGAGACGTCTACCAGCAGACTTGCCTGTGCAGTTAGGGAGTGAGGAGAAGCAAGGGTGGAGGCTGCCAGCAGGGCTGGACCACAGGGAAGCAAACTGTGCTGTGATGCCAGCTTTCATGTGAGACACACATTCATGAGGGAGAGAAGGCTACTTTTCATCTCTGACAGCGAGAGCCCTGAGCACCTGCAGGGAAGAAGCCTGTGATGTGAGCTCTGAAGATGAATGAAGAGCTGAGCAGAGGGGGTAATACAGTGAGAGGTGCCTGGCCTTTGGAAGAGCACGCTGGACTGCACTTTAGCAGACAGGGACCCTCAGAAAGGCAGAGAGCCTCAGGGCCCCGGGAGGAGGCAGCAGCCAGGTGATCAAAGTTCTGAGTTCAAATCCTGCTCCCTCCATCCACTGACTGTGAGATTCGGGGCAAGCAGTCTCACATTTCTGAGCCTCACTTCCCTCCGCCATGAAGGTGAAGGCAAGCCTTGCAGGGAGGTGGGGAGAACGACACGAGTAATAATGCACGTGTCTGTCTCCTTGTGGGCACTCAGTACAGTCAGCTTTCTCCAAGCATTTCAATCAGAGCCATGGTGTGTTGACCGCTCTGAGAGAATCAGATAGAAGTAGAATGAGACAGAGGAAACCTGGCCCTAGGAAACGAAGATAGGAGGTGAATTGTTACTTAAATGAGGGCCTAAGTATCTTGGTTTGAATGCTTTCCATTTGCGTGTAGAAGATCATTTCCAAGAGAGAAATAATCTCAGCCCTAGAGGCACCATAGTGGTCTCCAGTGAGCAGTGTGGAGGTGGACACAAGGGCTGCATCCAGAGGGTCGTGTTCCCCTGGGAGTATAATGACTACGCTATTCCCACTCGATCCATTTGAAGCCTGGCTCAATTGTGTATTACCTTAGGCAAGCTCCTGAAACGCGTGTCTCCTTTTTCTCATTTATAAAAGAGAAACACTTGCACACGTGTCAAGTTAATACATGCAAGGCATCTAGAACAGTGCCAGGCATGTTGTAAGAACTGTGTAAATGGGAGCTCTTACTATCAATTTCCATCCTGATGGTCTTATATTTCAGTTCTTCCTCAGCTTCTTGGTTGTTCATGCCATGCTTCCTTCCTTCTCCCTTGCGAATAAAATGCACACTACAGTGTCTTATTTATGCTGACTGATAACAACATACCTTTGCGGTAAGTTTTCATATTAACTGGGAATAATGTTTTGAGCTTAAGGGTTTGGAAAACTTTGGAAAAATGGTTGGACTTTTCCTAGTTTCCAGGAATTTCCTCTTTGAAAGCATATATATTGATTATACATCCTATGGTGAA
This sequence comes from Moschus berezovskii, assembly GCF_049115385.1. Taxonomy (NCBI): domain Eukaryota; kingdom Metazoa; phylum Chordata; class Mammalia; order Artiodactyla; family Moschidae; genus Moschus; species Moschus berezovskii. The sequence continues at coordinate 52,187,352 of NC_142482.1, read as the reverse complement.
TATAGTCCTAGGAATTGATCATTTATGGTTAAAAGATATTTCAGAAATATCTTAGAAGGACGAAACCTGAAGTTTCTTATGTCAGATGCACATACATCAAAATTGATAACTTCTGTATATGAAAGACACAATCCATAGAGTGAAAAGGCAACCTTTAAAATGGGAGTAAAGGTTAATTATATTTCTGATAAGGGGCTAATATCCAGAATATATAAAGAACTGTATTTCAACAGCAACAACAAAACACCTGACTTAAAAAATGGCCAAGGACTTAACTGACGTTTCTTCAAAGAAGATATACAAATGGCTAACAAATTCCTGAAAAGATGCTCAGTATCTTTGATCATAAAGGAGATTCAAATCAAAGCTAAAATGAGATACCACTTCATATCCATTAGGATGACCACAAATCACAAGAAACAGCAAGTGTTGGTGTGGAGAAATTGGCACTCGAGTTCTGTTAGTGGGGCTGTAAAATGATACAGCTGCTGTGGCAAACAGTATAGCATTTTCTCAAAATTTTAAGAGTAGAATTGCCATATAATTCAGCAATTCTACTTTTGGGTATATACCCAAAATAATTGAAAACATAGTGTCAATCAGATATTTGTACACCCATATTTATAGAAAAGGCTATTTTATATATTGTTAGTACTCTTGCCTGGAAAATCCCATGGATGGAGGAGCCTGGTAGGCTGCAGTCCATGGGGTTGCCAAGAGTCGGACAATGATCGACTTCACTTTCACTTTTCACTTTCATGCATTGGAGAAGGAAATGGCAACCCACTCCAGTGTTCTTGCCTGGAGAATCCCAGGGACGGGGGAGCCTGGTGGGCTGCTGTCTCTGGGGTCGCACAGAGTCAGACATGACTGAAGTGACTTAGCAGTAGCAGCAGTGATTACCAAAGTGGAATTTTAAAAATAATTATAATTGAGATGGAAATCTACTTATTTTGAATTTGAATTATAAAATACACTATTTAGGGCGAAGATAGGGCATCATTTTCTTGAGAGCTACAGACCCATAGGGGAAAATTAAAATAGATAAAGACCATGCAGAAATAAAAACAACCTAATTCTCTTTGGTAGAGGTTTTCGTTTTTTTTTTTTTTAAGGAGAGCTAGTAAGGAAATGGCAACCCACTCCAGTGTTCTTGCCTGGAGAATCCCAGGGACGGGGGACCCTGGTGGGCTTCTGTCTATGGGGTCACACAGAGTCGGACACGACTGAAGTGACGCAGCAGCAGCAGCAGCAGTAAATGTTGTCGGAGAAGGCAATGGCAAGCCACTCCAGTACTATTGCCTAGAAAATCCCATGGATGGAGGAGCCTGGTAGGCTGCAGTCCATGGGGTCGCTAAGGAGCGGACATGACTGAGCGACTTCACTTTTCACTTTCACACACTGGAGAAGGAAATGGCAACCCACTCCTGTGTTCTTGCCTGGAGAATCCCAGGGACGGGGGAGCCTGGTGAGCTTCCGTCTATGGGGTCACACAGAGTCGGACACGACTGAAGTGACTTAGCAGCAGCAGCAGTAAATGTTATATCTTATTTTTAAGTGAAGGAACAAGATTTCACCCAAAGTGTGATAACATATGATTATATATTTTTCCAGCTCCCCATTGTGACTGAAGGTGGACAAAGAGAAATTAGGAAGGAAAGCAGGGAAACACTATTGAAGGCAGAGGGCACGGAAGCAGCGGGTTCGGAGGGGCTGGCTGAGCTGTTTTTCAGGTCTCCTACCAACATTCAGAGTTTTACGAGGATCCTAGCCAGTACCCCAGCCCCAGATGATGAAGGCCACAAAGACTCCCAAGTTTCAGCTGGGACGCCTTCTCTTCCTTGGCCTCCTTTCAGGTCCTTTGTGCCCACAGAGCAATCACCTTATCAGTTCAGTTCAGTCGCTCAGTCGTGTCCGACTCTCCGCGACCCCATGAATCACAGCTCGCCAGGCCTCCCTGTCCATCACCAATTCCCGGAGTTCACTCAAACTCATGTCCACAGAGTCGGTGATGCCATCCAGCCATCTCATTCTCTGTCGTCCCCTTCTCCTCAAAAAGACCATTTCTCTCCCCTGCCCCACCCCCTGTTTCAGGAGCTCTCAGCCAGGGCAGTGGTCCCCAGTGTTTTTAGAACCAGGGACTGGTTTCGTGGAGGACAACTTTCCCAGAGACTGAGGGGGTGATGGTTTCGGGGTGATTCAAGCACATTACATCTATTGTGCACTTTATTTCTATTATTACTACATCAGCTCCACCTCATCATCAGACATTAAATCCTGGAGGTTAGGGACCTCTGAGCCAGGTACTGGTTAGGCTGTTGGTTATGTGAAGGGCTATAACCTATTGTTTCCTGGCTTCAGAAAGAGAATCAGCGACTTCATCTGTGAAAAGGGATCTGGTTTCACAGCTCAGACTGTAATTACTTTGATAGGCCCTGACGAGGTGCAATTTGGTGACTTCCTAAATGGGCTTTTCTGGGGAGGATGGCACCTGTCAGTCCCATGGCCACCCTGGAGCGCTGTCCCAGAGCAGGCTGGGTTGTTGTTCCTGTGACATTATAATTGTCTTGCTACAATTATAATATGTATGTCTTGCTCAAGACCAACGTGTCCCAGCTCCCACTGGGAAGAGCTGAATGTTAAATTGATGGGGTCTTTCAGTTCCAACAGGTGGCCCACCCCCACTCCCATCCTAACGGGTCTTTCCTGTTACACGCGGGACTCAGCAACCTTTGGAATCACAAACGGGCATAAGTGCATGACCAGTCACTCAGTCATGTCCAGCTCTTTGCGACCCCTGGTGAACTGTAGCCCACCACGCTCCTCAGTCTATGGGATTTTCCAGGCAAAATTTCTAGAGTAAGTTCCCATGCCCTCCTCCAGGGGATCTTCCTGACCCAGGGATTGAACCCAGGTTTCCGGCATTGCAGGTGGATTCTTTACAGCTGAGCCACCGGAGAAGCCTCATAAAGGGGCAATAATAATGGTAAGACCTTGTGTGATGTTTGCACAATCTGTGTAATTGTCATATAAATTATACCATCATCTGAAAATCTTATTTGAGAATAACAGCAACACAAGTTTGACTGGGCCAGTATATTTCCCATTTCACAGAAAAAACTGTAAAAGGAGGCTCAAAGAGAGCCACAAAATGCCAGTAATGTCCCCAAGTCTACCCAGTGAGTTAGAGTCTAGGGGCTAGAACTCTGTTCTCTGGTATCTGCTCCAGAGCTAATCAGAAGCACAAACCCAAGAGAATGTTGCAGCATTTCCTTTACCAATATTGAAAGAGTTACAATGTGCATTAGGAAACAGCCCCATATCATGAAAGGACAACTTGTCCACTAGACCTTAATTATAACTATTTTCCTCACTCCCATTCTGCAGGAAACTGGATAGAGGGTCTTTAGTTGCTACACCAAGCGTGAGCGGTTCTGTGTTGTGTTGAACAAACACCCATGATCTGAGCAGGGTCTCTGATGCCAGCAGACCCATGGATTCCCAAGGGACATCTCTCCATCTTTCACTAATAGAGATTCTTTAGTTTTCCTGGTAACTAGGAAAAATTTGATGGCGTATGGAGTATTTGATGGCCAACTGTGTCTCACAAATAGAGTTGCCATATTTAGCAAATAAAGATACAGAATGCTCAGTTAAATTTGAATTTCAGATAAACTACAATTAATTTTTAAGTATGTTCTAACTATTTTAAGTATTTTTGAGTTCTAAATTTTAAGTATGTTCTAACTATTGTATTTTATCTGGAAACTCTACTCATAAAGAGTAAGAAGGATAGATATTTTTAGTTGTTTGGCTATGTTTAAGAGGCTTTCCTGGTGGTTCAAATGGTGAAGAATCTGCGTGTGAGGCAGGAGATTCAAGTTTGATCCCTGGGTCAGGAAGATCCTCTGGAGAACGGAATGGCAACCCACTCCAGTATTCTTGCCTGGAGAATTTTGTGGACAGGGGAGCCTGTGGGCTACAGTCCATGGGGTCACAAAGAGTCAGACATGACTGAGCGACTAACATACATACATACATAAGAACTATTACGGCAGCCATCTAATATTCTCCAGATTCTATTTCCAGGGAACAACTATTAGTTTTAAAATATGTATTTTTTATCATCTTAACTCTAATAAGGTAGTTTAAGTTTCAGATAATTGAATTGAATAGAAATTCTGATCTCTTTCTGAATTTGGGTTCCAGCTTGTTAAAGATGGTCTCTTCCACTTTTAAATTAATTGAATATTGAATTAGGAGGAGTCTAGTTAATTCATCAAGAGAAATATAATCTTGTTGTTGACTTAAAACACCTGAGTCCTTAAGCATGGTGCTCTAAATTCACCTAGGTTAAGATGAAAACTTACCAGCAGAAAAGGGAAAAATGAAACTGCCTATATGTGAGATTAAGATGGACAGAACTATCTGCTATTTACATGATTAAATGAGGCGTATGTTATCATCTCCATGGTAACAGGTCATAGGAAGACCTTCAGAGTAGGAGGAGATCAAAGGTTTGGTTTAATAGAAGGTTTGCATATGGAGATATTAAAGAATTGGACAAAATTGTAATGTCTACAACATAAAGGATGGACAGCTAACACATATCCAGAGTAGTATTAGGACGGTTCTAATAGTGCTTATCAATTGAAACATGCACTTTTCTTGAAATATAAGGTTGAGACAAGTGCAGAAGGATCTTGGCAGGAAGTGCCAGGAAGCAGGAAGTTATAGAAAGTGCCCGAAAGATTGAAGAACTGCTTTAAAACATGGTGTTTTATGTCAAGTGCACTTGTCAACTCTGGCTCAATTTTGTCCATCCTCACTGTACTGATTCATATGGACAGCCATATTTTATTGCTTTGTACCAAGCTATAACCTTCTGCAGCATTAGAGTGTCGAATTCAAGTTCCCCTAACTCCAAGTTAGGAAAGCACAGTGGATATTTATTGAGTACAATGGAACTCCACTTCTCAGAAGTGAATCAGTGAAGCTGCATAGCCAGTGGAGACAGAAAGTTATGACTGGCCATCCCCATGGACACAGTGATTCACTGATTCAGGTCAACAAATATTCAGTGAGGGTCCTCCAGGTGTCAGGCACTACTCTAGGCACTGGGACTTGTCGATTAAAACAAAACAGATTTCAAGATTCCCACCCTATGAGAAGATTATAGTCTAGTAAGGGGAGATTGGGCTTCCCAGGTGGTGCAGAGGTAAACGAATCTGCCTGCAATGAGGGAGACACGGGTTCAATCCCTGGGTCAGTAAGATCCCCTGGAGGAGGGCACAGCAACCCACTCAAGTATTCTTGCCTGGAAAATCCCACACACAGAGGAGCCTTGCAGGCTACAGTCCATAGGGTCACAAAAGAGTTGGACATGACTTAGCGATTAAACAACAACAATAAAAGGAAGATTAACAATCAACAAACAAAAGCAAATATTCATTGAGTCCTTGTGTGCCAGGCACTATTGTAGACAATGGGACATAGTAATAAACAAAACAGACAATGATCCTTGTTTCATGGAACTTGCATTATAGTGGGAGGAGCCAGACAATAAACAAATTAGTAAATTATATATTAGGAGATGATACACACTAATGAAAATTATAGAGCAGGATAAGGGGAAAAGAGAAATTTGGGCAAGTTTGGGTGACCAGATGTTCAAGCTGAATTTAGAAAAGGCAGAGGAACCAGAGATCAAATTGCCAATATCTGTTGGATCATAGAAAAAGCAAGAGAACTCCAGAAAAACATTTACTTCTGCTTCATTGACTACACTAAAGCCTTTGACTATGTGGATCGCTACAAACTGGAAAATTCTTAAAAAGATGCGAATACCAGACCACTTTACCTGCCTCCTGAGCAATCTGTATGCCAGTCGAGAAGCAACAATTAGAACTGGGCACGGAACAGTGGATTGGTTCCAAATTGGGAAAGGAGTACGTCAAGGCTGTACATTGTCACCCTGCTTATTTAACTTATATGCAGAGTATATCATGCAAAATGTCGGACTAGATGAAGCACAAACTGGGATCAAGATTGCAGGCAGAAATATCAATAACCTCAGATATGCAGATGATACCATCTTATGGCAGAAAGCAAAGAGGAACTAAAGAGCTTCTTGATGAAAGTGCAAAAGGAGAGTGAAAAAGCTGCCTTAAAACTCAGCATTCAAGAAACGAAGATCATGGCACTGAGTCCCATCACTTCATGGCAAATAGACGGGGAAACAATGGAAACAGTGACAGGCTTTATTTTCTTGGGCTCCAAAATCACTGCAGATGGTGACTGCAGCCATGAAATTAAAAGATGCTTGCTCCTTGGCAGAAAAGCTATGACCAACCTAGACAGCATATTAAAAAACAGAGACATTACTTTGCCAACAAAGCTCTTTGTAGTCAAAGGTATGGTCTTTCCAGTAGTCATGTGTGGATGTGAAAGTTGGACCAGAAAGAAGGCTGAGCGCCATTGAATTGACGCTTTTGAACTGCGGTGCTGGAGAAGACTCTTGAGAGTCGCTTGGACAGCAAGGATATCCAACCAGTCCATCCTAAAGGAAATCAGTCCTGAATATTCATTGGAAGGACTGATGCTGAAGCTGAAACTCGAATACTTTGGCCACCTGAGGTGAAGAACTGGCTCATTGGAAAAGATCCTGATGATGAGAAAGATTGAAGGTGGGAGGAGAAGGGGATGACAGAGGATGAGATGGTTGGATGGCATCACCGACTCGATGGACATGAGTTTGAACAAACTTTGGGAGTTTGTGATGGACAGGGAAGCCTGGCATTCTGCCGTCCACAGGATCGCAAAGAGTCGGACATGACTAAGCAACTGAACAGAACTGAACTGGGTGATGAGGAGCACAATTTAAATGGAGCAGCCAGGGATGGCTCCAGTACTGTTGCCTGGAAAATCCCATGGATAGAGAAGCCTGGTGGGCTACAGTCCACGGGGTCGCTAAGAGTTGGACACGACTGAGCGACTTCACTTTCACTTTTCACTTTCATGCATTGCAGAAGGAAATGGCAACCCACTCCAGTGTTCTTGCCTGGAGAATCCCAGGGACAGGGGAGCTTGGTGGGCTGCCGTCTATGGGGTCGCACAGAGTCGGACACGACTGAAGTGACTTAGCATTAGCAGCAGCAGTCAGGGATGGCCTCACTAACAAAGGAGCTTTTGAGTAGAGACCTTAGGGAGGCAGGCAGGGAGCCACGAGGCTATCTGGCACTCACTCAAGCATCCTTTTATTGGGGCAGGTATGTAATCCACAGTAAACTGAGCACAGTGTCCCTCTGGGGCTCCAACCAGAGCTAACCAAAACCTACCATTTTTGCTCTACTTCCAAAGCTGTAGAGAGGGAAGCCTGGAGCTGCTAAAACCCCTCAAGTTCATGAGGAAATAATGATGGAATGCAGAGAAAGTGAGACAAGAAATGGAGAAGGTAATCCCACAGGGCCGGAGACCCTTGCTCATATGAGCCCTGGGGCCAACCCCTTCCTGTCCCTTCAACAGCTAGAATTTGTGAGCCAATGCTTTCATTCTTTGGCTTAGGCTACTCCAGTCTGGTTTCTGTGTCTATGAGCAGACCATGTGACCACAGGGAAGGGAGCCAAGTGGCCATTCTGGAGAGGAGTGCCAGAGGTACCATCAGCATTTGCTGGAGGTAAATCACCTGAAAGCACCGACTCTTGATGGCAGGTGCCTCATGCAGGAAAGCTGAGTTATCACAAGCCCTTCTCAGAGTAATGCATCCCAGATGTTTACTCTTTAGGGCTTGTAAATTTTCAGGAAAATTTTTAAAAAGTAAGTTGGGCTGCCAACTTTTTCTTTGGTCAAATGAGGGCACGAAAGAATAAATAAATAAGCCAGCTACCAACCACTTTCACCATCAGTTCATACAGGATGGGGACATCTTCAAACCCCAAAAGGGGAGCACAGAGTCTTGAATAAAGGATGCATTGTGAAAGCTATGAAAGACCTGCTTTATTTTCCTTGTTTCATGAGAGACTGGAGAAAGCTCTTCAGAAACAAGCCCCAGTGATTGGAAACTACTGCCCTAGAGCACTTGGGAGTTAAAATTTCAAGCAAGAAACCAAGACAAAAGGGCCAGGTTACCCTTTCCCATGAGGTGATCTGTTTTATTAGACACTAAATCCCATGAGTGAAAAGGTTTTGTTGCTGATCTTGTCTTGGGGGAAGGTAGACTGTTGACCTATCTTTGGAGAAACAGAGAGAACACAGGGTTTTGCTACCTTGGGATACTTGTTTCTCACAGCTAGACTTTTAGGAGTTTGCTCAGCCTGCTTGAGGAGGTAGCCCAAACCTGGTGAACTTCTCATAAGCTTTTACACTGGTCTCTAGGCCTTGGATAATTCTAATAGCTATGCTGTGTTACTTCCTCAGAATTTTCCTTTTCCTTTTACAGCTGTTTTTCTGAGCACCACCTTGTGCTAGCCCAGATGTTGGCAAACCTTTTCTGTAAAGGATCACATAGTAAATGTTTTAGGCTTTGTAGGTCAGAGGGTCTTTATTGCAACTACTCAGCTCTGCTGGTATTGTGCAAAATCAGCCATAGAGGATATGTAAACAAAGGGACAAGGCTATGTTTCAATAAAACTTTATTTAAAAAAGAAATAGATGGAGGGCCAGATTTAGCCTTGAACCCCAAGTCTGCTTATTAATTGTATGGAGTTGGACAAATTGCTTAACCTCCTTGTGCCTCAATTTACTCATCTGTAAAATGGAAATGAAATAATATTTTCCTTAGAGGTTATTACAAAAATTAAATGAGGTAATGTATATGTTCCTGCTATTTGCTGGGTAGTGGTGACTCTTATTGGTATTATTATCATCTCTCTGTTAGAAACTGACTAATAAATCAGGCATGTGTACTCTAAAGCTCATGGGAAAATGTCTCTTCTAATACTCTTAGTGATTTGAGTTTGCTTCTGAAGTCTATCATTATTTTCAACTGTGTTGGTTTCTATGACTAGAGATAAATTTGAGGCCATAATCTCTGTCCCCAAACATTATAATCCATTTGGACAGAAAATAGATGATACTTTACTTGATGAAAGGCTGGACTCGGAGTCAGGAAACCTGTTGTAATCTCAGCTCTACGAGCAGGTTGTTATTGGATTTGCTTCAGCTTTCTCAGCTATCATAGAGGTAGCTGGACTAGATATTCTCTAGAGAATTTTCCAGCAGCAACAATTATTCATAGATCAAAACAACAGGCTTATCTGGGTGGACAAAAGTGAACGAAATAGACAAAGCCCTGACCCCATGGAGGTTACATTTCAGTGTAACAGACAGCAGGAAAATACAACGTGTAAGGAAACACCTAGTATGTCAAATGGTGATAAAGGCAGAGGAGAAAACACAGCTGGAGTGGGGGAAAGTCTAGTACAAGTTGGGGAGTGACTATTATATTGACTAGTGAAGACCTCACAGAGTAGGGGACACTTCATCAAGTCCTTAACAGGCTGAAAGGAATCCAGCCATGTATTCGTGTTTCAGGTAGATTCCAGCCCTGTTGCAAGTAAAGAACAGGAAGATGTTGTGTGAGGAACACCCCTGGCAGGGGCTAAAGAAGAGAGAGAAGGTTAGTGTCCCTGGAGCATAGTGAAGGAAGGGGAGAAGAGGAGAGGAAGTTGGAGAAGTCTGGCCTTTGTTCTCAGTGAAATGGCAGCCACTGACGGGCAGAGCAGAGGAGTGATGTGGTCTGGCTAATGTTCTAAAAGAATCTCTCTGGCCACTGTGTGGAGAGTAGTCTATAAGGGAGCAAAGACAGAGCAAAAGTCAAGATGAGACATCGTGGCTTGGGCCAGGGACGGGGCTGTGGTGAGAAGGAATAAGTCCCAGGATTATATTCTAAAGGTGAGGTTGACGGGATTTGGATTGGGAGTTGAGTGTAAAACAAAGAAATGAGTCAAGAATGGATCAAGGCCTTCCCTGCTGGTACAGCGGATAGGAATCTGACTGCCAGTGTAGGGGACACCAGTTTGATCTCTGGTCTGCGAAGATTCCACGTGACACGGAGCAACTAAGCCCATGTGCTTAGGAGCCCACCCACCTTGAGCCCCAACTACTGAGCCCATGTGCTGCAACCACTGAAGCCTGAACTCTAGATCCTGAGCTCCGCAGCAAGAGAAGCCCCAGCAGTGAGAAGCCCACGCACCACAATGAAGAGTAACTCCCACTCACCTCAACTAGAGAAAGCCTGCTCACAGCAATGAAGACCAGAGCAGCCAAAACAAATGGAAGTTTTTAAAAATAGAATGGATCATGCGTTCTTGGCCTTGGCCTGAGCAACAGGAAGGATTTAGTTGACATTGAGTGAGATGGGGAATACTGTGGATGGAGCAAGTTTGCGGGAGAAGAGCAGCAGTAGTCTGACTTTGGGAAAGTTACCTTTCAGATGCCTGTTGGGGATCCCAGTAAGCAGCTTGACATACGAGTCTGGAGTCCTGGAGAGACAGCACTAAATCTTGAAGTTGTCAGTTTATAGCTGATGTTTATGACTGTGAGACTGGATGGAAGCACCAAGGGAATGAATGAATTCCAGGTCCTAGGGCATCTGACGATAAAGGAAGATGGGAAGCCAGTAAAAGTCTGGAGCAGCGGTGACCCAGGTGGTAGAAGGAAATTCAGGGGAGTGTGGTGTCCTCTTAGAAGCCAAGCGTACAAAGTAGGAATCTATTTAGGACATAAAACTTTCTGAAGAAATGAGTAAATGGCCATCATAGGTTCATGCATAGGCTATTAGAATCCATTGTTCCCTGGAGTTCCTGAGAGCCCAGGGCCGTGCTGGTATTAGCCTGCAGTGGGTGGGGACGAGGATCTGGGTAGAAATTGTTGATGGGTTTTTATACTGATACCTGGGACTGACAGGGTGTGGTCTTACCGTGAGGAATTTATGACTCAGGCAGCAGAACACAATCTTATGAAAGAAAAAAAATTTCATTTTGGATCAAAATTCATCTCCGATACAAGGTACTAATTTTTATCCTTGTGCTCTTTTATCCACAATCTTAATTATCTCTTGGTTGAAACATGCTTCTGGGATTGTACCTAGGAGGGCCAGCTGTTCCCCAAATTCTTTCGAAATGCTGAGTTTCGAGTTCTGAAAGTTGCACCTCCTAGAAGGGCATCTGAAGATGAAAGTCAGCCTCTCTCTCCCCCTCAGCAGTGAATTATGTGGGCCTCTCTTATTATCCCCTCATTTTTAAGAAATGGAAACTCTTTCACAATGTTTAATGGGCTCTTCACATGTTATTTCACGCACCATTAACATAACTGGATAATAAAATTGATGTTTAAAATAACCCTACTTATTCCATGTAAGGTGAGAATATGCAGTGACCGTGATTAACCCAAGACAGAAGAGGAGGGCAGGAGCAAAGCCATCTGGGGGGAAACTAGGAAAGTTCTGAAGCTCAGGACATGGGTGCCCTGCCTGCCCATTTGGGGGAAAATAGTAGGGAGAACAGCTGTCATTCGTGGTCCATGTCCATCCCCTCGTTCAGTCTCCACATGAATCCTATGAGGCAATATTGTCCCATTTTCTTGAAGAGGAGCCTCAGATTAAGCAGATCACTTGGATTCCCTATCAGAAGGGGTATGTTATGCACTGACCTGTGTTCCCCCCAATTCATATGTTGAAGCTTTAACCCCCAGTCCCTTCAAGCGTGCCTGTATTTGGAGGTGCAGTTTGCAGAGCAAGTTGGCCATCCATGGGAGAGTAGAAAAGACAGGCAGAAGAGAGGGTGCCTGGTCTCTCTCCACACCAGGGAGATGAAAGATAAACACTGCCCTGTGATGTCTATTTTCTGCAGGCTCTGCTCTGCTTCCAGCCCTTGGATTCAGGGAGGGTCTCTGTATCCTTCCCACAAGTCCCCTTCATTCTGCCTGGATTGAGTGGATTTGCCTTCCTTATAAACAGAGAAGTGCTCACTGAATCAGTCTCCAAAGCCATGATCTTTGCTGTAGGTGTAGCACGTCAGAGGCCCAGCAACATTCCTGAATGTACAGGATCGCTCTTTTTCACTGCAGCATTATTCATCTTACAAATGTGTGTTAGATGCTGCATTGCTCAGGGTTCTCCAGAGAAACAGAACCTATGGTTTGGGATTAGCTGTGACACAGCCTGAGCTATGAGGATGGTGGTGGGACTGGAAAGGAGGAGACGGGCTGAACACACGCCTGAGATGGAATGTACTCCACTGGTGACTGGGGGAGGAGCCAGTGTGACTGGGGGCAGGGGGAGTGGGGTCTGAGGCCAGACTGAGTGATGAATACTGGGGCTGGTCACAGACCTGCACGATGGAGAAGAGAAATACCCGGTTCTGAGGGGAACACAGTGCATTCTGGCCGGTGCCCACCTGGCACGTCACACTGAGCCTCTTTCTTCACCAATATCACAACCATCACACTCAGTTCTTCCATAATACGCCAGGGGCAGATCTGTGCAAATTGGATCTTATACAACCTAAGGGGCCCTTTTCGAGAAAAAGAGCCTGTCTGCAGTTTCTTGCAGGAACCCACCCTCAGCAGGAAGCCCCGTTTCTTATCACTTTAGCAAAGCTATGTTGTAACTGACTTTTCAAGCAGGCATCCCTACACTTTACTCATCTCCAGGCCAAGCACACATTTCAAATCTTTTAATCACACAATACCTTGCCTAACTTGTCAGTTCCTCCTGCAGATCAAGTAAATGAAGAATAAGTAATTAATAGATAACCAGATCTCCACCCAGCTTCCCCTTCATATCTCCTGAACAAACTGTGACCAAACTGTGGACGAGATAACTACTGGAGGACGATCACGAGGAGTCGACAAGCCCACACACAGTAGGGGGTGGCCACGATTCTGACCTCCCTCCATCTTAGTGATTAACGGAGATGACTTCCCTGTCTCCCTTTAAAGCTTCCATGGCTGAGCAGAATCTTTAGAGGTGGTTTTTGTGCGACACCAAGTCCACCATCTCCTCAGATTGCCAGCATTTTGACTAAAGGGAGCTTTCTTTTGCTACCAACATTTGTGTGTATTGATTTTCTAAGGGGTGAACAGTGGGACCCCCGATTTGATAACTAAAGCAGATTAGGAACAGGGTCTTGGAAGGGGGCTGGTGCAAGCGAGAAGCTCTAAAGCTTGAGTTTCTTATTTATTCTGTTCAGTCTGCCCTTGAATACTATGTCAACTGCTAAACATGTTCACTCACCTCAGTTCAGTTCAGTTCAGTCGCTCAGTTGTGTCCGACTCTCCGCGACCCCATGAATCACAGCACGCCAGGCCTCCCTGTCCATCACCAACTCCTGGAGTTCACTCAGACTCATGTCCATGGAGTCGGTGATGCCATCAAGCCATCTCATTCTCTGTCGTCCCCTTCTCCTCCTGCCCCCAATCCCTCCCAGCATCAGAGTCTTTTCCAGTGAGTCAACTCTTCGCATGAGGTGGCCACAGTATCGGAGTTTCAGGATCACATTCTTTGGGAACTCTGTTTTTCTCTTAACAAGAAGCTCCTGAAAAGCAAGGAGAAGGCCGCCTCCTTCTGTGTTTCAGGTTCATGGCTAATATTTTGTTCTAATCAACCCCAGACTTCCGTGCTTGAAACCAGAACTTGGTGCAGGCTTTCAGACCTTGCAAGTACTCGAGCCTTACAAGGGGGCTATGAAATCACAAAAGGACCCCTGAGCATAGTGGGGGTCAAAAGGAAGAATGAAGACGACGAATGACGGTGGTGACAGAGGTGATGAATGCCAATGAGGAAAGTTGACAAGGGGAGACAGAGGCAGAGGGAAAATCCTACAGTGTCAAAGAAACCCGGAAGTAACTGGGTTTTCCTAAATTTGGTCAAGATAATATTTTATGCAATCAGGCTGAAGGCAAAGATTGACGTTATTAAATTCAGGTGGCGCTAACAGTAAAGAAACTGCCTGACAATGCAGGAGATGTAACAGACACAGGTTCAATCCTTGGGTGGGGAAGATCCCCTGGAGAAGGGCATGGCAACCCACTCCAGTATTCTTGCCTAGACAATCTTATGGACAGAGGAACCTGGTGGGCTACAGTCCACAGGGTTGCAAAGAGTAGGACACTACCGAAGTGACTAAGCACACATGCATGCTTGCACATGATTAAATTCAGTTATGGGAATGAAAAACAGGCTCCATTTCTTGCTCATCCAAGTATAAGGCTTGACAATTTGTACCTGCTCTGTGTACTGAAACAATGCCCACTTCTCACAGGTACCACAAACGGGGTGGTGATGAGGATGATGCCTTGAATTGGCACTTTTGCCCGAGGCTCTGGTTCTCTTACTAGAGATTGCTGTGAGCTGTCTCAGATGACTTGTTCACCAATTCTCAAAATGCTCCAGAGCGCCTGTTCTGCGAAGCAACAGGTGCAGCATGTTGAGGGGACAGATGCATGTCAGATACGATTCTTTCCTCTAGGAGTTCACAATCTGGGAAGTTAAAACTAACCTTCATGAAATGGAAACAAGACAAGACTGGAATGCTAGAGAACACAGTGTAAGTTCCACTGGAATTCAGAAGATAGTGATGGACTGGGGGCTGGAATAATCCAGACCCTTGCTAGTAGCCATGAACCAACCACATCAGTATGACCAGAAATTGTTAGAAATGCAGAGTCTCGGGCACTACTCCAAACTTGATCCACCAGATGTGGGGTACATGTTAACAAGATCTTCAGTCTACCTTAAAGTGTCAGAAGCATAGCTCTGGAAGAGTTGATTCATGAGCTGAGCCTTAAAGAATGGATAAGATTTGTAGAAATTTACTAAATTTATCGGTGTTTGATTTTTTTGGGCTTCATATAAGGAATCCTCTCTGTATCCTTGATATCAAAAGCCCTTCTGATTAGTAAAAGGAAGTTGGGATGAAGGTGGGGAGGGGATATTCACACAGAAAGAAGATGGAATTCCAAAGAGTAAGGTCATTTGGAACAAGTAATTAGCTACATGTGAAGGTTGAAAGTACATAAATAAAACCCTACTTGCTCTTCTGAATGTAGACCCTTGTGAAAAAATTTATATTTGTAACCATCCTGCTCTGCATTTGGTAACCCCCAAAGTAGTCTTGCCTCGACATGTACAGTAAGCCCTCTTGGAAACATCCAACTTCTCACATTTAGTTTTGTTTCTTACGGGATGTAACAGTTCATCTCAAAGACTTGCATAAGAAGTGCCTCTCCTTGGTAACTAATTGGCATCTCTAACTCCTGAAGTTTTATAAAGCCTGGTAGAAGAAATTAAAATTTTTATGTCTTATCTGCCTTTGGCCAAAGGGAAATAAAAGCATTAGTGATTCCAAACTTGAAGGTTTAGATGCTGCTAAGTCACTTCAGTCGTGTCCGACTCTGTGTGACCCCATAGACGGAAGCCCACCAGGCTCCCCCGTTCCTGGGATTCTCCAGGCAAGAACACTGGAGTGGTTGCCATTTCCTTCTCCAATGTGTGAAAGTGAAAAGTGAAAGTGAAGTCGCTCAGTCGTGTCCGACCCTTAGCGACCCCACGGACTGCAGCCTACCAGGCTCCTCTATCCATGGGATTTTCTAGGCAAGAGTACTGGAATAGCTTGCCATTGCCTGCTCTGTCTGACACCACAGTAGGACAAAAAAAAAAAAATTGACCACCACAGTCCTCCAGTCTGGATGAGATGCTAAAAGCTTCGTCTGGGGATGATGGTTTTTTCTGTTCTTTAACCCCTCTCTGCAGCCAGAAGGAAGCCGTCAGAGGCAAGTAGGAAGGGTCATGATCCACAAGACAGAAAAGGAGGTGCCAAATGCGCCAACCTGTTCCCTTCCAATCACTAATCTCCTAACATCTCTCAGGCAAAGCAGAAGGTTTAGATAGGTTCTCTTCTTTGTCAGATTGTATCCTGTCTTAGCTTGACTCCAACCTCTTCCCTCTCCTCCCCACCCCGCCTACAATCTCTGTCCTTCCATCTGATTCTCCACTGTGGTTTTTTAAAGCATCTCTACTGCAGTCAGAACTGGACATGGAACAACAGACTGGTTCCAAATAGGAAAAGGAGTACGTCAAGGCTGTATATTGTCACCTTGCTTATTTAACTTACATGCAGAGTACATCATGAGGAACGCTGGAACGGAAGAAGCACAAGCTGGAATCAAGATTGCTGGGAGAAATATCAATAATCTCAGACATGCAGATGACACTACCGTTATGGCAGAAAGTGAAGAGGAACTCAAAAGCCTCTTGATGAAAGTGAAAGAGGAGAGTGAAAAGGTTGGCTTGAAGCTCAACATTCAGTAAACAAAGATCATGGCATCTGGTCCCATCACTTCATGGGAAATAGATGGAAAAACAGTGGAAACAGTGTCAGACTATTTTGGGGGCTCCAAAATCACTGCAGATGCTGATTGCAGCCATGAAATTAAAAGACGCTTGCTCCTTGGAAGGAAAGTTATGACCAACCTCGATAGCATATTAAAAAGCAGAGACATTACTTTGCCAACAAAGGTCCGTCTAGTCAAGGCTATGGTTTTTCCTGTGGTCATGTATGGATGTGAGAGTTGGACTGTGAAGAAAGCTGATCACCGAAGAATTGATGCTTTTAAACTGTGGTGTTGGAGAAGACTCTTGAGAGTCCCTTGTACTACAAGGAGATCCAACCAGTCCATTCTAAAGGAGATCAGTCCTGGGTGTTCATTGGAAGGACTGATGCTAAAGCTGAAACTGCAATACTTTGGCCACCTCATGCGATGAGTTGACTCACTGGAAAAGACTCTGATGCTGGGAAAAGTTGGGGGCGGAAGGAGAAGGGGACGACAGAGAATGAGATGGCTGGATGGCATCACCGACTCTGTGGACATGAGTTTGAGTGCACTCCGGGAGTTGGTGATGGACAGGGAGGCCTGGCGTGCTGTGATTCATGGGGTCACAAAGAGTCGGACACGACTGAGCGACTGAACTGAACTGAACTGAACTGCAGTCACATTGTTTTTTTACACACACACACGTGCGTGCTAATAGTCTCCCAGGCTGTAGTTGTTTTTCTACCCAGGTTGACATTCCCTTTGCTCCCCTGAAGCTCAAATGTCACATTCCTGGCTGTTAGGAATTATCCCACATCTGGACCCTATAGCATTTCTTTGTGCCTCATAGGATTTTTCAAATCTGAAATACTCTGTTGTGTGTCTCTGTCTTAAATGTCTCCTTAGACTATAAACTCTTTGAAAGCAGGGATTTTGCCTTATTTATATTTTGCCACAACATCTGGCAAGAATAGGTACTTAGCAAAGAGCAGATTTTTAACAAACTATTGTTGAATAAATGAATAATGATAGCTAGAAAGATAGCAAAAGAGATTCTTGACAGTAAAAACATGAGCATAGGTATGACTGCTGAGTGAGGTGAAAGGGATGATGATGTATATTTAAAACAGATTTCCCCGGATGATTTCTGTAAAGGGCCAAATAATAAATATTTCAGCCTGTGTGGGTCATACAGTCTGTCTCAATTATTCAGCTGTGCCATTGTATTAATATGAAAGCAGCCACAGGCAATGTGTCAATGAATGGGTGTTGTTTATTCCAATGAACTTTATTTATGGACACTGAATTTTGAACTTGATGTAACTTTCAAATGTCATAAAATATTATCCTTTAAAATTTTTTTTTCCAACCATTTAAACCTTTAAAGGCTATCATTAGCCTTCAGGCAGTGCAAAAGAGGGGTGGGTGGATCTGGCTCTTAGGCCACAGTTTGTTGACCTTGATTTAGAACAATTAAAACATTGCAATTAAAGAAGATTCTCATCAAGGTTTTTATGTTGATCAAAAGGACAATGATTGAGTAAATTATAGTACAGTCACTTATGAAATTCTTTGCAGCCAATTAAAAGAATAAAGACTATGTAGCAACATGGAAAATGCTATGATAAATTGCAAGCTGAATAAGGCAGACCAGAAAATTACGTCTGATTATAACTGTTGAATGAATCTTGAATAAGCTATCTGCAAATTATGTATGCACAAGGATTGGAAGGGAAAATGAAGGATGTTTGATTTGTATGACGTTGGGACTAGGGGTAATTTGTTTTTCCCTACATGTGAGATTCAAGCTTTCTTCCAATTCTTAGGTTCTGTGATACCATTACCATGGACATTTAGCTCAAATTAGTTCATCAAGCAAGTTCCCTTTGCAGATAAAGAAGGAAGAGGACATAATTGAGAGTGGTTCGAGGTCAGGAGAGGTTTCAGCAGTGTTCCGGTTAATCCCCACTTCTTTACAAACAGCCCCACACTTAGTGGCCTAAAACAATGACTGCTTATTATGCTCACGGATCCTGTGGGTCAGAAACTCAATCAGGACACCGTAGCAGCAGCACGTCTCTACTATCTGACGTCTGTAGTCTGGGGCCTCAGCTGCAAAGACCAGAATGGCTGCAGGTGACTTGAATGTCTGGGAGCTGGAGGACCCCACTTCTGAGGTGGCCCCTTTACCTCCCACCTGGACCAGAGGGAGAAATGACTCCAAGGATGCTGTGTTAGTTTTCTGAGGCTGCTGTTTAAAGTTCCACAAATAGAACGGTTCTGACAATAGAAACGTATTGTCTCACAGTCCTGGAGGCTGGAAGTCCGAGGTCAGGGTGTCGGCAGGGCTGGTTCCTTCTGAAGCTATGAGGCAGAATCTATTTCATGCCTCTCTCCTCATTTCTGGTAGCTCCCTGGGCATCTTTGGCACTCCTGGGTGCATCACAGTGATCTCTGCTTTCACATTCACACAGCGTTCTCTCACACACCTGTCTTTGTGTCCAAATTCCCACTGTTTATATGAACATGGGCGAATTGGATTAGGCTCCACCCTACTGATCTCATCTTAACTGAATCATCCACAAAGATTCTATTTCCAAGCAAGGTCACACTCACTAGTATTGTTAGGATTGCAACATCTTTGAAGAATGCAGTTCAATCCATTATAGCTGAGCTCAGCTGGGACTGTTCACAGCACCTACACGTGACCTGACCACACGGCCTGGAGCTGAGTTCTGAGAAGGAGCACCCCCAAACGGAGCATCCGAGGTGAACTAGGTAGAAGGTGCATAGCCTTTTATGAACTGACTTTGGGAGCCATAATTTATTGGAAGATGCAGTTAAAGCTTTCCTAGATTCAAGAGGAGGACTGAGAGGTCGCCTCCAGATGAGAGGAGCAGCAAGGAATTTGAAGCCACTTTTAAAACCTAGTGGGAATGATTTTTAATCTAGGATTTAGGGACCCAGTGGAAATTACAAAGGGTCTGAGAAACCACAGAAGGTATGCAACGTGTTGCATGAGCTCAGTTTCATTTTTTCTGAGGCATGGGTCCACAGAGCTCACTCTGTGCTCGAGAGGGTGTATGACCTACAAAACGATCAGGAAGTACTGGAATACTGGGTCCATCTGCTGCTTCTAAACAGAAAAGGACACTCCTCCCTTTCTCTACCTCAGAGAAAATGTTTTCCGTCTCTGGCTTGGCAGCAGAGCCAGCCTTTCTCCTTCCCCCAGGCAGCTTCTGCCATCTGCCAAATGGCATTGTTCTGCGACCCTGGTGTCCTTGAAGTGGCTCAGTGGCCTTAGAGGGAGGGCCCCTTTGATCCCAGAATGCTGGGGCTCCTCAGCACACGGGGATGGACTGAAGAGCTTCCTGTGGGCACCACCCCCACCCCCGACCTGGGCGGCTCTGCAGGATGAGAGACCCAGTGGAGGGGTGGGCTTCTGCCACAGCACTGGCCCTTCCTGTCATCCTAGCCTCGATCTTGCCTCTCTGCTCTTTGTGTACCTGCCTGTCTCCTCCACTAGCTAACAAACTCCCCTGGGAACTCATACTTCTCATTTCTCTTTCTATTAGAAAATATTTAAGACCATGTTTTGCATATGATAATACTCAAAATGGTTGGCAGTTTAAAAACATCAAAGCTGAGCTATGGAAAGTTAGATCAGGCCCCCAAGGACTCTGGAAGGCAGGGCCTCAAGGGCTCCCCATGCTTAGGAAAGTCTCATTTGGGGAAGGACGCCAGCTGCAAAGAGGAGGCAACGAGATGGGAGAGGGGGCCATGGGGAGTGGTCTGGGTCCTAATCCTGGTTCTGGGACTGACAATCCAAGGGGCCCTGGAGAGGCATTTCTAGGCGGCGTGGTGGAACTGCAGGGTGACCCTCGCCTCTCTGTGTGTCAGCTGTGAGAGGCAGCGGGGGCACTGGGCCCGTGTCCAGTTCCTAAAGCCAGACTGCCTGGGTATGTGTCCTGGCTCCTTCTCTGTTGCCTTTGACTTTGGGGAGTCATGAGTTTGGCGAAGACTCCGTTGCCTTGTCTATAAAACAGCTGCTTCCTGAGCTCACCAGCCTCCACGGTGTGGCCTCCACGAGATGAGCGCTGTACCAAGTGTGTCACATGTATTCACTCCTTTCCTTCTAGAACAGCCCAAAGGACCAGGTGCTGTTTTACCCATTTATCAGTGGTGCAACTGGAGCACAGAGAGTAGGTAATCCGCCCACCATCACACCTTGCCAAGGGGCACAGCTGGCATTTGAACTGGGCAATCGGGCTCCCTGGGCCTGTTCCCACAACTGCTTTGTTACCGCACAGCTCCCTGTCCTGATGAGCCTAAGCTGCTTAGCATGTAAATGCTCAAGAAATGTTTGTGGTTCATGCTGATCCTTCCGAATTTCAGTCTCATCTTTTAAGCTGGGGGTGATGCCACCTAATTCATTGGAGACAACAGAGATAAAATACTAAGCTGTGTGCCCGAGGCTGGGGTGCCTGGCTTGTCGTCTCTGGTGTCGGCTGCACCGTAAGTGGATGGACCCCCCGCCCCAAGGACACGAACTCAGGAACCTTCTAGCTTGCACAGAGCTTTGCTCAAGACAGATGCTCAAAAATAGTTTACTCCACTCTCCAAAAACTAGAGAATTCCCAACTGTCTTGTAGAAGCTGTTTTATTTTTTTTGTTGTTGTTTATTTTTTTTTTTAGCTTTAAAAGACTATTTATTAATCTTAAATATTTACAACTCATGGGTTAAAATATATTATTACCAGTGGGCTGTTTTCTGGGAAGAAGTTGTTTTAAAAGAAGGTGTGAAAGAAAGGATACTGAGTGTTGGGGCAGAAATCACAATCAATTCCACCCCCAGTTTCAGTCTCAATTCCAGAAAGAAACTGTCTCCATATGAGCCTTCCAGCAACCTGCTTCATGCTGCTTTCACTGAACCTGTGCATGGGTGTCACTGCCTTTTTCACGCATGACAGCTGTTGCCCTGTTCTCACTTTGCATGTGCAGGTCAATACTGTCTGTCTTTTCCTGCTGGCTGTCCACAGACTGGGGACCTTGTCTATTTACTAACTATCAATGGTGCAATGCCAAGCAGCAGGCTCGAAATGGTTCTTGGCTGATTGAGCAGCTTGGATCCTGCTGGAGTTAGAGGCTGCTAAGTCACTTCAGTCGTGTCCGACTCTGTGCGACCCCATAGACGGCAGCCGACCAGGCTCCCCCATCCCTGGGATTCTCCAGGCAAGAACACGGGAGTGGGTTGCCATTTCCTTCTCTAGTCCTGGTTATGTATCGTCTTGATTTCTTCTCTCTCTACCCCTGTCCGGGGTGAGGCAGCAATTCTGGGTAATTGTGTCTGCTCTGCAGACCAACTTTTCTTTCATGTGGACTGCCCCAGGGTCTAGATGGGGGCGTAGGATAGGTAGTGTCGTGACCGAGAGCATTCAGTGGCCCATCGGTCACCGAACATAGCCACAAACTTCAACTGGGACTTCACATTTTGATCTCCATCCATCCGATACTATGCAGTTCTCAACTGATACTGAATTGGGGTACCGAAGAGAGGGGTGTTATTGACTAATCCACTTAAAAGCCCCGACAGAATGCACGGGAAATGGGTCTGTGGGCTGGTTGGGGAGGGAAAGCCTCTTTTTAGCCAGGAGGTGGTTTCCCAGGGCCCCTGCCAGAGGAAAAGGGAGAAGTGAATTGATAAGCAGGGCGGTAGAGGGTACTGGGGGTGGGGAATGCTGGTGGGGCTCTGGCACGAGACCACCCACGTTCGGATCTGAGCTCTGGCCTTTCCGGCTGTGTAGCTGTGAGCAGGTGAGTTTTTCTTCCTACTCAGTTCTCTCCTCTATAAAACAGGACAGACCAGAGCCCCCGCCCCCAGAGGGGGGAGGCTTGCACAAATGAATTCACATGAAGCACTAGAAAGCACTGCGGGCAGCGTGGACACTGAGACTGCTAGGAAGCCCCGGCAGAGGTGAGCTGTTATTCTCTAGAAAAACAGTCCAGAGAAATGGAGAAAACGAGGTCGCTATCAGACACAGATGTAAATTCTCTTCCTCTGGATGAACGTGGGTAAAATTCAGCAGCATTTAAGAGTCTGGCCTGACACTGCTTAGACGCCCAGTGATGACTCAAGGCCTGAGGGGGGTGAGGATAAAGGGAAGGGCGGGGCCTTGCAGGAGGGAGCCTGAAAGATAAGGCTGGAGATCTCCTTCGGCCGTTCAGGGATACAGCTCAGCTGCCGCATGTGGCACTCCTCAGCTTCTGTTCCTGCTCTCACCTCTTCCTGGAGTAACACCCAACCCAAAGCCCAAGATGCAACATTGAGAAGCGACGGGCAGTGATCCCACCTAGGAGACGGATGAACACACAATTTCCAGAGTGGAGGGCATCTCAGGCCCACGTCCCTCACCCTGCTGCCCCCCAGTGTCCTGTGGGGTCTGCGTGTGTGTGTGCTTCCTGTCTTGGTGCTGTGTTGGTATTGTTTTGATGGATGTAAAAGTAAGACCACCTTGAATAAAGTTGCTGTTTTCTTCTGAAGTCTGTTTGCAGCCTGTTCAATCCTCCAGGGACATTCTGAGCCTAATTCCAAGAATAACTTTGGAAAGTTAATAAAAGACTTCCCAAAACACACTGGCAGAGAGGAATTGCCACAATAGCACACAACCGTATGGGACCAGTAGACTCTTGGCTCGAAGTGAAATCTTGGGTCGTGAGACAAAGATTCCAGAGGAAAACCACTCTGGGAGGAAGAGTGTTTTACAGAGGAGGCTCTAAATAAACCCTCACTCACGCAGTGCAAGTTTTGACCTGGAAGTCTGTGTTTATAGGGGATCAGGGCCCATAGGAAGTCCCCGCAGGTTTCCATTAGGCTGCAAGAAAGTGGATGTTAAATGAGAAGAGGGGGATGGGAGAGAGAAGAGAGGCCAAGTGGAGTGAAAATTACCAAACAAAAAGAGTAAGAAGAGAAGGATGGAAGAGAGTGAGGGCTGGAGCACGAGAATTAGAGTGGCAAGAAGGAATGTTTGATCCTCCACCTTCCTCAAACTTTCTTTTTTAAATCACAGTATATGCATCTTAAAGAGGCAACTTTTTCTTGAGAGACTGAGTTCAAACAGCAAGGATGCTCAGGTCGCTAACACAGCTAACTAACACTAATTATATTGTTCAACACTGTGCTTCTCTTGTTGAGTTACTGCTTATGACCAGGCAGGAAGAAACCTTGCTAATTACCCCATGAGGATGGGGTTGTGTGCCTGGAGGAGGGCAACATCTTTTGCCATAGAGAAAATAAAATGCCCTGTGTGCTGGGCACGGTGCAAAATTCTGGGGATGCAGATGGCCATGAGTGAGACCCAGCACTTGCCTTCATGGTGATTACCAGCTGGAGCAGATGACACATATTAAATGAGCCACTGAGGCTTTTAAAGAGCGAAGTATCCTGTTCATACGTCTATTTTACTAAGATTTCTCAGGCTTGTTGTGGAGAATGCGTTAGAAAAAGGCAGAGTCGGATGCAGGGAGACCGGTTAGGGGTTAGGAAGCTGCTACGGTAGGTCAGGTGACAGATGATGGAGGCCTGGGAGAGAGAGTAGTAAGTGGAGCTAAAAGATATTTGGGGTAGAATGGCATAAACTGGGTGTGGATCAGAGGACAGGGGGGCAGGGGTATTACGGCCAGTTTCAGACTTGACCTACTGGGTAGACAGAGTAAATTTACAGGAATATGGGACCTTAGAAGATCAGCAGTCTGTTGGGAAACAATGAACTCTTTGTTGTGAGGGACACAGTAGATTGAATCACTTGACCTCTATTCTATACTCCTTGCAGTGGCCCAGCCTGAACTCCACAGTCTAGACAGCCAAAAGCTCCATGGTTCAGGTCCATCAATTGGTTAGACCCACTCGTGAGTCTTGAATTCAGAGCAGAGGCTGCAGAGCCCAAAGCATCTATCTGGCTAATGCAAATTCAGCAGCTGTAAGAGCCTCGGAATCAAGTGATTTTGGCCACAGCTGCCTGACAGATGCAGCAGAAGTAAGCTCGTATTTGGGACAGCAGTCTTCTAACACCTCAGCTTCTTGCTGCGGCAAAGATAGCACTTCTCCTAAAGGGTTAAATCTGCAGTATTATTCTGGTGTCATTCCTGGACACCTCTCCTGGAGGCTCTCCTGGAGACTTTGCTAGTCTTCCAAAAATTTTAAAGCATGCAATTTCCTGTAGAAACCCCTTTCTGCTTAAAATGTGTGGAATGCTTCTGCTAGCAGCAACTAAAATTAACGGATACAGAAGCAGTGAGAATGTAGGACCTGCAAGTTATGTAGTTGTGAATACATGGATAACATGCAGATATATGGGTCTGGTGGCTCAGACGGTAAAGAACCTGCCTGCAGTGCAGGAGACAAGGCTTCGGTCCTGGGCTGGGAAGATTCCCTGGAGTAGAGAATGACTACCCACTCCAGTATTCTTGCCTGGAGAATTCCATGGACAGAGAAGCCTGGAGGCCTACAGTCCATGGGGTCACAGGAAGTTGGACATGACTGATCAGCTGAGCATGCATGCGCGCACGTGGGTCTGGAGCTCAGGAGAGAAAACTGGTCTGGTAATTGTGTGTTGCTGGCATACAAGTTGTAATGGGTGCGATCACCCGGAGAAGTGTTGCCTAGAAAGGAGTTGGAAGATGAGAAGAAAGGAGGGCCTAGGACAGAACCTTTGGAAATACCAGTTTTAAAGGGATGGTTAGAAATGTAAGTTGGTCATCGGAGGGAGATGTCCAAAAGGTAGAAAGACCAGGAGGTGTTGGTATCACAGAAGCCAGGGGTGAAAAGTGGGTCTACAGAATGACAGGTGCTGGAGAAGGCCGGGCAAGGGGAGGGCTGGGGTGTCTACTGAATCTGGTCTTTGGTGATCTTGGCAAGGATTTGATTACAGTGTTGGGAATAGGGTTCAAATTAAAAGGACTTGGGGATGTGGGAGAGAGAAAGAAATTGATACTGTGGGAATAGGCAGTCTTTTAAAAGAGGGTTGACTTTCTCTAGGGGTGATATGGGAGTAAGGGAGGGAGTTTTTGTTTTTTGGTTTTTTTAATATGCTTAGTCAAACGAAGTCACTTCCATGATGAAGCATCAGTGAGGTATGTGAAACTGCGATGCATATTTCACCTAAACAATGGGTCTTTCATGTTGGAGAAAGAAGCACATGCTTGATGGTGATGAGCTGAAGTTAGGAGAGAATTACTGAGGGATAAAGAAGAGAATGTCTTCGAACTGTGATGCTGGAGAAGACTCCTGAAAGTCCCTTGGGCAGCAAGGAAACCAAAGCAGTCAATCTGAAGGGAGATCAACCCTGAATATTCATTGGAAGGACTGATGTTGAAGTTGAAGCTCCAGTATTTTGGTCATCTATGTGAACAGATGACTCACTGGAAAAGTCCCTGAAGCCGGGAAAAGATTGAGGGCAGAAGGAGAAGAGGGCATCAGAGGATGAGAGAGCTGGACGACATCACCGATGCAACGCACATGAACTTGGGCAAACTCTGGGAGATGGTGAGGGACAGGGAGGCCTGGCGTGCTGCAGTCCATGCGGTCGCAGAGAGGCGGACACGACTGGGTGACTGAACACAACCAAGGGCAAGGAGGGGCTTCGCAGGTGGTCCCAGTGACAAAGAACCCGCCTGCCAACGCAGGAGACCGAAGAGGTGCAGGTTCGATCCCTGGGCAGAGAAGGGCTTGGCAACTCACTCCAGTATTCTTGCCTGGATAATCCCTGTGAACAGAAGAGCCTGGCAGGCTACAGTCCATAGGGCTGCCAAGAGTCGGACACAACTGAATGCAACTTGGCATGCACGCACACACGCAAAGAAGAGAAGATACATATGTACTTTAATAGTTGTGCAAATACAGGAGTGGGTGGGCTTCCCAGGAAGCACTAGTGGTAAAGAACTTGACTGCCAATGCAGGAGACGTAAGAGGCACAGGTTCAATCCCTGGGTCGGGAAGATCCCCTGGAGGAGGGCATCTTGCCTGGAGAATCCCATGGACAGAGGAGCCTGGTGGGCTACAGTCCAAAGGGTCGCAAAGAGTCGGACATGACGTAGTGATTTAGCACACATGCATGCATGCCATCCTGATGCTGGGATGGTTTTAAGCAGAGAAAGGGGTGCAGGTGGCGGGAGGGCTTCAGACAGAGGAAAGAAGGGACAGAGGGAGGAGGTGCATCAGGAATTAGCTGCTGTGAGCAGGAAGCCCAGGACTTGCCTTGATGGCATTTACTCTCTTTGTGCAATAATAGACAACGTTCTCTTTGGGGGGATTGAGTTGGTGATGGACAGGGAGGCCTGGCGTGCTGTGATTCATGGGGTCGCAAAGAGTCGGTCACGACTGAGCAACTGCACTGAACTGAACTGATGGGGTGCTGAGGACTGGAGATTTCTGGACAATGAATAAGGCTTTAATGGTCATCCTGTAGAATGAAAGAGCAAGCTCACTAGCTTTCCGTCACTGTCAGGAGCCTGTTTGGGTTTAATAACAAGGAACTGATGAATCAATCCATCCAAGCGAGATTGGTTCTAAATACAGCCCTTCTGTCCATGATACAGACAGAATCAGAGGGAAGCGAGGAGAGAGTCACCCAGCAGACAGGGTCAGACACGCTGCTAAATGGGTTGTTGGGTAGGGGAGCAGGAATGTGGGTGGATCGAGGCCGGAGCGGGATGGATTTCACCGGAGTGAAATCTCACCCTGGAGTCACGTCTTGTCTGCCAGGAGGAGAAAGCCACTTGCTTTTCCTAGTGAGCAAAGGCTGAGCTTGCATGAACATCTCTAGAGAGAAATGTGTTTGTACATTAGGCTGGTAATTAAAGGCTTCTAATAAACCAAGTCTCATTACTCAGCTTAAGGAGCTGCCTAGAGAGCGTCTGACATGGTGTCAAGTGTCGGCTTGGCACAGAGCTGAGCTGGAAGGGGACCAGCCCTGGGGGTAGGGCACGGGCTGGGAGCTCGCGGAGACCTGCCTGCTAGGGCACCCCTGCACCAGGCTGCACTGATGGGAAACAAGCAGATCCTTACACTGCTCAGGCTTCCTTGTTCTCTTTTCCAAATATTGAAACAGGCTGTAAAGCACAGGGCCATGTCAGCTGCCTGATTCAGTGAACATTACAATGGTTAATTGTTGAGACCTCAATTGTTGTCGGGAACCCCATGCAGGTTACACTTTCTCAGCTGTGAGGACGGCTGCTGCCAGCCATTCTTCCCTAGCTGGCAGGCGAGTCTTGTTAGCATCAAAGTTCAGATAAGGTAACACCATCAGTTGCTTCTCCACAAAATAGAGCCTGTGGTTCGCACTTCACAAATGTTTGTGTAATTAAATACTTTCACTGGGGCAAAGGGATAATAATACCTTGGTTCTGTAAAATACTTTCTAGTTTGCAAAGCACTCTTCACTCCTATCATCTTATCCCCTCTTTGCTGTCGAGTGTTATTTCTTATCTAGAGTAGGGATAGTATTAATATTATCCACCACCTACCACCACAATGCTGCTGCTGCTGCTAAGTCACTTCAGTCGTGTCCGACTCTGTGTGACCCCATAGACAGAAGCCCACCAGGCTCCCCCTTCCCTGGGATTCTCCAGGCAAGAACACTGGAGTGGGTTGCCAACCACCACAATAGCTGCTAACTTTTCTGGACAGCTTTCTAAGTACTGGGCACTGTTTTACGTGCATTACAAGCTACATGGTCAGTGGCAATAGGGAAGCCAAAGAAGGAAAAAGACTATGGCTTTGTTGTACACAGATGACATTTTATATGTTAGTCAGGGGGACCCCAGGGCGGCATGCATTTTCACACAGTTCCTTGTTAGGAAAAACCTTGCTTCCTACAACTAATTTCAATATTCCTCATCATTCTCTCTATGGCTTTCAAGATGGTCCATGACATAGGTCCTTCTCCATATTATTCTGAACAAGTCAACTCACTCTAATGAATAAGAAGAGCTAACACATACGGGACACATCTCTGAGCTAGGCTCTGATGTAAGCAGTTTCTAGGCATCCTTTTATCTCATCCTCATCAGTACCCCATGAGGTGGGTAGAATGACGAGCCTTGTTTTCAGATTAGACAACTGAGGCATCAGGAGGTTACCTGACGTGCCCTCGGTCACTCAGAGAGCCTCGGGCGGGGAGACTGAAACCAGGTGGTCTGGCTGCAGCACCCACACTCTTGGTCCCCACACTGACCACACGGTTGATGGACCAGTGCGCTCCTTTCAGTCAAGCTTGGCCCCAGCTTGAGGAACATGGCTTGCTGAGCCAAGACGAAACTTATTTGCTCTTAGCAGAGGTCAACTGACTGCCTGAAGAAGCTACTTCTCAGTCTTCAATGTCCAAGTCCATTGCTGTTCTTGCTGGGTCATGTTGTCACAAGTCTCAGAAAAACCGGAACACCAAAATATATTGCAAGAGGCAGGGAGCAAGAGGTTTTTATTTTTGTTTTAAATTAGATTTTTGCAAGTTGGAGGGCCACCAATTAAAACTCTTTTTTTTTTTTTCCCACTTTCCTCCAAAGAAATGCTTATTTCTCTGATCTAGAAGGGAAGAAACCACAAGAAGCTGTAACTTGTGCGGCCCTCCTGCCCTACCTGTTGGCCAGCTGTTCTTTGGATGTGAGTGTCCTGACTCCTGGGGGCAGAGCCCTCTTTTCCACGCTTTACTCCACTGCCTGCCCACAGCCCCAGCTGCTTGAGCTTCCTGGGGGAGCTGGTTTGGGGTGTGGGTGGACCCAGAAGTAAGGTCAGGCACCTGCTCCTAGGCTTTCACTTGGGAGCCCTCCTGACCACCCGAATCATTCATCAGGAAGGGCAGGGCTCCTTTTATTTGGAATAATAGAGTGAGAAGCACCATCACACGTGTAGTACATGCAACGGGGTGAACGTTTTCCCTCTGCCAGCAGAGCTTGAGACAGTTCTCACACTGTGAAAATGGCGCTCAGCCTGCAAACTCCTGGCTTGCGCCCCTGGACATGGAATTAGTGGCTTGTAAAAGCAGAACATTCCTGAAATCACCCTTGAGAAAGCATCACTCACCATCTTATGGGCTACAGCTTTCATCTTGCCTGCCTGCCTCTCTGTAGCTTTATTTGTTCTTTGTTTTTTTTTTTTTTGTCACAGCTTCTTACCAGTTTTAAAACGTGCCTAGAAGTGGAAAAGGGTTTTGCCTTATAAAAGACTGTCAGCATCGTCAAAGGTGACCTTCAGTGTCCATGCAAACAGAACTGAAACAGCGGGCCACACTCACTTCTCAGTGCTTTTCAGGGCTTAGTAAGTTAGGCCAGCATAACCCCCTGGTGCCATACTCCACAAATGCTGAGCATTTTCAGATGATCATACATGATGTGGTTGCTAAGGACACAGCTTCTCTGAGACTTGAAATGTCACAATTATTTAAACAGTCCTGAGAAAATGACCCTGAAATCACAGGTACTGAGAAGAAGTCCATTTCTCCTCCACTTTGTAAAGCTCCCAGTATGTATATACACACACACATGCACACGTGTGCTAAGCCGCTTCAGTCGTGTCTGACTCTCTGCGATCTCATGAACTGCAGCACACCAGGCTTCCCTGTCCATCACTATCTCCCCGAGTTTGCCCAAACTCATGTCTATTGAGTCAGTGATGCCATCCAACCATCTCATCCTCTGTCACCCCCTTAAATCCAGATGCCCAGGCCCCATCCCCAGACCACTTGAGTCAAAATCTCGGAGACTTGGGAAGCAGGAAGTACTTTCTGAAAGCCCCCTCAACTGATTGTAATGTGAAGCCAAGGTAAGAATCACTGCTTTGATCCTCAAAGCGTGGGCCCCAAACTAGCTGCATCAGCATCACTGGGGAACTTAATTAGAAATTCAGATTCCCAGGCCCCACCGTGAACCTACTGAATCAGAAACTGTGGAGATGGGCCGCAGCAATCAGTTTTAATGAGCCTTCTAGGTGTCCATACTAAAGGAAATCAGTCCTGGGTGTTCACCGGAAGGACTGATGCTGAAGCTGAAACTCCAATACTTTGGCCACCTGATGCGAAGAGCTGACTCATTTGAAAAGACCCTGACGCTGGGAAAGATTGAAGGCGGAAGGAGAAGGGGACGACAGAGGATGTGATGGTTGGATGGCATCACTGACTCAATGGACATGAGTTTGAGTGAACTCCAGGAGTTGGTGATGGACAGGGAGGCCTGGTGTGCTGCAGTCCGTGGGGTCGCAAAGAATTGGACACAACTGAACTGAACTGAACTAGGTGATTCTCTGCATGGTACAGTTTGAGAACCAGTTTAGACGACAAGGTAGTATTTTTGCAAAATCCACTGAGATACTTAAGCTGTTAACTGCTACCTCTAATTTCCTTGTCTGCAGCAAAACCCAATTCCTTCTTTATGATGATTCTCATCTTGGCTCATCTGAGATGAACACAAAAGATACACCTGAGGCCTGACTGTTATTTCTGGATTGGGAACCAACAAAACAAAATACTCTTACACATGGAGACAAATTCTTTGGTCTCCTATAATTAAGGCATCTGTTTTAGTATTGTTTTATAAGAAGCAGGTTTCTAGTCTTTACTTATTGTTTATCTATCAAGCTTGGTGCAGCCAGAAAAAAATTATGCCCCAAACAGGTTTAATTAGAGAAATGTGGTTGGAGTTCCCTAGGGAAATCTATGATATTGTAGGAAGATGTGTTTGTGGTGCAGAGCAGACAGCTGAAATTCACTCTGAGAGAGTCCAGTTGAGGCAGCCACCGGAGGAGGGAGAAGAGGGAAGGAGGAAAGAAGGGGGTGATCAGTAGTAATTTGAGTCAAGAGTTATGAAAGCAAAGATGACTTGTTCTCCAATCTTGAGAGTTACTGAAATTTCAGGATCCGAGACCTTCTGCCTCAAGAGTTACTGAGGGGCACAAATGGGTGATTTTGAATTGGGGAAGTTCAAAGACCTTCTCCTACTCATGACTCGTCCCCTCTCATTTATAGAACTAAATCACAGAAACAGCTTTTATTAATTCCTACAGTTTGGATATCCAGAATGTTATGTTTTTCTTTGAAGTAAAAATCAAAGAATACTAGGTGGTGAATTGACACTTATCCAGACAATTATATCTATTAGGTATGAAAAAAGTGAAGGTGTTAGTCACTCAGTCATGTCCAACTCTTTGTGACCCCTTTGACTGTAGCCCACCAGGCTCCTCTGTCCATGGGATTCTCCAGGCAAGAAAACTGGAGTGGGTTGCTGTACCCTCCTCCAGGGATCGAACCTATGTCTCTTATTTCTCCTGCATTGGTAGGCAGGTTCTTTACCACTAGCGCCACCTGGGAAGCTCATCTATTATGTATTTTAAGCCTCAAAAGAACACTTAGGAGAATATTGTTGGCCCATTTTTCCAAATTAGAAAACTGAGAGAGACCCTAAGCAAGTAACCTAGTCATTAAATGATAGAGCCAAGATTCTAATCCAGGTCTGTCCAGCCCTAAATCCTTTGTTTGCTTCCTTGGTCTGGAAGGATATTAACTGCAGCCTAGAGCTGTGCCCCCAGCTGACAGGTCTACATTCAACTGCAAACAAAAAGATGAGCCCAGAGCTTCACTCTTACAGGTGGACATTATTGAAGGCCACTCTGTATGGTGTTTCTATACATCTTGTGACCTTTTCTATCCCAGAAGGACGCTGGCTTAGCAAAGATCTCTTTAACCTGGTTCTATTTCTGACACACACCCTGACCTTACTCCTCTCCCAGGAGCAGAGTTCAGTCACTGGAGCTGGCAGAGCTGTGATTGCACCAGCTTCACCCTCCTCTCAGCTCCATCCTTTTCAGATCCTCTTGGGCCCTGAGGGAACCCATGAACACCAGACTCTTGCTCAACCTGTGGGACTGGACTGAACGGTTAAGTAAGATTTCCCATGTAAGATTTCATTGCTGCTGACTCAAAATGGATCTTGATTGTTTTTCTTAGGAAAAATCCTCGGAGGCAAAGGCAAAGGGGAGGAGGGCGAGCACGCTAAAGGAAGAAGAGGGGTGAGGCGGTGGGGATACAGTTACCCTGGACTTTTTCATCTTGACTCCTCCAACTCAACATCCGGGAGGTTCCCTCTGCATCATCCACAGGGTGAGAAAGTCTGGGCCCTTCTGAGATGGGGTGGGTGTGTGGGGATGGGTGCGGCTAGCTGTTTGCAAACTATTCTGCTAAAATTTCTAAGGATTAGAAGAGTTGTTAGAATTGAGGAAAGTCTATTACAGCACTTCACATGCATTAACGCACATATTTACCAATCACCTGGGTTCTTGTTAAAATGCAGACTCTTGTTCAGTCCCTCTGGCCAGGTTCAGACCCAACATTTTGCGTTTCCAACAAGCTTCCAGAGGACGTGGCACTGCTGGTCCGTGAACCACACTATGACTAGCAAGGGCATATCATATCTGAGTAAGCTATAATTGCTGGAGTCACTGTTAGGACCATGGCCACTATTATGGACTAAATGTTTGTGTCCCCCCCACCAAATTCATACGTCTAACTGCAGGTGTGGCTTCAGATGGGGCCACTAGGGAAGTAACTAAGATAACTGAATCATTTTGTTGTATACCTGAAACTAACACAACACTGTAAATCAACTCTACTCCAATATAAAATGAAAATTAAAAAAAAAGAGATGAATCATAAGGGGCCCTGATCCAATAGGATTGGTGTCCTTTTGGGAAGAGATCAGTGTTCTTCCTCTCTGTCCCTCTGTTCCTCTCTCCCCATCCCACGCCCTCCCCTGCCCCGCGCCCACTAACTCAATCCCAGAGGAGAGGCCACGTGAGAACACGACAGGAAGGCAGCCGTCGACAAATGAGTAAGAGCACTCTCACCAGAAACCGACCATGCCGGCACGCTGACCTTGAACGCTCTGCCTCCAGAGCTGCGAGGAAATAAATGTGTGTTGTCTCAGCCCCTCAGTCTGCAGTACGTTGTTACAGCGATTGGAGTGGATGAATGCAGCTGCTATGGTGTCTGCTCCAGACATTAAGGAGTTCGGGAGAACCAGATACTCTTGTGCCCTCGGACTTGCTGTGTTTAGTTGCTCAGTCGTGTCTGACTCTTTGCAACCCCGTGGATTGTAGCCCGCCAGGCTCCTCTGTCCTTGGGGATTCTCCAGGCAAGAATACTGGAGTTGGTTGCCATGCCCTCCTCCAGGGGATATTCCCAGCCCAGGGATCAAACCCAGGTTTCCTGTGTTGCAGGTGGATTTTTTACCATCTGAGCCACCAGGAAAGCTCTAGGAATTCACAAGGGACAATCTCTAAACCCAGACAAGCTGGCTGCTCCCTCTACTATACTTTTCTACACTCTGATGCTTCAAGTCACAATTTCATTAGTCAGTGTATATCAACCTTAGCTGCACACAGGTATAATCTGAGAGCTTTAAAACACTAGCCATGCCTGAGTCTTACCCACCCAGGATGCCAATTTAATTGGTCTGGTGTGTGGCCTGGGCATCAGGATTTTTTAAAGCTTCCCAACAGATTCATTCTGAGATCGAGAGCCACAGTTTCCAGTAAACACTTTAGGTCCAAGAAAGGGGTTAATATCAGCCTCAGCTCTAGGGGAAAAGAGTAAAGCACTCTCTATGTGGGTGTGGGTATGTGAAGGGATTGGCAACAGCAGGAAAGGGCAGAGGAACTGAAGCCGTCACTCCAGAGTTGCAAAAGGAACAGGAAATGGTCAAGTTAATTTCCTGCAAAAGTTCTGATCTGCTGCAGAGGTCCTACCCCCTCTATGAAAGGTTAAAGATCTTCAGAACCAGTCTGTGGAATGTGTCCATTCAATTCAGTGAGAAGTGAAGCCCTGCTGGGTAATTTCAAACCCTGTTCCTCAAGAAGGCTCCGCAGATGTCAGTGTCAGCCTCCTGATCAACACAAATCTCCTCTTCTGCTTTCTTCTGGCATAAGCTCCAATGTCCCCTAAAAGTGCCAAGCTGCACTTAAACTATTTCAGTAGACAGGGCCTCACAAGGGATAAGACTTCTCTTCTACTTCTCCTTGGAGCTCCCTGAGTTCACCACAGTCAGACGGCCCTCTGAGAGCAATTTTGAACTGAGACACTAAAGGGAAAACAGAAACAAATGATATGATCTCTTCTTCCTTCATTTGTTCATTTAGTTTGTATTTACAGTTACCAGTGTTGAGTTACATTGCTTCCACCGTGTCACACTGCACTTCACTGATTCTGGAACGAAGTTAACTGCTCTGTGGCTGGGTTGCATTTTCATCCATAACCTGAGGATGGATGATTCAGGTTATGTATGGCGAATCACCCACTGGTGATTCAGTCACCATTTACTTGTTGATTTAACTGATTGACAATCTCAGAGGTGTCATGACTGTGTTTACTGTGCTGGATGAAGCAGTACATTTAGGTAGTAGGCGTGTCTAGGAGTTGGATCAAAGACTTAACGGAGGCAAATGTCTCTAATTTAAAGGTGCTTTGTCTTGTATGTGGTGGGAAAGAACATTGCATATCCTATATCAGATATAGAGAAAACATTAAACACATTGTATCTCTTTTAATTCTTACAGTAACCCTATGAGAATAGACATTATTATAATTTCATTTTATAGATGAGGGAACTGAGGTTCTAAGACATTCAGTAGTTTCTTTGCCCAAGGTCTTTGCAGTATTAGAACTGGGATTTATGGTCTGGGCATTACATTCCACTGCTCCCAGGAAAAGTCTGATCATTTCCATTTTATGGAGGAAGGAATTACACTCAGTCCAGTTAAGCTGCGGGAGGTTTCCAAACAGGAAGCTAACAGCTTGCTCAGCTGCCATACATCTTTCCACTGTCTTCTTTTTTTTTTTTTTCTCCAAAACAGTCATGAGCCTCATCATTGATGGAAAGTATCTCACCGTTTATGGGATCCAATAGGGCTGATGGGTTGGTTACTGGAATTTCTAGTCATTATTAGGCTCTAGGATAGAGACTTTTCTTTTATTCCTTCAGAGATCTTTTTAGGAAGCAGTTAAACAAGCCTGAAATTACATGTGAAATCAAATGACTTAAAATTTTTTTTAAAGCTGTATTTTTTATTTCTCTATCTTTTATTTTTACATTTTCTTGGCAGTGCTATGCACAACTTGCAGGATCTTATTCCCCTGACTAGGGGTCAAACCCAGGCCCCCTACAGTGGAAGTGCAGAGACCTAACTACTGGACTGCCAGGGAATTCCCCTCACCTCTCTCTCGGCAGTAAAATATAAATGCCAGTCCTTTCCCCTTTCCTGCAGTTAACCGCACCTTCTCATTAACCTCTGGTGCCAGCTTCACAGTGATTCATCTTAACACGTGAATGGTTAGAATTCTACAGCAGTGGTCCCCAACCTTCCTGGCACCAGGGACCAGAAGATTCATGGAAGAGAAATTTTCCAAGGGATGGGGTAGAGGGTGGAGATGGTTTCGGGATGATTTGAGTGCATTACATTTATTGTGCACTTTATTTCTATTATTATTATATCAACTCCAACTCAGAAAGTTGCTCGGTCGTGTCAGACTCTTTGCGTCCCCATAGACTGTAGACTGCCAGGCTCCTCTGTCCATGGAGATTCTCCAGATAAGAATACTGGAGTGGATTGTCATTTCCTTCTCCAGGGGATCTTCCTGATCCAGGGATCGAACCCTGGACTCCTACTTTGCAGGCAGACTCTTTACCCTCTGAGCCACCGAGGGAAGCCCCTTATTTCTCTTATTATTATTATATCAACTCCAACTCAGATCATAGGGCATTAGATCCCAGAGGTTGGGGATCCCTGTTCTATAGTATCTCATCAACATTTCTATTTAAGAACATAATGAAAGTGCAGCTGTCTTAAAGTTACACAGATTAGAATAGGATGGGATCCTTTATCACTATGGAGGCCTCTGTAACCCAATTCACTGGAAGATTCTTGGTTGGGTTTATCCAGTGGGTGGGACGGGTTTCATACTGGCATCTCTGACAGGTCTTCCCTGAACCATTGTTCTTGTTATATCTGTGACAAGGTCACTGAAGGTTAGGCTTGTAGGTTGGATCAAGTTGTTCTGAATTAAGATCAAATTTTGGCCTCATCAGTGAGACTATATGTTCCATCAGTAGGTAAGAGTAGGTGGAGTTGGTACTTACTGTTTAATAGACCCCACTAAGGCCCCAGAGGCCTCAAAATACCTTTCCTTTCATATCACTTTGGCTCATCTTGCCCATCGTCTCTGGGCTGAAATTATTCCAATTACCTATTTTTATGATCGATCTCAGAGTTTCAGTCACAGGATTTCACTTTTTTCTCCAAAATATAAAGATGCATATGTTATGTTGAGAGGTCTTGAGGAAATTGTCAAGGTTTCTTCTATTAATATTTAGAAGAAATACTAACAGGCATAATTTTAGACAGTGTTAGGATTTGAACTGCATTTCCCTCCCCCACCTCCTTCCTGGAAAATAGGTTGAAGTTGTAATCCCTGGTACCTGTGTCTAGCACCTTATTTGGGAATAGGGTTATTGTGGATGTAATTAAGATAAGATGAGGTCACACTGGAGTAGATGGGTCCTAATCTGCTGTTTTTGTTTAGTCACAAAGTTGTGTCTGACTCTTTTGGGACCCCATGGACTGTAGCCCAGCAGGCTCCTCTGTCCGTGGGATTTCCCAGGCAAGAATA
The DNA here is from genome assembly GCF_049115385.1 of Moschus berezovskii. Lineage (NCBI taxonomy): Eukaryota > Metazoa > Chordata > Mammalia > Artiodactyla > Moschidae > Moschus > Moschus berezovskii. Next base: position 52,150,339 of record NC_142482.1, on the reverse strand, counting down.
CTGGAGTGGGTTGCCATTTCCTTCTCCAGGGGATCTTCCCCACCCAGGGATCAAATCTGAGTCTCCTACTTGGCAGATGGATTCTTTACCACTGAGCCACCAGAAGTCCCATCTAATATGACTGGTGTCCTTGTAGGAAGAGGAGAGGAGACACAGAGACACAGGAAGAAGCAACACATGTGCGGACAGAGGCAGAGGCCACAGTGATGTGTCTATAAGCCAGGGCATGTCAAGGGCTGCTAGCAGCACCAGAAGCTGAGAGAAAGGCCTGGATCAGATCCTCCCCTAGAGCCTTCAGAGAGCGTATGGCCCTGCCAATACTTTATTTTCGGACTTCTGGCCTCCAGAACGATGAAAGAATCAATTTCTGTTGTGTGAACCACCAGGTTGTAGTTATTTAAGGTAATCCTAGGAAACAAGTACAGGTAGGAAGGAGAGGCCTGCCTTGATGTAGGGGCAGTGAGTTTCCGTGGAACCAGAAAGCAGGGCACCCTCTCCCCTGATGGCTATGGATCAGAGGCAGGAGCCACCAATAGCTCTGTGTGTGTAAATTTTCAGGCCTGGGGTTCATTCCTCCAGGGAGACATTCCTGCAAGCCAACAGAGTTCTGCTAAGCCTCTGGACATCACGGTCAGGAGGAGCCCGAGATTCCTGAGCAGAGCCATGAAGTCTACAAAGGATCAGGTGCTTGGTCAGGTGCCTGAAGAAAGACGAGATGGCCCAGCTTTACCTATTGCACAACTGAGCCCAGGGCCATTTCCCTAACAGGAGACAGAGCAGGCCGGCTCTTCTTTTTGCAAAAGCACGGAGTTAATCTTAATCATCCCAGTGCCTGAGCCTTGCCTATTTGATCTTAGGGAGAACTTATGTTCTCCATTCTGATTTTCCATCTCCAACACTACCTATCTTTGTATTTATGACCTGTCAGAAACATGATTCAGGAAGCCAACTTAGATAACGTTTGTCTCCTAATTTTACTGAAGTGAAGTGAAGTCGCTCAGTTGTGTACGACTCTTTGTGACCCCATGGACTATAGCCCACCAGGCTCCTTGGTCCTGGCATGAATACTGGAGTGGGTTGCCATTTCCTTCTCCAGGGGATCTTCCCGATCCAGGGATCGAACCCAGGTCTCCTGCATTGTAGGCAGACGCTTTACCATCTGAGCTACCAGGGAAGCCCCAAGGTGCCCAATAAATGTTGGTTAAGACGTTTTTCTTTTTCATCCGGAAACAGATGTCCTTTGAATCCCATCAGGACTTGGGCAGGTCTTCTTCCATCTGCTGAGAGCTAACTGGAGAACCCCTCTCCAGGGACTGCCTCTGCCTGAAGCAGGCTGCCTTGCTCAGTTATTTACTGAGTGGTCTATGCAGGAGTACAAAGGCTTGCCTCCAGTCAGCACATCTCTGAAGATCATCCCAGCTCTGGGGCTCCCCATACGATTGGTGGAGGCTTTCAACGCAGCTGCCTCACTGTTTGACTTCTCCTTCTGTCCAGGTCTGCTGCCCTTATCTCATACTGGTCTTGTTCCTGAGAGTACTCTCCACTGAATACCCCTGACACAGAAATCTCAGTGTGTTTTCCAGGGAACCTGATCTAAGATATTTCAACTTAGAGAGAAGAGCAATATATTGACCACGTTTACAGGTATCGATTTGGAATCTGGAATGCGTATAGCATCGCCAGGAAAATAAAATGCTACCGTGTCTCTGCATTGTCTCTGTCCCCAGCCTAAAGGCTGGGTCATGAAGGTTCCACGGCTTCCTAGGGGCTTATGAGTTCTGAGCACAGTGAAGCTGCTTAGTGTTCACGGAATAGGCAATGGATGAGTGTTCATGGAATTCAGCTTGGTCCTGGGATGAGCTAAATTGGTCTTGCAGAATTTTTCTCTCTTTGTGATGAGAAGAGTCATCTTTGGAGGGTGTATTAGTTCCCTAGGGCTGTTGTAACAGGAACAGTCTGGGTGGCTTAAACAATGAAAATGTATTGTCTTACAGTTCTGCAGGTCAGAAGTCTGAAATCAGGATGTCAGCAGACCCCTGATTCCTCTGAAGGACTTGGGAACCTCTCCTGAGAGGTTCCATGCCTCTCCTCTGGTCGTTTTGCTGGCAATCATTGGCATTCCTTGACCTATAGACACATAACCCTAATCTCTGCCTGTAGTGTTCCTCAGATATGTCCAAATTTCCCAATAATAAGGACACCAGATATTGAAATAAGGGTCTATCTTACCCTTATCCCAGTACAACCTCACCTTAACTGATTATATCTTCAATGGCCTTATTTTCAAATAAGGTCAAATTCTGAGGTCCTGGGCCTTAGGACTTTAGCATATGAATTTGGGAAGAGAGATAATTCAATCATTTTCTTGGAGGTTCTATTTCGATTCTGGGATTCCAGAATGTCCAACATGCCCTTTGTTAGAAGCACTGGGGCTGCAGAAGGGCCACAGGAAAGAAAGTGTGACCTGTACTGAAAAGCCCCTGAGGCCTGAGGTCTGGCTGGGTTCGAAACAGATTTTGTACATTTGATTGGGGAATGCAAACAACATAAAAGATGCACCATCCAACCTAGATATTGTTGTACTGAGTGAAGTAAGTCAGACAGATAAGGAAAAATATCGTATGGCATCCGTTATATGTAGACTCTAAAAGAAAATGATGCAAATGAACTTACTTACAAAAGAGAAAGAGACTTAGAGAACAAACTTATGGTTGCCTGTACACACTGCTATATTTATAACGGATAACCAACAAGGACATACTGGATAGCACAGGGAACTCTGCTCAACATTATGTGGCAGCCTGGATGGGAGGGGTTTTGGGGGAGAATGGATACATGTGTATACACACACACACACACACATATATATATATACACTGATTGTTCACCTGAAACTATTCCATTTTTAATCAGCTATACCCCAATACAAAATTAAAACTTAAAATGTTTTTTTTATAAGATACCCCATCCTTTAATTGATGCAATCACTTCACCCTCAAGGAAAGGAGTATAAGTCCTTACTCCTTAAGGGTTGGCTGCACATACTGCTTTTCTTCTAACGTGCACTGTGTGGAACAAAGAAAAAGTAACTTTTCAGTCAAGAAACCTGACGTGCACCACCCCAGCAAGGTGATCCACGTCAACATCAACAGTGCTAAGGGATGTCGCTCCAAAGTACCAGGACATGATACAACGAAAACGGAGCTTCACCTCTATGATCTTTCTCCCCCAAACACATAGCCACAGTCTAACAATGAGAAAGGCATCAGAATACCCCAACTGGGGAACAAGCTATAGGTTACACGACCAGTACTCCTCAAAAATCAAGATAATATAAAATAGGAAAAGCTTGAGAAACTCACAGCCAAAAGAAGCCGAAGGCGAGAGGATGATTAAGTGTAATATGGTGTCCTGGAAGGGATCATGGAACAGAATAAAAGGGATCAGGTAAAAACTAAGGAAATGTGTGAAGAGGAACTAAAAAGCCTCTTGATGAAAGTGAAAGAGGAGAGTGAAAAAGTTGGCTTGAAGTTCAACATTCAGAAAACAAAGATCATGGCATCTGGTCCCATCACTTCATGGGAAATAGATGGGAAAACAGTGGAAACAGTGTCAGACTTTATTTTTTGGGGCTCCAAAATCACTGCAGATGCTGATTGCAGCCATGAAATTAAAAGACGCTTACTCCTTGGAAGGAAAGTTATGACCTACCTAGACAGCATATCAAAAAGCAGAGACATTACTTTGCCAACCAAGGCCTGTCTAGTCAAGGCTGTGGTTTTTCCCGTGGTCATGTATGGATGTGAGAGTTGGACTGTGAAGAAAGCTGATCGCCGAAGAATTGATGCTTTTGAACTGTGGTGTTGGAGAAGACTCTTGAGAGTCCCTTGTACTGCAAGGAGATCCAACCAGTCCATTCTAAAGGAGATCAATCCTGGGTGTTCATTGGAAGGAATGATGCTAAAGCTGAAACTGAATACTTTGGCCACCTCATGCGAAGAGTTGACTCATTGGAAAAGACTCTGATGCTGGGAGGGATTGGGGGCGGGAGGAGAAGGGGACGACAGAGAATGAGATGGCTGGATGGCATCACCGATTTGATGGACATGGGTTTGAATGAATTCCAGGAGTTGGTGATGGACAGGGAGGCCTGGCGTGCTGTGATTCATGGGGTCGCAAAGAGTCGGACACGACTGAGTGACTGAACTGAACTGAAGGAAATGTGAGTGAATTATGGACTTTAGTTACTATTAATGTATCACTACTGATTCATTAATGACAACAAACGTACCATGTTAATGTAAGGGGTTCATGCAAAACTGGATAAGGGGTATGTGCAAACTCTATTTTCACAATTTTTCTGTGAAACTTCTAAATAAAACTTCTTAATCTTCTAAAATAAAAACTTTCTTGAAATTGAATTTTAAAAGTGCAATCCTAAACTTCTAGTTGGAAAATAAATAAGTTCTAGGAATATAGTTGTAACATAATGACTACAGTTAATTACTGCTGTCCTTTCTATATGAAAATTTTTAAAAAAGTAAATCCTGAGTTTTCATCACAGGGAAAAAATTATCTTTTTCTTTTTTATTGTATCTGTAAGAGATGATGGAGGACTTCCCTGGAGGCTCAGTGGTAAAGAACCCACCTACCAATGTAGGACACTCAGGTTCATCCCTGGGTCAGGAAGATTCCCTGGAGGAGGACATGACAACTCACTCCAGTATTCTTGCCTGGGAAATCCCACGGACAGAGAAGCCTGGAAGATCCCAGTCAATAGGGTCACAAAAGAGTCGGACACAACTTAGCGACTAAACAACTACCTTAAAAACTAGATAATTTGCATTTCAAAAACGTTAATAAACTTTTTCTTCTTTTTTCCTAGCAAACAGTTTTGTCTCACAGTTACTCAAAAACAGAAAGCAGGTAAAAGGTTGTTTAATTCTCAGAAATATTTAGAAGCAATCAGGGGCACTGACCAATCAGACCATTGGTGGAGGTGAATAATCAATCAGGGACTCATTGGTCAAATATTATCTCTGTTTATTCCACCCTCATCTCTACTTAACCAGAGAACTAAAACGAAAGGCTATGGAGGGAAAAGAAACAAATGTGATTCTTCTTGCTTTGAGTCACGACTGGACTGAGGGCCCTGGGAGACAGAACCTGAGGTTCTAGCAGCTGTTTGGCCCCTTCAGCAGATGGGAAGAGTAGGTGTGACCCCAGAACTTTGAGAAGAAAGTGAGACGGGAGTTATTCCACCTTGAATTAATTTGCTCCAAGTTTTATCCACTTAGATTATAATCTGTGCCCCTCTGATGCTTTCAGGAAGTTGTTGCTTCTGGGAAACATGTCAGAGGCTCCCCTTGACTCTGTAACCGAATCAAGACTGAATCCACAGATTTAATCTGTTCCCGTCTCCAGCATGACACGAGAATAAAGGGGTCCAGAGTCCAGGTCTTTCATTTTTTTTAACCTGGATCCTGAGAACCAAAGAACAAACCTGCCCAGGTTTATCTTCCTCCATTGCTGGTCAATTGTTTTGACCTTTGACCTTGCATCTGGCCAAGAGTCCACGGGGCAACTCTAGATTTGCCCTGTGGAACAAATATTGATTTAACCTTTTGGGTCTCCTGACACTATTGAGAAATCCATTCCATCAGAAACTAAGTTGTTAAAAGAAAAAGAAATTTGTTTTTGTTTGCTGTCTGTTGTTCAAAGAGTATTTATAGGAAATGGCAACATTACCCTTCCACAAGACTCATTCCATGTTACTACTTTTACAAACTATGAGTGGAGAAAAGATATTCTTTGTTTTAGAAAGAAGTTTCTAATACCCTATTCTCTATTCCTCTTTTTCAGTTTTCTGCTACATGCTTAAGAATGTCCATTAATTTTGCTATAAAATATTTACAATAAATAATTTTGTAGACATAGTGCCTTTCTTCTCATGATTTCAAATAATTTTTAAAAAGTGAATCACAGGGATTACTTGGTGATCCAGTGGTTAGGACTTCGCCTTCCAGGGCAGGGGTTGAGGGTTCTATCCCTGATCAGGAAGCTAATATCCCACATGCCTCTCAGACAAAATAAAAAACATAAAACAGAAGCAATGTTGTAACAAATTCAATAAAGACTTTTAAAATGGTCCATATTAAAAAAAAAATCTTAAAAAAAATAGAACCATATACAAGCACAGGCTTGTTTGGCTCATTTTCTTTTTTCTTTCAGTCTTTAAAAACTGTTTGATAAACTAAAAACATGTTTCCAGCACTAAATATCTTTAAAAGTTTAAAGGCCAAAACAAAATATGATAGCACAATAAGCAAATGAAATATTTATTTCAAATAAACACATCATACTTTGTGGTTTTCATTGTGATCTGCATAAGTTATTTAACTGCATTTTCCAATATTTTTGAAGTCTGAATGTATCTACTGACTAAAGTTAATTCTGTTAAATGTTGTTTTCCCAAAATTTTTCTTTTGTAGTTTCTAATTTGGTTTAATTTGGAGAAAGAACATTTGCTGTAGCTAGAACGACAATGGAAGACCAGAATTTTCGTAAAGCTTGTGTATATACTACTTTATTTTATAATAAATATTTCAACAATTCATATATACTTATAATGTTTTTACTATCACTTGTTAATGAGTTTATGCAAAACAGTAATACTTTCGTAAATGATTCATTATTCACTTGAAAATTCTTGTGCCTTTTGTTTATCATAATGAATTGTTTAAATAAGTACTTTACTGAAAACAAATTCAACTGAAGAATAGCTTTGCTTATTTTGAGTTGCATGTTACAAAATTGCCATGATGCTGACTTGATGAAAATTTTACTCTTCTGATTATTTTTTAAATTAGGAAAGCAATATTTGCTCATGTTTTTTAGAAGGTTTAAACAGCTCCCCAATCACTCTCTTTTATTAAAGTTAAAAATTTTTTTGAAGTATAAACCATACAGAAAAATTTACAAATCATAAGTGTACAACTCATTGATTTATAACAAACACCCCTATGAACAACCATGCAGATCAAGGTAAAAATCATTATAAGGACCTCAGAAGAGCCCTTTCCAATACTATCCCTTTCACTCCTCAAACATGGCCATATCTTGACTTCTAACACAAGAGATGATTTTTTTCTGTGTTGTACTTGATATAAATGGAATCATACTATATGAATTCCTTTCTGACTTCTTCACTCAGCGTAATGTTTGTAAGATGCACTTGTACCATCATGTGCAACTAATGACATCCACTATCACTGATTTCATGTCCTTGAGTGACCCTACCACAAGTAAGTTCTCCTACTACCTATAGAGCTTCGTTGCTTTTAGTTTGGGGCTGGGATGGTTACTTTTATTTGTCCTTTTACTAGGTCATTTTACTGGAGAAGAGAATGGCAACCCACTCCAAAATTCTTGCCTGGTGAATCCCATGGACAGATGATCCTGGCGGGCTATAGTCCGTAGGGTCACAAAGAGTCAGACAGGACTGAGCGACTAACGCTTAGTAGAGCAGGGGATGCCCAGATAGTTGATCAGACATTCTGCGTGTTTCTGCGAGGGTGTTTTTGGATGAGATTAACATTTAAATCTGTCAGTCAGTCAGTCAGTCAGTCAGTTCAGTCGCTCAGTCGTGTCCGACTCTCCGCGACCCCATGAATCACAGCACGCCAGGCCTCCCTGTCCATCACCAACTCCCGGAGTACACTCAAACTCATGTCCACAGAGTCGGTGATGCCATCCAGCCATCTCATTCTCCGTCGTCCCCTTCTCCTCCCGCCCCCAACCTTTCCCAGCATCAGAGTCTTTTCCAGTGAGTCAACTCGTCTCATGAGGTGGCCAAAGTATTGGAGTTTCAGCTTTAGCATCAGTCCCTCCAATGAACATCCAGGATTGATCTCCTTTAGAATGGACTGGTTGGATCTCCTTGCAGTATAAGGGACTCTCAAGAGTCTTCTCCAACACCACAGTTCAAAAGCATCGATTCTTCGGCAATCAGCTTTCTGTAGATTGAGTAAAATAGATTGCCTTCGTATTGTGTGTGGGCCCCATCCGAACAGGTGAAGGCCTGAATAGAACAAAAAGGCTGACCCTCCCCTAAGTAGGGGAGAATTCCTCCTGCCTGACTCCCTTGAAACTGGGACATCAACTGTTTCCTGCCTTCAGATTCAAACGGAAATGCCAGCTCTTCCCGGATCTCAAGCCTATCAGCCTTTGGACTAGAATTATACCATCGACTCTCCTAGGTTTCCGGGCTGCTAATTCACCCTGCAGATCCTGGGACTTGCCAAACCCCAATTTGGCATGAGCCAATTCTTCACAGTAAAATCTCTTTTTATATATACAGCTGATTTACCTCTCTCTCTCCACATATGTATACACTTATATATGTGTGTAAATATATATATATATATACTGCCTGTTGGTTCTCTGGTGAACCCTAATACAGGACTCTTATTAATAATATCATTGGGGGCTTCATGGCAGTCCAGTGGTTAAGACTTTGCCTTCCAATGCAGGGGGTGTGGGTTCAATCACTGGTTGGGGCACTAAGATCCCACATACCTCAAGGCCAAAAAACCAAAACATAAAGCAGAAGCAGTATTGTAAAAAATTCAGTAAAGACTTTAAAAATGTCTCACATCAAAAAAAAAAAAAACACCTTTAAAATGATAATATCACAGAACACTTTTGAACATGTCTTTTCTTATACATGTGCATGTATTTCTTTTAATTACATATCTAGGAGGGTAATCGCTCAGTTGAAAGGTAAAACATATGTTCACCTTTATTAGATACTGGCCAACAGCTTTCCAAAGTAACTGCATTTAATAGAAGCAGTATTTTGATTCCTCCTTATGAAAGATGAAAATTTTAGCCCGCCTATACTATCTCCAGAATGCTCTTCCTCTACCTCACAATTTATCTTAGTTTTAACTGTTTTAGTTTTTGCCTTAAATTTTTAAATGTACTTAACACTTCCATCTTGTGATCGAGTTTAGAATCTACCGATCCATCCCTTTGTAAAATAAGTCGCTTAGAAAAGCCTTGGGTTTACAGCAGATGTTCAGCAAAAGCTTACCGAAGAAAGGAAGCGAGGTGGACAGGGCTGAGAGGCTGGAAGGGATCGTTGCCTTCGTTCCATTGCGTTCTCCTCTGACTATTCTATGTGCTTCTGCCGGCAATATCATTTTGTCGCATTCTCAAGGTTTACTGTACTCACATTGTGCTCTGTAGAATGGCTGTCTTCCTCATTTTATTCACAGGTTGATTTTTAAAATTCAAGACTAATAAGCATTATAATCATGTCGCCTTCACTGTGACAGACTGCATTTCACCAAAATGACTGCAACAATATTTTCTAGTCTGACAGGCTCTTCTAGAACTTTGCTATTCTCCCATCAAGAAGTGGAATCTGTCTCCAGTTCCCTGGAACCTCAGTGGCTTCTGTTGATTCCATTGCCTAACAGAGTCCAGGGGAAGTGATGCTCTGTAGCAGCCAGTACCTTTTTAAAGGATACAACCGTTTCTCAAATCTTAGTCCAGGTCATAATGGCAACAGAGGGTCTGCCTGGTTCTTTCTTGGAACACATGCCTTTGGAACCCTGAACCAATTTGAAAGGAGTCTGGCCACCTTGAAGCTGCCATGCTGGAGAAACCACCCCGGCAGCCCACCTGGACATAGAGATGCCAAAGATCTCCGAGTCCTCATCTGTCCGGCCCTCTAGTCTTTCCAGCTCAGGGACCAGACTTGTGAGTGATGAAGCCTTCAGGATGACCTCAGGCCCGGCCACCATCTGACTGCAATTTCACAAGATGCCTTAAGCCAAATCCCCTAGCTGAGCCACTCTCAAATTCCTTTCCCCTAGAAATGATGAGTGATAATGACTGCTGGTGTTTTAAGCCATAAATTCTAGGGTGAATTGTTATGCAGCAATAAGAACCAGAATAATCATTTATTGTAAAACCAGTGAAGGTGACTGGACCCATAGGAAAAATGAAGATAGTTGTATTTCATGAAATTGTCTTACTCAAAGAAAAAATATTCCAAACACTAAAATCAAATCAATGCTCTCTTCTTATTCTCTACAGCTACTTGAAATGATGTATATTTTAGTTTGCTTCATATCTGAGAAAAGTCTTTTTGTACAGATTTAATATTTTTTTTCAGAGTCCTTATCGGGCATTTTTTTTCTTATTAGCAGAAAAGATGATTGCTTTATATTTCATATTGAAATTGACTTTCTTCTTGAAGATATTCTTCACAGAGTCCTCTGAGGGCTCACTGCTTCCTAGATTTGCTGCATAATCATTGAACTGGGATTTCATTTCTGTAATTTGTGTCTTACACTTTGAATCTCACGCTGTCCTTTCTCTTGGGTTCCTTAAGAATGCATGAAACATACAATTTCTGCATCACTGTATATCTGTAGTCTTCTCAATTTTGCCCTCACACTTGATTGTCTAGGCTCCAAATTGCTTTTGCTGTGTTTCAGGCATTACAGCATTGTTTTCTAGCTTTCTGTGTTGCTAGAGACGTGCTGTCCATCTCATACTTGTTCTATATGGCAGTTATCCACTTTTCTCTAGAAAACTTTCGGATTTTCTCTTTAGCCCACCTGTTCCACAATTTCTTCAGATGTGCCTATGTACAACCGAGGGTTATTTTATTCAAAGTCTTGCGCTATTTATTATTTTTTTCAGTTTTTCAGACCCAAGTCTTTTCAGATCAAAGCACTTTTCTATATTATGTCTTTGATTACATCCTTCCTTTCATTGTTTTTAGACCTGCTTTTAAATGAACGCTGAGTTTTTTAAAAAATCTATTTTTATTGACAATTTTTGTCATGTTATCCATGTCATTTTCTATTTTATCTAGCTTTCTGGGAGATGCCTTCACTTTAAAAATCATGTCCCTAATTTGGTCTTCAACCAATTCCATTTCACTATTTAGCTCTTTCACCAGGTTCTCAAAACTTCTGATAATCATTTCAAATTTCCAATAACTTTCTTGTTCTCTAACTGATCCACTTTGTCCCCATAGTAGCCAGTATTTTTTTTTTAAGGATGCCTCTTGAATCTCTGTTAAGATAATTAGATATTTTATAAGTTTTATCTCCCATTATTTTTTCTGTTTCCTCAGAAGCCAGTCTATCTTCACCTCAGTTTTTATCTTGCCTCTTGCTGATTTTCCTCAAATGTTTGGTGATCCTTTGTTGACTATTCAGATATATTAAGAACTATATTGATAAATCGGAGAAGGCAATGGCAAGCCACTCCAGTACTATTGCCTAGAAAATCCCATGGATGGAGGAGCCTGGTAGGCTGCAGTCCGTGGGGTCGCTAAGGGTCAGACACGACTGAGCAACTTCACTTTCACACATTGGAGAAGGAAATGGCAACCCACTCCAGTGTTCTTGCCTGGAGAATCCCAGGGATGGGGGAGCCTGGTGGGCTTCCGTCTATGGGGTCACACAGAGTCGGACACAACTGAAGTGACTTAGCAGCAGCAGCAGCAGCATATTGATAAATATAGGTTGATTGAGTGGAATGAGATGGCTGGATGGCATCACCGACTCTATGGACATGAGTTTGAGTGAACTCCGGGAGTTGGTGATAGACAGGGAGGCCTGGCGTGCTGTGATTCATGGAGTCGCGGAGAGTTGGACACGACTGAGCAACTGAACTGAACTGAACTGAACTGAACTGAGTGGATTTCACTAATAGGTGTGTTTACTCAGAAGGTAGTTTTTTGAATGGGAAAGCTGGTTACAGCCTGTGTAAGTGGATAGATTTGCCAGTCAAGCTTGCAATTCACTAGCAAGTCTAGGACCATCACAACTGAACAACAAGGAATAGCTTTACCCAGGGGTAGAATTCCACTTCAGAGTGGAGCTGGATTTATGTCCACTCTGGAGGCTCTAGTGCCTTGAGGCTAGACAATACTTCTTTCTGCCTCCATCCCGGCCCCCAACCCCTTTGGGGAGATCTTTCTTTCTTCAGAATGCAGTCTTCGGTGGTCTAGCTGAGGATAAAGAGCTTCTCTGTACGTGGAGTGTGGTGGGCAGGCCTGAGTGACCCAGCTGTTCCATGGTTTTGTCTGTTCTGTGGTTAACTCCCCTGATCGCTGCCCCAGGCCCTGTTTTTTCTCTCTACCCAGGGGCTCCAAGCTGGGAGCCTCTCAGGATGAGGGTCCTGGCTGAAGACTCTGCACTCACATGTTTCAGCTTGTGCATTACTCTGCCTTTGTACATCAATATGGTCCCATCTGCTGTCTGACTCCCAGAAATTTATCCAAGTCATTGAAATTTCTGCTGATGGCTTTCTATTTGTTTTCGGCATTCTAATTGACTTATTCTTTATGTCTTTATTGACATTTCAATACAATCTTGGGAGAAAGGGTAGGCAAATACACATGTGCCATCTGTCATTTTGGACTGGACCTAAAATATTTTATTCAGTCAATAAAGCATTTATACATTTCCCTAAAACTAAAAGAGAGGATATAATTAAATTTTCTAATGGAAAAACTGCAGGTCCAAAAAGTCAGAAGAGGGAATTCCCTGGCAGTCCAGAGGTTATGATTTTGAGCTTTCACTGCCCAGGGTATGAGTTCAATCTCTGGTCAGGGAACTAAGAGCCACACAGCAAAAAAAAAAAAAGTAAAATTTAAAAAATATTAATAATGACAATTTTTTTAAAAAAGTCAAGAATTATCTTGTCCTTTATCACCTTCCTAACAATTAGAGTTCAGTTCAGTTCAGTTCAGTCGCTCAGTCGTGTCCGACTCTTTGCGACCCCATGAATCACAGCACGCCAGGCCTCCCTGAGTAGCATAGTTATTAAAAGTCTGATCTTTGAGTCAGACAACCTGGGGCAGAGTCTACTTACTAGCTAGGTAACAATGTGCAATTACTTGAACTCTCTGGACCTCAGTTTTCCTATCTGTAAAATGGGAATAATCATACCTTTTTGTGGGTATTGTGACAATCTGAGTATTCAGCAAAGTGCCTGGAGTGTGGTACTCTATTAGTGGTAACCAGTAGCAGCAGCTGCCATAATATCACCATCATCCCAGTCGTGAGTCATCCTCCCTGTTATTCTATCTTCTCCTAGACATTGTTGTTCTAATTAATCAGAGTTATGAGACCTTTGTGAGTTTGAGCTTTGTTTGGCTAACCTTCAATCACTACCTCTGGTTTAATCTCCCAATTGCAGGGAGCATGGCTAAGATAAGGGAGTAAAACTTAAATACAGATGATAGAACAGCATGTTTTTATAGCAAAATTTTCTACCATTTATCTCATTTATTCTTTCAAAATATTTTGATGTAAGTAGTTTAGGTATTTATTGGACATTTATCCTATATATATATATATATATATATATATATATTTTTTTTTTTTTTTAGCAAGTTAACTTTCTGGGTGCCTGTTGTAGAAGAGAATTTTCCTAAATAAGAGGGGATTTTGAAAAGATTCATTAATATCAAACATATTTTTCTTGATACTGGGGCCTTTGTTCTAAATTATAGTAATATTTAGTTTTAAGAATTAAGACAGGCATGACTTGGTAAACAGAATAAAAGCATTGTGCTACTCTAAGAGTTTAAACTTTTTGAACTCTTTTTTTCTTTAATGAGTCAGTCCTATACAGAGCTCTAATATATAAAATAGAGCCAAGTAGAGCTCTGTTGGTTGAAGAGGGCTTGGGGGCTAGAGCTCTGCTCAGTGGGCAGTCCCTTCATCTTCAGCTGCTGCCAGCATGGAGGCTGCAGTATTTCATCTTCATACTTTCAGAATTCTAAGAAACAGAGTTTGGAAACCACTGATCTCACTTCTTCCAAGGACAAGTTTTCCAGTTTCTATGAAAAAACTACTGTTTTCCAGTGCCGCCTTGTTGGGCCCACCCAGTATCCACAGTAGTTTTAATCTTCCCAATAACCAGTCCTGGAAGACATTTACTCTCCCGTTATTATACTAAGAAAATCAAAGTCCAAAGAGGTGAGCAACTTACACAACATCCCACAGCTAATAAGTAGAGGATTTGACATTTTACTCATGACCGGCTCCAAATTCTTTCCTCTACCTCCAAATAAGCAAAAAAATCTAAAGTTCCTTGCTAGCAATAAAATTTAATAATTTCAAGATAACTGTAATGGGCAGAATACAAAACATTGATCAAAACAATAAACCCTGAGCCAAAACTCAGTCAGAGAAGGAGCTATAAGTACAAATGAAATAGAACATTTGAGTGGAGTTAGAGAAATCAATTCTAACTGGTTGGCCAGCTTTCTCTAGTCATTGCTCTTCCTAAACTTCTTGTAGTGAGAAATGAAATTTTTGATGTCTCTATGTTTGCTTGATTGCCTCTTTTTCAATTGGAACCCTCACTACTTACTTTTAGGCTCATTGCCATTGGGTTGATGATCATGTATGGTGGATGATCTACTTTCAGACCTATTCTATTCTTTATCGAATTTACTGAATTTTCTGGGCTCTCTTAATGGGCAGGGCAGTGCACCAAGTGCCCAGAGGCATAATCTGTGGCCTTGAGGCACTCACTGTCAGGTTGGAATGAGGGAGCTATACCTGTGTGAGATACCAAGGAACACACACGGCATTGGGCACAGAGATTATGACAGGACATAGGAACACAGAGGAGGGGTGACTGCTCCAGTCAAGACAGGTTTCCTGGAGAAAAATGAGCTTGAACTGAGCCTCCAGGATCAGTGGGGCCTTTCGTAAGAGGAGAGGGGAGGTGAGGATAATCCCAGGTGGGAAACAGACAACCAACAGGACCAACTGGCTGGAGAAGAGGGGGTGCGTCTGCCAGTACCACTGCCTATTGGCAAGAGTGAAGGTGCTTTCTGCTGACCCTATTTCACTATGGGAATGGAGGCCCCAGAAACAGCGCCTCATTCCTGTGAGCTGATCTTGAGTCTCTGGAGAAATAAAAACTTGTGTTTCACAAAAACAGAGTAAAGGGTACTTGCACATACAATGTTTTTCTTTGTGTCTGCCTTTCAGGGCAGGCTCCACAAAATTTGGGCATTATATTCATTTCCTAAGGCTGCCAAAAAAACCCCAAAGTACCATAACAGGATGGCTTAAAACGACAGAAATTTGCCCTCTCATTGTTATGGAGGGCAGAAGTCTGAAATCGGAGTACTGGCAGAGCCACGCCCCGAGGAACCCTGTAGGGGAGAATCCTTCCTCCTCCTTCCAAGTGTCTGGAGGTGTTTGAAGGCCTTCCTTGGCATCCCTTGGTTTTTCAGCTACAGCACTGCACTCTCTGCCTCTGCTGTCACGTGACTGTCTTCCCCCTGGGTGTTTCTGTTCCCTTCTTTTAAGGATAACAGTCGTAGTGGAATAAAACCCCCACCCTTGACTCTAGTATGACCTCATCTTAACTAACTACCTTTGCAGTGACTCTGTTTCCAAATAAGGTCACATTCTTGTACCCATGGGCTTAGGGCTCCTACATACCTTTTGGGGGGACACAAGTCAACACGCGACAGAGATGAGCAAGACAATTGTGGACCTTTGGGAGGAGGGATTTGGCCAAAGAGGCGGGGGCCATTTTTGAGGGTCTGTTAGTATCTGCCTCAGAGACTGGCCTTCTGGAAGCCACCAGCCCTCGTGGACCTCTGTTTTGCTCCTTGAAGAAAATGATTTCAGGTGAAACTAAAAGAGTGCTTCCCTCAGAAACCTCTGGAGAGTAAGCAGAAAGTGAAACACAGAGGCTGGGAGAAGGAGAGAGGGGAGGGAAGAGAGGAGGAGGCTAAGAGAACTTGTTTGGCAGCACTCACGTGTGTCATTAGTGTGTCTCTGTGACCACAGGGCATGATGGAGGCAATGAGCAGACTCCAATCCAACATCACGTCAATCCTCGTGAGATATGGCCCAGCCAAACGGGAAGAATCTGAAAGGCCATACAACTCAATGTGTAGCAA
The DNA here is from genome assembly GCF_049115385.1 of Moschus berezovskii. Lineage (NCBI taxonomy): Eukaryota > Metazoa > Chordata > Mammalia > Artiodactyla > Moschidae > Moschus > Moschus berezovskii. The sequence continues at coordinate 52,134,372 of NC_142482.1, read as the reverse complement.
GAGGATAATTGAAAGAAGTTAGCTGTCACTTGGAGTAAGAGTAACACATCATATCTGCTATCATATCTGATGACATAATTAGATATTAGTTCCACCTGAACCCAGAGGCCAAGTTAAAAAACCAGACCTAATGGAAAGATGCCTTATTGTCAGGGTGTCCATAAAAAGGACTTAGCAGAATTATCCTGAATAACTGTGGGCACATGTGTCCTGTCCTGGTTAAAAATCTCTGATGAACAAAGAACCTTAGCTCCCTGAAGACACATCATAAGAGCTTTCAGAATAACCACAGGCTTTGGAGGAAGGTCCTGCAATCATTCTGCAGAAACAAGCCTGAGACAGATGTATGTTTCACCACCTTGGACAAGGAGTCTTTGCTCCCATCCCCTGCTCCCCAACCACTGGTATTTGAAGTGGGGTAGGTCATCATTGCTTGTCAAATACTCAAAACCTGACTTCAATAAAAATAAAATAGGCTGTGTACACAAAGGCAACAACAAAGAAACAAATCAGCAAAGGGTGGCATTTCACCTACAAATGTAGATAACTATTGTCCTCTCGTTAAGCATGTAATAAGAATGAATACAAAGACAAATAGAACAAAATTAAAATTCCAGAAAAAGATAGAGAACACATTCACGGTATGAAAACAGTGGTATCTCAAATAAATGGGGAAAGTTGGATTTTTTTAAAAAAGATGTTGGGACAACTGAAAAGCCATTTGGAAAAATACGAATTTGCATCCATACGCTACACAGAATATCAGGAAAAACTCCAAAAGGATTAGAGATCTCAATGTAAAAAGTGAACCCATTCATTTTGCTAAGGAAACACAGGTAAATTTCCAACCTTGCAACTGGAAAGGCTTACTGTGACTCACTATTCAGAAGAGATAAAGGAGCAGGTTAATAAACTTGTCCAAGCATTAATACAATCTTTTGTGTGGCAAAAGTCAAAAGAGAGATGACAAACTGGGAGAAATATTTGCAACTTACATCATTAAGGGACTAAAATCTCAAATAGTTAAAGTTACTCTTTAAATAAAATATCAACAACAAAAGAAAAATTAATAGTAAAACGGGCAAAATGCACCTATAATCCAATGAGAACAGAACACGACCTTTAAAAATATGAAACAAGATATTCAAATAGACTTATAATAAGAGAAATTTATATTAAAATTATACTGAGATATTTCTCACCTATTAGATTTATGAAAACTCCAAGAGTTGAACAATACATTCTGTCAGCTGGGCTTAGAGCATCTGGCATTTCACATATTGTAGGTGGGAGTGCAAAATGGTACAACCTCTGTGGAAAGGAGTTTAGCAACAGCTCACCAAGGGCATGGCAACCCACTCCAATGTTCTTGCCTGGAAAATCCAATGGACAGATGAGCCTGGTGGGCTACAGTCCATGGGGTTGCAAAGAGTTGGACACAACTGAAGCGACTCAGCACATACTATGTTTTAAACTTCCAAACTGCTAGGCTGCTAAGATCTTAATTGTTTCACCACAGAGAAGAAATGATAAGTATGTGACATGACAGGCAAGGTGATGCTACTGCTATATGTTGCAATATGTACATTTATCACTATATGTTGCAATATGTACATTTATCAAATCAGCACAGTGTACCTTGAATCTTAATCTCTGAGCCTGTTTCTTCTCCTGTAAAGGAGCTGATTAATAGCTTTCACATGGACACCACACGGATTAAGAGAAATATTGCACAACACTTCTCCTGGCTCATACAAAACTAGCCCATCCCCACTCACTGTGGAAGGTCTACAAATGCCAGGCACAAGAGGTGACCACACAGCTGAGTAGGACCACCCCCACCCATGTCCTTTGCCAGCCTTTTGTCTGTAGAAAAACTTTAGTCACAGAGTAAATTTAATCAGAGAAGAAGTGAGAAAAAGTAGAAAGAGGAAAACAGTCAAACAAGACAAAATAATAATACTTCAGCCAGTAAACAAAGTCAAGGACCTTTAGATCTCCCTCAAGGACCAGAGATAACCTGAACCAAAGCCTTCGAGCTGTTTTGCAGATACTGAAACCCCCACTGGGATGGAAGAAGTGAACTATATGCTGCCCACAAGCATGTAGACCCCAGACCAGTTGTTACCAGAAGGTGGATGATGCTGACTCCCACTTAGCTCACCACCAACCACTTAGAAGAATGTCCATGAACTGATCAAAGCCTGCTCCTTGGACACTATAAGACTCCTTACTACCCCTCTCCAGGAAGGGATGCACAGTTTTGAGGGCATTAGCGTACTGGGGTCCCCTCTGCCTGGTAAAGCAATAAAGTTATTAATATTTCTATCAATATTTCACCCCAAACTCTGTCTCTGAAATTTAACCAGGCACCAGTGTACAGAGGCCAAATTTCAACAACAACCATGAGGTCAGGAGGCCTGTAGCCTAGGGAGGAGAGGAAATCTGGAAGAAGTGAACTTTGCTTTATGCACACCTGGCAATTAGGTGCTGGTCTCCTAGACTTTGCAAACACAGGAAACAGAAAGATCTCCTGGAGGGCAGGGCACTGAGAATACTTGTCCAGGGACCTAGAATTTAAACCCAATCACTTCTGCTTCCTTCTCCCCCTGCAGTGTGGTTTCCCTTCCTCTTTGGAATTCTCCAGAAACAGCTGTGAAGGAATTCTGATTCCTCTGTACTCTTTAGACCTTTGACTAAGAAAAGTGATTCAAAGTCTGATACAGGGCAAGAAATGAACTTTGAAAAGTGCCTGTAGGAGATTTCAAAAACTTTGAACTCAGTTTGGATGTTACTAAGGACCAGACCTTGGATTATATTTTTACTCATATAATTTTGCCTCAGGAAAAGGCAGAGACACAGATGCACCTTCCAGTTCCTGGGACTGTCAGGGTTTGTGCCACTGAGGGACCAAGAATGCTGGGGATGCCAACAGAAATCAAGAAGCCCCTGGTCTTGGCTCCAAAGCCTAGTCACTTTCAGTGTATACTGATTCCAGCAATGGCAATCAATTTCTGAGTCTGGCTGATTTAAGGAAGAAGAAAAAAGAAACCAAAAACTATAATGCTTAGCTAAATCAGTCTTGAAGGCAGATTGATTGATCATTAATTCATCTATTCATTTTACTCATCAAATAAATATGTATTGAGTACTTATTACACCAGCTTGCATGCTACTTGGGGAAGGTAGAAGCAGAGAAACCTGATTAAGGTATTTGCCATGAGAGAAGAATTAAGTCCAGGAGTGATTTCTGGTTCTTAGGTTTGAAAGGAATCTTAAACATCATCTCACATTACTCCTCAAGATCAGGTCTAGCAACTGAGGCTCAGAGTAGTCCTACCCAAAGCCATATAGCTGATTAAGGGCAGAGCCAAGAACAGGCTTGGGTTTCTTAACTCAAGTCCAGTGCTATTTCCATCACCACTTGCTGGTCCAGAGGATAATTCTCAGGTATGTTGGAGAGAGAGAGAGAAAGAAAAAAAAAGAAGGCTAGAAAATATGTATTTATTTGATATGGTGAAGAAGTTGATGGCTTAATTTTCCTCCTTAAAATTCTAGAGGAAGAGAATTCCTTGAAGACAGGTGCTGGGTGGGTAGGGAAAATGCACTTAATTAATCATTTCAGGATTCACTCACAAATATGGGCTTCTTGGGATAACATCCATTAAGATCCTGAAGGAAGGCTTCAGCGTGATTTGCTGCACTAATGAAAGATGAGTCACCTTACTATCTTACATATTGGTTTCCTCTTCAGAATTCGTCGCTTTGAAAGGCCTAGTTATCCTGGTTGAACTTGGATTCACTTGGTCTCTATGGCAACCGGAGTGAATTCCCACAAGTCACCGGAAAAGGGCACTTGACATCTTGAAGCACAATATACAGACCCTTTATGGTATAGCCATCCCTCTCATTGCTAGAAGGGAAGGAGACACCATCAAACACACATTCCACAGCTGCAGAATAAAAACCTCTCTGCACTAGCCCGATTCCTGAAGCCGTTGCCAAGTTCAAGAGTCATTCATGACTCTTACTACTTGTTACTGCTTGTAAGTTAACAATTTCAGATGGCTCTCTGACACTCTCCTCCACCACCCTGACCCCAAGCACAAACAGAATTCAACCTAGTTATAATTTAGATCAGAAATTGGTTTGGTTGCATAAGACAGACCGTCCAAATGAGCAATGGCTTAAAAACACAATGTTTTACTCTTTCACTTTAAAAGTCTGGAGATAAGCAACCTGATGCATCCACAGCTACTCAGCAAAGCCTTTATGGTAACAAGGCTCCCTCCAGTAAACCACTTCACCATCCACCCCTAGGATGGTGCATCTCTCTTCCTCGTAGTGCAAAATCTATCAAACTTCATTGTGTTGGCAGATGAAGGAAGGAATGATGTAATGTATGTGAGCCAGCTCTCTTTCTAGGAGGTTCTACTGCAGTTGCTGAAAAGCTTTTGTATTAATAGACTGCCTGGCTCCTCTGTCCATGGGATTTCCCAGGCAAGAATACTGGAATGGGTTGCCATTTCCTTCTCCAAGGAATCTTCCCGAACCAGGGATCGAACCCGAGTCTCTGGAATCGGCAGGTAGATTCTTTACCTGTTGAACCACCACGGAAGCCCTAATGTCTTGTTGAAAAGCCCTTAATTATATGGTTAGAGCTGGGTGCACTGGAGGTAGGGGCTCAATTCCTGATATCTAAAAGGCAAAGGCTCGATTAAAAGGACAGAAGGAACGCATAACAAGTAATCAGGTCCTTTGAAGCGTTGCCTAAAGCCTTTAATGGCTTTCAGTACAAACTGGCTCCTAGCTTCGGCCCACAAGCCCGATGGCTAAAATGGTCTTTACATAATTATGGACTAGTGATCCTCAGCTGATGATGTTGGTTGGAGGGTTTACCTCTTAGTGTAGAAGCAGTGATGTAATGAAGTTACCAGGCAAGGGGGTTTGAGAGCCTGACTAGAATTCGTGGGGAGACGTGTCCCCAGGTGGTTGTGTTCCCCTCTTCCCTCAGCAGCACGCTCGCGCTGGAGTCTCAGGTGTGTGGACACTGGATTCAGGTATGGCATCTTTTGCTGGGTGATTATGGTATAATCCTGCACACCTCTCTCCAGAATTAGAGAGGGTCATGTTTTCAGGGTTGATAGCTTCAAGGAGGAAATGCTACAACAAAACAACTTAGAATAAGACTTTTCAGCCTTTGAGATAGAAAATAGAGTTTCAAACTCCCAGCAGATATAATACGTTGTCAGAAAGCACTTTTGGGTTTCAGTGTTTGGCTCCTCGGTATTGAAATGTTTCTGTCATAAGCAACAGATTTGGAAAAAGTGCTTGATCCTATGACGTAAGAATCAGTGTGCTCAGCTCTTTAGCTTTGATTCTGTCTGGGGGACAAGGAGACAAAGAACGTCAGGGAGGAGAATAATAGAGAAGCAATGGTGGGTGTTGGGTCTGCTCCCTCCTGCCTTTGACCCAGTCTGGAAGGCAGGGTGCCTTGGATCCCTGCATCAATTTGGGCATTTGGTGACCTGAATTTCCCTTGGGGTTCTGAGTGGTGGTAGGCACCCATGTTGTTTCCTGTTTCACTGTGATGGAGGAGGGGAGAGAAGACAGCATGGGACACCTGGGGAGTCGGGCCTACGGTGCTTTCAGATAAGCCCCAGAGACCTGTGGCGCACAGGAGCTGCCATGTTTTCTCAAGGGTCCTCGCGTAAAGACGTGCATGACAGAGGTCTTGGGGGTAGTGCACTGGGAGGATACATGCTGTGTGTACCCAGGTCAGCTGAGGGGTCATCTGACCCCCTCCGTTCAGGCATTATTCCTATTTGTGGATAAGCAATTGGATAGAAACCTAATAAAAAAAAAAAAACTTCCGTAATCAGCTTATCAAGGAGACCCTGCTCTGGATGTTCACAATCTTCCAATTAACCCCAAAATCTTACTGGTTAATCTCCAAGACAGGCCGTGATGCTGTTTAGTGGATCCTTCAGCCTCACACAATCTCATCCCGCCTCCTCTTCACAGTATCCTCAGGAGAGGTTGATACCAGGGCTCTGGATAATTATGGGCATGGTACCCAACAGGGAGTCTTAGAGGTTCGCTTGCTTGTGTTACGGCACCTCACACTCTCCTTGCATTTCACTTTCTTGTCATGGGAAATATAAGCTGTCCACAAATGTCATAGTAGAGGATCTTCCTGGGCCTGTGGGCTCCTATTCTGGGATGATTCTCTCTATCCACGGACTATGACATTCAGACTTGTCATTCACCTCTCTTAACTTCAATTTTCTTGGGCTATACACACATTCTGCATGGAAATATGGGAATGAACACACACCTCAACACCCAGCACATAGTAGGTGTTCATTAAGTCTCCCCCTTTCTTGACATCTCTTCTAGAGTGAAGAAAAATGACTGAGAGTTTCTTCTGCCCCCAAATCCTACTGGAATTTTTGGATAGAATTTGCTGAAGCTCTGCTACAACCATTTTGAGGCCATCCACAAAACTGTATTCAAGCATCAATTTCTGTTTTTAAGTGACTTCTCTTTAGTAGGAATACTGGGAAGCCTTAATGTTTCTCAAAGGGGAAAGTGATCTGTCTGTCAGATAACTGTGTCCAAGCTAATTGACATACAAGAGTCCATTGTTTCAATGATAAGTACTGAATTATGTCAGACAAAGATCAGAACACTGCTTATAACTTCCCGATGGATGCTAAAAATAGCTGGGATACTGCAGCTTCAATATGTGGAGCAGGGGCGAGGAGACTGAAAAAATAATTGAGCTGAGGGCCACTCAAAATCAATCAAGGTCTATTTCAATAAATAGCAGCTAAATGTAGTGGACTTATACAAAGAAAGGAAAAATAGAAATCACTTTCCACATTGGCTATTAAAATGAAAGACACTGAACATAAAATTCTAGTCAAGAAATAGAACAAAATATAAAACCATATACTGTAAGATTTTGATTATCTGGAGCCCTTTAGAAAGCAGCTGATGGCTGACTTTTTTATATAGCTCAGGATCTATATTTTCAAGCAATGAATTTTTAAGACTTTAAATGGAAATCTCTCTAAAATAGATCACACTGTTTTATGCATTCTTAAACAGAGTGTGAAGAACGTATTGTTCTTCCTGACTTGGGATTTCAATTAAGTGTTTTTAATTTCAACTACTACTTGGTCCTGTGTTAAGACAATGCTTTAGTCGTGTCCGACTCTGTGGCCCTATAGACTGTAGCCCGCCAGTTTCCTGTGTCCAAGGGCTTCTCCAGGCAAGAATACTGGAGTGGGTTGCCATGCCCTCCTCCAAGGGATCTTCCCGATTCAGGGATCAAATCCACGTCTCTTACATCTCCTGCATTGGCAGGCAGGTTCTTTACCACTAGCTCCACCTGGGAAGTCTATGATGTCCTCAAAATCAGCTTAGACACATAGGACTGTTTACATCTATATTACTCCCAGATTTCTGTGTTTGTCAACATTTTATCCCACTACCTGCTGTCAGTTCTCATTGCTGTCCTATGTCCATCTTAAGTGGACATGACATTTCCTCCCTCATTATTGCTTTTAGTCATTGGTAAATCCAATTCAAGTTTGTTACAGCTATTTGTAAACTAGGAGTAATTGATACTGAAGGAACATTTGTGGGTTTGAGAGGAAAAAATATGAGCCTTAGTGACTGAGCTTTATGGATACATTTTAGGGACTTTCCTGGTGGTACAGTGGATAAGAATCTGCCTGCCAATGCAGGGGATATGGGTTCAATCCCTGGTCTGGGAGGATTTCACATGCTGTACAGCAACTAAGCCCGTGTGCCAAGCCTACTGAGCCCGAGCACCTAGAGCCTGTGTTCTGCAACAGGAGATGCCCAGCAGTGAGAAGCCTGAGCACAGCTAGACAGTAGCCCCCACTCCCTGCAACTGGAGAGAGCCTGCACGGCAAGAAGACCCAGCACAACAACAACAACAAAAAAATACATTTTATTCAGAGATTTAGTTATTTATACTTTATGAAAGTGAAAGTTGCTCAGTCATGTCTGACACTTTGTGACCCCATGGCCTATACGGTCCATGGAATTTTCCAGGTCAAAATACTGTAGTGAGTAGCCTTTCCCTTCTCCAGGGGAATCTTCCCAACCCAGGGATCAAACCCAGGTCTCCCGCATTGCAGGTGGATTCTTTACCAATTGAGCTATCAGGGAAGTCCATTTATACTTTGCTGGTCCTCAACTATATCTGGTTATTAGTTGATGTGTGATACACTGAAACTTTTTTATAAAGTACTGTACAAACAGAAGGTAGTGTTTGATATCTTTAGAGTCTTTTGTACAACCTGGCCCATAGCCATGCCCAGTCCTTTAAGACCCTGAACTGATCATGCTTGTCTGTATACCGGTGGTCAAGTTATTATGACGTGACTGAGCAAACAGAGAGATGGCACCGGGAGCAGATCTTATACTTAGGGCCCCTAGTTGGCTGATGACTACTTGTGCGACAAGCACATCAGGGTACCTCGGCCACCAGGCTGTCCCGGTCAGGGTTACGGGTCCTGCCGGATGGGTAAGACGTGCTGCCAGGCAGAGCTCTGTGGCCTCTGTAGGCTGTGGGAACGGGGGCACTGGGACCTGCAGGCCAGCCTCTTTTGCCTCGAGCAGACTTAGGGTTTATCTCAGTTTGCTATACAAATATCATCCCTTTCTCTGTGGGTCCTGGTGTGAAAAAAAAGTGTCAAGCAGGGCTGGTGTTAGGTAGCTATGCTAGATTGCAAGGGGCCGGGTTCACGGGTATGGATGGCTCATGCTTTTCCTGATCTGCTTCTCCTGGCAATGCTTTGTTCTTGTCATAGTAATGGGGACATCGATGTAATTGCGTGATCCAAGAGGACACTGTCACTAAGTCACTGACCCAGCCCTCTGTGAGACAACCAAGCTGGGCTGAAAATGCGGGAATTGTTTAAAATGAAGCTCATTCGTTCAATGTGTATTTATTGACTATAGACGCTGTGATAAGCTCTGGAGACACAAAGGTCGGGGGCATAGGGCCCCTACCCCGATGAACCTGCGAGGGAGACAGGTGTGTGGTGACATGATGGAGGAAAGCCTACCACAGTTCTGGCCTTCATAAGGGGTCACCTGTCCTTCCTTTATCTCCTAATCCAAACAGGAGATGAACGTAACAGCAACAACACCCCATGGCAGGTTTGAATTCCTGGGTTGTATAACTGCTTATTGGGACTTTCCTGGTGGTTCAGATGGTCAAAGAATCTGTCTGCAATGCAGGAGACCTAGCTTCGATCCCTGGGTCAGGAAGATCCCCTGGAGAAGGGCATGGCTACCCACTCCAGTATTCTTGCCTGGAGAATGCCATGGACAGAGGAGCCTGGCCAGCTATAGTCCACGGGGTCGTAAAGAGTTGGACACGACTGAGCAACTAAGCACATGACAAGCATGTTGCTTATTACGCCACTGAAGAATTACGTGTTCGTGAAGTTGCTAATCCGGCCATCCTACCTGCAGGCCTCGAATTCCAGTCTCTGATGGCCCCCAGCATCCAACGCCTCAGACCACAGGGCATGAGAACAGGCTGGTCCCTGCAACGCCTCAGTGGCAGTCATGGAGTCAGGGAGTGAGCAGGGCTCAGCACAGCAGTTTTCCTCGGAGCCAAACCCCGTCACGAAGAGTTCATTGAGCCTGAAAACTGCATTCTGAATTAACTGAGATTGTTTTGTTGTTGCGAACAGTTTGGAGTGGGACAGTTTGATACAACTGAACTTGAAAAAATAATCTTAGTCAACCATTAGGGTAATAAATTTTGACCTACGAGAATAGGAGGAAACCAAATAAGTACACAAGTCAGTCCAATGATGGCATTCTCAGTGCCTCATTTTACAAATCCAGGAATATTTTCAGCTTCAAAACTAAAAGTATGTTTACGTACAATTCGCAGGTTGAAGTTTCCTTCTTAAACAAAATGATTTGAGATTTTGTCTGGTTAAAACCTGACGGCTTTGCTCCTGTGAATACCTAAACTCTTTTGATTGAAGCTGGGGTTTATCCTTTCTATCTGATAATAAGGACAACTAATGGGAAATAGATGGAAAAACAGTGGAAACAGTGTCAGACTTTATTTTTGGGGGCTCCAAAATCACTGCAGATGCTGATTGCAGCCATGAAATTAAAAGATGCTTACTCCTTGGAAGGAAAGTTATGACCAACCTAGATAGCATATTAAAAAGCAGAGACATTACTTTGCCAACAAATGTCCGTCTAGTCAAGGCTGTGGTTTTTCCCGTGGTCATGTATGGATATGAGAGTTGGACTGTGAAGAAAGCTGATCGCCGAAGAATTGATGCTTTTGAACTGTGGTGTTGGAGAAGACTCTTGAGAGTCCCTTGGACTGCAAGGAGATCCAACCAGTCCATTCTAGAGGAGATCAATCCTGGGTGTTCATTGGAAGGACTGATGCCAAAGCTGAAACTCCAATACTTTGACCACCTCATGCGACGAGTTGACTCACTGGAAAAGATTCTGATGCTGGGAAAGGTTGGGGGCGGGAGGAGACGGGGGTGACCGAGAATGAGATGGCTGGATGGCATCACTGACTCTGTGGACATGAGTTTGAGTGAACTCCGGGAGTTGGTGATGAACAGGGAGGCCTGGCGTGCTGTGATTCATGGGGTCGCGAAGAGTCGGACATGACTGAGCGACTGAACTGAACTGAATGGTAATTAAGAATTTGCTGGGGACTATGCCAATAGTTTATAAGAATTATCTCTTGTTAATCTGAAATATAGGACACTTTTCAGTGAGTCACATTTTATACCGCTTTAGTGTTTCTTGCAAACATTTTATTGCATGATAAAAAATTCAAGGGATATAAGAGAAAGAAAAATGAGCTCTCTCTTAATACATGTGTGGCAGCTCTGTTGTCTGAAGCTCAAGATTACTTGTGCGAACATGATCGTCACTCCTTCAAGACCAGGTATATTTTGAAGAGTTCATGTGATCCAAGGACAGAAGCTGTATTTGTTATAAATTTGAATTCCTTCTTTGTACTCTACAGAACTCCATAATGTACCAGCAATGAATCCAGGTCTCCCATATTGAGAAAAATGTTACTTTGACTGTGAGGAGGTTTCTTGAGGCAAAGATCTGTAGACATCCCAAGCAGAATTTTGTGATTTTTTTCCAGTAAAGGTTCCTGTTTGCCAGGAAAGTTTCAGATGTCTGGGAACATCTGAAGTACAGGCGCTCCTGGGTTAATGAATATTCCAAATTCAAGCAATTAAAGGGTTTTGTTGAAAACAGGAAGTCTCCTCAGGGGCCTGGAGACCAGAAAGCAATTGCTTGGCTCTGCCTTTCCTCCTCCCAGGGCAGCCAGCTCATTGGGCTCCAGTCCCACCAGCCTCCTTCAGATCATACACTGAGACTTCTCACGCCCCAGGGCCTTTGTGCCTGCTGCCCTTTCCACCTCGAAGAAGGTACCCCAGCTCTTTTAAAGCTTGATTATTATCATTTTCTAGGTCTTAGCTCAAAAATCAAGATGCTTTCCTTGACTCCCTTACCTAAAGCCAAGTGATGGCACTTATTCTAATCTCTAATTCTCTTGTATGTTTTCTCATTTACCATCTGACTCCTTTCCTCTCCACATAAGATCCATGACAACAGGGCCTGGGCCACGCTCACGACTGTATCCTCACTACCCAGTGGTGCTCAGCACAGTCACTATTTGTTGCTGCTTAGTTGCTCAGTCGCGTCCGACTCTTTGCAACCTTATGAGCTGGAGCCCACCAGGCTCTTCTGTCCACAGGATTCTCCAGGCAAGAATACTGGAGTGGGTTGCCATTTCCTTCTCCAGAGGATCTTCCTGACACAGGTATCAAACTTGCGTTTCCTGCATTGGCTGGCAGATTCTCTACCGCTGAGCCACCAGGAAGCTCACAGAGTCATTAGTCCATGTATATTGAGTCAATGAAAGAACGAATGAATAAGTAAATTACTCAGTAAGTAAATGAATAACATTGAATTTAGTTATTTTAACAAGATGGGGAATGATGAGACATCACATAAGCCATCCTACATTTATATTGTTGTTTCTCTGAAAGATGCCTGCACCGAGCATGCAACTTGTAGGTAATCGACAGATTATGTATAAGGGTGAAAATATACTTTTCAGGGCATCAGTTCAGTTCAGTCGCTCAGTTGTGTCCGACTCTCCGTGACCCCATGAATCACAGCACACCAGGCCTCCCTGTCCATCACCAACTCCCGGAGTTCACTCAAACTCATGTCCATCGAGTCGGTGATGCCATCCAGCCATCTCATTCTCTGTCGTCCCCGTCTCCTCCTACCCCCAATCCCTCCCAGCATCAGAGTCTTTTCCAGTGAGTCAACTCGTCGCATGAGGTGGCCAAAGTATTGGAGTTTCAGCTTTAGCATCAGTCCTTCCAATGAACACCCAGGATTGATTTCCTTTAGAATGGACTGGTTGGATCTCCTTGCAGCATAAAAGGGAAGAATAACACTATAGAGATTAAATTTGCCTCTGAAGAAGTACAAGGAACGTCTGTCTGCCTTGAATAATCTCTAAGCAGATCTGAAAATATTCCATCTATCAAAATCTCTTCAGTCATCACTGTTTCCCACTCCTGATACAACTTCTCCTGAGAAAATAGAAATGTCCACCCACATTCCTGATTGCTTCATGCTTCCCATAAAAACTGGGGGTGGACAAGCAGGAGAGAAAGAGCATTGGGGAGGTCTTAAAAAGCCTCCTTTCAGTCAGTTTAGTTCAGTTCAGTCGCTCAGTCGTGTCCGACTCTTTGCGACCCCATGAATCACAGCACGCCAGGCCTCCCTGTCCATCACCAACTCCCGGAGTTCACTCAAACTCATGTCCATCGAGTCAGTGATACCATCCAGCCATCTCATTCTCTGTCGTCCCCGTCTCCTCCCACCCCCAATCCTTCCCAGCATCAGAGTCTTTTCCAGTGAGTCAACTCATCGCATCAGGTGGCCAAAGTATTGGAGTTTCAGCTTTAGCATTAGTCCTTCCAATGAACACCCAGGATTGATCTCCTTTAGAATGGACTGGTTGGATCTCCTTGCAGTCCAAGGGACTCTCAAGAGTCTTCTCCAGCACCGCAGTTCAAAAGCATCAATTCTTCGGCGATCAGCTTTCTTCACAGTCCAACTCCACGTCAACCTCTAGCCTCCTTTGCTGCTGCTGCTAAGTCGCTTCAGTCGTGTCCGACTCTGTGCGACCCCATAGACGGCAGCCCACCAGGCTTCCCCGTCCCTGGGATTCTCTAGGCAAGAACACTGGAAGACCCCCTAATTCCACGGTCTGTTTAAGGTAGAAATTCCTGCCTTAGGCTTTTGAATCTGTAGAAAGCTACAGCTGACATAGTCAACTAGATGACATAGTTTACATTGTCTACTAGGAAATGAAGTAAACACATAAAATGCTAATTTGATGGCTGGAGGAAGGAGGGTATTTATTATGAGCAGACCAGAGCTGCCTGCAGGCTGTGAGAGAAATATGGGTTTCTGGAGGAGGGAGAAAAGACTGGAGGAGTTTGAAAGGGGAAAACAAAGTCCTCTGGTCCTAAGACAACACCCCCCGCCCCCCCCAGAGACTCAGAGGCTGGAGTGCAGGTAGGGGGTTAAAGGAAACAGACTGCAGATGGGAACATTCTGGAATCTGTGCTTCTAACCCCATTTGCGGCAAAGCTATTGAAATTCTTCAGGACATAAGAATAGGAGAAGCTCTGTGGCCCAGAGCTGAAAGTGGCCTCAATTGTGTAGGAAGAAAGGTGTTGGTGATGCTTAAATGTTCTTGCGTCAACCTAAGAGTAAGCGGGAAGCTTACTCCCTGCCGCTGAGACCCACCCCCAGGTCTTGGGAACACATTTTTGGATTAAAATCTTACCAACATAATCTTCAAAGAGTTGCCATCTCTTCTAATATGCCCTAAGTACCACTTAAGGGGCAGCAGGTACCACAGAGCTCCAGAGAAGGAAAAGTGCACTTCTGGTTGTGGGCCAGAAAGGCTTCAGGAAAGAGCTGGCTCTGAGGCACACACAGACCTTTGGTAGACAGAAAGGCGTTGGTGGAGGGGGGCTAAAACAGCAAGAGCAGAGATACGAAGGAAGAAGCGACAGAAAGCAACGTAAGGGCTAGAGGTTGATGGAGATCTGCTGTGTTTGGATGGGAGGAGAGGAAGAAGTCCACAGGCCACTGCCCACTATGGAGGGAGGGAGTGATTTCAGGAAGGAAAAGAGTGAAAAATAGAGGCTGAGTGAAAAAAGGAGACACATTTGAAAAATACTGCCTTTGCCAAAGATTTGTGGGTTTTACATCTTCTGAGCGAGGTAATCATATATTTACCAACTGATACTTGTTGAATTCCTACTACGTTGCCAGGTACTGTCCTAGCTTTGGGGAGAAAGCAAGGGTTGTTAGAGACAATAACAAAAGTCCCTTTCTCCATGAAGTTTGCCTTCTTGTGGGAAACATAGATAGTAAACAAATAACAGAGTAAGTCAGAAGGTGGTAAGAACTACAGAGCAGAACAGAGCGAGGCCAGGGCCTGAGGTGTCGAGTAGAGTCGGTGGCGTGGGGACCACTGCATCTCATGCCTGGAAGAGCAGACATGTCTCCTTCCCAGGGATTTACTTACTCATTCATTCACCATTTATTAATTCCCTCTGCTTCTTTTTTTTTTTGTCAGATATTGTTCTAGGCACTGAAGCAGAGCTATACAAAAGACAAGCAAAATCCCTCCCTTCAGGAGCTCATGGTCTAGTAAACATGCAGCAGATAAAGAAATAATAGAATTGTAAGTGTCAATCAGTGTGATGAGAAGAATAGCAGAGCAATGGGGTAAAAAGTGATGGGGGTAGAGAGGAGACAACAAAGGATGAGCCCTGCACTGATGGGTGAAAAATACTCCAGAGGAGAGGAAAGCAAGGGCAAAGGCTCCAGACAGGCTGAGTTTTGAGTGTCATGTATTGTAAGTTCACGGGTTGTGACATTTTTGCTCTCACCTCCCCTTGGCTTCTTTTCCTTCTCTTTCAAACACACTCTACTTCTCCATAAGTGTTAGTCGCCAGTCATGTCTGACTCTTTGAGACCCCATGGACAGTAACTCCTCTGTCTATGGAATTCTCCAGGCAAGAAGACTGGAGTGGGTAGTCATTCCCTCTTCCAGGGGATCTTCCTGACCCAGGGATCAAACCTGGGTCTGCTGCATTGTAGGCAGATTCTTTACTATCCGAGCCACCAGGGAAGCCCCACTTCTCAGTAAAGACCTGCATAAATCAGGGCATCCTCTTACTACCAGTGAGGAGACAGTGTGACATCTGGGAAAAAACAAAAAACACTGAGGTTGAGCTAGTAAACCTGCCTTTGTGTGTGTTTTTCCTGCCTTTGTTTTCTCATCTGCACAACCAGGGTTGGAATCCATGTGTTCCAGTCTCTTGCTCACATGCCTCCACCCTTTCTAATAAAAGAGGCACCAATGAATGTTCTTAAGAGGGAAGGAAGGGAACTTTCTGCCCCCGGCCTGGCTGGCTTCCTCCACACCTTCTGGATCCTCTCCAGTTCCATGGCTACATGTATTGATCAGGGAGGGGAGAATTCTGTTGGACTGCCTCAAGGCCTGTGCCATAGAGTTGAAAACTTTGTTAATGTACATGGTAGTGATCAGCAAAGGACAACTGGACACTTGACTGGTACCCAAGGAGAGGCACAGAAATTCTGAGACCTAGAAGCTGGAAATAGTCAATCTGGGGTCCCAAGACGTGACTTACCAGTGTGTACAGCAGGGGCATATTGGTGACAGGCAAGGGAATCCCTTCAAGACTACAGGCACCATTAGCTGGTTCGGTTTCACTGGGTTTCCCCCGAACCCTGACTATGCACTGTGGTGCAGACCAGGAGTCCTAACCCAGGAGTCTGGTCTGCAGCATTGGTGGGCGGTGCCACATCACAGCCTCATGGGGTGGAGCCTGGAGCTTTCACTGATGAAGAACTGAGGCTCAGGCTGAGGGAGGGACTGCACAAATCCTTGAGCAGAGCTTTCCTGATATACAAGGGAATCTCAAGGCAAGAGAGTTAAACTGAAAGAAGAGGTGGGAAGCATCTTAAACATCCAAAGACAGTGCTGCTGGTGGTGGAGACTTTCACACTGACTGCCCAGAAGGATCACCAGGGGAGCTTTTAAAACTCCCGGTGCCCAAGTCTTACCCCCAGGCCACTTAAAACAGAACCTCTGGGGCTTAGTCCAGCCATCAGTATTTTTTAAAGCATCCCAGATGGCGACCATGTGTCGCCAAGGTTGAGAAGCACCGTCTAATGGCAAATTCAGAGACAGCCGTTAAAATTAAAAATGCAATAATTTAGGGACTCTCGAAAACAGCAACAACAAACTGATAATTTGCTCCTTTCTCGTTTTCTGGTCAATTCAGAGCAGTCGTTTTTCAAGATAAAAACCTGGGTTAAGTGGGTGTAAAAGCAGGAATGAAATTTGAAATAAATTACTAAGTGAGAAATAAAAGCCATGAATAATGTAAGAAGGAGAAGAGCTGGAAGAACTAGGGCAGGAAGCAAAGCCAAGAAAAGATAATAGGGAGAGGTCACTCGGGGAAGCTCTGTGGGTCTGAATACCAATGGAAGGAGGAAAGCCAGTGAGCGGGTCCTGCCTTTTGAAACTTTGGAGCCATAAGAACCTTGGATACCTGAGGGAGCTCAGCCCTGACAGATGATTGACAAGCAGGGGAGCTGTAAAGAGCAGTGGAAACATAGCGACACTAGCTTCAGCCTTTGCTCAGCTCGGAGGTGCAGGCCAGGCGAAGTGTATCAGGATCCTTGGGGGAGGAAGAGGGACCAGGGGCCTTGACAACTTGAAGAGCTCAGTGATTTGACACACACCTCCCCCTCCTGCTCTTCTCTTCTCTGTCCCTCCACTGAGGATCACTGTTCCCAAAAGGCTCCCCTGGAAGCCCCATTCAGGAGCTTTGTGATTAGCACCTTGTTTGCACTTTCCAGGTGGCTCCCTGGATGACCAAGCCAGTAAGGGTGGCAGATAATTTCAAGTCATTGTCACTCAAGAAATGACTTTCAATTTCCGTCATGGTTCCAACAAAACCTCCCAAGGGGAGGAACATTAGTTACTGTTCTTTGATCAACACATAATAAATTCTCTGAGCAGATTTGCTTCTGATGGATTCCCAGCAAGCTCAGGCCTGTAGAGTTTCGTAAATTCCAGGTATTTTTATGAAAAGGTAGTCATTTATTTGCTTTATGGTTTCAGGATAATCCTTTCTCTCTTAGCCAAAGTGCGATGAAGAGAGGGTTTCCCAATGTAAGATTCACTTGTCTGGATTGGTGATTCATCAGCAATTAATTATGGTTGAAAGTTGAGACAATGCATGCAATTGCCAGGTGTTTGGGGACAACTGAAAGTCACTGAGTTTTGTAAATTACCTTGATGAAATTGTTGAGCTGGGGCAAGACAATGAGCTGCGTATTTGGATCAACTTTGTTCTCAGGCATTGCAAGAGTTAACGTGCATTGTGTGTGGTTCCCTACTTCAACCTCTGTGACCTGCAGAAAACCTTCTTGAGAAGATAGAGTTTAGATTAAGAAGTACTCATTATGCTAGCAGAAAACCTTGTCCCCAAGTCTAGAATATATAGAGTTATCCCTTGTCCCTAAGTCTAGAATATATAGAGTTATCCCTTGTCCCTAAGTCTGGAATATGTAAACAGTTCCTACAGGAATCTGGCTGAAGAGGAAAAGTCTACATGGAAGATTTTTCTACTTTCTTGGTATATTTTCATTCAGTGTCAAGTGGCATCTTTCTCTGCTTTGTAGTGTGGTATTGTTATGGACTTGAATGTTCACATCCCCCACAGATGCATATGTTGAAACCCTGCTCCCGAATGGGATGGTATTAGGAGGTGGGGCCTCTGGGAGGCAATTAGGATTAGAGGCAGTCCTGAGGTTAACCGTCATGAATGGGATTAGCATCCTTAGAAGGGTCATGAGAGAACTGGCTTCCTCTCTCTGCTCTCTGCCATGTGAGGATGAAACAAGTCAGCATTCCAGAAAACGAGCCTCACCTGAGTCCAAGCAGTCTGGCACCCTGATCACAGACTACAAGGCTCCAGGTCTGTGAGAAATTTATTTGTTGTTTATAAGCCAACCAGTCTATTGACTTTGTAATAGCAGCCTGAACTAAGACAGGTATATTCTAGAATGTTCTACAAGCATTGACTGGAAAGGCAGATACTATTATCAAAACGTGGTTAAACAGATATCAACACCTTCAGTGATTCACAGAGTTACTATGGTTTCCTAAAGAAAGGGGGTAAAGAGTTCCAAATTGGCAGACTGGCATAAATGATGTATAATGAGATATCCTTTTGATTGCCTAGCTTAGCAAATGGGTGCCTTTGATGTGAATGTGTGTAAACGTGCTTTTGACACCTGTGTGCAAATGCATAAAGCAAATATTGTGATGCCAGGCTCAGCAGAAATTGCCATAGATGCAAAAAATTCCCAAACAAACATTTAGCGTAACAACTCTACCGAACTAATCACGCTGTTCCCATTGACTCATCTGAAACAGGAGGAGATCTCTTTTGTCTGCACAGAACTAGTCATGCTTCCTTTCTGCATGGTTACGTCTCTGGCAGAAGTTCCTTTGGGCCTAACCCACTTCTTTAAGCATGGCCAATGTTGTGTACTGGTTAATGGGAAAGGAATATCATGTACCTCTTAAAAAACATGACAAGGTTGAGAAAAGGAGAAACAGTCGTAAGTCTTTCGATTGGCAGCTGGGAGAAAAGTAAGCCACAGGCTCAGCAATTGAGTCTGTCACTGACCTCTGGGCTCATTCAGAAGATCCTGGCAAGAAACATGCTCATTGACCAGACGTTCAGACTCCCCGAAGCTACCCAACCCAAAGTCAAGCCACGTTCTGGGAGTCCCAGTGATAGCTGCTAAATAGATTCCAGCTGGGCAAGATCATGCCTTAAGGAGAAATAATATGAGTTGGCAACCTTTTGGATAAAGGACCAGAGCATAGACATTTTAGTATGGATGGGTGAAAGGTGGACATGTTCACCAGTTACAAAGTATGATTTATAGAGGCAGACTAGCATGGTGATTATGAACACGGACTCTGAAGCCTGTATTTAGATGCCAACTCCAGCACTTCCTTGCTGGATGACCTTGATTGAGCAAATTACTAAACCACTCTGTGCCTCAGTTTATCCATCTATAAAATGAGGATAATAATAGAACTCGGGGGTTCCCAGGTGGTACAATGGTAAAGAATCAGCCTGCAATGCAGGAGATGCAAAAGACACGGATTTGAGCCCTGGGTTGGGAAGATCCCCTGGAGAAGGAAATGGCAACCCACTCCAGTTATTCTTGCCTGGGGAATTCCATGGACAAAAGAGCCTTGCAGGCTACAGTCCATGGGGTCACAAAAGAGTCGGACACAATTTAGCGATAAACACAATACTAGAACTCAGTATTGTAGCTTGGGTGGTCCTATAGCAGACCCTGGGTTAAAAACTAGGGTGCAGGTGACAATTTCAGATGAGATCGCAGGAGGCACCAGTGAAGGAGGAAGGCAAGTGAAACGGAGAGAAGGTCATGAAGAGCCATCAAAGAGGGGGTCATTCCTGAGGGCAATGGGCATAACCATGCTGGGACCTTTGGAGGTTCTGTGTAGGGTGGGGTGACCAGCATGTTTACAGCTGACAAGTAGTCCTCACTGTCCATCCTCACGGGACTGTCCACTGGTACTGCAGGAGTAATCGGATTGGAATGGGGGCATGTGAGCAAGGCAAGAGTCTCTGCCACACTATGTTGTAAAAGTGTTAGTTGCCTCAGTTGTGTCCACCTCTTTGAGACCCCATGGACTGCAGCCTGCCAGGCTTCTCTGTCCATGGAATTCTCCAGGCAAGAATATTGGAGTGGGTAGCCATTCCCTTCTCTACACTATGTCATGGGGTTATGATAAAGATGATATTTATGAAATATTACTGTGAAATAATATTTGTAAAGCACTTTAGAAAAGTGTCTGAGGGACTTCCCAGGGAGTCCAGTGCTTCCACTGCAAGGGGCATGGATTCAATCCCTGGTTGGGGAACTAGGATCTCACATGCCATAGATGTGATCAAAAAATAAATAATTGATGCAAAAATAAAATCCACGATGAACAGAAATGTTGGGAAGCATGTAGGCAAATTATAGGCAGTGGCCGCTCCCACCTGATAAGGCTGTGAGTTAGCACTAAGTACTGCGTTGGTCGTGATGGCAGTGATGTAGACTAACTCCAGGAAATTGAGGACACAGGCTATCAGGCAAAGCTCACACTGTATTCAGTGTGTGCAGAGTTTTTATGGGGGCCTGGTAATTAGGCACAAATAATATGCTGATTATATGAACTACTATAATTTGTATTACTTTTACATAACACAACCAAACAATAGTCTTGCTTTTCTCACACTGTTAGTCCTGTAGGATCCAAAACTAGGAAGATATTGGCTGTTTATCCTATTATGGTTGAAGCATCACAATCAACTGTGTTCAAGGATGAGGGCCCTGAATTGTATCCCACGTAGTGTGGGCTTCCATCATTTACAAACTTCCTGACTTTGAATTCCACTCATGTTCACCCTGCAGGTCTCTCCCAACTGCTCCCATCCATGGAGCTCCCTTTTCCATGGAGCTCACATTCCCATGGGGTTTTAAAGCACATCTCCTTTTCCTGAGTGTTCTGGCTGGTGGTGGCCTCTGGCTGGGGAGGGGGCCACAACCTTGTTACCATGTTACCTTGTTACCATGTTGGGACTGATCCTTGGTCAGGGATCATTGACTGAGGAGATCCTGGAGCTTTAGCATCTAAGAGTCCAGATGGTTGGACGGTGAAGGGTTGGTCTTCACGAGAAATGGACAAATGGAAAGACAGAGCTCATACAAGTTGGTTCATGCTTCCAGGATTCATCAGTAAAAACCTAGGCAACAAGCTTTGGCATGGATCGGGAGTTGTACAAATAGGCCTCTGACTGCTTCCAGAGGCTGGAGGAATGACCTAGAATGCAAAGAGGAGGAAAGAGTCGTGCCTCCCACTTAACCTCGCCAGGCACCCAAGTTACTAATCCAATCTTCACAGGCATTTCTAGACAATAGTGTGTGTCTCAGAATACTTTTGCTTGCAAGAAAGAGAAACAAAACCAACTGCAAGTGGCTTAAACTACCAGGAAATTTAGTGTTCCACAAAAGAAAATGTCCAAGATCACTAAATAAATCGGTTTGAATAAAGGTCATCAAAGATGCAGATTCGATTCTGCCACCCTGGGGGTATCATCATCATGCTTGGGCTCACTCTCCCCATGGATTAAGATGGCTACTGCCTCTTTGGGCAGACACAACCCCATCAAAAGGAAGAAGAGACTGCGTATTCCTAAATGTCTCTCTTCAGAGTGAGGAAACCTTTCCCAGAAGCCCCCCAGAACAGCTTCTCTCTCAACTTATTGGTCACAATGGACCACAGCTCCGTCCTAAATGATCCATGGGCAAGAGAAGTAGGAGCACTGAGGTTAGCTTAAATGAGTCAGGATTTGCCCCTGGAGCTGGGCTAGGGCTGGGATCAACCTCCCCTGCATCACTTGAGGGAGAAATTTTAAACCAAATTTTGAGCTCTGCCAACAAGGAAGCAGGTGGATGGAATGTTACCTGACAACTGACATTAGTAGTCCAGTGATATCATGAAGGCCTAACTGATACTAGGTGGAACCACTGGTAAAGAACCTTCCTGCCAATGCAAGAGACAGGGGTTTGATCCCTGGGTCTGGAAGATCCCCTGGAGTAGGAAAAGGAACCTGCTCTAGTATTCTTGCCTGGGAAATCCCACAGACAGAGGAGTCTGGCGGGCTACAGTCCACAGGGTTGCAAAACTGTCAGACACAACTGAGCATGCACCTGATACTCTCTTACTTCCTGCAGCCTTCCCTACTTATCTGAAGGTGGTTAAAACCTTTTCATATGTCCCAAGGCTTTTAATCCACAAATTCAAATGAAAAGCACAAAATATGAACGTGATTGGAAAATATAGGAGTTGGATGTTGTTGTTCAGTTGCTCAGTCATGTCCGACTCTTTGCAACGCCATGGACTGCAGCATGCCATGCTTCCCTGTCCTTCGTCATCTCCCAGAGTTTGCTTGAACTCATGTCCATCGAGTCAGTGATGCCATCCACCCATCTCATTCTCTGTCATCCTCTTCTCCTGCTTTCCCAACATCAGGGTCTTTTCCAATGAGTCAGTTCCTCGCATCAGGTGGCCAAAGTATTGGAGTTTCAACTTCAGCATCAGTCCTTCCAATGAATATTTAGGGTTATTTTCCTTTAGGATTGACTGGTTTGATCTCCCTGCAGTCCAAGGGACTCTTAAGATTCTTCTCTAACACCACAGGTCAAAAGCATCATTTCTTTGGCGCTCAGCTTTCTTTGTGGTCTAACTCTCACATCCACAAATGACTTGGAAAAAACATAGCTTTGACTATTACGGATCTTTGTCAGCATAGAGATGTCCCTGTTTTTTAATACACTGTGTAGGTATGTCATAGATTTTCTTTCAAGGAGCAAGTGTCCTTTAATTTCATGGCTGAGGTCGCCATCTGCAGTGATTTGGGAGTGATGGGTTTCCACTCTCTGTGCCCAATGTGGTGAAGAGACTACAATTCATTGTGTCTGTAGCAAGGAGTACAGACACTTATTTCCTGTCTTCCCAAGCGTCCCATGTGCCCATCTTGTGGGGAACCATGATGAGACACACCCAGGCCAGTCATGCATCCCAAAGAAGCCTGGCTGATTCTGGTCTAAATGATTCCACCCCCAGGCTGCTTGGGTACCTAGTGTTGGTCCCAGTTCTTGACAGCATCTTTTTTGAGTTAATTTATCCAAATCTAATAAGCACACATACACCTGCCCCTTAAACCTGAGCTATTGCTCTTCTCCTGCATTTTTAGTTATAGCATCTCCACTAAATAGCATGTTAAAAAGCAGAGACATTACTTTCCCAGCAAAGGTCAGTCTAGTCAAAGCTATGGTTTTTCCAGTGGTCATGTATGGATGTGAGAGTTGGACTGTGAAGAAAGCTGATCGCTGAAGAATTGATGCTTTTGAATGGTGGTGTTGGAGAAGACTCTTGAGAGTCCCTTGGACTGCAAGGATATCCAACCAGTCCATCCTAAAGGAAATCAGTCCTGAATATTCATTGGAAGGATGGATGTTGATGCTGAAACTCCAATACTTTAGCCACCTGATGCGAAGAACCGACTCATTTGAAAAGACCCTGATGCTTGGAAAGATTGAAGGCAGGAGGAGAAGGGGATGACAGAGGATGAGATGGTTGGATGGCATCACCGACTCAATGGACATGAGTTTGAGTAAACTCTGGGAGTCAGCAGTGGACAGAGAGGCCTGGCATGCTGCAGTCCATGGGGTCGCAAAGAGTCAGACACAACTGAGTGATTGAACTAAACTGATCTCCACTCTCCTTACCAGTGTCAAGTTCCAGAAGACACTTCTCTTCTTTATCTTTAACCAAATATCAGTCTACAGATGAGTTTAATATCTCTTGCTGTTTAACCACTATGGTTTTGCTTTTGGTTGAATTTATCATTTCCTCTTATACCTTCTTTTCTTAGGCTCACATTTCCTGCTTCCCCCATCAGTCAACTCCTGTCCTGAGACCCATAATCCCCGCTGCTCAGTTTTTGCCAATCATCATCTGTCTATTTGAAAGGAACATCCATCAAGCTCACATTTCCTTCAACATGCAAAAGATAACCTATGTGTCTACAAACACAAGAGGCAGTCCCAGATGTACAAGCATCTCATACAAATGACCAATTTGTATGTACACCATCCCCCCCACTCCCCATCACCTCCTTCAGTACATATTAAACTAGGAACTGAAACGTGTAAATTCAGCACATGCTGGGAGATGTCTTCCAAGTAGAAACCTAAAGTTCTTTTCCTTTATACAGCTGATCCCATTTTGTATCCATGGAAATGGATGCTGGTATTTACATAACTTTAAAGGGCTTATAAAGTCCACAAAGGAATCTGTTATCCATATTAAAACTGTATCCTTAGTTCACCTCACTATGCAAAAGTATTGCAAAATATTTGGTGAAGCTAATTCCCATTTGGCCACCTCCACAATAGCTAACCAGAGCAGGAGAACTTAGAGAAATGAATTGCAGGCTTGCCTGATGATTTATTTGCTGTGTGAGTTTAAGCGAAAGCCTTAACTTTCAATATATATTTGATTTTCAAAATAGGCTTCAGAAGAATAAAAGTGAATGTAACTGTTCCACTGAGGTGTGACACACCATCTCGGGCTTCTTGGAGTCTGCTCTGGTTTTTACTGATTCATAGTAAAAGTGTTAGTCGCTCAGTCATGTCCAACTATTTGCAACCCCATGGACTGTAGCCCACCAGGATCCTCTGTCCATGGGATTCTCCAGGCAAGAATACTGGAGTGGGTTGCCATTCTCTTCTCCAGGGGATCTTCCTGACCTCGGGATAGAACCCAGGTCTTCTGCATTTCAGGTAGATTCTTTACTGTCTGGACCATGAGGGAAGGTTGGGTTATATTTTACAAACTGTCATTAATAGTGTTTATACATATGTATTATATATATACATATACATATATAAAAATATACACACACACACATATATATAACACATACCTTGTAGGATCTTTTTCACTCCATTGTGGAAATTACTGTATAGGCTGTGAATGTCTATTCCCAATGGAACGTGCTTTCTGTCCTGGATACAAAGAATGAGCTGATCAGGGATGGGGTGTTAGAGCATATTTAAAGGCACAGAGACCAGTAGTATGAATGAGCTTATGGAAATACTTGTACCAGTCCCTAAGGGAGTAATTACAGATAGACTTTGAAGCTGCTTAAAAACTGGCAGCATCATAGATTTGTATAATCACCCTAGGAGCTGCACTAGATTAGCCTAATATAGTTCTGGGCATAAAAGATGTACAGTAACCACCTGTTGAATTGAGCTGAAGCTTAAGAAGGACTGAGGCTTAGTGCATGCAAGGAGCATCTAACCCTTTTTCAGAAATGAATTAAATTTCAGTGTTCTATTATCCTCTTTAGAGGAAGTCTATTTTCCTAAGGTCAATGCTTAAAGGAGAAGCTGAGTGGGTAGCAGAAGATAAAGGAAGAGGTTATAAAGAAAATATCTCACATTTATAGGGAACTTACTATAGACTGAATATTATGATGATGACTTACCAGGGCATCGGGGCAATAAAATGAAACTCTGGACCTATTAGCTTTGAACTAACTCCGTTCCTTAATTATGAAATTAATTTCTAATATGTCTTCCTAGTATTCCAATATACCTGGGCATTTTAAAATAAAGCAAAGCATTTTAGTTTGCTCTTATACTAGAAAACTCATGATGAAACAATAATGAAGGATTCATTATGTCAATGAAATGTACAGACTGATGTTGATTTATAAAGAAAAAAAAAATTGATGAGCCAAATTTTAACATGGCTTTGGACATTAATCACAACAGTCTTGAAAATAATCTGTTCCAACCAGCCTGCCATTCTCCTCTGAAACAGGAAGAAGCAGTGTTCTGGGGCTGAACAGGAGAGAAGGGCTTGCTCATTCATTTATTCAACAAATTTTTGTTGACTTTTATTAAATGCCATGGGCATCCTCTAAGCACAGAGGATACAATAATGACTAAAGCTAATTCCTTCCTCCCAAGGAGCTCATGTCTAGAAAGGAACACAAGTACATAAACAATTAATGTTTATAGAGTGTGAAAAAATCTTAATGGGGGAATGATCAAGTGTAAGGGACCTAAAGTGGAGCATCAAATCTAGCCTTAGGGAGGAAAGGGAGAGATGAGGAGGGCATCTAAAGCAAAGTCCTGAAGAATAACTTAGCAGGGAGCCAGAAGCAGGGACAGGAACATTCCAGGGAGAGGGAAAGAACCACCATTAAACAAAGGCCCCGAGATACTAGCTATAGACAGGAAGAAACAAAAACAGTGGTGGAGTCACATGGTGAAATAAGAAGTTGATGCGGGCACTCAGGCCATGTTCCTAAGGGCAACAGGACGATAACCATTAATCCAAGTGGTATCAATAACTGAAAAGACTGCCAAAAGAACTAGGACATTAGACACATGAAATACGTCTCATGAGGTCGGTGGCATGAAACCCACTACTTTAGACTCATAACTTGCACTTGTATTACACGGTTGACTATGTGAATCAAATAAAATACACACTAAAAACTAACATTTAATGACACGTTTACATGTATATAAGTGTAGGCCTATTTACTACTGAGCTGCAGAGAAACTGAGCTTAAATAACTATATTCAATAGCACTTTAAGAGAGCTAAGCCAATTTTCTTTTTTCACTCTGTTAGCTTCTAAATATCTATTATCAGTGAAATGTCATTAACTGTTCCTCAGCTCACAGCTCACCAGCAGGTTATATACAAGTTAAAAGACAAAAATCCTATATATTATTTCCCAGGATCTGGGGTTCTTGCCATCACTTTACATGCTCCATGTTGAAATAATTTATGTGTGAATAAATCAAGCAAGTGTATTATTGTGTAGTTAAAGTAACAGTAGCCTAATAAGGCAGCAAGTAGATTTTGAAACACTAATTATTTTGGGGAGGAGCATTTTTATGCAAGCACGCGTGCTTTGTCGCTCAGTCATGTCCGACTCTTTGTGACCCATGAACTGTAGCCCACCAGGCTCCTCTGTTCATGGGGTTCTCCAGGCAAGAATACTGCAGTAGATTGCCATGCCCTCCTCCAGGGGATCTTCTTGACCCAGGGATTGAACCCCTGTCTCCTGTATTGCATGCAGATTCTTTACTGTCTGAGCCACCAGGAAAACCTCTACATTTTTATGGTGAGACATCAAAACAATCACAGAGGAAAAGGCTTCAAAGGAAAGGCCAGAGACTATCCAGATTCATGAAAACAAGAGGGTTTATCTGGTCATTAAAAGGATTTTGGTTGCTGTCATTTTATATCAGGCTCTCTCTCCTCTTTTTGTGAGTGTTTTTACACTAAGGGGAGTTGTACCTTTAGCAATGGAATAAATTGTGCAGCTCATAACAATTATGAACCAAAACAATAAATCAATAGAAATACAGTTGGCAAAGGCTTTACTTCAAAGATTGCCATCTCAAAACTGCAAGCACAGAAAGATAAATCTTTGTAATTTGCATATTGACTAGAACGAACTTGATTAGGCTGATGGAAGCTACAATGAGACAAGCTTCAGATGAACTAGACCCAGAAGGACTGCAGAAGCCAGGGCCCAGGACAAAACTAGGCTAGCCTTTCTCCCACCACTTTTAGTTACAGGTTCCATCACTGACCTACTCAAGAGGAAGGAGGGCGTTCCATCCCTGATGATCTGAAGTTATGCTGTGAATGATGATCAGTGTTAGCAAGAAACAAATTTTCTTCTCTTTTTGAACATTTCTGCTGAAAGTATGAACTACAGACCAACACTACCAGTATCACTTGGCTACCAGTTAGAAATGCAGAATCTTGGACCCTATACCCCAGACCTACTGAATCAGAATCTGTGTTTTAACAAGAAGCCAGGTGGTTTCAATGCTGTGGATGAGCCACCCTAAAGAATCTGAAGCACCTTATGGGACTCTAAGAAGCCACCATCATCCAGCAGAACAGAGCCAGGAATGCAATCTTCACAATGTTTATGACAAGGGTCACCTGTTGGATGAATCCAGGACACTGGGAAAAGTGGAGTAGAAAGGGGAAAATGAAGGGAGAGGGATGTTAGGGTCTTCTAGGAGCACACTGAAGCGGACTCTAAATAAACGGGAAGGTGATCGAGCAGGGTAAGTAATGTTTTGTTCTATTCCTCTAGGCTCTTTTTTACTTGTAATTAGCCTCTTGTAGAAATGTATTGCCTATGTGTGTGCTATTTTATGTTATTATAAGGCATAAAGATATCTTTGGAGTTTTCTAAGGGTGTGTTGTTGTTATTGTTTAGTTGCTAAGTTGTGTCCGATTCTTTTGCAACCCCATGGACTGTAGCCCACAAGGCTTCTCTGTCCATGGGATTTCCCAGGCAAGAATACTGGAGTGGGTTTCCATTCCTTTCTCCAGGGGATCTTCCTGACCCAGGGATTGAACCCACATCTCCTGCATTGGCAGGCAGATTCTTTACCACTGAGCTACCAGGAAAGCCCTTTTCTAAGGGTAACTTCGTTTAAAAATATTAGTTAGAACACATACGTTGCTGGCTTTCACTGCTCCCTGCTGCTGCAGGACCAAGTAATAACAGTAGCAGTGTTAGCCACTCAGTCGTGCCCGACTCTTTATGATCTCTTGGACTATAGTCCACTAGGCTCTTCTGTCCATGGAACTCTCCAGGCAAGAATACTGGAGTGGGTTGCCATTCCCTTCTCCAGGGGATCTTCCCAACCCAGGGATCAAACTCCTGTCTCCTGCCCTGCAGGCAGATTCTTTACCATCTGAGCCACCAGGGAAACCAAAGCTCTCCCCAATGTTTTCCCCACAACTATTTGGGAGACTTTCCCAAAGGAATTGCACATGTGCTCTCAAGCTGATGGGCTGGACTGGTGGCTCACATGGTAAAATAATCTGCCTGCAATGCAGAAGACCCGGGTTTGATCCCTGGGTCAGGAAGATGCCCTGGAGGAGGAAATGGCAACCCACTCCAGCGTTCTTGCCTGGAGAATCCCATGGACAGAGGAGCCTGGCAGGCTACGGTCCAAGGGGTCAAAAAGAGTTGGACACAACTGAGCAGCTAACACTCCCAAACTGTCACCAGGTGGCATCTGTAGGACTCCCTGGCCTTTTCTGGGTGGATCCACCTTTACTAGGGAGAGCTGCTGATGCTGAACATGGGTACCACTTCTGTTGGGTTCTGCTGGGTTTGGAGGGCTGTGGCCTGTGCTGACTGGACCCTTCCACCACCATTGCTAGCGAGTTGAAGCCCTCAAGGGCAGGCAGCAAGGTGAAGATGGCACACGCTTGGAGAGCTACCAAAAACTCTCACCCTGATACACGACAGAATTTTCCGTTTTTACCCCAAATCTCTCTGAAGCCTCCATTGGACCGGCCTGTGGAGATACTTCTTACACTGAGATATTTTTCTATTGAGGTTCAGTTGATTTACAATATTTTGTTAGTTTCATGTGTACAGCCTAGTGACTCAGAGTGGCTTTTTTA
Source organism: Moschus berezovskii (assembly GCF_049115385.1). Taxonomy (NCBI): domain Eukaryota; kingdom Metazoa; phylum Chordata; class Mammalia; order Artiodactyla; family Moschidae; genus Moschus; species Moschus berezovskii. Next base: position 52,105,038 of record NC_142482.1, on the reverse strand, counting down.
TTTTTGCGGATTATATTCCATTAGTTTATTACAAGATATTGGGCATACAGTAAGTATTCGTTGCTTATCTATTTTATGTATAGTAGTTTGTATCTGTTAACCCCCTACCCTTAATTTGTCCTCCCCCAGCAAATTTACTGAGTTGGATTGAGTTCTTTCCTTATCCCTACATGCTAACAGACTTCTGATGGGGCATCCCCACCAGTCCATCCTAAATACTCAGCTACTTCTGAATCCAAGAGATTCTAAAAAGTTGAAGTTGAAGCTGGGACTCCCACTACCTATATATTAGAGAAGAATTCATGCCTCATTATGCTTCAGTTCTCTTTACTAAAATATTTTTAAGATGCAGTTTTTTTTTTTTTTTTTAAGGCATCAGGTATTTCAAAGAGTTTTCCAGTGCTACCGTACCAGGACCACCTCTCATATTCAAGTCTTCTCTTTATGGCCCCTCTCTCTTCCCTGCAGTGGACTCAGGGCCTTGGCCTTCTCTCCTCTCCTCCTGGTGTGACAAGCAGCCTCTCTGTCCCTTTGTGTTCTTTTTCTCCCAAGACTGACTACCTACAGGGTAGCAGCTTCCACAAATAACCACGTTCTTGCTGTACCTGAAGACTAATACACAAACCGTGTACATTTTGTTTCATTGCTAATCCCTTTAGGAAGCAGACCTGGGAAAACAGAAACTAAAAACATAGGGAAGTTCTAAATTATATAATCTTACAATGTTCTTTTTCCATTTTACTCTCTGGATATTAAGAATAGTTAACATCAAAAATAACTGAGATTTATTGGGCAATTACTGTGTGTTAATCTCTCAAGAGCATTTTCCAAACATCACAGTTGAAGTAAGCTCTATGATTATCCCTATTTCATAAAGGAGAAACTGACATTCACAGACATTAAAATCCTTAGGTAACATCACACAGCTGATCAGTGGCAGATTCACAGTCATGTTTTTCACCTTCATCGTATAATTCTTTTCTATATTCTATCTTTTAGTTCATTTCTGAAATGGCATCTAGAAGCTCCAATAAACTTCCCTCGCTTTCTGTTTAACAGAGTTGTATTCAACAAGGTTCTTCACCACCTGCTCCCACCCCCATCAACAGCTAGTTGGGGATCTCTATTAGGAACCAACAGTGGTGTCTTACAAGATGTTGATAGCTCTTTCATTTAAAAACAAGAGTTCTGTGTTAAATACATTTGGAAAGCACTAGACAAAATTTGAGAGATTACTTTTCTGAGACAACATAGGTATATATGTATATGTATATATTCACCAAAACCATTTTTTTTTCTTTCCTGAATCCTAACTAACACTAGTGACAAATAAACCCGTGCTTCTTAAACTTTAGGAGCTTCCCTGGTGGCTCAGATGGTAAATAATCTGCCTGCAATGCAGGAGACCAGGGTTTGATCCCTGGGTCGGGAAGATCCCCTGGAGACAGGAATGGCAACCCATTCCAATACTCTTGTTGGGACAATCCCATGGACACAGGAATCTAGTGGGCTACAGTCTGTGGGCTCGCACAGAGTCAGACACAACTGAACACATCAAACCAAGAGGGCATCTCAAACTTTAAGATGCAGACATGAGACCTGGGAGCTTGTTAAAATGAAGATTCTGGTTCAGTTAAAATGAAGATTCTGGGATGGGGCTGAGATACTGCACTTTAACAAGCTCCCAGGCGAAGGTGGAACTGCTAATCTGAGGACCACACTTTGAACAGTGAGGGCCTAGAATACAGTTTGGTCAGTGCTGGTCATGGAAGACATGCCTGCAAAAGGTTTATATTATAGAACCTCACCAGGAGATACAACTGAGTCAGAATTACAGATATTCTCTTTGTCTCAAAGGAGCATTTGGCACTTTCAAGGTTCTCTACTGCTCCTCATTCTTTCCTCTGGATAATTCTCCACTATACCCCAATGACTGTCTAGAAGAGATACCTTAAAAAATGTACATGGGAGGTCAGATAGAGCTGTGGTCAACATTTTCAGTGTGAGCCTTAAAGAGGGCCACTGGCTCAGTGGCCTCTCTTATAAATTGGCTCCTGTAGTCCAGCTTGGATGGGCTGCCCAGGCTGGAATCCTCAGCATATGCAGCCCTGTCTTACCCTCCTGTGGGTAGTCAGAGCCCTCCTAAGAGCCAGCATCCTTTTTGATGTACTTCCCTTCAGAACCAACCACCAGCACAATTTAATTTGAGGGGCTGCAAGAGCCCTCATTTGATCTCTCTCTCCACTCTCCCCCATTCCTTTCCCCACCAGCTTGCTGATGTCTCACCCAGGTCATAGAAGAGCCAAGTAGAGCACTCAGCTCTGATCCAGCAAAATGCCTTTCTAGAAATGGGATATTCAAGTCTCTCTTCTGTTTACACTGACAGGTGCTCTCACAAACTGTGCTTTGGGGGAGGCCCGATTTGGATAGGATTCTCATTCGCAAACTTCTGCAGTGAGTTCTGAGTGAGCGGGGAGAGAAAGAAAATGAGTTGGGGGCCCTCTCACTCCTGCTCTGCTAAGAACAGCTCCATGGCCACAGCCACGTCATTCAGCTTCTTCAAGACTTGCTTTCTCATTTATCATAAAGAAGAGTGAACCTGCCTTGCAGAGTGGATATACGGAATGGATAACCAAAGGACTGGCATAGAATGGCTCCTGCGGCTGTGCTTTCTACTACAAATAGCTTATACTTGACTACACTCTAAGACGCAGATAGGACCCTCTATCAAGAACATGTGAATTTCTGACAGGCTAGTGGACATAAGCTGTGAGGACAAGCTGTGACCTCTGTCTCCCCCGGTGATCACCAGATCAGTGGGCCTCCTCCAGTTGGCCTCCCTCTCAGGCCTATATAAGCATTCCTCCCTGGGAAGAGGAGGCACCCAGGCTGCCCACTCCTGACCTTACTGGGTTCTCTCCCCGGCATGTCTTCTGTCCTCCTCAACTTAAAGGCCCAGCTTTTGCAATCTGGTGTCACCACTATCCACTTCCTATAGGCATTAACTGACCACTTCCTTCCCTCTGACCCAAGTAACCCCAGCACACCAGATATGCTCATGCACATACTACACATACCTTCTCACATATACACGCCACACACATGCATGCCTCACACTCACACACGCAACACACACACATCAAGGCAGTTGACCTCTCTTTTGTTCTTACCAGCTAATCAGTAGAAATTTGAACGTAATGTTTCAGAAAGCTCATAAATAACATTAATGTCCTTTTCTCCTGGTTTCAAATGCTAATTTCCAAATTTCACATCAGAACTTTAAAGAAAACCAATCTCATGATCAAATATTTAAAAAAATGTGTCTACTGAAAAAGACTAGCTCGAAGCTAGAAAAGATCTGAGTGCATCCAGAATAATATTACACCAGAGTATTTTCCTTCTACATTTCCTGCTCTACTCTCCCTACCTCTCTACCTCCTCTCCTTTTTTTTTGGCCATGCCACGTGGCACGCAGGACCTTAGTTCCCAATCAGGAATCAAATTCCTGCACCATGCAATGGAAGCACAGTCTTAACCACTGAACCACCAGAGAAGCTTCTCTTCACCTATGCCCTGCCTTCCATTTTGCTCTGTCTTAGGGCAGAGAAAACAATTATCTGTCCGTAGAAAATTTGTTTCAAGTTCTTCCATCATATCCTTTAAAGAAAGGCAGAAAAAAATGAAGAAAATGCAGAGTTTAAGATATGCCCCTGGAGTTTGAATCTTTGGTTTGAGATCCAGATCTGCTATGCACCAGCTAGGAGATTTGGAAATTTTGCTTCATCTCTCTGAGCCTCAGGTTACCTATTCAGCAAAGAAGGATAAAAATGCCTATTGACAGGGTTTTTGTAGAGGAAAAAAATGAAATACTTATAAAAGTACTTGAAGTTCTTGAATGTTGCCTGGCACAGATAATATATTATTTATGTGAAAGTTTTTTGTCATCTCTAAGCCACTATATAGTTTTTAAAATTAGTTTTATAAATATTGGGCTTCCCTGGTGGCTCAGACAGTAAAGAATCCGTCTTCAATGCAGGTTCAGTCCCTTGGTGGGGGAAGATCCTCTGGAGAGGAGAATGGCTACCACTCCAGTATTCTTGCCTGGAGAATTCCATGGACAGAGGAGCCTCATAGGCTACAGTCCATGGGGTCACGAAGAGTCAGAAATGACTGAGAAACTAACACTTTCACTTTTATACATAAAATTAGTTTTAATATTATAACTATAATACATATTAAATGAGTTTTATATATATACGACTCACTTTTTTACATACCCTGGTTTCTATAAGGCTCTAAATCTACAGTCTCATAATTGTTCACATTGTAAGGCAATAAATAACAGCATTTTGTTTCAACTAAAATTTTGCTGTTCATAACTGAAAACTAAATGGCCCTGAAATGAGAGTTTTGGGGATATGCTGCTAGGACCATTCAATTCTTATATGTAATAAAACCCTTCTTTAAAGAAAAAAAATTTTTCTTTTGCAACTAGAAAAAATGTACAATTAAAAGTAATTCCTGCTTCTAAAAGCTTTTCTAATCATGTCAACTATCAGATTATATTAAAATAGAGGAATTCTGAATAAATAAAATGTGTAAAAAGATCAACACACCTCTTGTCTTGGTTTTGATAATCAGATTGTTAGCTGAATTTCATTTAATCATAAGTAGTTTTTTCTCCCAAGTTTAAGTGTGAGCACAAACATCTATTTTTCTCTGTTTTTATTTTTTCTTCTTGAGTATCCCATGGAAGTGAAATCAAAGTGATATAAAGTTTACCCTTTCTGTCACCTCTGGTTTTATGTTATAATCTGATAGACAAGGCATACATTTCTTTTCTCAGTTCCAAATATATTGAACCCCAATAGCCAGAAGGTAATTATAAATATTTAATTAGATTTCTAGAAGGAAACATCTCAACTCAGAATTGGTGATTTGGTTTTAAAATTTGGGGGAAGAAAACTAGGCTCCATGGCTCCCTCTTGCTGTTCTCCCTCTTTGGTTGGAGTCCTCATGGCTTTCCTAGGAGCAAACCACCGCCAGGTCCCTGGCCAGTTAAGAGATGAGCCTCACCACTGTGACTTTTTTCTAGGTCACATATCAGGAAGGTCAGTGGTGGGTGGGTCTTTTAATCAGTAAGCTGACATTTCCATGAAGTCAGAGTGTTTTGGTTGTAATAAAAACCTGTTTTTTGCTACAAAGGTCTGTCTAGTCAAGGCTATGGTTTTTCCCGTGGTCATGTATGGATGTGAGAGTTGGACTGTGAAGAAAGCTGATCGCTGAAGAATTGATGCTTTTGAACTGTGGTGTTGGAGAAGACTCTTGAGAGTCCCTTGTACCGCCAGGAGATCCAACCAGTCCATTCTAAGGGAGATCAATCCTGGGTGTTCATTGGAAGGACTGATGCTAAAGCTGAAGCTGCAATACTTTGGCCACCTCATGTGATGAGTTGACTCACTGGAAAAGATTCTGATGCTGGGAAAGGTTGGGGACGGGAGGAGAAGGGGACGACCGAGAGTGAGATGGCTGGATGGCATCATCGACTCTGTGGACATGAGTTTGAGTGAACTCCGGGAGTTGGTGATGGACAGGGAGGCCTGGCGTGCTGTGATTCATGGGGTCGCGGAGAGTCGGACATGACTGAGTGACTGAACTGAACTGAACTGAGGGATGATTGGCCTTATTCAATCTTTCTATGCCAAGTGCAGAACTGTAATTCAGCTAATATTTTCATTTCAGTTGAATTAGATCTTGCTCTTGACCTTGTACTCAGAAACCTAAATAATGGGGGGTGGTTAATTTAGTTGAGAGTATAGTCTTTTGTCATACTTATAACTAATATATTAGCAGACTTGGACATGAGAAGCTAAAAGAATACAGGATCCATGTCCAGGTACCTAGACAAGGATAGAAAGAAAAATAATTTGGGGAGATGGACTGGGTCATATTAAATATATGTGATGTTTCCCAGTTGGAAGAAAATAGCTGCTGGGAAAGTGAGTTGAAGGTCAAGGTTTTAGGGATACTTCCATCTCACTGATGTGCACTTAAATTCCATGAGTGTCTAAGCATGGATGCCTCTTATTTTCACACATCATTCTTTCTACTCTAGTGATCCCCAAGACTATGTATATGTATGTCTTATTATAGAAAAGTCACCTGTTCAGTTTCAACATTATGTTACTTATTCCTCTGCCAGCTTTATTGAGATATAATTAGCATATACCATTGTGCAAGTTTAAGGTGTACAATGTGATGATTTGATTTGATATAGATATAATTTCAATGATATGCACAACTAGGTTAGTTAACATATCCATCAACTCACAAAATTAACTTTTTTTGTGATGAGAAGTTTTAAGACCTATTCTTTTAGTAAATTTCAAATATACAATATAGTACTGTTAATTATAGCCATCATGCTGTACTTTTAGATTATGAGATCTTATTAATTCTTGTAACTGGAATTTTGTACTATGCTACATTTTTGTGATTTTTTTAATAGCATATGAATTTTTCAATACTGGTGAAGATCATTTTGATGATTCCCTTAAAGACATTTTAAAATATAAAACATTAAAATTCTCTTGAAATAATAAAAGGCTGGAAGTAAAACCATAAAATATATCCATAATATAATAATGAGTCTGTGGTTTTTAGCACTATGAAGAGAGATTTAAGATAGGTAGAAAAATAGGGTGTTGGTTCTAGAAGGAACCTCAGAGATCATCTCAACCCTCCTGTTTTACAGGTCAGAAACTGAAGCCTGGAGAGCGTTCATGACTTGGCAAAATCACATCCAGTTCTCTTGACAATTCAGTAATTCTTATGCACTGTCATTATATCACTTAATTGATTACATAAATTATTTTTAAAACATTTACATAAACATTATGATTAATACTTATAAAATTATATGATTTGTCTTATAATCTTCATTAAGGATATACACTTAAAAACATATTATTACACAAATCTTTCCTCTGCCCAGGGATCAGACTTGTTCTAACAGATCCTGAGTGGTTGCTTTCCCTTCACATTCAAAGCAATAGCAAATACCCAGCTGCTTAGATAATAAAACCTCTTATTTGTTTTAGGAAAACAATTCATTTAAGAAGTTTACCAGAAACCTTCAAACCTGAGATATTATCTGTGTGAATAAACTGTTTTGCTTAAAAAATAAATATTTAAAATAAGAGATCATTGTATTACTATTTATCATTGCTGTATAGCTCTCAGGATTTTGGAAAAATAAAATAAATGTCTTTCTTCCCAAACCCAGAGGTAAAATTCACTTGTTCTCTTCATGAAAGAAAATTCATGAAAAGAAAGAAGATTCAAAGCAATTCCAATTATAAGCTTTACAAGGCCTGTTTCATTTCCTTTTGTTTTTATTAAAAAAAAAAAAAACTAACCCACTGATTCTAAAGTTTATTTATGGATGTTGATGGAGAAGGAATGGCAACCCACACCAGTAATCTTGCCTGGAAAATCCCGTGGCCAGAGGAGCTTGGCAGGCTACAGTCCATGGGGTTGCAAAGAGTCAGGCATGACAGAGCAACTATCACTCATGAATGTTGAGGGCCACAAACAGTCAAGGAAAGCCTAAAGAAGTACAAAATGGAATAACTGGCTCTACCAGACATAAAAAATTAACGTAAAATGATGAGAGTCGGTGTGGAATTGTTACAATGGTAGACAACCCAATGGAACAGAAGAGAGTCCTGGAACAGTTCACGTGTATACAGTCACTTGATTTTTGACAATGCTGACACCACAAAAGAGTGGAAAAAGGATGATCTTTTCAATAAATAATGCTGGGTCAGTTGAGGTCCACACAGAAAAATAATGTGACCTCTATCTCACGTCTCAAACAAAAACCCATTCCAGATAGATTGTTAACTAAAGTAAAAGGGTTTTGTTGTTTTTTTTTTTTTCAGCTGAAGCTGAAACTCCAACACTTTGGCCACCTGATGCAAAGAACTGACTCATTAGAAAAGACCCTGAAGCTGGGAGAGATTGAAGGCAGGAGAAGGGGACAACAGAGGATGATGGTTGGATGGCATCACTGACTCGATGGACATGAGTCTGAGCTCCAGGAGTTGGTGATGGACAGGGAGGCCTGGTGTGCTGCAGTTTGTGGGGTCACAAAGAGTCAGACATGACTGAATGACTGACCTAAACTGAAAGTTAAAGTACAACAATAAAGTTTTTAGAAGATGCTAGATACAGAAATTTCTTAAACTGAATGCCAATAGTATAACTGTAAAAAGGGGACTAACTTGGGCTTCATCAAAAATAGGAGCATATGTCCTTTGAAAGATACAATTAAAAGAGTTAAAGGCAGCTGAAAAAGTAGAAGATCTGTGCTATATTCAGCATATAAACAGAATTTCTACAACTGAATGAGAAAAAGATAAGAACTCTACATGAATATTCAGCTAGACATATTTCATTTTGGGAATAAGTCCGTTCCTTCTCAGAATCTTTTGAGCTCTCTTTGGGTATAGAGTTTCCTACCCTTAGGAAACCACCCACTCCTTGATTTAAGCAGTAGATTCAAAATAAAGAATATGAGAGCCCTGTGATAGTAAAGAAATAGAACTTGAGTTGCTTTGAATCTGTTATTTAGTGCAACCTTTCAGAGTTTTTAATCTGTGTTGAAAATTTAAAAAACAATGAAACAGTGCAGACTGCAATGTGTAATTTTGTTTGGTGATGAAAAGTTTAACCTCACGCATGAAATATTTTATAGAGTTTGAATAATATTTTTTGGATTTAAGTTTATTATTTTTAATTGTTAGTTTATTTTAAAACTAAGAATAAATCAGGAAAATTATTTTTACTGATAATTATGTTAACTGCTTCCAAAGTGTTATAGATACCTATCCAGGTGTCAAATGCTCTAGTATTCTGATGTGTTGGACTCAAAAGATGTGTAAGACTTCTACTCAAAAAACTATAAAATGTTATTGGGAGATATTAAAGATATAGATAAGCAGAGGGGTATAAGGATTGAAAGACAATTATTGTAAATATATTGTGTGTGTGTACGTGTGTGTTAGACACTCAGTTGTGTCCGACTCCTTGTGACCCCATGGACTGTAGCCCTCCATGCTCCTCTGTCCATGCAATTCTTCTTTTTAAATTGTATATTACAAAGTCAAATCAACATCCCTCCAATTTTTAAAATGAGACATAAAAGAATACAAATAATTTTTAATACTTTAAAATTAGAATATGTGCTTTCCAAAAGTGACTGTTAACAGAGTAAAAAACAAGCTATAGAGTGAGAAAAGTATTTGAAACACATATGACTGACCACTAACTCATCCAAAATATATTAAGAAACAAATATATAATTAACAAATATAAAATTAAGAAACAAAACACTGAACAAAACTATCCAAAAGCCAGACACAAAATAAAGCACAGTGAAGATTCCATTTATATAAAGCTTTAAAAATAATAGGTAAATGTATTAATAAAGTCTAGTTTTATGACTGGATAAAGAAAATGTGGTATATACATACAATGAAATACTGCTCAGCCTTAAAAATAGAAGGAAATCCAGCCATTTGTGAAAACAGATGACTTGGAGGACATTATGATCAGGTGGGAATGTTTACCCCACCCGCCAAAGAGAGGTGCAGAAGTTCTGTCCAGTGTAACTGAAACCACGCAACCACACAGATACTTTATGTGCAGGTTCCTAACAGGACATATGAATCATGCATAGCATGCTAGTATTCTGGTCTAATGGGTTAGATATCTTGATCTTGACTGCTGCTGCTGCTGCTAAGTCGCTTCAGTCGTGTCCGACTCTGCAACCCCATAGACGGCAGCACACCAGGCTCCCCCATCCCTGGGATTCTCCAGGCAAGAACACTGGAGTGGGTTGCCATTTCCTTCTCCAATTCATGCAAGTGAAAAGTAAGTAAAAGTGAAGTCGCTCAGTCGTGTCCGACTCTTAGCGACCCCATGGACTGCAGCCTAGGTGACCTTTAAAACTATTAGCTCATGAAGTTACAAAAAAAAAAAAAAAGCAAAATATTTTACTTAAGGAAAATACTCACAATCAAGTCACATTGTTGGAGCATTTTAGAAATTGATTCCCATTTCTATTAGTTGAATGCATAATTTAGTGATTACTAAGTATATGGTCTAATGTTATTATTTACATTCTGAAAGAGTCAAGAAAATGTAGTATAAGCAATAACTTTATCTGAAAATGTGTGTGCTTTAATAAAAGTCTATATAAATCATCTTAAATACTGTGTATCAGTTTTTCGTTCATTTTATTATAAATCTTTACATTTTCCTATAAATAAAAAAGGTATTATTTTATTTTTCTATATAAAAATGTACTCCCTCTGCATGGGAAGAATGATATTTCATAGCAGGAATTTAAAAATTCCGAAATAGTTAATATCCATGGTTTAATAAATCACCACAGTGTTATATGCAAGTGTAACTCACTGTTTGATGTTTCATTTTAATCCAGTTTTCAGTTGACACATACTCTTCTGTTATAGTAAGGGAAGAATACATATAGTAAAGGGAAGAAAATGAAAGAATCTTTCTCCTTGGAAAGCTAAATATTTTAGTTAGGTTTAAAAAGTATGAGCACAAGCCCCATAGCAGTTGTAATGAATGATAAAAGTCATTCTCCAAGGATTTGATATAGTGTGGTCATTTTTCATCACTATTATTTTTCTGTCATTTCTTTAAAAAACCCAGCAGATTGTCTTTTCATGTTACTGTGTGTGACTTTTTGCCCCCTCAAGATTTCTAGGCTATTGCTATCGCAAGAATAATGAAATTTTGCTTAATGTTCTTTTGCTCCTGAATTCTTAAATGAGGAACTCTATACTGCCTACATCTCTCATGATGACCACCACAGGCCTTAATCATGAAAGAGAAAAAGGTCTCCCCAATACCGAGACAACCCATTATTCTGGAGAACAGTAATTTCACTGGTAAGCAACAATTTCACCATTTCTACAATCCATTTCCACTGGAATGAAGAATAGTTTTGAGATGAGTTTGTATAGTGCCACTTAGGTATCATTTTCCTAAATTCAGATAGTGATCCCTACAGAGTACATAGGAATGCTGTAGCAAAACTAGTAAGAGTATATTGTATTAATTTATTCTACAAATATATATCATTTTCTACCAGTAGCCAGGCTTCTCTGGTGGCTCAGATGGTAAAGAATCTGCCTGCAATGTGGGAGACCTGGGTTTGATCCCTGGGTTGGGAAGATCCCCTGGAGGAGGGCATGGCAACCCACTCCAGTATTCTTGCCTGGAGAATCCCGAAGGACAGAGGAGCCTGGCGGGCTACCGTCTATAGAGTTGCAAAGAGTCAGATATGACTGAGTGACTAAGCCCAGCACACCATTAGCCAGGCACTAGGCTAGGGGACAAGGATACAATATGGAAAAGACACCCTGCCCTCATAGGAGACACAAACTCATGTCAACCCAGAAAAGTTCGTGTCCCAGGTGTTACAAAAGCACAAGATAATATTGGAGGGTTACTTGATCAAATTTTAAGGAATCAGAGGAGACTGTCTGAAAGAAATGATAGCTAAACAGAGACATAAACAATGAATAGAAATTAGGCAGGCAAAAATTAAACCCAAAGGAGAATATTAGTTATTTCAATTGGAGCGTGGATTTCAGGGGAGTGTGGATTGGAGGTGAGGGCAGTGTGCCAAGATGAGGCCAGAGAGAATGCAGGAGTTGGAGGGCCAGTTTCTTTAAGGACCTTGTATGCTGAGATAAAGGGCTTCCCCGGTGGATCACTGGTAAAGCATCCACCAACAAATGCAGGAGATGTGGATTCAATTCCTGGGTTAGGAAGATCTCTTGGAGAAAGAAATGGTAATATGCTCCAGTATTCTTGCCCGGGAAATCCCATGGACAGAGAAGCCTGGTGGGCTACAGTCCATGAGGTCACATAAGAGTCAGACAAGACTTAGTGACTAAGCAACAACAAAGCTGAGATAAAGACTTTGGGTTTATCTGTGTAATAGGTAGAAAAACACTGGTAGTTTTTCCGCACTTACAGTTCTAATATTAGAGCTCACTTCAGAGGAACAGAATCACAGGATGAGTTCTGTGAATTGGTGACTGTTCCATGTCCATCCCACAGGAGTCCTCTGGGGTTGTCATTGGAAAGTTGCTTGATGAACAACTTTCTGAGCTGATGAAACCATCTGAGCTGATGAACAGCACAAAGAACAAGTGGGTAGTGGCTGACATGGCTTTGAAATTAACTCTGTTTCACTTGGCTGGGAATTTTCCTTTTGTGCACTCAGGTTGAGAGTGAATTTGGAGGGAGGAAACTAATGATTAGGTTGAATCTGTACTGGAAAAGTTCAGGGCATTGGTCAAGTTATTCTTCCCGAATGAGCACACAGTTCAGTTCAGTTCAGTTCAGTCAGTCATGTCCAAATCTTTGCGACCCCATGAATCACAGAACGCCAGGACACCCTGAACATCACCAACTCCCGGAGTTCACTCAAACTCATGTCCATTGAGTCGGTGATGCCATCCAGCCATCTCATTCTCTGTCATCCCCGTCTCCTCCTGCCCCCAATCCCTCCCAGCATCAGTCTTTTCTAGTGAGTCAACTCGTCGCATGAGGTGGCCAAAGTACTGGAGTTTCAGCTTCAGCATCAGTCCTTCCAATGAACACCCAGGATTGATCTCTTTTAGAATGGACTGGTTGGATCTCCTTGAAGTCCAAGGGACTCTCAAGAGTCTTCTCCAGCACCGCAGTTCAAAAGCATCAATTCTTCGGCAATCAGCTTTCTTCACAGTCCACCTCTCACATCCATACATGACTACTGGAAAAACCATAGCCTTGACTAGACAGACCTTGGTTGGCAAAGTAATGTCTCTGCTCTTTAATATGCTATCTAGGTTGGTCATAACTTCCCTTCCAAGGAGTAAGCGTCTTTTAATTTCATGGCTGCAATCAGCATCCTCAGTGATTTTGGAGCCCCAAAAAATAAAGTGTGACACTGTTTCCACTGTTTCCCCATCTATTTCCCATGAAGTGATGGGACCAGATGCCATGATCTTTGTTTTCTGAATGTTGAGCTTCAAGCCAACCTTTTCACTCTCCTCTTTCACTTTCATCGAATGAGCACTCAGTTCAGTTCAGATCAGTCACTCAGTCATGTCCAAATCTTTTCAACCCCATGAATCACAGCATGCCAGGCCTCCCTGTCCATCACCAACTCCCGGAGTTCACTCAAACTCATGTCCATCGAGTCAGTGATGCCATCCAGCCATTTCATTCTCTGTCGTCCCCATCTCCTCCCATCCCCAATCCCTCCTAGCATCAGACTCTTTTCCAGTGAGTCAACTCGTCGCATGAGGTGGCCAAAGTATTGGAGTTTCAGCTTTAGCATCAGTCCTTCCAATGAACACCCAGGATCAATCTCCTTTAGAATGGACTGGTTGGATCTCCTTGCAGTCCAAGGGACTCTCAAGAGTCTTCTCCAGCACCACAGTTCAAAAGCATCAATTCTTCGGCGATCAGCTTTCTTCACAGTCCAACTCTCACATCCATACATGACCACGGGAAAAACCATAGCCTTGACTAGACGGACCTTTGTTGGCAAAGTAATGTCTCTGCTTTTTAAAATGCTATCTAGGTTGGTCATAACTTTCCTTCCAAGGAGCAAGCGTCTTTTAATTTCATGGCTGCAATCAGCATCTGCAGTGATTTTGGAGCCCAAAAAAATAAAGTGTGACACTGTTTCCACTGTTTCCCCATCTATTTCCCATGAAGTGATGGGACCAGATGCCATGATCTTCGTTTTCTGAATGTTGAGCTTCAAGCCAACCTTTTCACTCTCCTCTTTCACTTTCATCAAGAGGCCTTTGAGTTCCTCTTCACTTTCTGCCATAAGGGTGGTGTCATCTGCATATCTGAGGTTATTGATATTTCTCCCAGCAATCTTGATTCCAGCTTGTGCTTCTTCCAGTCCAGCGTTCCTCATGATGTACTCTGCATATAAGTTAAATAAGCAGGGTGACAATATACAACCTTGACGTACTCCTTTTCCTATTTGGAACCAGTCTGTTGTTCCATGTCCAGTTCTAACTGTTGCTTCAAATGAGGACTAGTAGTTGCTAAAAATAACATCAGCATTGCTTAGTAGAGAAAGGATCATTTTCAAGGCTTGTTTCCCCACTCCCAGTTTTCTGTGCTATTTAGGTTAGGGAGCAGGTCACTGTTCAGGAAGCAGGGTGCAGGACATCCCCTGGGGCACATGGTGAGCACAAATGCAGAGAATTGTGTTCTTCACCACAGTTTAGGCTCAAATTGAACACAGATGTCAGTGCAGACCTTCATCACATCCTCATGACTGTACTATTGAGAGAGACTCCCAACGGACTCCTCCTTCTAGGCCACCCAGGCTCCTGGGCATCAGCTCCCTGGAGCATCAGTTCTAACATGTTTCTGCACTCCACAAAAACTGCAAATGGCCCCTCAGTCCCTGTACAATGGTTCTTAGCTCTAATTGCATGTTATAATCACTTGGAGAGAATTTTTAAATACTAATGGCCAGACACTTGAATCAGGGCCATGGAATGAATGTTTGTGTCACCCACCACAAATCCATATGCTGAAATCCTAACCACTAATGGAATGGTAATAAAAAGTAGAGCCTTTGGGAGGTGATTAGGTCATGTGGTTGGAGCCCTAATGATCCGGATTAGTGCCCTTAAAAAGGAGACCAAAGAGAACTCTCTTGCCCCTCTACCATGTGAGGACACAGAAAGAAGATGGTTGTTTCTGAACGAGGAAATTCTCACCAGACACCTAACTGACCAGTGCCTTGACCTTGACCTTGGGCTACCACACATGTGTCCCTGTTTCACTGCTAGAGAGAGTATGCCAATGTAGCCCCAGAAGAGAAATGACACAAAAGCTTGTACCTGAGCTTTCTAGACACCAATGATGCAAACCTTTCTCCTGCTGCTTTTGTTCTGTATTGTTTCTATAACAAACCTGATCCATGGATAGAACATTCTTTGAATGAATGAATAGGTTAATGACATGAATGCAATAAACAATGAAATGAAATGGCCATCCAACACATATGATGTCTATTTTTCAGTGCAGAATGAATGAATCTGCATTGAGATGCATTTACTGTAAACTATAAAGCCTAAGATGAGCTCTGCTTGGGAAAATATTGAAAATATATGGTCAGATATAATAAAATTTAATAAATGCCTTTCAAATCTTGGATACCTCTTTTCTTACTTAGTTCCAAAGAGACACTTCAAGACAAATTTTCTCATCAAATTGTTTGTCAAGCAGTCAGACTTCCCTACTGCCTCTTCTTCTCACCTGCTGTGGTATGTCCAGAACACTTTCCTTCCCAGGAAAATAGGATGCTGCAGTTTCATGATGCATCCTCCATCATAATGTGAGTCATTTATATGCCAATATGAGGTTTATCTGACTGCATGTACCAATGGAGAATGGTTTAGATAATCTAAGGAAGAATAGAAGTGAGTTTAATAGTATCTATTGAGGAAGGCTAGTAGGAAAAGAAAAGGTAGCCATACTCTGAAATCTATGCATCTATTTTCTGAATTCTGTTCACACTTTTGATAGGGGAGACATGGCAGGAGTGGTAATAGAACTGGTACTTGTCTGATTGGGATGACCTCTGGGAGTGAAGAGGTGAGAGAAGTGAAGAGGAACAGATATAAAAGTTCACAGACCCATGCAAGATCCTTAGTGATGCTCATAATGGATCATCCTTGATTAAATTTTTAAAAAGCCTTCCTCTAAATGTCTCTGTCCTCTGTGTTTTGAGACGCTCTAGCAGACACTTCTTCCTGAGGTTGACATTTTCATCCGAAGAAAAAGCCTGGAGACTTTGATAATAGCTGATCACAGGACTCCTGGGTGACCAGCATGGGCTTCCTCTCCTTGTTCCTACTCTAATTAGGTGATCACAGCCACCTCTGCTGACATGTCTGCAAGGGGCTGCAGATACTTGGCAATGAATCTGTCAGTCATGCAGAGAGCACAAATGGGCTGGGTCAGAGGTAACCAGAAGCCTTGTCTTTATGTCACATATTTATTTGGAAATTAGTCCACAGGCATGGAAAGGAGGATATAAAACACTGTAAATATATACTATATATGAACATTGCCATTATTTATTCTAGATTAAAAGATCTGAAATTTGAGTTATTCTTTAGTAATGAAAATGAAGAAAAATTTCACATATGCTCAGGAATATTAATGAAAGCTATAATAATAAATTTGGGAAAGTTAATACTTTTTTGATGTGCTGGAATCACTTGCTACTTAAAGGAATTCTGTAATGAGTATTTTTGTAATACAAGAAAATCTCCTATAGGTCTCTCTACATTCTAAATTGTTTCATAATTTTGATTTTTCTGAAAGTTGTATATACCAAGGAGTTTATTACTGTTAGATAGAGGACGTTAAATTTTGGATTGTGGTTATTGCCCCTTATTCTTGCTTCTCTGGGATATTTAAGCCATGATGGCAGACCTGAATGACTGCAAATCAGGGAATGTTTTTCTTATACTTAGCTCTAATAGTGTGGAGAGGGTGCAACCCAGGTGGTACAGTGGTAAAGAATTTGCCTGCCAGTGTGAGACAGGCAAGAGATGTGAGTTCTATCCCAGGGTTGGGAAGATCCCTTGGAGTAGGAAGTGGCAACCACTCCAGTAGTCTTGCCAGGAAAATCCCATGGACAGAGGAGCCTGACAGGCTACAATCAACGGGGTCGCAAAGAGTCAAACACAACTGAGCACAGCACGGCCAATAGTATGGGGCACAATTATACCACAGCAGTGCCCTACGCAATGAGGAGGCACTAAACAAAAACCATCTGAGCACAGATCATTGGTTTGTCTTCTCCTGTGTCCTGTAGACACCTGAGCTTTGTTTTTGGCCTTGTGCGGCATGTGGGATCTGAGTTCCCCAGACAAGGGATCAAACCTGCAACTATCGAATTGGAAACTTGGAGTCTTAACCACTAGACTGCCAGGGAAGTCCCTGACATCTGACTTTTGAGGTGTCTACTTCAGAGCTGCAAGTTAGGGACCAAGAATGTTTTACCACTGGGAGTTCTACTGGAGAGAAGGGATTCTTTGACACTCAAGACATTTTTGGCTCTAAAGCACACACCTATAATCAGAAGGAAATGGCAATCCACTCCAGTATTCTTGCCTGGAAAATCTCACGAACAGAGGAGCCTGGTGAGCTACAGTCCATGGGGTTGCAATGAGTTGGACACGACTAGAAACTAAACAACAGCAAAAAGTGATACCAACACATGGCCACAGTCAAAGCTGGCAAGAGGCAGAGTTAGCGAGGGGTTCTGGCTCCCGAGTAAATACTCTGAAATATTATGACCTCACTAGAGTTGCCACATCAATTTCAGCTTAGCACTGAACTGTTATTTCCTACTGAATCCCTTTTCAGCTTTCTGGATCCTTCTCACAGAAAGACTCTAAATGCCCAAGCTTGCTAATTATATATATTTGTATCTTTATGTATGCATCCTCGCATCCTTCTAGGATACACTGCAAAGGAAAGGTGACAGCATGCTACTTATTTGTCTGCCTATTTATTTCACCTGATTTCAAACAACACTTTTAGTCCTGATACAGTCTTCATTTCCATCTGTCTTGAGGCAACAAGATGGAGAGAGTCCCTGCTGATCCCTGTCATAACTGATAAGCTCCACGGGGACAGAAAGCCCTCACTGTTCTCAAAATCTCTGAATTAAGTTCTAAAAAGGGCATTGGGGTCCAAGCACAAATAGCAAACTTTCCTTCCAATTCCATTTTTAGGCCAAACCGTTGGATAGTACCTGAGCACAGTTATGCTCAAATTCAAAGATAATTGTTAATGTTGATCACCCTGCTGCTGCTGCTAAGTCACTTCAGTCATGTCCAACTCTCTGTGACCCCATAGACGGAAGCCCACCAGGCGCCCCCCTCCCTGGGATTCTCCAGACAAGAACACTGGAGTGGGTGTTGATCACCCTAGTGAGTATCATTGTTCCAGCCACAAAGAACCAAGTTCACCACTATTACTGATAATACAACGCTTACTCCCTGGAAGGAAAGTTATGACCAACCTAGATACAAGGAATACAGAAGCAAAATTTATGTGAAAATAAGCAGCAAATAATCTCTGAATACTTATCATGTGTCATTAGAGATGGGATACTCACAGTGTAGCAGAGAAATAAGAAAGTAACCATGCAACATTATCTACAAGTGCAAAATAATTTCTCAAGACTTTTTCTCAGTCTTCATCTCTATTTCCTTTCTCTTTCCCGCACCACCTACTACCCCCTTCCTCCTCCTCCATACACACACACACACACACACACACACACATCTCCTTTGTGTGCCCTGAATCTTTAGAGTCAATGCTGGCTTTCAGGGCATAGGAAAGCCCATGAAGACCTCAATTTTTCCATAGCAGTGAAGATAAACCTGTACAAGCTTTATCACATATAACAAAATTTAATCTTCCTGAGTCCTACTTCCTCAAATGACTGATAGGCTCATCCAAAGGTGTTAATTGCTTATTAAGTCTTAACAATCATTTTTATGTTAGGAATCACCTATAATATCTTGAATCCTAGGAGCAAGATTTGAGTTGACAAAAACAATAGGTACTGAGAGACATGAACATACTGTTAAGAGGCTGAAATTTTTATAACTGTCTGCTTGGGCTTTTTAACATGAGATTTCCAATCATGTCACAATTTCCAATTTGAAATATTTGCCATTTATCTGAGCCTTCTAGAGATTTCTCTGATCTGTATATAATTTAAGAGGAGAATTTTATTTTCCACTGTCAAGATTGATTTTGTTAGTCAAAGACATCAGCAGCAAGTTTAAATTTGCATTTTAAATTTAGAATGATTTATTTCCAATGAAAAGTGTAGCACTGCTGCAGTTATTCTAGGAGTGACTAGGGGACGAATAATTTATATTGAAAGACTATTAGAAATGTGAGCTTCCCTATAAAGGAAAAGATTGGTACCCTTGACTTCATATTTTAAAACCTCTATATGACAAGAGACTGCCTAAACGCAATTATGTGACAAACAGCAGACCTGGAGAAAATACTTGCAACGTACATAATCAAAGGGTCAGTATTAAGACTGCATAAGAAGCTCCCGGCACTGAATAAGCAAATGACAAACAACCTAATTTATATGGGGAAAAAAAAAATAAAAACCCCTCAGAGAAAAGCACAAATGACAAATAAGCACAGAGGAAGCTTAACCTCACAAATCAAAGATGTGCGAACATTCTCTTCATCAGATTGGCAAGGTTAATAAGATTAATATTTAGTGTTATAGCTGGCAAAGGGTACTGCCAGTTGTCAGTATAAATTGGGAGAGTCAACTGGCCTCAGTTCTCTGTAGAGTTATTTGGCAACATTTATCAAAAATTTAAGTGTCTTTTTGACATAGCAATTCTCCCAAGGATCTATCTGGTACAAAAATGTACAAAAGTGGAAAGCCTGTTATGTTCAAAAATCTTAATTGTAGCATTCTAATGATGAAGTGAAATTCCAATACTTTGGCCATCTCATCCAATACTTTGGCCATCTCATGCGACGAGTTGACTCACTGGAAAAGACTCTGATGCTGGGAGGGATTGGGGGTGGGAGGAGACGGGGACGACAGAGAATGAGATGGCTGGATGGCATCAATGACTCAATGGACATGAGTTTGAGTGAACTCCGGAAGTTGGTGATGGACAGGGAGGCCTGGCGTGCTGTGATTCATGGGGTCGCAAAGAGTCAGACATGACTGAGCGACTGAACTGAACTGAACTGAATGATGAAGTCTTAGAAACAATTTCAGTGTTCACCAGCAGAAGCATGGATAAATGCATCAGGGTATAGCCACACCACAGGGCTTCCCAAATGGTTCAGTGGGAAAGAACCTGCCTGCCAAGCCGGAGCGGAGAAGGCAATAGCAAGCCACTCCAGTACTCTTGCCTAGAAAATCCCATGGATGGAGGAGCCTGGTAGGCTGCAATCCGTGGGGTTGCTAAGGGTCGGACACGACTGAGCGACTTCACTTTTACTTTTCACTTTCCACTTTCACACACTGGAGAAGGAAATGGCAACCCACTCCAGTGTTCTTGCCTGGAGAATCCCAGGGACGGGGGAGCCTGGTGGGCTGCCATCTATGGGGTCACACAGAGTCGGACACGACTGAAGTGACTTAGCAGCAGCAGCAGCCAAGCCGGAGACACGAGTTCCATCCCTGGGTCAGGGAGATCCCCTGGGGAAGGAAATGGCAACTCTCTGCAGTATTCTTGCCTGGGGAATCCCATGGACAGAAGAGGTGGTGGGTTACAGTTCACGGGTAGCAAAGAGACATGACTGAGCAACTAAACAGCCACAGTCACACCACACAGCAAAGCAGCTGAAAAATAAGTGAGAGTGTACTCACGTGGAAGGATGTTACCTGCTTTATTTTCTGCAGTTCCGGAGCAATATATTCACTATTTCTATGTAAATAACAACAAACACCATAGTCATATATGTGGGTATAAATGTGGATGTGTGGTTATAAAAAAAATACCTGGATGATCCAACTGTTGGCAGTGATCTCCAGTGAGGAGCTTGGGATTGGGGCAAGGGATTTTTTTTTTAATTAATTTCTAAGTTGTATTTAAAGTTTTACTTATATTATTAACACACCAAAGAAAAGCTCTAATTTTCTTATATAGTGTGCCAAATGACTCAGATCCCACTATAGTGCTGTTACGTTCCAGGATATCTCTTTACATGCTCCCATTGATAATGCTCATTTTGATAACGCTGGGCACCAAATTTCCCACTGATTCTTTAGAATTCTTGAAAGTGCACTGCACTGAAAGTCAGGATATTCAAGTTCTAGTTGCTGTTCTATCACTCCCTCCTTGCTACAGGTATCCCCCGCTTTTCAAAGTTCACTATACACCACTTTACTTTTACAAAAGGCCTACATTAGCACCTGTTTTTGCTAAGGGAAAGAAATCCAAAAAGTATTTTCACTTTCAGGCAAACAGGTGAAAAGTGAAAATAGTTTCAGCTTTGGTTTTGCAGCAGCTGTTACAGGGGTGGTGTGCACCCCACCCTCCACCTCCCAAGCAGAATAACACCCGCCAAGCTCATTCTCCAGGCTCAGCATCTCAGCATCAAGCCACAAGAGCTTTGAACTATGTCTGTGGGCATCTGTGCTTTATCTGCTCTTACTTTTTGCATCTGTTAGCAAGACGTGTCCTAAGGTAACCGCTTCTTCACTTTACACCACTTGGGTTTCTGTTAAAAGGTTTAACCGGGGTGCCCAACTTTCAGATGTGGGGAAGTATGTTATCTCTTTGCAGACCAGTCATTCACCTCTGGCTCTCTGAAAAACAAAATCCGGGCGCCATTTGCGGTTTCTAACTCTGCTTCCCACTGACCCGTGGCTCTTCACACTCATCTACAGTCCACCACTGCTTTTCAACTAAAGCAATTCTGTTTCTCTTTGCTTTAATTATTTGTTTATTCACCTAAGATTTGGTCTGATTTCTGAGCAAAAAATCATTTGAAAATATCCAGAAGAGATTCTTTTAAGGTTCCTTCCAGAACTAAGACTTCTTGAATCTATGAAATGCAGGCTCTGGTCAGGAATGCAGACCTTTTAGTCAGTTCTTAAATTATCTCAGCCTGGAGCTGCCTCTCTGTCTGTACATCAGGCCAAAAACACAGACCTTCTTTATTTTTTTTCCAGAACATAAAGTTGAACTGTACAGGCTGTGATGGAGGTAAATGAGAAAGACCAGCACACGTGTGTCAGGAAACAAGGGGCAACGTGGATGGCTGGCGGAAAGCGGGATGCTTCCTCCCCTGTTTCTTCAAACGGCCACCAGGTCGGTTGGTGTTGCTCCCGACACGATGGCTTTGCTTTTGCTTATGAACACGCTCTGTTCAGAAACAATAGTTGGCAGAGAGCCCTGAGAATGCATTCATCAGGGAGTTGTAATTCAGGCTTCCCAGTTAAAGGTCAAACCAGAAACCAGCACCAGCTCTCAATCAGCAGCTGCTGGAGGAGTCAGGGCCTGATTTTCACTCTCAATGCCAATGAAACTGAGGGCCTGTGTTCAGGGTCAGCTCCATTCATTCTGTAAGCTGGGTAAACTTTGACAATTGGGTGGCCTTTTCTTTGGCTCAGGTGAAAAAGCAAAATTGAGAACTTCTAGATGCTGGGAGGGATTGGGGGCAGGAGGAGATGGGGACGACAGAGGATGAGATGTCTGGGATGGCATCACCGTCTCGATGGACATGAGTTTGGGTAAACTCCGGGAGTTGGTGATGGACAGGGAGGCCTGGCGTGCTGTGACTCAAGGGGTCGCAAAGAGTCAGACACGACTGAGCGACTGAACTGAACTGAACTGAACTTAGAGAGTTCTAAATGGAATCAGATAGAGCAGATGTTACTCTACTGATCCACCCAACCCATTATTTCAAGACACAGGACAAAAACTCTATGACTCATCTCTGATATCACTGACAGCATCACAAGGTAAGAAGCCATGAAACTGTTTGCCAAAGAGGCAAATAAAGAGGTCAAGACACAGTATTCATTTCACAGCCCAAGCACCATCTGTGAGGCCACTTTAGAAGTGAAGCAATTAGATTATTACTTATTTTTTCTATCCTATTTTTTTCATAGGAAAGTCTTAACAGCATGCTTAAAATATCACAGACTTAACCTACTTGACTCCAACTCCTTGAATACCCAGTTTCCTCTCAACACCTCTATATATACCACATATCATTAAATTTGTTCTTATCCTTTGAATTTGTGTTATTGAGGGGAGGGCTCTGTGCCTTGTTTCTCTTCTACACCCCCCACCAGAAGCCCAGATGAAATGCAAACAACCTGTATACTAAATATAACTAAAATACTATGCCATTAAAAGGACAAGATACAGTATAGAAGCAATTTGAAATATGTTAAATTGCTAAATAAGCACATTACATTTGACAGGCACTTTAAAGAGTAAGCTATAAAGGCAGGGAAGATAGATGGAAAACTACCTCTGTAATTTAAAAATAAAATTTGATAACCAAAGGGCTACTATGTAAACAACTTTTAAGCACCTCCTGTGTGTCAGGAGCAAGTCCCAATGTCCAGGTACTTTATAAGCCTCTGCTTTCATTATGTCTGCTTACATCCTATTGAAGTTGTATGGCTGGATCCAGGTGCAGAGCAGGAGGGAGGACAGTCAGAGGAAAGAATCTGAATATGTGAAGAAATAAAGAACTGGAGCCATAAATGTTGTTTTCCCAGAGGCCCTGTAGTAATTTAATTGACTTTATCTCATTTAACTTCACAAGCACTCTAAGAAGTTATGGCCATTATCCCCATTTAATGAATGTGAATACTAAGAATAAGAGGGCCTTCCCCATGGCTTAGTGGTAAAGAATCCACCTGACAATGCAGGAGACACAGGTTTTACCCCTGAGTTGGGAAAATCTCCTGGAGAAGGACATGACAACCCACTCCAGTATTCTTGCCTGGAAAACCCCATGGAAAGAGGAGCTTGGTGGGCTACAGTCCATGGGGTCACAAAGAGTTGGACATGACTTAACGACTAAACAACAAGAGAGGGAAAGGCTAACTAGCTGGAAATTGACACAGCTACTAACTTCTTCTGTTCTAATATGTGATCTTCTGGCTCCACACATTTCTAAGTTTCTTCAGTTCAGTTCAGTTCAGTCGGTCAGTGGTGTCCGACTCTTTGCGACCCCATGAATCACAGCACGCCAGGCCTCCCTGTCCATCACCAGCTCTTCTTAGACCTTTCTTATTTACCAAAAATATGAAAATTATGGCAGAGAGATATTTGGCAAAATTAGGAAACAAAGAACCTAATTGTCTCATTTCATTCTCATGAGTGAATCCTTTCCAAAAGGAATGGATTTAGTATATGTAAGTTATATCCAAATAGAATACAAAAGAAAAGAAAAATAATTTTACTGAGTTAATTGACACCCAAAGAGAACACCAACTAGATTTTTGGGGGGCAAGCAATCAAAATGACTCAAAAAAATATGAAAAACTAATAAATAACAATAGCCAAGATCATTTTGAAAAGTGAAAGCACTGGAAAGTCATTTGTCTTTACAGACATTGCAATACATTTAAAAGTTACAATAATTTTTAAAAGTACTATCATATGAATTGACAGACAAATTAGACAGACCCAAAAGCACAGAAACAGGCCAGAATCCACACAGGAATTTAGACTATGATAAAGGTAGTGATTCAGATCAGTGAGGAAATGATGGATTACTTAATAAATGGTGCTGTGATAACTGGATAGTCATCTGAAAATTTTATTATATTTCTCTAACATCTTATCCTATGAAAATTTCACACCTATCAAGGATGTAGAAGTGAAATGAAACAGTAATAGCATGTGAACAAAACACAAGAGTATGTTTTAAATATATGCAAAGTGAAAAAATATTTCTTAGGTTTGACATAAAACCCAAATCCCACTGCAAGCCAGTGGAAGTACTGTGGAACACATCTCAGAATTATCCCACCGAGGAGTGAGGAGGCCAAGTTATTTATCCAGAGCTCCTGGGGCATTAATTTCCGGCACTTGTGGTTATTGCCAGCAACCTCCACAGCAGGCAAAGGGGATGTGAGGGCACTGATGGTGTCTGAAAAAATATGGGAAATAAAAAAATGTTGTCTGTGTGTTTTTATTTCCATTATTCTACGAGGTGGGTCATAGAGGATCTTGCTGTGATTTATGTCATACAGCATTCTGCCTATATTTTCCTCTAAGAGTTTTACAGATACTGGTCTTACATTTAGGTCTTTAATCTATTTTGAGTTTATCTTTGTGTATGTCAGGAGGAAGGGGAGTGTGGGATGAATGGAGAGGGTAGCATGGAAACATGTACACTACCCTGTGTAGAATAGATGGCCAGTGGGAATTTGCTGTATGACTCGGGGAACTCAAACCATGGCTCTGTAACAACCTAGAGGGCTGGGATGGGGTGGGAGGTGGGAGGGAGGTTCAAGAGGGAGGGGACATATGTATACCTATGGCTGATTCATGCTGATGTATGGCAGAAACCAGCACAATACTGTAAAGCAATGATCCTTCAACTAAACATAGATTCTTCAAAGATCCTTCAATTGAAAAAAAAGTTTTAAATGTTTTGTGTGTCATTCTCACCTACTTCCTTGCCTTGGTTCTGCACTCACGAAGTCTGGTTATGAGTGGACAGCACCAAATAGTAATTGCTCTTTCAAAGTATATGGAACATCTTGGAAGACAGCCCTCCAAATTATAAAAGTGTTGGTTTGCAGCTTCCATCATAGCTGGATCTTCTAAAGGCCATCCTACCATTTTTAAGGTCAGCTTTTCCTGGGTGAAAGGATTCACAGTAAGATGAGTGTACCCCACATGTATGTGCTTATTGCCTATCTTCTGCAGTAAAATGAGTTCTGTGTTCAGAAGCAAGACCACCTTTGAACCATTAGGCCATGATGTCCAGGTAGAAGAGCTGCTTGAATTTCAACTTGAACCAGTACCAGTTACAGAACCTCTCTGGCTTTCAGTCACACTCAAGACCAGAAACTTTAAGGGTTACTTGGCAGGAGGTTGGAGCATGCCTCTTTCTTAATGTCAAATAATGTAACATGCTGCAGATTATTTTTCACCTTGTCTCACAAATCCCCAGAATCTTCACTGATATTCACTGAGGTCTCTGAATTTTCATGAGATTTATCACTCATTCTCTGGCACAAATGTGTTTTGTCAAGATATTTGGGGGACTTGGTACTTTTGGCTCAATCAGCGTGGTCTAATCACCATAGTGGAACAGAGTGTCCTATGGGATGATGAAGTTATCAAGATCTCTACATGTTAGATTAAGGCAGCCAATGGGATGTTATAAGGGTATATAGCTGCTGGATTAAAGCAAACTGTGTTGAGTGGTGTCTGCTTATTGGTTGGGAAAAAAGTGTTTGCCAGATTGACATCTACATATGAAGCTCCAGGGATTATGTAGATTTGCCCCATAAAAACAGATCACATCTGCAGTTAGAGCCACTACCAGTTAAGTTTCCTAAAATCCAGCTCTCCTCCTCGACCTCCAGCACATCTGCTCAGGCCAAATATTAGAGGAGGCTAAATAGGGAAATTATTGCAATCAATTCCCACTTATTTTCCAGGTCCTTGATAGGGTCATTAATTCTGTAACTCCTCCTAGGATGTGGTATTGCTTTGGAGTGGGGCTCCCATGTAGCCCTTCTTTCCCTAGTAGCCCTCATCACAGAAGTCAAAGAATAAATGTGGAATTGTTTTCAATTGCCAGATTAAGCATTCAGGAACTAGAAAAATTAATTCAGGATCTCTAATGAAAACTCTCTTCTGTCACTAAAATCCCACAGCCCAGTCTGACCAGTGGGCCTGTTGCCAGGGTCTCCAGGAAACTCTGTACACTGAGATGCTTGTGGTGCCCTACAGCATTGCTTCCAACCAAGAAACTCCTCTTACTGCAAGAAGAAAAGTAATGAGCTCACACTCATGGGCTTCTACTCAAAGACAATATCTAAAATTACTCTCAAATCTGGTATCCCTCTTTACCTGTTGCACAAGCACCTTGTAGGTCATGGCAGAAGTCTTTAAGGGTGGCTAAGAAAATTTATGATACATATAGGTGGTAATGTTGTAAATAAAGGGAGATTATTTTTTAAATATATATTTACTTATTTTCGGCCATGCTGTGCGGCCTGTGGGATCTTAGTTCCCCAACCAGGGATCTAACCCAGGCCCAGGCAATGGAAGTGCAGAGCCCTAACCACTGGACAACTAGGGAATTCCCATGTGGGAGCTTTTTTAAAGGAATGCAGTCTCTCCTGCAGTTAGGGGTTTAGAGACAGTGAAGTGGCTCAGATAGGGAAAACTTTGGTGGGGATTTGAACATCCTCTGATGAACAGCCACCAGGCCTACCTAAAGTTACATCAAGCATATCATCAAGTATACAAATCAGGCCTTAGAAAGTTGCCCATATATTTCAATACTAGAGATAAATGATCTGTTATCTACTACCAAAGATCTCTTGAAGGGAAAACCATTTTGATTACCTCCCTGGCTCTGCTTCCTATTGCCGTGACCACAGCCAGCTAGGCTCTTGAGGTTAACTTGGCCTCTGTTGCTCTGGGATCTAACCAACCTCACTACATTCAGGAATCCCATTCCAACAGCAGGACCTCCCACCTTTACCCAGGCTCACTGTCAGAGCCAGTTTCCTATCTAGAACACTAGCTGCAAGGGAATCTGGGAAACGTCATGTTTAGTTTTCTATGTCCTGTGATAACAGGAAGAGGTTGGAATGGATGCCAAGTCCAATAGGTGAGAACCTTACGAGAGGAAAGAATGTTTTCTGTGAATCTGGAGAAAAGGCTGATGAGCTTATGCTCATGTATAAGATAGACGAATGGATTAGGATTGTACATGGGGTGTACAAAGACGCTTTTGAGTCTGAAGGGGTAGGAAACATGTCCTTTTGTAAAAATGGCCTTTCAATCTCCTCAAAAATAAGTGTAAGAGGACACATATCATCCCACAAAGACCACCAAACACAAACCTTTGCAGTCAATAAAAATTGTGTTTACAGAGAATACTAAATGGTGTGAGGATGTGCTGACTGTTACAGTGAATGAAAAGGGGGTTATATAGGAGCATATACGCATTTTCAACTAGTGTGTGGGTGTGTATGTATATGTATATATGTGCACACATATGTGTACACACTCATATACTGAAAGGAAGCATATCAAACTGCTAAAAGTGAATTAGAACTACAAATGACAATATTTCTCCTTTTATTTTTCCAAAAATTGGACTATGTCATTTTAAAAGTTAGCATTACTTTATAAAAATACTATACAAGAAAACGGAATAGCTAATGAATGTGTTTTGTCTAAATACATTCCAAACAAGTCTAAAATAGTTTAGTGTCATTATTCTACAACCCTAGAATTTGCTTTCTAAGCACAGGATTGGGGTAGAAAAATGTATTTCTATAATCCTTAATGTGGGCTTGATCTCAGAATCATGGAAGTAAAAGCTAAATTCTGGACATTTAGCCTGATTTCATGTTTGATTGCAGCAATAAATCCTTCCAATGTTTTTAAATGAAAACATAGATGAACTCCTAATATACAGGAGAAACATGCTTCATTTGAAAACAAACTCTACAGCAAGATGCTTAACTTTATGGAAATCTACTTGAAAGCCATCATTTTCCAGATGAAGACATCTGCAGAGGGGAGGGGCTGATTGCTTATAACCAAAGGTCAGATAAGAGAAGGTCCCCATGACACATTCAGGAGTCTATGGCCAGGGGCCTCTTAGCACTATTCAAGGTATGAAGTCAAAGGTACAAAAGGAAAACATGTCCCAAAGGACTGTGAGAGGGCAAAGCCAAGGCTCAAAACCATACTGGCGCCTTGAGGGTCAGAAGGCAAGGAGAGAATGCAAAGATCAGCTGCTGCTTTTCTGAGGCTTCGGTGATGGCTTAAAGAAGTATTGTAGGTTGGTTTAAAGAGTCAGAAAGGGGCAGACAAGCAACAGCTTGCTGATAATTACATGACCCTTGGGACTTAAAAATCAGGTATCTCAACTCAGCAGGATGGCCTGGCTAACACACACACACACAAACACACACACACATGCCTGCCTGTAAGGAATCCACGTAAACTTGATAGCTCCCGTATTCACCTTACTTGAACAACATTTACCCAGGTCCTCAGAGACAAGCTTTTTGCCAGTCTAATGGAAAACTTCATTCATTTTCCTATTTGGTTTCTTTTTAGCCCTTTCCTTCGGCCATCTTCTCGGAATTCTACTGCCCTATCCCATTGCATCAATTAGCAGCTCACTATGTGATCATTTCATAGCTCAGCTGGTAAAGAATCTGCCTGAAATGCAGGAGACCCAGGTTCAATTCCTGGGTCGGGAAGATCCCCTGGAGAAGGAAATGGCAACCCACTCCTCCGGTATTCTTGCCTTGAAAACCCCATGGACACAGGAGCCTGGCAGGCTACAGTCCATGGGGTCGCAAAGAGTTGAACACGGCTGAGTGACTAAACCACCACCTTATGATGATCAAACTTCAGTGTGCTTGATAATTATCTGAGAAGCAGGAAGGGAGGGGAAGGGAGGTACAACTGTACACAGACACCTCTTGAATCACAACTTGAGAAACACTGAACAACATGGTCATGAGTCTCAGTCTCCAGCCCAGATCTTCTTCAGGGGTTTAAGGCCTGAAATATCAACTGCCTGATTAATCTGGACAAATTCTGTCACCTTAAAATCATCATGCTCGTATCTACTCACTCCCAGATCTACTGTGTATTTTCTCCCATGCCCACTGCGATCCTGCCGCAGCTGGGCCCAGGTCCTCTGTAACTGTGAGTCCCCCGCTGGCTTCTGGTCTTCTCTTACTCATCTCTAATGTCTTTAGCTCACCCAAAGATAGGAAGAGCCACTGACTTTGCATTGCAGGCAGATTCTTTACTGTCTGAGCCTCCAGGGAGGCCTTACAATCATCTACTGTCCCCAAATCTCTGAGTCCAGTCACTGCACAGGCTGCTACCTGCTTCAGTGGAGGGAAGGAGAAAATATGAGAATAAATATATGACTATTTATTCATATATGAATATGGTGGCTCAGATGGTAAAGAATCTGCCTGCAGTGCAGGAGACCGGGGTTCCATCCCTGGGTCAGGAAGATCCCCTGTTGAAGAGAATGGCAGCTCACTCCAATATTCTCGCCTGGAGAAGTCCACAGACAGAGGAGCCTTTGGGCTACAGTCCATGAGGTCACGAAGAGCTGGACGTGACTGACTGACACTTTGACTATTCATACCCATGTGAATTCCCCAAAACACTATGTATAAAAAGCAATTAGGTAGTCAACTGAGGGACATGAGTAAGAACGGTGAGCAAGGTGATTATACAACTGATTTCTTAAAGCTAAATATTGAGTAGCTGTACTCTGAAAAACCCTCCAGTCAACCGCCTCCCGACCTGCCTCTCTTCTGTTCTGGCCACACCTCCCTCCATGTGGATCTGACTTTGTTTGCGCTTTCTTCCCTCTCCTCCCTGTTCACCCTCTGAGGCTTCCACTTCGTGGGCATCGTTCCTGCAAAGCACTGGAGCTGTTCCTTTATCTCAGCCAAGCTCATCCCAACCACACTTGGAGAGCAACACTCTCCCAGCCCTGCCACTGCCCCCCATCCCATGCGAGCTAGAATGAGCCATCAGTGGATTTTAAATACAGAGATGTTTCTCCTTCAAGAAAAAATTCTGCTACCAGCTCTTCAACCAACGATTTTTCTCTCCCTGTGCCATATCATTACTTAGCTCTAGGGAAATTGCTTTGATATTAGCCACAGTCTGACCACAGTGGTAGTTTTTAGTCCTTTCCTCTTGCGAGGGCAGCTGTCAGTTGCAATCAGGTGTTAATGAGGCTGGCCTGGGGTTCAATCCTCCTGAGTACTAGTTAGCTTTGTGCTGGTCCCAGGTGGCAGTTCTTTCTCCTCCCTCCTGCTAGCAGCCTTGCCAATGCATGCTGTTTATTACAAGGAAGGCCAGTGTAGTGGCGAGAAAAAGGAGGGAGTGGGAAGATATTTTTCTCATTAACCCTTAAAAATAAAAAATATAAAAATATATTTAAAATATAAAATATCAATATAAAATATACCATTAAAATATTAAAATATATTTTTAAATATATTTTTAAAAAATTGGAACCAGAACCCATATGTCACTGAGAGTTCTGGTTAGTGGATTTTTATGATAATATTTAGTAGCCCCTGGTGCCCTAGATGTTTCTTGGTAAAATTAGGTTGGTTTCTTGTTAAATCTCTTAGACAAGGCAACAGGCTCTGCTTGTCCTTGGCAGTAATTAGCACTTTCTATTGAAGGTAGCCCTGAAGAAATTATGTTTTCAGTTTTTGAACTCAAAATGTAAAACTTTACATGTGCCAAAACTGGATATACCAGTTGCAGAACAGAGACTTGTGTCACCTGGAAACAGGCTGGATAGGCATGCTTATTTCTAAAGGAAAAAAAGCTTTTAAATAGTCATTCAACAATCATCTAGCTATGAGCAGAGAGAGATAAGGCTAGTGGACTGATGGCCATTTTAACAGGGAATGAACCAATTACAAAGTTTTACCGATATGATGTATTGATGATGTCAATACAAGAAAAGATATGGCTTAAATATTTCTGTGAGGATTTTCCTTAGCTCCAGGACTATCTCAGTGTACTGAGGAACATACTATCCAGTAGGGCCCCTGGTTTTAATGTCTGTCAAGGGAAGGAGTTACTATATCTAGATCTCTCCATTGCTTTCTGACCCTTTTGACGAAAAAAAATTATTTTTCAGTAGGACTAGCAATACAGTTTGTTTCAGGCCTCTGTGCTATTCTTATGTTGGACAAATTCAGTATTGCTCTTCTACTTCCATTAAGTGGTCCTTTTAGGGATCACAGATCCTTTTGAGAAGCTGGTAGATATGAAACATCTCAGTTTGGAAAAAAAAGAGGAATCTATACACAAATATACAATATATTACATATGATTTTAGAAGATTCATTATTCGTTATTCAAATCTAAATTCATTAAGATTTTAGAAGATTCTTCAGGCTTCCTCCTGAAGCCTGTCAATGGACTTTGTAAAGGGGCACAGTATCCATTTTTTTAAACCCTGGGCTAAATGTTAACTTTCAGATTTCATCCTTAAGAATGAAAATGTAAACAAGACAACGAATGAATACAAAACAAGACTATAAAAAAGAATCTTCCTCAACTTAAACCACGTTTTAGACTATCACCAAACAAGTCTTACAGCAAAGGCAGGATACATTTCTCCCTGTTCTGATCTTCGGCAGCCCCCAGTGCCCTTGAATTGAGGGCACACTGCTCAGTATGACCTGCAGGATCTAGTCTCCTCTCCTACCTTATTGCCTAGGGTTCCCAAAGACCACCTC
Organism: Moschus berezovskii; assembly: GCF_049115385.1. Taxonomy (NCBI): domain Eukaryota; kingdom Metazoa; phylum Chordata; class Mammalia; order Artiodactyla; family Moschidae; genus Moschus; species Moschus berezovskii. The sequence continues at coordinate 52,072,904 of NC_142482.1, read as the reverse complement.
TGTTGCAAGAGATGTGATCTCTTCCCCTGGGATTGCCACCTCTGAGCCTTTCCCATGGTTTCCCCATTGTCTGGATTGCTGCACTCCTCCTAGATTTATTTGTCAACATCTCTCCACTATTTGCATCTAAGACCAAATGTCACCACCTCCATAAAGTTTTCCCTGAGACTTTTTACTAGATGTGATCAGGCTTGCCTTAAAGCCCTGTGGCACCTTATTATCACCCTTTAACTTAGTTCCTTACACTGATGTCTGTCATGACGTACACTCCTTGTCCTGTGCAAGTCACTCATGTAAATGTTATTGAATGGATAAATGAATGAATAATAATGGTGAAAATTTGCACCAGAAAGAATAAACTTCAGACACTGTGAAGTGAGAACATACCAAACAACAGGATGAGAATGATAGACACGGGTCTAGGTGCCAGGATTCCAGAGTTCCAGCCCCTGTTCAACCACCTCCTCACTGTGTCACCTCTAGTAAAGTCATTTAATCTCTCTGATGCTCATTTTTCTTATGTAAATCAAATGGAATATGTATGTGTGTGTGCTTTGTAAACTGGTAAGTGAATTGCAATGTCAAATTTTACATCAGTCATTATTGTTCATTATATGACAATAATATTGTCATATTATCATTATGACAATCAAGAAGAAAGTGGAAAATCAATCCAAATATAGATAGCTCAAATAACTATGTCAACCACTTTGAGTTTTTAACATTTGCAGACATTTATGAACTAAAGTATAGACAGTATATCACATTTGTATCACAATGTGATATTGATATCACCCACTTTTCCTTTTCTGTGAATTTTTTCATACAAGTTTTGAACACAAAGTTCATTTCAAATCAATTGGGTTAAAGCATCTGCCTCCAATGCAGGAGACCCAGGTTCGATCCCTGGGTCGGGAAGATCCCCTGGAGAAGGAAATGGTAACCCACTCCAGTATTCTTGCCTGGAGAATCCCATGGACAGAGAAGCCTGGTAGGCTACAGTCCACGGGGTCGCAAAGAGTCGGACACGACTGAGCGACTTCACTTTCACTTTGACAACCGGCCTTTACTGCAGAGATCCTTAGTGTGAAGTCCATGGATCGCAGGTCCATCAATAGGCCATGGGACACTGGAGGTTCCAAGAGTCTCTGGAAGTCTATGAAAGATTATATGAATATGAATTCAAGAAGAGAGATTGCAGTTTTCAAACCCTCAAAGAGATTAATGACCACAAACATTTAAGAATTACTATTAAAGTTTAATTGCACCTGGAAAACCCACTGGATTTGTATTTACTTAACGCTAAGAGTCGGACACGACTGAGCAACTTCACTTTCACTTTTCACTTTCCTGAATTGGAGGAGGAAATGACAACCCACTCCAGTGTTCTTGCCTGGAGAATCCCAGGGACGGGAGAGTCTGGTGGGCTGCTGTCTATGGGGTCACACAGAGTTGGACATGACTGAAGCAACTTAGCAACAGCAGCAGCAGCAACGCAATGACAGAAATAGGGCCCAAAGGTGTGTAGAAATAGGAATCTAGCTAAAAAGATATTAAGAGTTGTCCAAGGAAGCATTAAGGGGGGCTGATCTGAGGATGATAGTGAAAACAGAAAGGAAGGAGTGAATGCAAAAGGCATCCTTTAGACAGTCAGTCCCACCCTCCTGTGCTTTCTCCTGGATGGGTTTTCATGGATAAGGGATCCTCTTCCATTCCTGGCCATTTTTAGCTTTATCTACAAGTTATCTCTCCCGCTGTAAGGGTTCCATTTTCCTTCTAGCCTTATAGCTTTCTGAAATGTAATACATATTTAGTCCTAATTTTGGGAGGATAACTTGAGGTTCCTGATGAGGAATAAGAGATGTTTTCCTGAGTTTGATTTGAGAAGCGGTGTAGAGAAAAAAAGGCATGGCTATGGGAGAAAGTGGCTTGAAACGCTACTGGGGGAAAAGGACTTCCGGGAGAGGGAGAAAAAAGGAGAGAGAGATGAATCTTTAGCAAAAGGAACTTTGGAGAAAAGCAAAGATGTTAAATAAAAAGGAATATTTTAGAAGCTACACTGCACGGCCTGCAACAGAAGGCTTTATAGTACTTTCTTACTGATGCCTTAGTAAAATCTACATCATAAGGATTGGCATAATCCAGTGTAGACAAACAGTTTTCAATCTTGCCAATACATTCTATTCACCTGAAGAACTTCTAATAAATACCCAGAGTGTTAGCCCCATCCCAGATAGTCTGATATATTTGGTCTCAAAATGGGGCCTCGGCCATCAGCACTTTTTAAAAAGTTCTCAAGGTGATCTAATGTGATTTTGAAACCAGTAGTCTAGGGTCTGGAATTGTGGTTTTCAATATTCCAATCATCAGAATTATCTGGTGAGCTTTTAAGCAATATGGATGCACTAGGCTCCCTCATACCCATTAAGTCTGACTCTCTGGGCATTACACTTTTCTTTTAATTTCCAGGCGATTTTGATGTAACATGAAGCTGCAGAGCCACTGACTATAGAAGAAAATTATATACTAGAGCCTAAATGAATCTATTTAGGCAGGATTTAGGCAAGACGAATCCATTAAGAAGCCATATATACTGCTTATTATTGGCACTAATAACTAGTTCCCTGGCTTCCCAGGTGGCACAGTAGCTAAGAATCTGCCTGCTAACACAGGAGATGAGGGTTTGATCCTTGCATCGGGAAGATCCCCTGGAGGAGGAAATGGCAGCCCTTTCCAGTATTCCTGCCCGGAGAATCCTATGGATAGAGGAAACTGACGGCCACAGCCCATGGGGTCACAAAGAGTCAGATATGACTGAGCAACTGGGCATGCAAATAGTTCCCTGCTCTTGGTGTCTCATCCTCAAAAACTATCAACATTTTATTTCTATGCCAAATAAGTGGGGAAAAAAAACAGTAAGAACCTAATCGACACTGAACCTATCCTCTGGGTGAAAAAAGAGCAAGATGTCTGGATTGAAAGAAAACATCCAACACAAACCCTGTTTTGTTTAAATAATTAGCTCTTTAAGATTGGCTTCTTATTAAAAAAGAATTCCAGGTGGTAAGCAAATGACAGGGACTCTGGTTTACAGTGATATGGGGTAAAATAAAAATAAGACCACCTTTAGAAGAGCTGAGGCCTTTCCACACTGGTACCTCGTAATATCATGAAGGCTTTTGTTTCGCAGCAAAATAGCTTCCAAATAACTCACCACACAGTAGCAGGGGGCATTTACCACTATCACAATATAGGTATTTGGAGCTCAGATTTATACAGAATTACACGGATTTATAGGCTTCCCTGGCGGCTCAGCTGCTTAGGAATCGTGCAATGCAGGAGACCCCTGTTTGATTCCTGGGTCAGGAAGATTCCCTGGAGAAGGGATAGGCTACCTACTCCAGTATTCTTGGGCTTCCCTAGTGGCTCAGATGGTAGAGAATCCGTCCGCAATGAGGGAGATGGGGTTTGATCCCTGTGTTGGGAAGATCCCCTAGAGGAAGGCATGGCAACCCACTCCAGTATTCTTGCCTGGAGAATCCTATGAACAGAGGAGTCTGGTGGGCTACAGTCCATGGAGTCACAAAGAGTCAGACATGACTGAGCAACTAAGCACAGCACATACAGATTTATACACATACACACATGATATCTTAGATATATGCATAAGCATGCTCACACACGTGTACACACATGCACTCATGTGGTTTAGCTGATTCTGCAATTTCTGCTCTTGTTTGTAATATACAGAAGCAGTTAACTGATAATACAGTGACTATTGCAATTATTAGGACAATGAAATAGGTTTCCTGCAAGTCATAAAGACTCTTTAATTTTCAAAAACAAGGCCAGTGTTTTGTTTTTTGGCAAAATTAGTTCCTTACTTATAGAGGACAAACTGTAATTACACAATAAACCTGTATTTTGTCACTCTGAAAGCTGCTGGCATACCACGTGTTTAAGAATGTGACACTATGATTACCCTCAGAGTACCTGAATTCTAATCAAGAATTTTCAGTGCTGTAGTTTCAGCATGAAAAAGAAAACAGAAAGAACAGCTGAAGCAAAAGCCTAATCCCGAGAACTGAATAGAGCTAGAGAGAGACCATAAGCCATTCTAGAGAAAGGAAGATGATCTTTAATTATCCTCGAACAGCTCGAACTGAGCCCAAAGTCCAAGAGACCAAAGCCACTGAATTAAGATCAGATTGATTAAAAAACTATCCACATTGCAGGAAGAATACTGATATGAAAAATGCCTTTCTACTGACACACGGAAGATAATTCAGGCAGGATTTGTTTTGTTTTGTTTTACCGTAACAAAGTAATAAATAAAATGGAAACCTTAATCATGATACGAACTGCCGTTATGGAATTTTTTTTTAATTGAATACAATGACAGAGTTTTGTGTTGCTTTTTAAAACCACTACCTATTTTGTTTCAGTGACAAAAACAAACTTGTTTCCAGGGACTGTGGTTACATTCCCTTTGCTTCTACGAGTCGGGACAAGAGGGGATTCAGTTGGCATGTGTTTAGTGAATGGGCAGAGGAGAAACCATCCAGCTGGGAAATACATGGTGAAAGGTACGGGGTAGGAGGGCTTCCCAGGTGGTGCTAGTGGTAAAGAACCTGCCTGCCAATGCACAGAGCCGAACATGATTGAAGCCACATAGCATGCACACACGTGGGATAGGAATGAGCAGAGCACCACAGGAGGCAGGATGAATGACTGCTGGTGAGACATGGGTTAGAATTCTGGAGAAGATATATAATCTCCAGAAATGCCTCAATTTTCTTATCTGTTAAATGGGGATACTAACACTATCTACTTCGTGGAGTTCTTAGAAGGATCAAATAAGTTAACACATGCAAAGGGCTCAGCACAGCTTCCAATAAATTTTAGCCCCTATTTGTCGTCTTTGACTCATTCTTCGACCTGCTACATCCAGTTCATTACCGAGACTTACAGATTTTATCTTCACAATATCTCTTGCATTGCCTCCACCTTTTTTATTTCCACTGCTGCTTTCCTATTCAGGCAGGACCTCATTATTTCTGATCTGGAATCCTGCAGTAAACCTCCACATTGACCTCCTCACCCTCAACTTTCTCCCTGGTCCCTTGTGTACACTGAGACCAAAGGAACCGTCAGAGTCACGGATCACAGGCCTCTATTGTACAAACAGCTGGGTGTGCCCTGCGCCCACAGAATGAAGCTCCAGGCGCTAAGGCCGTGAGCCTGTGGCCCCCAGCAGGCTTCCCCACTGTACGGCAAACCTAAGCACGAGGCACACATCTGAGCAAAACGCTGGGTGTGCCCTGCACTGTCTCTGTGTTCAGCCTGGGCTGCATCTCAGCTGTCCTTCCTCTTCTCTCTCCCCTCCTCCCTCCCACCCCATCTGAATGTCTCTGCTTGTTAGAATCATACCCAGTATTCATGTGGGAGCTTAAGTGCCACCTCATCGATGAACCAGCCTCCCTCCATCTCAGCAAACAGATTTAATGGCTCATCCTTGAATCCTTGTAGCACTTTCTGAATATTTCTCTAAAGTAATCCCCCTTCCCCCCCGGGGCCCAGTCATGTTAATCCTCCTTTTGTCACTGTGAGCTTGTTCAGGGCCTGGCCCATGTCTTACTTTGTCTCCATTGCAGTCAATGGCAAGCCACTCCAGTACTCTTGCCTAGAAAATCCCATGGATGGAGGAGCCTGGTAGGCTGCAGTCCATGGGGTCGCTGAGGGTCAGACGACTGAGCGACTTCACTTTCACTTTTCACTTTCACGCATTGGAGAAGGAAATGGCAACCCACTCCAGTGTTCTTGCCTGGAGAATCCCAGGGATGGGGGAGCCTGGTGTGCTAGAGTCGGACACGACTGAAGTGACTCAGCAGTAGCAGTAGCTGCAGCCTGTATTGAGAGCTCACTAAATGTTTATGAAATAAAAGACATGCATTGCAATTGAAAGTTGATTTTGCAATGACCAATATAAACACACACACAAAAAGAGATGATTGGAATAACTAACCATGAGAAGCTGAGACTAAAAATTTCCATCACTGAATAGAGGCCACTTGGCAAGTATATAATTATTGTGGAGGTGGCACCATGCAGCCTCTTGAAGCGCATGGAAGATATTCCTTAAGGAATTCTTTGCCCTTTGTCCTAATGTTTAATGAGGTTTTTCAGGTGTCTGGGTTCCTAGGAGAGAATAGACTGTTCAGTGGTAAACACCTAGATCTTCATGACATACATTTCCCATAGAAAATTAATAGGTCAGTGCTTCTGTTTACAAATGAATGCAGTGTGGAATCTTAATTCAAGGTCTGATTATTGCTGGTGAAGTGGCAAAGGGCTCTAGATGTCCAGGCAGCTAAGGTTTGGTCCTGTCTTTGGAATCCCCACTCAAGGCCTTAGAAGAAAGAACAAAAGTAAACCAAGAAACATCCTGTAAGAGCCCACCTCTTACAAGTTCAAATGTTCCTTTGGATCTCAGACTACTTCTGGGCCTTCTGATTCACACCAAGCCTTTATAAGCCTTCTCTCCTGCCCTCTCCATACTCCTCTCAGGGCCAAGTCTAAAGGTCAAAGGAGATGACAAGAGAGCTGGAGACTAGGGCTGGGAACTTATAGTGATCTGCTGGCCAAGGAAGGAGAACCAGTGTGCAAGTTCTGTTCTCCCAGGCCCTCTGATTTTCCTTTGCTGCTGCTGCTGTTTTTTCCTTTAGAGCCCTTCCAATCCTCCTTGATCTCATGGAACCATCCCCAGCTTGTTCCCAGGCTTGGTTTGTCTCTGGGTGGGAGTCTCTGAATGTCAGCCTGTGTGTGTGTGTGTGTGTGTGTGAGCATCTGCCTCTGCTAATCTGTGATGCTATTAAAGTCGTCAGGATTGTATAGATCAATATGCAAATTTATGCAACAACTAATGCGTAACTTAGCATTTTACTTTTGAGCCAAAAGACAACACATGATTACTTACAGTTGAATATATGTCCCCCAGAAACTTTCAGTTGCTGAAAAAAAACCTCTCTGCAGCTCATCTGGTGTAGCCCTTGTCTCTCTTGCTGTTTTGCCACCAAGAGAAGGCAGAAGGAATGTTACCGAAAGGGCTGAACATCTTGGAATGGGCCCTAAAAAAATAAAGCATAAAAGAGAGGTGTACAAACTGCTAGCATATGGAAGCCAAGAAGGGAAACTCTAAGCTGAAGACACTGAGCATAATCATTTTTAAATGGCACTGTTTGAGTGGGAAATGTTTTTCTAACCAGTCCTTAGAGAGTTGAGTTCCACACTAAAGAAGGAAGAATCAATAAGCTTAAATGACCTGAAAAGAAAGCAAATACATGGCAAAATTCATCCACAGCACAGAATTCATGAACAAAGCAGCCCAAGTTTGCTACATGGACTTAAGTATTTATATGGTCAGATTTTTCATGAAAGTAAATTCCTTTTATTTCCTATTTGTCTTATTACACAATAAATCAAGAAATTTAAAGGAGCTAGATATTTTGAGAACCTCATCATTCAAAAAAGTATCAGTTCAGTTCAGTTCAGTTCAGTCGCTCAGTCGTGTCCGACTCTCCGCGACCCCATGAATCACAGCACGCCAGGCCTCCCTGTCCATCAAAAAGATCTTATTCCCAATATTCTGCCCTTACCCTTTAAGGACAATCAAGCTCATTTCTCACTGCTAGGGCAGCACATTCTGCAAGGACAGACGCTTAGGCTCATGATTCGGGGACTGTGTTTTATCAATTAGCCTCAAATTCACGATGTTTAAAACAATTCCCCAAGGAAGCCTGACTATCCAAGCACCATGCCCCAAACTTCTAAGAGAAGAAACGAAGTGAAGTCACTCAGTTGTGTCCAACTCTTTGCAACCCCGTGGACTGTAGCCCACCATACTCCTCTGTTGATGGAATTTTCCAAGCAAGAGTACTGGAGTGGGTTGCCATTTCCTTCTCCAGGGGATCTTTCTGACCCAGGGATCGAACCCAGGTCTCCAGCATTGCAGGCGGATTCTTTACCAGCTGAGCCACAAGGGAAGCCCACGAATACAGGAGTGGGTAGCCTATCCCTTCTCCAGCAGATCTTCCCAGCTCAGGAGTCGAACTGGGGTCTCCTGCATTGCAGGCCAATTCTTTACCAACTGAGCTATGAGAGAAGTCCCTCATAGCTAATGGGCACCTAAGAGAAGAGGTGCCCACTGGCGCAGGAGGAGGCTACATGATCAGGAGCAGGCAGTCACGGAGATGAGAAGTGAAAGGCAGCTTAGCCTCTGCTCTGAGTTTATCTAGAGATGTTTCCCCACGCTGTAGGGTCTGTGACACACCCAGTGTCTTCTCTTCTCTATCTCCTTTTCTCTCCTTAGGTTGACTTGGTTCTAGAATCTCATCTGTTAGGGTTTTTTACTACAACATGTCAGTATCCCTCTGGGTCATATGTAATAAAAGCCAACTATATCGGCTTAACCAAATCAGGCTTCATAAGCTGAACGGAAAGTCTAAGTATCAGCAGACTAGGGCAGAGACTTGAGGAAGTCATCAAGGGCCCAGGCTCCTTCTGGTTTCTTGCTCCTCTGTTCTTACTGCATCCCAAGGGTTGCAGGATGCATATCCCACATACAGAAATGTATCTCCATCCCAAGCTGGAAGAAAATGGAAGAGAAGAAGGGACATAGCCCAGCTGAAACTATCCCTTCTTATCAGATAAACAAAACCTTTCCTCGAGGTCCTTCCCTGTAGACTTTGATTATGCCACCAAGCCTGGGTCACATGGTCACTTTTAGCTGAAGAGACCCCCTAAAGAGGTAACTATTTTTAACGAGGCACATCATCCTCCTAAATAAATTTACATTTCTCTTTGTAGAAAAGAAGGAATGAATTTGGGCAAGCAAGTAATTAATCAAGAATATACAAGGTGTTGCACCAAACAGAGGTTAAGACAATCACATTACTTACTGTATAAACACTATGGGACACTCGGGAAAGGTCAGGGATACCCTAAGACCTGACACTATCTACAGTAGGAACCTGCAAGGTCAAAACTATTTTCCACATGAAAAGATGCTCGACACCATTGTCACTACTGCTGCTGCTGCTGCTAAGTCACTTCAGTCGTGTCCGACTCTGTGCCACCCCAGAGACGGCAGCCCACCAGGCTCCCCCGTCCCTGGGATTCTCCAGGCAAGAACACTGGAGTGGGTTGCCATTTCCTTCTCCAATGCATGAAAGGGAAAAGTGAAAGTGAAGTCGCTTAGTCGTCCGACCCTCAGCGACCCCATGGACTGCAGCCTTCCAGGCTCCTCCGTCCATAGGGTTTTCCAGGCAAGAGTACTGGAGTGGGTCGCCATTGCCTTCTCCAAAAGAGCTCCTACAACTCAACAAAAAACCCAAACAACTTAATTAAAAATTGGGCACTAAATAGACATTTCTCTAGGGAAATGCAAATCAAAACCACAATAAGGGACTTCCCTGGTTAGCCAGTGGTTAAATCTGTGCTTCCACTGCAGGGGAAATTGATCCCTGGTCAGAGAACTATGACCGCAGATGTGGCACAGCCATGACATTTTTTATAAAGAAAAGAAAAAATGTATAAGTTTGGGACTTCCCTGGTGGTCTAGGGGCTGCTTTTCCAATGGGGGCGGGGGGCTGGGTTTGATCCTTGGTCATGAAACAAGTCTGTGACACTACCCTCCACCACAGCACCACATCCTCTGCCTGCCTTTGCCTGTGGAAAACTTGAGTCAAAGAATAAGTTTAATCAGAGAAATGAGACCATACAAAAACAAAGGAAAACAGACAAAGGAGACCAAATGATAATAATGTAGTAATTAAGCATAGTTCTTTAGTTCCTTCTCAAGAACTATAGATAATAATCTGAGGCATATACTATGAGCTGTCTTATAGATAGAAAAGATTCCTGATGGCTCGGACGGTAAAGAATCTGTGAATCTGCCTGCAATGTGGGAGACCTAGGATCAATCCCTGGATCAGGAAAAATTCCCTGGAGAAGGGAATGGCTACCACGCCAGTATTCTTGCCTGGAGAATCCCATGGATGTAGGAGCCTGGCAGGAGTCCGTGGGGTCGCAAAGAGTCAGACACGACTGAGCGACTAATAAACACACTCACTTTCTTTGGGTGGGAGTCGTTAACTACAATGACGACCAGACTATACCATGACATAAGCTGCTGTAATTCCGAGAACTGGCCTCAAAGAAATGGGGACAAATGGACCCTGGAACTGAAGATTAACTGTGCCTGAAACAACCAGGATGGCTCTGGTCAAACCACCACTAACCAATTTGAAGATGACCGTCAGAGCTGACTACGCTGTTTCTGCAGGTAGCCCTGTCCTGTCTATAAAAACTCTTGCCCCACTGGTTGTCAGGGGTGGGGTGAGGGGGCAGGGGATGGAGGGGATTGGGGGGAAGTCAGCCTTTGGACAGATGTCTGCACCCTCCCCCACAGTTGCCGGCATCTGAAATAAAGCGAACTTTCCTTTCCACCAAACTAGCTTGTTTATTGGCTTGTGAGCGGCAACCAGCCGGACCCCACACTCCTTTAGGTAACAGTCAAGGAACTAGATCCTGCAAGCCCCAGCTAAAGATGCTGGGTCCCGCAATGAAGGCTTTCAAGGCTCCTCTATAATTTTTAAGGTCGTGAGACCAAAAAGTTTAAGCATCACATCTGTAGATTGTGCCTTGGGCAAAGTACCATTTAATGAAGATTGAGTTGAAGTGAAGGTCTGATAGAGGAGGTCTAATTTCAAGCAGACCCTGAAACCTGAGAAGGACTCGGGTAGGGAAGCGTATGAAAGGGGGAGGGGCAGATATTTCAACCTGGGACAACCATCTGAATCTGTATGCTCAATTTTTTGTCCCACCAAATACACCAGACAAATAATATTTATAAGTATGAGGCACTCCACTTTTTTCCTTCAGAAAGCTGAGCAACATCATTATAAGGATACCGTCAAATTCTCTTTAGTTTTTTTTTTTTAATAAGTCACTGACAAATATCAGTATGACTCTCTGTTGATTACAGTAAAAAAATTTTTAAAGCCTTTCAGTTGCTCTGGTCTCTTTAAATACCACGTGAGCTGCTTGCAGCACCTGCTTTACCTTTAGAGTCTCTTATAAGGAAAGTGTTTGCCTTTATCAACAGCACTTCTGTGAGACTCAGTTTCCTCATCTGTCAAATGATAGCAGTGAGCCAAGCTCTGATGTTCCTTCCGGTTCTAAATTTAAAACTGGAATTGTCATGGCAAAGCCTATTAACAATTCCTAGGAAATTAAAATAGAACCTGGGTAATAGAATCTAAATATTTTTTCTTCTCATTTCCCTGGTGCTTAGTGAGTTTCACGGGCTCACAGGGTGTCACGGGCAGAGGTCCCACATCTTGCACTTCAGACCCGAGTTCCTCGCGCCGACTGTCAGCAACGGAAACCTCACCTCAAGAGTCACGCACGACACTGGGACTCAAGCTGGTGGCAGCGAACCGTGTGCAGACACGCTGCGCACGACACCTCAGTACAAGCTGGTGGCAGCGGGCCGTGTGCAGAGACGCCCTGCACCCTGACCTCGACCTGGAGCAGGAGCAGCAAGCTGCAGCCCCCTCCCCACTAATGAGATCCCAATAAAACAGCCCCGCCCACCGCCTATGGGAAGAGCATTTGCTCTGAGCACGCACGTCTCTGATCTTTGATGAAAGAATAAAGATAGAAGATCTTTGCTTCTGAACCAAACACGGTCTCATTCTATTAGCACAAATGACACTGGGCAGGAGGACCCTAGCTGGGACCCGACTAGAAAGGGTCAGTCACAGAATGAATGTCACCCACCCTGAAATGGGCCCAGAGGGGTTAATAAAGCAGTGCCTGCCCCTCGGCTGCTAGGGTGTGTACCCCTGTTAGACTCCTGCTAGCTTCAGGAACATATAGCGTCTGCAGCCACACCCGACCTCACCTTTGGCTCAGTGCTCCACTGCTGCAGTCTTAAAATACTAACAGTTTTGTTGAAAAGGGTCCCTGAATTTTCCTTTAGCGTTGATCCTCACAAACTACACAGCTGGTCCTGCTATAGGCTGTTATAGAAGAGTGATAAAGGACTAGATGCAGAGTAAACGTGTCTGCCCCCAATCCCTGGTCTATTGTTGACTAGCGGAGTAATTTTTCATATATGATTCTATCTCTAAACTTCAATTTTGCCACAGGTAAAGTGATACCAAGGGCTTCCCAGGTGACTCAGCGGTAAAAATATATATATCCACCTGCCAATGCAGGAGATGCAATTTCCATCCCTCCGTCTGGAAGATCCCCTAGAGGAGGAAATAGCAAACTGCTCTAGTATTCTTAACTGGAAAGTTCCATGGACAGAGGAGCCTGGCGGGCCACAGTCCATGGGGTCGCAAAAGAGTTGGACACAACTGAGTGACTAAACAACAGCAAAAGATGATACCAACATCACAGAGTAGTTGGAAGAATCCAATAAGGGAATGCATTAAAAAAGACAGTGCAACCCTCAGAATACCAGGAAATACACACAAATATTAGCCATTGTGATTTGCTATGTTTCATTTGTTAAATTCATTCAACAAAATGTTTATTGAGTACCTACTATGTCCCAGACTATCCTGAGCACTTGAGCTATGCCTGAGAATAAAATAGAAAAAGAGTCTCATCTTCCTAGTGCTTGTGTTTTTCAAGGTAAGGGAGGAGTTTGACAATGAGCACAATGAATATAAAGGATGCTATAGTAAGTTAGAGGCTCCGGTGGTTCAGTGGTAGAGAACCCGCCTGCCAATGCAGGAGACACTGGAGACATCGGTTCGATCCCTGGGTGGGGAAGATCCCCTGGAGAAGCGAATAGCCACCAACTCCAGTATTCTTGCTAGGAAAAATCCCACGGACAGAGGCATCTAGGGGGCTACAGTCCATGGGGTCGCAAAGAGTTGGACACAGCTGAGTGATCACATGTGCACACTCAGTAGGTTAGAAGGAGGGAAGAGCTGTGGATATAAGAAAAAACACAGCAGGATAGACAGGCCAGGGGAGAGAGGGAGGGTGGTAGCATTAAGTGGGAAGTTCCAGTGAAAAGACAAGATTTGAACAGACTGGATCTAGGGGAAAATATTCTAGGAGGTGCTTCCCAGTTACTGGGGGGAGGGGGCATGCTTAAAGGCAGTTCTTCAGTTGCTCAGTCGTGTCCAACTCGTTGTGACCCCATGGACTGCAGCCCACTAGGCTTCCCTGTCCTTCACCATGTCCTGAAGCTTGCTCAAACTCAAGTGCGTTGAGTCAGTGATGCCATCCAACCATCTCATCCTCTGTCGTCCCCTTCTCTTCCTGCCTTCAATCTTTCATCAGGGTCTTTTCCAATGAATTGGCTCTTCCCGCCAGGTGGCCTAAGTATTGGCCTTAAAGGCAGAGCCTCTGCTAAAGTTAGGTCCATCCCAGCAAAAGACAAGAGAAATCTAGAACCATCTACCAGCAGTACTCCTCCACAGCAGTGAAGAAATACTGTATAAGCTGCAACTGCTAAAACGTTTTTACATGGTTGGGGGTTGCAACTCAAGTATTTGCATGAATTTATCTGATAGCACCCTGTTAGTGAAATCTCTCATTTTCTTAAAGTTTCACTTTGAGGCCTAAAGACAGAGACAGAAAAATTCTTACAGCTATTATTCAGATAACCAAGAGAACAGTTTCTCATGAATCAAACAGTACAGTTATTTGAGCCAGGATGGATTGTGGAAGAGCAGCCAAGGAGAGGGGACCAAGATCAGAACCTGGTCTGAGGTGTTCTTCTCAGCCACACCTGGGAAAGGCTTTCACCTTGGTGGTGGTGGAGGGTGGCTCACAAGGATCAGGGCCGCTCTGTGTCTATCCTGTGTGCTATTTGGTGGGTTTTGCATTGTAAACAATTCAGGAATTTCTGTGACTTTATTTAGAGAATCTTTAGGGAATCTGCTCTGATCAAGATATAATTAAGATCTGAATCAGATGACCCAAACTGGCAATTACAACCCCAATTCTGGTATCTAGGCTGGATGTTCTATAAAGCAACATTTATAGAATGTATCCAAAACAAGCTACAATTCCTATTCCTGCAGGCCAAGTGGCAAGAAAGAAAGCAAAGAGGGGAGGAAGGGGGAGAAAGGAAGGGGAGAGAAAAAAAGAAAAGAGACACATGCAGTGATGAAATACTATTTACACCACTTGATGCTTTTGTGTGGCCTCGGGGAAACGTCTAACTTTAAGATAAAAGAGATGCCCATGGGCAAATTGTCAATCATGAATTGTTTAAAATATAACTTCAAATCCCCAATATAATGGAGTCGATTTTGAATCTTTTGCTGAACAAAAGTAAAAGAAACCATGAAGTGAATGTTATTTAACATTCTAAAGGCAATATCCTTGTAACTGGGATAATTAGATGTTCACAACAGAAATTTCAAACCAGCATGCTGATTCAGTCTCCACAGTAAAATCTCAGTAATTTAAATCCTGCTAATGCACACAAGAACCGAGCTGAACTTTACCTTGATACCATCTATGAGGAAACACATTGCTTAGCCAAATTAAATATGAATAAGGATTTAGATGGGCTACTTAATTTATAAAGACAGCAAAACACTTCCTTAGCAGCACTATTTGCCTTCAATGTACTAATTACAGTAAAAATTGAAAATTGTGTTGGTGTACATTACTGGCTTAAACGTCACCTATTTTTAAAAAAATTTTTATTTTATATTAGAGTATAGGTCTTCCCTGGTGGTTCAGAGGGTGAAGAATCTGCCTGCAATGCAGGAGACCCAGGTTCGAACCCTGGACTGGGAAGGTCTCCTGGAGAAGGCAACGGCAACCCACTCCAGTATTCTTGCCTGGAGAATTCCATTGACAGAGGAGCCTGGTGGACTATAGTCTGTGGAATCTCAAAGAGTCAGACATGACTAAGCAACTAACAAAGGTTCATAGTTGATTTACAATGTTAGTTTCAGATGTACATTTATATGTATCCCTTTCCCATACGGAGTATTACAGAATATTGAGTAGAGTTCCCTGTGCTATATAGCAGGTCCTTGTTAATTATCTGTTTTACTTATAGTGGTGTGTTTGTTAATCCCAACCTCCTAATTTTTGCCTCCCCCTAACCATCACTTCATGGGAAATAGATGGGGAAACAGTGGAAACAGCGTCAGACTTTATATTTGGGGGGCTCCAAAATCACTGCGGATGCTGATTGCAGCCAGGAAATTAAAAGACGCTTACTCCTTGGAAGGAAAGTTATGACCAACCTAGATAGTCTATTAAAAAGCAGAGACATTACTTTGCCAACAAAGGTCCATCTAGTCAAGGCTATGGTTTTTCCCGTGGTCTTGTATGGATGTGAGAGTTGGACTGTGAAGAAAGCTGATCACCGAAGAATTGATGCTTTTGAACTGTGGTGCTGGAGAAGACTCTTGAGAGTGCCTTGGACTGCAAGGAGATCCAACCAGGCCATCCTAAAGGAGATCGATCCTGGGTGTTCATTGGAAGGACTGATACTGAAGCTGAAACTCCAATACTTTGGTCACCTCATGCGACGAGTTGACTCACTGGAAAAGACTCTGATGCTGGGAGGGATTGGGGGCGGGAGGAGACGGGGACGACAGAGAATGAGATGGCTGGATGGCATCACCGACTCGATGGACATGAGTTTGAGTGAACTCCGGGAGTTGGTAATGGACAGGGAGGCCTGGCATGCTGTGATTCATGGGGTCGCAAAGAGTCGGACACGACTGAGCGACTGAACTGAACTGAACTGAACCTTTTCCCTTTGGCAACCTTAAATTTGTTTTCTAAGTCTGGGAGTCTGTTTCTGTTTTGTGAATAAGTTCATTTGTGTCATTTTTTTAGATTCCACATATAAGTGATCCCATATGATATTTGTTTTTCTCTGACTTCACGTACTATGATAATCTGCAGGTCTACACATGTTGTTGCAAACAACATTATTTTGTTTTTTTATGGCTGAGTAATATTCCATTGCATGTATGTACCATGTCTTTATCCATTCCTTTGTTGGTGGACACTTAGGTTGTTTTCATGTCTTGTAAATAGTGCTACAATGAACACTGGGCAGCATGTATCTTTTTGAATTATGGTTTTTTTCAGATATATACCCAGGAGTGGGATTGCTGGATCACGTGGTAGCTCTATTTTTAGATTTTAAAGAAACCTCCAAGGGTTCTCCATAGGAGCTGCACCAGTTTACATTCCCACCAACAGCATGGGAAGGTTCCCTTTTCTCCACACCCTCTCCAGTATTTATGACTTTTTGATGATAGTCATTCTTACTGGTGTGAAGTGATACCTCGTTGGAGTTTTGATTTGCAGTTCTATAATAGTTAAGAGTGTTGATCATTCTCTATGAACTTTTTGGTTATCTGTTTGCCTTCTTTGGAGAAACATCTGTTTCGATCATCTGCCCATTTTTTTTTGATTGGGTTGTTTGTTTTTCTTTGATATTGAACTTCATGAGTTGTTTGTATATTTTGAAGATTAATCCCTTGTCAGTTGCATCATTTGTGAATATTTTCTCCCATTCTGTGAGTTCTTTTCATTTTGTTTATGGCTTCCTTTTTTGTGCAAAAGCTTTAAGTTTAATTAGGCCCCATTTGTTTATTCTTATTTTCATTACTTTAGGAGGTAGATCCAAAAAGATATTACTGCAGTTTATGTCAAAGAGTGTTCTGCCTATGTTTTCCTCTAAGAGTTTTATAGTACCCGGTCTTACATTTAGGTTTTCAATCCATTTAGAAACTTCACTTATTTCAAAACACAGTGTTGAGTAATTCAGATCATACTTTATTTTAAAATAATGAACTGTATATTGTGTCAGGCAGATTCTAGTTCTGGCTGAGGCTCCCACAAAACAGAATCTAATTGTTAGTAAGGGTTGTCTTCGGGTTAATACAAATCACAGTTCTGTCTAGAAATTTCTCCTCGAGCTAACTTGCCATAGGAAAGAAGTCTCTGTTCTGCATCACATCTTTGAAAGCAACTTCTAAAGAGCTGACATGTGGCAACTGTCAAGCTCCCACCAGAATTCTGGCTCCCTGGACACCTAAAACTATTTTTAACCAACTCTGCCCTCTTTCACTAATAAGTGATTTCTCCAGCTCCATCGTCGTACTGCAACTCATCAGTTTTCCCGAGCACAGCTTAAATGCAGGCATTTGTCCTTGCCATAAATCTGCCGTGTGGCTCGATCTCCTCTGTGTGAAGTTGCCCAGACACACATTTGAGCTTCTTCACTTTACAGTAATACACAGGTGCATCTTGGAGCTGAGCTTGGAGGTTAATTGTCTACCTGTCCAGAAGCTGGTCAGCCCTCCTCACCATCTCAGCTGCTGGCTAAACCAGGTGGAGGCCCACCCTAATGATCGTATTTAAAGAGCAAAGGGCAGGAAATGGCTGGTATATGTTTTCTTTGGGAATTACCGTATAGCATAGGGAACTCCAGTCAATATTCTGTTGTAACCTACATAGGAAAAGAATCTGAAAAAGAGTAGATGTATATTTATATATAACTAAATCACTTTTCTGTAACCTGAAACTAACACAACATTGTAACCCAACTCATTGTCGTCCCTTAGTCACTAAGTTATGTCTGACTCCTTGAGACCCCATGAACTATAAACTACCAGGCTCCTTTGTCCATGGGATTCTCCAGGCAAGAATCCTGGAGAAGGTTGCCAAGCCCTCCTCCAAAGGATCTTCCCAACCCAGGAATTGAATCAGTATCAAAAGGAGTATGTCAAGGTTGTATATTGTCACCCTGCTTATTTAACTTATATGCAGAGTACATCATGAGGAACGCTGGGCTGGAAGAAGCACAAGCTGGAATCAAGATTGCCAGGAGAAACATCAACAACGTCAGATATGCAGATGACACCACCCTTATGGCAGAAAGTGAAGAGGAACTCAAAGGCCTATTGATGAAAGTGAAAGAGGAGAGTGAAAAGGTTGGCTTGAAGCTTAACATTCAGAAAACGAAGATCATGGCATCTGGTCCCATCACTTCATGGGAAATAGATGGGGAAACAGTCGAAACAGTGTCAGACTTTATTTTTTTGGGCTCCAAAATCACTGCAGATGCTGATTGCAGCCATGAAATTAAAAGACGCTTACTCCTTGGAAGGAAAGTTATGACCAACCTAGATAGCATATTAAAAAGCAGAGACATTACTTTGCCAACGAAGGTCCGTCTAGTCAACGCTATGGTTTTTCCTGTGATCATGTATGGATGTGAGAGTTGGACTGTGAAGAAAGCTGATCACCGAAGAATTGATGCTTTTGAACTGTGGTGCTGGAGAAGACTCTTGAGAGTCCCTTGGACTGCAAGGAGATCCAGCCAGTCCATTCTAGAGGAGATCAATCCTGGGTGTTCATTGGAAGGACTTATGCTAAAGCTGAAACTCCAATACTTTGGCCACCTCATGCGACAAGTTGACTCACTGGAAAAGACTCTGATGCTGGGAGGGATTGGGGGCGGGAGGAGATGGGGATGACAGAGAATGAGGTGGCTGGATGGCATCACCGACTTGATGGACATGAGTTTGAGTGAACTCCGGGAGTTGGTGATGGACAGGGAAGCCTGGCGTGCTGTGGTTCATGGGGTTGCTAAGAGTCGGACACGACTGAGCGACTGAACTGAACTGAACTGAACTGAACTCCTGCTTGGCAAGCAGATTCTTTACCACTGAGCCACCTGGTAAGTCCCTGTAAATCAACTATACCCCAATATAAAATGAAAATTAAATTTAAATAAATAAAGGGATGGAATGATGTGCCTGTAAGCTGAGTTGCCTCCTCAAAACTGTCAAAGAATAACTGAGGTGCATGAAATCCTCCTGGAAAGAAACAGGGGAGCACTGAACCATACCTGCCCACCAAGTCAAAAGCACCCCCTGGTGAGTGGACTACACTAAGAGTGGTGAACGGTTTTGTCCTAGAACAGAGAGTTAAGAGTAAAGATCTTTCTTGTTCGTGCTGGGACCATGTTGAGACAGTGTCTTCTACTTCTTAGTACTGAGGACAGGAGCAGTTCAGTTTACAGAACAAGTGCAAATTAGCAAAATCAAAACTTATTTTAATTAACAGGCTAATAAGAAATATCATATTCACTGTTAACCTCCTATTAACTCTTCCCCTTTTTTAGGGGAAAGGAACTCAGCATGATATGCAGGAGTCTTTGCTATTTATCTCTACCTCTAAGTGGCTCTTGGTTCCATCTTTTCCTCTGTTATACTTTATTTTTTTCAATTTTTTAAAAAATTAATTTTATTGGAGTATAATTGCTTTACAATGTTCTGTTAGTTTCTACTGTACAACAAAGTGAATCAGCTGTACATATACTTGTATCCCCTCTTTTTTGGATTTCCCTCCTGTTTAGGTCCCACAGAGCACTGAGTAGAGTTCCCTGTGCTACACAGTATGTTCTCCTTAGTTATCTATTTTATACTCTTTTGATACTTTAGAACAAGTTTGCTGATAGTCTTGAACACGATTTGTTTATTCCAAAGGAGCATACTTATAACAAAATCATTGTAGAAGGAGCTCTAAAAAAAACAATGACAGATACAGAGAGACACATCATAAACAAAAACATACAGGGTCACGGCATCATTAATCATCAGGAAACGCAAATCTAAGCCATAATGAAGTATCACTTTACACTCATGACAGTGACTATTGCACAAAAAAGAGAGAGTCATAAGTATGGTGAGGATGTGGAGAAACTGGAACCCTTATGCATTGCTGATGGGACTATAAAATGATGCACGTATTGTGGAAAACAATACGGAGTTTTCTCAGAAACGGAAACTACGTTATGACCCAGTGCCACCTTTGGGCATTTGCCCAAAAGAACTGAAAGGAGGGACTCAGATATTTGGGTCAGTGTTTTTAACAGTGTTATTCTCATTAGCCCCAAATGTAGAAACAACCCAACATACATCAACAGATGAATGGATAAACAAATGTGGTATATATACACAATGGAATATTATTCAGTCTTCAGTTCAGTTCAGTCTCTCAGTCGTGTCCAACTCTCCGCGACCCCATGAATCACAGCACTCCAGGCCTCCCTGTCCATCACCAACTCCCGGAGTTCACTCAAACTCATGTCCATCAAGTCGGTGATGCCATCCAGCCATCTCATTCTCTGTCATCCCCTTCTCCTCTCTCCCCCAATCCCTCCCAGCATCAGAGTCTTTTCCAGTGAGTCAACTCGTCGCGTGAGGTGGCCAAAGTATTGGAGTTTCAGCTTTAGCATCAGTTCCTCCAATGAACACCCAGGGCTGATCTCCTTTAGAATGGACTGGTTGGATCTCCTTGCAGTCCAAGGGACTCTCAAGAGTCTTCTCCAGCACCACAGTTCAAAAGCATCAATTCTTTGTCGATCAGCTTTCTTCACAGTCCAACTCTCACATCCATACATGACTACGGGAAAAACCATAGCCTTGACTAGACGGACCTTTGTTGGCAAAGTAATGTCTCTGCTTTTTAATTCAGTCTTAAAAAGAAGTAAAATTCAGACACATGCTGCAATATGGATGAACACTGAAAACATTATTCAGGGAAAGAAGCCAAGTAGTAAATGAGAAACATTATGTGATTCCATTTACATGAGGTACCTGGAAGAGTCAAACTCATAGAGACAGAAAACACAGTGATGGTTACCAGGGGCTGGGAAGTGGTAATGGGAAGCTATGCTTTAATGGGAACAGAGCTTCAATTTGGGAGGATGGAAGGGCTCTATAACTGCATAGATATGATGATTGCTCAACCTTGTTAACGTACTTCTTGCAGCGAACTGTACTCTTAAAAATGGTTAAAATCAGACATGTGAGTTGTGCATATTTTACTACAGTTTTTTAAAAAGAGCAAATGTGAGCCAAAAGGCAGAGTGGGCTTCAATAGGATTCATTCCTTTTGCAAAGAGGAAAATTACACTGAAAATTGTTTTTGTTTGTTCCTCAAGTCAAAACTTAGCTGGTCCTTTGTTTCTACTGGCTGAAAAGTCTTCAAAGAAAGTATTTGTGGTATCAAATCTTATCATAAAATCAGATAAGAATGTTCAGGAATTCAGAACATCAAAGGAAAGGATATAATTTCACAGCTAACCTAGATAAATTTTTTTGCTTGTTTTATTGGCGGCGCCCACAGCAACTGCCTCCCCTGAGGACAGTGCAGTAAGAATGCTTGGGAAGGGGACCCCATCATATGCCACGTTGGTAGAGCCACCGCTAGAGGTACCACACGGAGGATGGGCCATCATCGAACACATCATCAAGAATGCCAAGAGCAGATGCGTGAAGGAGAGCCAGGGCAGGGTGAGTGTGTACCCGGGCCACGGTCCAGACTTATCAGGCCAGCACCCCGGCAATGGGTTTGTTGTATCTAACCAGTTGCTTCCTGCTTCTGCGCCTTCTGCTTGCTTTGAAGAGGCCAGTCCAGGTGGTGTCTGTCAAGTCAGGTTTAAAGCAAATGTATCCCTTACCCTTATTCCCTAAATATAATGAATAATTTTTAAAACTGGGGGGAAAATGTTAAACCTGGGTAACAACTCTTGTCAAAAATTCCAGTCCCTGAAAATCTCCACAGTTGTATGAGTCAAAAAGTGAACGCTTTCAAGCAGGATGACTTATTTATTTGATGCAGACACCTGTAGCTTCTGTAGGCCTAGAGCGTGTTTTACCTGGTTTGAGGAACCTACCGTGATCATCTCTTGATCCAGCTACATGACTGTTTCACACACTGCCACAGACCTCTCTGTGGCTATTTGAGTAACTGAGCTGGAAAGTCTGTAACCTGTCATCTTTGGGCCCAAGCAATGAAAAGACTGAAAGAAGACACTTGTGTGGACTTCCCTGTTCATCCAGTGGTTAAGACTCTGCACTTCCAATGCAACGGGTGCAGATTCAGTCCCTGGTTGAGGAGCCAAGGTCCCACATTCCATGAGGCGCAGCCAAAAGAAAAAGAAACACATTTGCATGACAGTAGCCTCATAAGATGATCCTTACTGAAGCAATTTTTTGGGTGAGTGATATGACTGTCCTCTATTAGATGGCTTTTCAAATTTTCATTATAGGCCTCAGCAAAGTTAAGTGATTTCTCATCCCTGTGATATGCACTCAGCTTTCTGTCAACATCTAAATTAGCATCAAGATAGGATAACTGCTTCTACTTTCATCTGGCCCTGTGGCTCATAGAGATATTTGCAGTTTTGTAGAAATTTAAATGACCCACACTCCTCAAAAAGCCAAGAACGTCACAAAATTTTGTCTATTTC
The DNA here is from genome assembly GCF_049115385.1 of Moschus berezovskii. NCBI lineage: Eukaryota > Metazoa > Chordata > Mammalia > Artiodactyla > Moschidae > Moschus > Moschus berezovskii. The sequence continues at coordinate 52,050,565 of NC_142482.1, read as the reverse complement.
AGTCTCTCTAACACTTCCAATAATGGTGACAAGGAATGTTTAAGTTTAAATGTCAGTTCTCTGAACAGAGTTCCCTGTTCTGAAAGATGCCTTCATTTTGCAGCTTCCCTTCTTGAGCCTTGAAAACCTGCAAAAAATCTGCTAGGACAGAAATTACTAAGAGTTTCTTCTGTTTCTGGCAATATTGCAGCTAAGTTACTCCAGGCGACCTTCCCTCTGAAGTGACTAAACATGCTGGGTAAGGTTTTAAAATTCATTGACAATGCATCACTGAACTGGTGATAAAGAAAGGCATCCACAGAGAGCAGACATCAGTGAGAGCAGGAATGTGGATGGAAGGAGGTTCGGAAACTGGCTTTCACCCTGGGGGCAGGGGTTGACTCTGGCCCTTTGAAGTTTCTGCTTAGACAGCTGTGGGGGGTGCTGGGACAGAGAAACAAAGACAAGAGCCCACCCAAGGTGGACATCTACTAAGAGACCCTGCAGAAAGCTGGGACACCAAAGGATAATGTTCATTGTTAAGGTCTACCAGAAATACACCCGCCTCACAGATGGAGACAGCAAGGAAAAAGGCAGCTTCCAGCATGACTCTAGGTGGAAAGGAGAACAATTCAATTCCAAACATTCACAGCCAACAGCTGTCTCTTCTGAAGATTTCCTGTCCAAATTCACCCTACTTATACTGTCCTGTGGGCTTCCCGGGTAGCTCAACGGTGAAGAATCTGCCTGCAATGCAGGAGATGCAGGAGACATGGGTTCAGTCCCTGGGTCAGGAAGATCCCCTGGAGGAGGGCATGGTAACCCACTCTTGTATTCTTGCCTGGAGAATCCCATGGACTAAGAGGCTGGTGGGCTACAGTTCATAGGGTCGCAAAGAGTTGGACACAAGTGAAGCGACTGAGCACACACACCTTGTCCTACAAACCTCAATGAAGTAAGTTAACTTAAAGTGTCATGGATCAGTAATGCCTGCAGTAGTCTAGATAAAGCCAACACAAATCCTTCTTGGATAAGCCAAAAGGAATTATATATCAATCCTCAAAGAATTTATACAAATGAAGTGTGAGCCTACAGTCGGTCAAATACATGTGCACAAACACACACACATACACACATGCAAATTATAAGTCACCACATGCAAGAGTCATCAGAAATAACACATAGCAAAATTAAAGCTGCAAAAATTTTAGATATTGGACAGAGGCTAAAAATTATGTATGAGTTAATTGTTTGAAACTATAAAACAGACAGTAAAAGTAAAACGAAGAGATGATAAAAAATAATAGAGGTAGAGAAAGAAAAACTATTCATTTTATTAGTTAAAATGTAACAGTTAAAAAGGAAAGTTTAAAGGACTTACTGATGACAGAAGAGGCCCAGTTCAAGAAACAGTGAAGAAGAAAATGGATTTGAAGAAACTGCTCAAAATGCAGCATAGAGAGACAAAAAAAGGGAACATATGAAAGATTAATAAGATAAAGAACAGATATACATTGACCGGCAGTTTATTTATAAGACAGAATGAGGCAGAGGGGATAGTCAAAGAGGTAGTTTCTACAATTGTTACAAGATACCTATCTCCATATTCAGAAATCCAAAGGAGGCATCAGATCAGCTCAGCACAGGTCAGTCGCTCAGTTGTGTCCAAAGGAAGCATCAGATCAGCTCAGTTCACTTCAGTCGCTCAGTCGTGTCCAAAGGAGGCATCAGATCAGTTCAGCACAGTTCAGTCGCTCAGTCGTGTCCGACTCTTTGCGACTCCATGAACCCCAGCACGCCAGGCCTCCCTGTCCATCACCAACTCCCGGAGTTTACCCAAACTCACGTCCATTGAGTCAGTGATGCCATCCAACCATCTCATCCTCTGTCGTCCCCTTCTTTTCCTGCCCTCAATCTTTCCCAGCACTGGGGTCTTCTCAAATGAGACAGCTCTTTGCATCAGGTGGCCAAAATATTGGAGTTTCAGCTTCAATATCAGTCCTTCCAATGAACACCCAGGCCTGATTTCCTTTAGGATGGACTGATTGAATCTCCTTGCAGTCCAAAGGACTCTCAAGAGTCTTCACCAACACCACGTTCAAAAGCATCAATTCTGTGCTCAGCTTTCTTTGTAGTCCAACTCTCACATCCATACATGACTACTGGAAAAACCATAGCCTTGACTAGACGGACCTTTGTTGATAAAGTAACGTCTCTGCTTTTTAATATGCTGTCTAGGTTAGGGTTAGTGGTCATATATTAGCTTCTTTAAAATAATTACCATTGAGTGTAAGCACTGTAATAACATTTTATATGTGGAGTAATTTTACAGTCACAGACTCAGGCTTCCAAAAATGTATCTTTATCTATGTAAAACTCGATGCTGTGCTCCATCTCTAAGCCCTATTCTACGTGATACAGACATTTAATCCAGTAGCTTCTACATGAACTCAATCTGTTTAAGTGACTTGTTGAAATCCTCTTCTCAGTTCCCCTGCCCTTGCTCTCCTGGAGGTATCTGTCTGTAGGGTTGGAGCTGTCAGCTTCTTGATTGAAGTCAGCAGTTCTCAATCTTCGTGGCTCTTTCCCATCTACCAATGTGCTTTTGAAATATGGCAAAGCCCAAGTCTGTCATCCATGCGGCTAGAAGTCACTAATCTAAGCCCCATGGGGATCCTCTGCTGCGGATCAGCCTCATCTCATCTGGTTCTCAGCCCCTACTGAACAGCAACCTTCTCTAAATTTAATGTGTGTATGTGATCCCTGAGATTGTTGTTTTAGTTGTAGATTACAGTACAGAAGGTCTGGGGCCTGAGGCTCCACATTCCTGACACACACGCAGGTGATGTTGATGCGGCTGGTCTGTGGACCCCACTTAGAGTAAGTAGCAAGAGTGTACAGAACAAGCTGAATCAGTGCTTCTCAACCTTGATTCCATGTGGAAATTACACAGGATACTTTAGAACCTAGTCATGCCTGGATATCACTATGTGTTCAAGATTGTGATTAATTGTACTGGGATGTGGTCCAGGCATTGAGAAGTTTGGAAGCCCCCAAGACTGAGAGTGTGCATGCTAGGTCGTCTTCAGTTGTGTCTGATTCTTTGTGACCCTGTGGACTGTAGCCCACCAGGCTCCTCTGTCTGTGGGATTCTCCAGGCACGAATACTGGAGTGGGTTGCCATTTCCTTCTCCAGGGAGTATTCCCAGGGCTCGAACCTGTGTCTCCTACATCTCCTGCATTGGCAGCCGGGTTCTTTATCGCTAGTGCCGCCTGCTGTGCTGTGCTTCGTGCTGTGCTTAGTCGCTCAGTCGTGCTTGACTTTTTGCGAACCCACAGACTGTAGCCAGCCAGGCTCCTCTGTCCATGGGGATTCTCCAGGCAAGAATACTGGAGTGGGTTGCCATGCCCTCCTCCAAGTGCCATCTGGCAAGCCCCAAATAATGACTTATGTGAAAGTGAAAATCGTTCAGCCGTGTCCAACTCTTTGTGACCCCATGGACTATTCAGTCCACAGAATTCTCCAGGCCAGAATACTGGAGTGTGTAGCCTGTTCCCTTCTCCAGGGGAATCTTCCCAACGCAGGGATTGAACCCAGGTCTCCCGCACTGCAGGCGGGTTCTTTACCAGCTGAGCCACCAGGGAAGCCCAATAATAATCTAGGGTGATGGTAAATTTTGTGTTAAATTGGCTGAATCACAGGATGCCCAGATATCTGGTGAAATGTCTCTGAATGTGCCCGTGGGGATGTTTCAGAAGAGATTAGCATTTGAATTGCTAGAATGAATAAAGCACAATGACCCACTCACCCCAGTGTGTGTGGGCCTCTTCCAATCCTTTGGGGGCTTGTATAGAACAAAGACTGGGGGGATGGGGAGGATGGGCTCGCCCTCTGCCTGACTATGCAGCTGGGACATCAGTTGTCTCCTGCCCACCCACTCCTGGTTCTCAGGGCTTCCATCTCTGGCTGGAGCCTCTGCCATTGGCTCTCTGGTTCTCTGGCTTTTGAACTACACCACCAGCCTCCTTGGGTCTCCAGCTTGCAGATGGTAGACCATGGGGCTCCTCGGCCTCCATAATCACATGAGCCAACATCTTATAATAAATCTCCTTCTACGTATAAATACACACCCTGGTTTGTTTCTCTGGAGAACTCTGAGTAACTCACCTAGCAACCTGCTAAATGCTGACTGTTTCCCGGGCGCTGGTGCTGAGGATCTGCTCAGACAGCAGCCGCCTGCCCCACCTCACCTTTGTTCCCACTCTAAAGCAGCCCCTCATTGCTGTTTGCTCTCCCTGTTGCACCAAATAATGTTTTCCTCCCACTTGGGGACTCTGGGACTTTTGAGATGAGCTGCAGCCCCACCGCTCATCTGGAAGACGCTGGCATCTTGGGATGGTCAGTAATCGCTCATCCTGTCCTCACTGCCCTTCAGCCAAAGGTCTCTGGGGCTTCTGGGGGACTTTGGAGGGGGCTTTTCTGCTCTCACATCCCCCAAACTTCAAATAGGAGCTCTTTTCCTGTGCTTTCAGACTTTCTCTTGGTAGGACCTGGAGACTTGTCTAAGCTCTCTTGATTTCTCCTCCAATGCTCACCTCCCCTTCAGCTGAGAGAGAGGATCCTTATCTCTAGGAGGGAGTATAAGCTACTTACGTTTACACCTGCTTTGTTGTCTGCTTTGTCTTACTGTATTAAGATCCCTTAGGCATCAACCTCCAATGTGGGAGACCCAGGTTCGATCTCTGGGTTGGGAAGATCTCCTGGAGAAGGAAATGGCAACCCACTCCAGTACTCTTGCCTGGAGAATCCCATGGATGGAGGAGCCTGGGAGGCTACAGTCCACGGGGTCGCAAAGAGTCGGACACGACTGAGCGACTTCACTTTCACTTTTTCACTTTTAAACTTAAAAGCAAAGAAGTTGGTACGAAGACACAGAGAGCGTGTGTAACTTAGCCAAGGACGCACAGGAGCCAGGCAGCTGACGCTCAGCACCGGCACATCCAGAGCTGTCTCACCAGCCTCTCCGTCACTGTGCCCTGTGTTTCCTAAGTGAGTGAACATCTGGTCCCTTTAAACTACACAGAAACTTCATGTGTAGCTCAAAGGGCTTCTGAAGTCTGTAGCTAGAGAAGAAAATGAATTCAGCGGCCAGATGGGAAAAAACCTGTCTTCCTTAAACAACCCGTGAGTATATGAGGAGCACAAAAAGCATTACTCACCAGAATCTTCTAGTTGTGTATGCAGTGAACTAAAAGAAGAAGAAAAATTAACCATATTGTCAAAAGATTCACAAGTTAATCTTGACCTAATGAGAAGAGCAAAGAATATAATCAATCTGATTTCGGTGTTGACCATCTGGTGATGTCCATGTGTAGAGTCTTCTCTTGTGTTGTTGGAAGAGGGTGTTTGCTATGACCAGTGCATTCTCTTGACAAAACTCTATTAGCCTTTGCCCTGCTTCATTCCGTGCTCCAAGGCCAAATTTGCCAGTTACTCCAGGTGTTTCTTGACTTCCTACTTTTGCATTCCAGTCCCCTATAATGAAAAGGACATCTTTTTTGGGTGTTAGTTCTAAAAGGTCTTGTAGGTCTTCATAGAACCGATTAACTTCGGCTTCTTCAGCATTACTGGTTGGGGCATAGGCCTGGATTACTGTAATATTGAATGGTTTGCCTTGGAAACGAACAGAAATCATCCTGTCATTTTTAAGATTGCATCCAAGTACTGCATTTTGGACTCTTTTGTTGACCATGATGGCTACTCCATTTCTTCTAAGGGATTCCTGCCCACAGTAGTAGATATAATGGTCATCCGAGTTAAATTCACCCATTCCAGTCCATTTTAATTCACTGATTCCTAGAATGTCGACGTTCACTCTTGCCATCTCCTGTTTGACCACTTCCAATTTGCCTTGATTCATGGACCTAACATTCCAGGTTCCTATGCAATATTGCTCTTTACAGCACCGGACCTTGCTTATATCACTGGTCACATCCACAACTGGGTATTGGTTTTGCTTTTGCTCCATCCCTTTATTCCTTCTAGAGTTATTTCTCCACTGAGCTCCAGTAGCATACTGGGCACCTACCGACCTGGGGAATTCCTCATTCAGTATCCTATCATTTTGATTATATTCTTTGCAACCAAAGATGGAGAAGCTGTATACAGTTAGCGAAAACAAGACCAGGAGCTGACTGTGGCTCAGATCATGAACTCCTTATTGCGAAATTCAGACTTAAATTGAAGAAAGTAGGGAAAACCACTAGACCATTCAAATATGACCTCAATCAAATCCCTTATGATTATACAGTGGAAGTGAAAAATAGATTTAAGGGACTAGATCTGATTGATAGAGTGCCTGATGAACTCTGGACGGAGGTTCATGACATTGTACAGGAGACAGGGACCAAGACCATCCCCATGGAAAAGAAATGTAAAAGAGCGAAATGGCTGTCTGAGGAGGCCTTACAAATAGCTGTAAAAAGAAGAGAGGCGAAAAGCAAAGGAGAAAAGGAAAGATATAAGCATCTGAATGCAGAGTTCCAAAGAATAGCAAGGAGAGATAAGAAAGACTTCCTCAGTGATCAGTGCAAAGAAATAGAGGAAAACAACAGAATAGGAAAAACAAGAGACCTCTTCAAGAAAATTAGAGATTCCAAGGGAACATTTCATGCAAAGATGAGCTCGATAAAGGACAGAAGTGGTATGGACCTAACAGAAGCAGAAGATATTAAGAAGAGGTGGCAGGAATACACAGAAGAACTGTACAAAAAAGATCTTCACGACCAAGATAGTCACGATAATGTGATCACTGACCTAGAGCCAGACATCTTGGAATGTGAAGTCAAGTGGGCCTTAGAAAGCATCACTACAAACAAAGCTAGTGGAGGTGATGGAATTCCAGTTGAGCTATTTCAAGTCTTGAAAAATGATGCTGTGAAAGTGCTGCACTCAATATGCCAGCAGATTTGGAAAACTCAGCAGTGGCCACAGGACTGGAAGAGGTCAGTCTTCATTCCAATCCCAAAGAAAGGCAATGCCAAAGAATGCTCAAACTACCGGACAATTGCACTCATCTCACACACTAGTAAAGTCATGCTCAAAATTCTCCAAGCCAGGCTTCAGCAGTATGTAAACCGTGAACTCCCAGATGTTCAAGCAGGTTTTAGAAAAGGCAGAGGCACCAGAGATCAAATTGCCAACATCCGCTGGATCATGGAGAAAGCAAGAGAGTTTCAGAAAAACATCTATTTCTGCTTCATTGACTATGCCAAAGCCTTTGACTGTGTTGATCACAATAAACTGTGGAACATTCTGAAAGAGATGGGAATCCCAGACCACCTGACCTGCCTCTTGAGAAACGTGTATGCAGGTCAGGAAGCAACAGTTAGAACTGGACATGGAACAACAGACTGGTTCCAAATAGGAAAAGTTGTACGTCAAGGTTGTATATTGTCACCGTGCTTATTTAACTTATATGCAGAGTACATCATGAGGAACGCTGGGCTGGAAGAAGCACAAGCTGGAATCAAGATTGCTGGGAGAAATATCAATAACCTCAGATATGCAGATGACACTACCCTTATGGCAGAAAGTGAAGAGGAACTCAAAAGCCTCTTGATGAAAGTGAAAGAGGAGAGTGAAAAGGTTGGCTTGAAGCTCAACATTCAGAAAACAAAGATCATGGCATCTGGTCCCATCACTTCATGGGAAATAGATGGAAAAACAGTGGAAACAGTGTCAGACTTTGTTTTTTTGGGCTCCAAAATCACTGCAGATGCTGATTGCAGCCATGAAATTAAAAGACGCTTGCTCCTTGGAAGGAAAGTTATGACCAACCTTGATAGTATATTAAAAAGCAGAGACATTACTTTGCCAACCAAGGTCCGTCTAGTCAAGGCAATGGTTTTTCCCGTGGTCATGTATGGATGTGAGAGTTGGACTGTGAAGAAAGCTGATCACCGAAGAATCGATGCTTTTGAACTGTGGTGTTGGAGAAGACTCTTGAGAGTCCCTTATACTGCAAGGAGATCCAACCAGTCCATTCTAAAGGAGATCAATCCTGGATGTTCATTGGAGGGACTGATGCTAAAGCTGAAACTCCAATACTTTGGCCACCTCATGCGACGAGTTGACTCACTGGAAAAGACTCTGATGCTGGGAAAGGTTGGGGGCAGGAGGAGAAGGGGGCGACAGAGAATGAGATGGCTGGATGGCATCACCGACTCTGTGGACATGAGTTTGAGTGTACTCCGGGAGTTGGTGATGGACAGGGAGGCCTGGCGTGCTGTGATTCATGGGGTCGCAGAGAGTCGGACACGACTGAGCGACTGAACTGACTGACTGAATGAGAAGAGCTCAACTCTTACAACAGAACCTCTGTTGAAACCTCAGTTCTGACAGTAAGTGTTCCTGATTCTCTGTGTGAAAAATATGACATAAAATGTGGGTGTATTAATAAAGATTAGAGGGGATAAAGCTATGTAGTCACATTAAAAGTAATGTTACAGATTCTTATTCCTTTGACAGTCATCTCAGACTGTCAGGCTCCAATCAACAATGATGTGAATTCAGCTGTGAATCAAAGATATTTTTACAATTCACATTCTTATATATATTCTGGTTTACTTAAGGCAAAGAATGATGGTAGATAATTCCAGCTGTGTCTACACAAGGCAAATGTTTTAGGCTGAACAATCCAGTATAACTGGGAAAACTGGGCTTTTAAAATTTTTTCTACTCATTTTCCATGATTCCTGAGTATTTGGAAAGTTGTAACATGAAAACATTTTGAAGCAGATAAAATTCACATCATTATGAAATCTCTCAGAAGTCAAAATTCAAGTCAGTAAAAATAGCAATTCTGGAACAAGTCTTTTCAGAACCAAAAATATTTATTGCAAGAAGCTTTGTTCTACTTATTTCTTGCCCCAAAGCTGTGAGAAGTTACGGGGAGTAGGGTGATAAGCGATCAGATAATAAAGCTCTTGTCACCTAAGGACTCACGCATTGAGAACAACCAAGGAATTGTTGAAGTCCTCTGGATTCCTAAAGAGGAACAGAGAGCTAGAAATTATTTTCCATATTTTTATGACATTAGCAAAATCATTTGGTCATAAGCCTCTCCTTATTACAACATATTAAGTGTTTTTTAAAAAACATTCAATGTGACTATTTAATGTTCTCCTTGTAATCACTGTACATGTATCCAGGTGCCTAAGTCTATGTTTTCCCAGTAGTTTGATTTCTAATATTTCTCATGTGTGGCATGACCAAGAATTTTTAATAAGATAACGCTATTAATAAGTGCTAGAGAAAAGAAACATTCTTCATGTTCAAAGATTGTTTCTTCTGTCTGCACATGGCTATATATATACATAAATATACATATTTTTATATATGTATATTTCCCCCTTAAGAGGTTTCTTTCAGTTCAGTTCAGTCACTCAGTCATGTCCAACTCTTTGCGACCCCATGAATCACAGCACACCAGGCCTCCTTGTCCATCACCAACTCCCGGAGTTCACTCAAACTCATGTCCATCAAGTCAGTGATGCCATCCAGCTATCTCATTCTCTGTCGTTCCCGTCTCCTCCTGCCCCCAACCCCTCCCAGCATCAGTCTTTTCCAGTGAGTCAACTCTTCGCATGAGGAGGCCAAAGTATTGGAGTTTCATCTTCAGCATCAGTCCTTCCAATGAACACCCAGGACTGATCTCCTTTAGAATGGACTGGTTGGATCTCCTTGCAGTCCAAGGGACTCTCAAGAGTCTAGGCACTACTGAATCAATTATTCCTCATCTGATACCTCTGAAGCCCCAAACACCCACCCTCAATTAAGGTCTATCTCTCAAGCTTCTAACACCCAGTATCCAACTGCTGCTGCTGCTGCTGCTAAGTTGCTTCAGTCGTGTCCGACTTTGTGCGACCCCATAGACGTTAGCCCAACAGGCTCCCCCGTCCCTGGGATTTTCCAGGCAAGAACACAGAAGTGGGTTGCCATTTCCTTCTCCAATGCGTGAAAGTGAAGTCGCTCAGTCATGTCTGACTCTTAGCGACCCCATGGACTGCAGCCCACCAGGCTCCTCTATCCATGGGATTTTCCAGGCAAGAGTACTGGAGTGGGGTGCCATTGCCTTCTCCCAGTATCCAACACCCACCCTCAATTAAGGCCTATCTGCTCAAGCTTCCCAGGTGGCGCTAGTGGTAAAGAACCTGCCTGCCCTTGCAGGAGACAGAAGAGACGTGCGTTCGATCTCTAGATCGGGAAGATTCCCCCTAGAGGAGGGCAAGGTAACCCACTCCAGTGTTCTTGCCTGGAGAATCCCATGGACAGAGGAGCCTGGAAGGCTACGGTCCACAGGATGGAAAAGAGTCAGAGACAACTGAAGCAACTCAGCATGCATGTATGCTCAGTCACAATAGTTCAACCAGAGCTGACATGCTCTTCTTGTATCCTCTGCTTATATTTACCTCAATGGATGGCAGTTACCTATTTACACTTTGATCTATTCTGCTAAAATATGAGCATGTATGATTTGTTGTTGTATCCTTAATACTTAGATCTGAGCCAGGTACACAAGAAACTCAGGGCCAGAGTGTACTGCAAGGATAATGTGGAGGGAGACCAGGGAGTCAGCGACGGGAGACAGTGTCACAGCCCAGACTGAGATCTCATATGTTAGCATCTACCTCTGTGTCCGTATGCTCTGGAGAATCCCACCGACAGAGGACCCTGGTGGGGTACAGTCCATGCGGTCGCAAAGGGTCAGACATGACTGAGTGACTAGCACACACACATACACGCACATGCACACACATACACACACCCCTCAGTGTCCGGGAAACTTTTGCATTGTCGAGACTAACAAAGCATCCATGGGAGATGGCTCTTGACATAATTTTGTTGGTGCAAGAACGGCTTGTCACTTACTCAGAATGACCCCAGTTTGCACCTTTGCTTACGCAAAGCCTGTTACTATGATTGGAAAAAGTTTTGCAAACTGCAAGGGCAAACTCCAAGTAACTGCTAAGGAGATTTTTTTCCATTTTCTCTTCCATCTCTTACGTAAAAGGAGAAGCAAGAGTATTTCCTTCCACAGAAATGATAACAATTAAGATCTGGCTTCACCATTTCCCAAAGCAAGATGAGTACATTTATGTCTCTTTCCAAGAAAACAGAAGTTATCCCAGCGTGCAAAGTGTGCAAAGCTTAATGCTCACCATAGAAATGAAGTCTTTAAAGAAAACTGGATTTTAATCATCGCCCTGTTGTAATGCTGGCAGAGCAATCTGTGGTCAGGGAGGGGCTGCTATACACCAGAGAACCAAAGGCTAAAGAAGCTATCATTTCTGCTCACCTACCTTTTGTGAATTCACACAATGAATTATGTTTCATTTTTATGCTTCACAAAAACTTCCAGAAAAGACAGATTTCTGAAAATCCAAAATCTCTTCCTTCATTAAAAAAACCTCCTTCACATAAGCAAAGCTTTTATTTTAGCTTTTATAGTACTCTGTGCCCTTCTTTGCTTCGTCCTGAAATCTTATAAAACCAAGATTTCATTCTTTTATAATTCATGGCATGTGATGTTCGTGGCCCTTGAATTTTCTTTAGACAAGGAAAGTGATTATACAGTTCAGTTCTATTGGAGTAGAGAGTCTTTATTTTTCTATGAAACCTGAGGATTTACTTTTCCTGATAAAGTAAGGTACCGACATGCTGCTGTTTCAGAGCAAAGTCTAACAAAAAAATATAATCCAGTGTCACAGTTTTTAAACCTAACTAGATGAGAAAGCAAACTAAATCAATAAAAAGTTTGAGTTATTTACTCCACTTAAAAGAAATACGATTTTATTTGCTTTCAAGCACATATAAACTCGTGTTAGGTTAATCAAATGGTGTCTGATAAAGGTTCTTTGAGGACTTGCTTTAGCAAATAAACAAGGATGAAGTGCAATTATCACACTTCATTGACTAATTAGTATTCTTCAATACCCCTGGCTTATTTTTATTTCACAACCATCCTGCTTGTGTAGGAGCAAACTTCTCAGGTTTATTTACTTAAGGAATTGGACTAGTCTCTATATAATTCTTTTTTACACTCTTAATTTGCTTAACAAAGCATGATTTCAACCTTACCACTTTATAGTCAAGGTTTAGAGCAGGGGTCCTCAGCCTTTGTGGCACCAGGGACCAGTTTCATGGAAGACAATTTTCCCACAGATGGGGTAGGGATGGTTTCAGGATGATTCAAGCACATTACATTTAGTGTGTATTTTAGTTCTACTTTTACTCCATCAACTCCATCTCAGATCATCAGACATCACATCCTGAAACTTGGGGATCTCTGGTTCAGAGGAAACCTATGTATAAGAGGGATCTGCGGCTAAATAATCTTTGACTCTGCTTTGATGGTGCCCTTCAGCCAAGTGTGATTTAGTAAAGGAAAAAATGAAAAGATCTGGGTGGGAAACAAATTATGAATCCTCTCTGACTGTATGTGTTCATCTGTTTGGGACCGATCCATACCTCCAGAGATTGTGTTAGGATGAAATAGGTTTGTGAAATTGCTCTTTATACAGAAAAGCACTATGCAAATGTTGGGTATTATCACTATTTCAAAATCAGGATTGCTGAAGTTTAAATTAATAAGAGATGGTTTTGTTTTATTTTTTTAATGCATGGAAAGAACTTGTTTACAAGGGTGAAGAGCTCCCTGTGCGGAGAAGGCAATGGCAAGCCACTCCAGTACTCTTGCCTAGAAAATCGCATGGACAGAGGAGCCTGGTGGGCTGCAGTCCGTGGGGTCGCTACTAGTCGGACACTACTGAGCGACTTCACTTTCACTTTTCACTTTCACACATTGGAGAAGGAAATGGCAACCCACTCCAGTGTTCTTGCCTGGAGAATCCCAGGGACGGGGGAGCCTGGTGGGCTGCCGTCTGTGGGGTCGCACAGAGTGGGACACGACTGAAGTGACTTAGCAGCAGCAGAGCTCCCTGTGAGTATGGAAGCTTATCAGGAACTCCTCTACCATTTCCAGGAGTCCAGAGGGCTACCCTGTTTGCAAAATGTTATCGAGGAGGGGGGTGTTCAGAAAACAAACTCTCCTCTCCTGGGGTGGCCAGATTAAGGTCTGTCTCCTTCAAAAACCTCCTGGGATAACTTCATCTCAGTTATCTCTCTGCCTCAGAATGACTAGAGCCTGCCATTAGATTCAATTCAACAATTATTGATAACCTTCTATGGAAAAGTTTACTTTGTTGGATGCCGGCGTAGGGGGTGAGGGTGATAAGATCTGAGATGGAGAGAGGACTCAAGGGCATAGCCCGCAGTCCACCGGCCTGGTCCTCAGGAATTCATGGTCTGCGGACGGACACTTGCTGGACATTCACATCCTATCAGGCAAGTAGGGGTAAATGCAAAATACAGATGTAAAATGTGTATACAAAGGAGAGATTGATTAGGACCGGGAATGTCTAGAAAGGGTTCCAAGAGGAGATGGGATTCTAGTCACATCTTTAAAAATGTTTAGGATCTGGGGAAGAGTAACTAGAACACTAAATAGAGGCTCCATGAGCTTCCTAGGGCTGCTGTAGGAAATTACCACACACTTGGTGGCCTGTAAAAATAGAACTGTATTCTCTCGTGCTTTTGGAAGCCAGGAGTCTGAGAGTCATATTGCTGGGCTGCATCAGGGATCAGCAGGGCTCGCCCCTCCCAGAGGCTCGAGGCTCTAGGCCTTCCTGGTCTCTTTCAGTCTTCGTGGCTCTGACATTCCTTGGCTTGCGGCTGCCTCACTCCAGTCCTCAGGATCAACATCCTCCAATCTCTCTGCTTTATCTTCATATCACCTTCTCCTCTGTGTGTTAAAACTCATTCGGTCTCCCTCTTATAAGGGTATGTGTGACTGCATTCAGGGCTTATCTGGATAATCCAGGATAGTCTCCCAATCTAGAGATGCTTAATCACATTTGCAAAACATTTTTTCCATATAGGATAATGTTCACAGGTCCCATTGATTAAGACGTGAATATCTTCTAGGGACCACTTTTCAGCCTATCATGGAGAGACTCTTATGACCAACCCCAGAGACCCTCTATTATTAATATTAATGGGATGATTATATAGTGTGTAGAGTATTTGGGCTTTTGCTTTTCTTCTCCGTTTCTCTTTTCTTCTGCCCCATTACCCTAGGAGTTGGGAGATGAGGCACAAAAAAGTCAATTTAACAATTATCAGCCCTGGTCAAATATTGACGAAGAGCTTCATTAGTTGACTACAATGAAAATACTATTACCTGATATTTATTTATTTCTTGCCTAATTAAACTCAGCTAATCAAGGATCAGTGATATTCCTGCAGTAGAGAACACAGAGGTAGGTCAAATAAATCCTGCATTTTCTTTCTGCCTTTTCTTTAGGCTTTTATATTGCTAGTTTAGCAAACTGCAAGTTAATGAGCCATGGAGAAGTGGATTGTGAAATACTGACCTAAGAGACAGATTCTATTTTGGACTGTTTACTCTGGATTTACTCTGACCAGTCACTTCACTTCATTGTAGAAAGTTTTAAAAAATGAAAAGAATGCTTATATTTATTTTCTGTGTATTTCATTTTTTAAAAAAAGTAAAAGTGTTGCTCAGTTGTGTCTGACTTTGCAACCCCATGGAATTTCTCCAGGCAAGAATATTGGAGTGGGTACCCATTCCCTTCTCCAGCAGATCTTCCCAACCCAGGGATTGAACCTGGATCTGTTGCATTGCAGGCAGCTTCTTTACCATCTGAACCAAAAGATAGCAGATGTAATGGACTCATTTTGTACAAAAGCTCTAGAAAGTAAAATATTCTAAGGTGTTTGAGGAGGAAATGGCAAGCCACTCCAGTATTCTTGCCTGGAAAGTCCCATGGACAGAGGAACCTGGAGGTCTACAGTCCATAGCGTTGCAAAGAATCGGACACGACTGTAGCGATTTAGCATGGCATACAAGGTGTTTCTAATGAAATATTTTAAACTGTGGGTTTAAATATTTGTACATTCATTCATTCATTTAACTGTTTGTTCAGTAACTATTTACCCTATGCCAACTGTGCGTCTGCCACTGTTCTGGTTGCTGGGTATTTTAAAAGCTGAACGTGCCTTGTGGCACTCTAAAAACATGACTTAAATACTGGGATAATCTCTAGTTTAATTAACATACATTGGTTTGCACTCCTAAGAAGAAGGGGGGTTAGAGAAATCTGAGTCAATATTGGCCTTCTCTTGCTCTTTTGTTTCAGGCAGCATAGCAATGGTGTGCTGCAGATAGAAGGACCTCTTCTCAATTACTCCCAGACTGGATGATGCATCAGAAAATAGCTTTACAGCAGGCCTATTCTCCCAACTAGGATGGAGACTGGAAGGCATGCCTTTGGAGAGTTTAAATTTATGTTTCAACAACCCCATGTGAAATAAAGGTCTGCTTGATTAATCAGTTTCTTGAGTCAATGAAGAGAGCCAGTCAAAATTATTCTAACTCTGGAAAGGATTTCTTACCTGAATAATCTACCTTAACAGCCCAATACATCAATTAACTGCATAGTGATCATTATCAAATTACCAATTTCACTTAGCTTATGTGATTTTAGTGCTAGGTAGACACAAATTTGAATTTTGCATAGATGTAGGCTCCCTTTCTTCTGTACCTCCTTATGACCTGACTTTGTATGCTTATAATTTTTATTATAAATAAATATCTATTCTTTAAAAAAGTAAATTCCTTATTTTATTAAATCTCTTTACTTACAATTCAGGCTATGTTGGAGGAGGAAATGGCAACCCACTCCAGTATTCTTGCCTGAAGAATCCCATGGACAGAGGAGCCTGGTGGACTACAGTCCATAGAGTCACAAAGAGTTGGACACGACTGAGCAGCAGCAGCAGGCTATGTTAGGATGGTTGACTTTCTTAATTGCTTGGTACTAACTTCCCAAGTGACACAAGGGATAAAAAAAAAAAAACACCTGCCAGTGAAGGAGATGCAGCTTCAATCCCTGGGTCAGGAAGATTCCCTGGAGGAAGAAATGGCAACCCAACCCAGTATTCTTGCCTGGAGAATTCCATGACAGAGGAGCCTGGTGGGCTGCAGTCCATGGGGTCACAAAGAGTCGGACATGACTGATAACACACACATATGTGTGCATGCAATAAAACCAAGAAGCAAATGAATGTAACTTAAAAACTAGAGCTAGCAGTTGAGAGGAAGGTTAAGAAGGACATTGTACCATCCTGGTATTGAGAGTATGCCTGATCCAGAAAACAGGAATTCTCTTTTTCTGTTTAGAGTGAATAGGCTGTTTTTTGGCAGGAAAAACTGCCTACTAACTCATTGATTTCATCTCCTCCTATTTAAAAATGTGAATGTTGTATTTACTTTAAGGATTATTTCTGAGTATAAAAGACAAAAATATTAAGGCATCACCTTGACATTTGCATACCCAAAATATCCTATCTACTTTTTTACCAAGAATTTTATATTACCAAAATAGGTGACTGGGTTTTACCTATTTGCTAACATGTGTTTATGAAAACCATTGAGTACAAATGAGTGTTCACTGGGACACAAGAGTCAATCCCCAGTATTTGATTGTCTTTCCATGATTGCGTGCATGCTCAGTCATGTCCAACTCTTCACTGTAATCCTCTAGGCTCCTCTGTCCATGGGATTATCCTGGCAAGAATACTGGAGTGGATTGCCATTCCCTACTCCGGGATCTTCTCGACCCAGGGATCAAACCAGCATCTCTTCTGGCTCCTTCCTTGACAGGCAGATTCTTTATCACTGAGCTACCTGGGAAGCCCCATCTTTTCCTTACTCCCACCCCAAAACATTTTCTGAATTACTGGTCAGGTGACGGTTTTATGGTCTTGTTAGCACAAGTGTATTGAATCTAGGCTATCCAGATGACCTGGCATGGCTGGGAAGGATTATATCCTGGAAGCATTGATATGACAGTGGGGGGACAGAGGGGACTCTGGGTGGAACAGAAAGGAGTCGCAATGGTTTGCCCATTGCTAGCTACCTGATCAAGGCCAACAGAGCTACCCTTTCTGACCTACCTGCCAGTTTCCCCACTCTAAAATGTAGTCAGTGATAAGCCCGGTGATTGCCAAGTTGATCAGTTCAGTTTAGTTTAGTCCTTCAGTCGTGTCCGACTCTTTGCGACCGAATGGACTGCAGCTTGCCAGGTTTCCCTATCCATCACCAACTCCCGGAGCTTGCTCAAACTCAAGTCCATTGACTCGGTGATGCCATCCAACCATCTCGTCCTCTGTCATCCCCGTCTCCTCCTGCTTTCAATCTTTCGCAGTATCAGGGTCTTTTCCAAGGAGTCAGTTCTTCATATCAGTTGGCCAAAGTATTGGAGTTTCAGCATCAGCATCAGTCCTTCCAATGAATATTCAGGACTGATTTCCTTTAAGACTGACTAGTTGGATCTCCTTGCAGTCCAAGGGACTCTCAAGAGTCTCCTCCAACACCACAGTTCAATAGCATCAATTCTTTGGCGCTCAGCTTTCTTTATAGTCCAACTCTTATATCCATACATGACTACTGGAAAAACCATAGCTTTGACTAGATGGACCTTTGCTGGCAAAGTAATGTCTCTGCTTTTTAATATGCTATCTAGATTGGTCATAGCTTTTCTTCCAAGGAGCAAGCATCTTTTAATTTCATGGCTGCAGTCACCATCTGCAGTGATTTTGGAACCCAAGAAAATAAAATCTGTCACTGTTTCCATTGTTTCCCCATCTATTTGCCATGAAGTGATGGGTCCAGATGCCATGATCTTAGTCTTCTGAATGTTGAGTTTTAAGCCAGCTTTTTCACTCTCTTCTTTCACTTTCATCAAGAGGCTCTTTAATTCTTCTTCACTTTCTGTCATAAGGGTAGTATCATCTGCATATCTGAGGTTATTGGTATTTCTCCCAGCAATCTTAATTCCGGCTTGTGCTTCATCCAGCCCAGCATTTCGCATGCTGTACTCACTCTGCATATAAGTTAAATAATCAGGGTGACAATACACAGCCTTGATCTACTCCTTTCCCAATTTGGAACCAGTCTGTTGTTCCAAGTCCAGTTCTAACTATTGCTTCTTGACCTGCATACAGGTTTCTCAAGAGGCAGGTAAGGTGTTCTGGTATTCCCATCTCTTTAAGAATTTTCCACAGTTGGTTGTGAGCCGAGTTGATGGACTGAGTCAAATCAGAGTACTTACCTAAGATGCACAGTCAAGTGCTAACTTGATAGAGCTTATCTATATCCTGTTCCTTCCGTTCCAGCCAGTCCTCCACACCTTGCCCCAAGGAGAATTAAATAGAAGTGAGCTTTTTGTTTGACAGACACCCTTTCTCTATCTCTCTTGACTGTGAATTCCTTAAGGTATGGACTTTGTCAGTGTCATCTTTGTATGGCCACTGTCTTACAACATGTAGTTGTTTCACATGGGTATGATAAATGAAATATAAAGTAGACATAGAACCCTCCAGAAGGTTGCTTCTCCTCAGATCTGAGTATAGACGAATTTATGTATTCATGCATGCCTCAAATTGTATCAAGTGTTTTTTAGGTGAAATAAATCCAAGCATCTCTTATCAGGTGTAATGCTTCAAGTATATAGAAAACTTCCATTGTGCCCAAGAGGAAAAATAAACATAGCATTTTTAATGACTTATCTAAGGTAATTCAGCTATTTGAAGGCCTTCTTACTGCAAAACACTACTATCTATACTGTGAGTATGTGTGTGCGCTTCCGTTGTGTCCGACTCTGTGACCCCATGGACTGTGGCCCGTCAGGCTCCTCTGTCTATGAGATTATCCCAGTAAGAATACTGGAGTGGGTTGCCATGTCCTCCTTCAGGGGATCTTCCCGACCCAGGGATTGAACCCGAGTCTTCTGTGTCTCCTGCATTGGCAGGTGGGTTCTTTACCACTGAGCCACCTTTAAAGCCCATCTATCTATATACGTTCCTTTCATTTTTTTTAAACCAGGATCCTCTCATGTAGATGCCCCAGCTTAAGTGGAAATTTTCAGTTTTGAAGAACTCGTCCTTCAGTTTCTTTGCCATGGGGTACTCGGAACACTCCTCTGCTATTTTCATTACTGTTTGCCACATACCTTTACTGTCTGGTTTGCAATCTTGCCTGGTCTCTTTCAACCTGTTCACTCCAGACCATCCTTGCATTGCGTCATCTGAGAGAATAACTCACTTGCTAGTGAAACTGCCCTTCGTCCCAAACGATAAATAGTTGTAGTAATAATAACAATCACAAGAGTATGGCTAACACATGCACAGCATTTACTCTGTTCCGGGTGTCATTCTACTGCTTTATACTTAATAACTCACATTCATCCTCTCAGGTGGGTATTACTCTCCCCATTTTGCAGACGAGAAACCTGAAATTAACTTGCTCAAAGCCCTGTATCTGGGAGGCAGTGGAGCTGGAATCTGAACCCAGGCAGCCTATCAGAATCGGTGCCTATATCCACCAGGCTCTACTATCATAGGGTTCAATGAACACTGCAGGTCAGCTACATTCAGAGCTTTATCTATACACAGACAGGGGCTGCATATGCAGGTGGAGAAGCCCTTTGGACACTCCCGTGACTCTGGGGTATCGTCTAGTTAATCTGTAAACTTAGAGGGTGTCCTCACTTCGTTGTATGACCGCGATGCCTAGTATCAGCACTGTATTCAGGTGCAGCCCAAGACAGGACTATAGTCTGTAGCGGACCCCTGATGGTGTGTGCTGTCGTGGCCAACTCTTTGCAACCCCACAGACTGTAGCCCACAAGGCTTCTCTGTCTATGGGATTTTTCAGGCAAATATACTGGAGTGGATTGTCATTTTCTTCTCCAGGGAATCTTCCCAACCCAAAGATTGAACCTGAGTCTCCTGCACCTTCTGCATTGCAGGCAGATTCTTTACTGCTGAGCCACCAGGGAAGCCCCATAGTCTGCAGTGGGTGCTCAGAAAGTACTTAGCAAAACACAAAGCCATTATTAAGTACAAAAAGGAGAGAGCATCAACCCTCATGGCAGTGGCTCGTAGACCTCCCTCCTATGTGATAAAGAATTAATTTATAATGTCAATGTTGCTTTTCTATATATCCTGTACTCAACATAATATGGTGATGTTTTCAAACTGAGTACAAATGTTTGCTGCTCCACACGTATTACTCATGGCCCCTTTATTTACACTGAATTATTGTAATTTAAGTTGGCTGCCGTGATAGTTTGATGTTCAGCCACTTGCAAATTTGGTTAGCCAATGTAAACTAAAGAAGTTTGGAGTCAAAATGAAGATTCTTGTTTCCAATATGTAGGCAAGAGAGTGATTCGGTGTGGGGGTGTCAATTTGATTACTTCATTATCTGTTACCTAAATATCTGAAAAGGAAATAGAGTCTGTTTCAGTCTTATCTTGTAGACTGTTACAAAACCAAATGAGATCATGTCTGTACACTGTTTTGAGCTTTTCAGTGGAAAATACATTATGAACAATGTGTCTTCTTATTATCCATAATAACTTGTTGCTGGTAGAGAGCTCAAAATTACCTTAAATGGAAAGTGATTAGGAAATTAATGTTAGTCTCTGTTGCACTTATTTTTGGAAATGGCAAATTTTCTAAAATAAGAAATGGAAAGTTCCAGGGGCAAGTGTAGACTATTACAATAAAGCTTTCTTTTATTTAAAATTCTCTAAAGAAACAAAACCAGCTCTGCGTGTTGGGGGAGGGGGAGTGTAGTTCTCATGAATAAACTAGGTCCATTGATTTTGGAAACTGTTCAATCCCTTTATGATGGGGGAAGGGGAGGGTTACTGCTGTTCTCCTTGTGTCATTGTTATTTCTGAAGTACTTTCTATACTATATTCCCTACCCTGAGTTTCTTCCTACATTTGCAACATGGGCTGAGGAGCGAGCCACTGCTGAAGTAATCTGAGTGACAGTAGTGTGACAGAGATGTCACAACTTTGTATCCATATCAGATCTTGGCACCCTGGGAATAGGCAGAGGCCAGTTCTGGGTCTGCTGGCTCGGTCACTAGGATCCAAGGTCACCTGCAACCATGGCGGCAATGTCATGAGCAGAAGCCTAGTAGCCATGACTGATCAGGCGAGGCAGCCTCCAGGGGCCCCACCAGAGCGTTTTGAGGGACCACAGACCAGGAGGAGGAACCAGAAAAGTGAGCAATATAGACAGGCACAGTGGCATGGAGAGGCCTGTGCAGACTTAGCAGAGCCTCCTGTGGCCACATGCTCGGGCAGAGTCTTCCACGCTGAGGCAATTCACAGGCACCAGATGAACTCTGGCCAGATATGTTGGGCAAACAGAAGCAATTGTCCAGATTAGTATAGGAATTGTTCACTTTATACGGCTGACTAGAACCTGGGACCAGAACTTTGTTCAATAGAAATAAGGTTTTCCTTCCAGGATATTCTGAATTTGTGTCGCAATCAATTTCATTAACACAGAGCAAAGGCCCTCAACAGGGCAGATGTGAGAAGCAGCTGATGTGAATGGAAAATCACCCACAGTGCTGTCTAGTGGGTATCGATAACACCAGTCCAAGGTAGGCCAAAGGTCTGTGTGTCCAGGAGAGGCGAGGTCAGGTGCTCAATACAAGGTCAGAGCAGTGCTGGACTTTAAGGGACCCTGGCCATCAGGAGGGATCATTTTTGTCCATTTCACAATTTGACCTTGGATCTAAAGGGTCTGGGTGTGGATGGCCCTAAAAAAAAAAAAGCAAAAAAAAAACCAACTTGCATTTCTTTTGCTTTCAGGCAAAGGTAGACACCTTTATAAGTATTCTGAGGCTGGGAAAAAACTGACCTTAACCATACAATTAAAAAAATTCTTTTCACCTTGTAGAATAAATGAATTTGATTAGACCATGTGAAATTATCATCTGTGACCTTAACATATTCATATTACTCAAACTAATATTCCTATTCATCATCATGCTTAGTCACTCAGTCCTGTTTGACTCTTTGTGACCCCATGGACTGTAGCCCGCCAGACTCCTCTGTTCGTGGGATTCTCCAGACAAGAATACTAGAGTGGGTTGTCATGCCCTTCTCCAGGGGATCTTCCCAACCCAGGGATCGAACCCAGGTCTCCTGCATTGCAGGTGGGTTCCTTACCATCTGAGCCACCAGGAAAGTCAATATTCCTATTGAGTATTGTTTAATCATATTGGTATTACTTACTGCATCAATGAAAGAAACAGAAACTAGTAAATGTAAACACATCAGATGCAATGGTCCCCAAGCTTTTGGACACCAGGAACTGGTCTCTGGAAAGACAATTTTTTCAAGGAGCAGGGTGGTGGGGATGTTTTCAGGATAATTCAAGCACATTACATTTATTGTGCACTTTATTTCTGTTATTATTACCTCAGCTCCACCTCAGATCACCAGGCACTAGATCCCAGAAACTGGGGACCCCTGAGTTAGAGGATGTTTCTGACTCAAGGGAATTATTAGTAGAATGACCTTATAAGTTGTAATTTTAAAGTCAGACAAAGCCGTACAAAGAATCTGTTCAGTCAAATATAATGTCGTATGGTCCTAAAGCATAAAAGACTGGAAGACTTCATCAATTTCCAAGATCTTTAAAATGACATTTCTTGTGATTGCATTAAATTTAAGGTGTACAGTTAGAAGAATGACCCTTATTTGTCTTAAGGACTTACCAACTTGAGTGGGAGCTGCAGGCTCTTAGGGTTGACAGAAGAACAGGTCATGTGCTTAACTTGAATCCGGGGGAGGGGCAGGTGATCACCCCCCCTCCACCCTCCGTTAAATTTAAGGTACTATTGACAAAACAACTGTAAATAGGTTTAGGCACCTTACTTTGGTGTCACAAGAGAATCCAGTCAGCCTTCCACCTAAATCTCTATTAGCAGATATCATCAGTTGTCACAAAACCGGCTGCTAGCAGCCTGAGGCCCTTTCATGTATGCTGACCAAGAGGGCTACCTTTCAAAGAACTCTGGAGCTCAGCCCAGAAGGTTTCGATTCTCTTTCAGCTGTTGCCTTCCAACACCTGGAGGGCACAAGCTATTATCATCAGCATCACTTCTATTCCAAGTATTTTCTATGCAGAAGTGTGGACTGCCAGGCCAACAGTGGACTCTCACCAACATAGCCTTATGGGTCAGGAGTGCATGTGTGCTCAGACTTCTCCAACTCTTTGCAACCCCATGGACTAGCCCAACTAATCTGCCAGGCTCTTCTGCCCATGGACTTTTCCAGGCAAGAATACTGGAGCAGGTTCCAATTTCCTACTCCAGGGGATCTTCCTGAGCCAGGAATTGAACCTGTGTCTCCTGCTTTGGCAGTCAGATTCTTTACCACTGAGCCACCTGGGAAGTCTACCAACCAGCCAGGAGATATGACTACAAAGATTCTGGGAAAAGATTGTCTTGGCCCCAGTGAACTGAGACCTGTGAAATTATCTTGACCATCCTCAAAGACACAGCATGTCATTGTGAGCTGTTTCTATGCCACTTTCAGAGACACTTGAATGATAAACCCCAACCACATCCAATTTACCATCAAAACTAGATGAGGCTAGTATTCCAAAATATTCAAAAAAAAAAAGAACAATCTGGCCTTTGGTATAAATAGGCTTATTTATTTTATTTCAGTTGAGAAGATAAACTGATACACATGCTACCATTAAGGGGTTAACAAACCCTCCTAAATTTGTAATATGTGCGTAGAACATTTCTCAGTAATCTGTGAGGTCCACACTGACTGGATCTAGAATGTCCTGCACATCAGCTATTGATTTTGAAATAGATGAGAAATAATTTTGTTAAGGCTTTTTTCATTATTCCTGTAGGGGAAAAAAGATGAGGATGATTTATACAAATTTTGGAGATCATTTAGACCTCAGAAAAGTCCTAGAGGATCTTGCACAGCCTTGTGGCAGCTTCATATAAGAGGCCAAGTGATTGAACAAAGACCACAACCAACTTTGGAGAACTGGGTAAGAAGGCAGACGGCATAAGGCATGATCTCAGGGCTATCAGCATGAACAGGAAAATCACCAAGCTGATACCAGTGGTGGGTGCACAAGTCTTGCTTTCAGCTGTGGTTTGCTCTTCCCTACGTGGAGGATCTACTTATGCACATCCATGCATAAGTGCCTGCCTGATTAAATATGCAGGGGGTCCCCAAGCATGTGCAGGGCCACTCAGACAGCTGTTCTGCTTCTCACTGTTCAGGGCTGACTGCTTCTTAGACAAGCCCATAGGTGTATAATCTGTATATCTATATACATGCCTTCTATTTCTTGGCTTCACTGGCCATCCTGCAAGGGTCAAAAGCCTGTGTTTTAGCATGGGTCAAGTTGATGGCTCTTTAAGGCCAAACTAGGAGTTCCATGAGAGGTACCAGACCATTTCACTACAGCAAAAGCAGAGAGCCCCCCAAAATGTTCAATGTAGTTTTAGACTTACTTGTTTTACACGCATTCACTGACAAGGAAGCCTCTTGGCTCATTAGTTTTAAGTGCTCCAGCTAAATCATTTACATTTCACAGAAAATGTAATGTGTCATTTAAAATGTCACCAGAAAAAAGATATGCAAAAATATCACCACTGCTCTCTGCCTCCTCTTTATTCTTTTTTTTAAAACTGAATTTAACAACTAGCTTCCTTTATTATCTTTCCATTTTCTCTGCAATTCCCTAAAAATTGAAGTCAAAGAAAATGTTTTTAAGGGTCATTGGATTAAATTTCAGATATGCAAGGAAAACATTGCCACCTGCTACCCTCAGCAACCACCTCCTTGTGTCTCTATGTAACACGCCATCAAATATTCCAGTCGGATTGCTAAGGTGATGGCAATCTTCTTTGGTAGAGCTGAGTCAGAGTCCCTGTCCCAGCTTCTCCATTTATGAGCTCTGTGACCAGGTTACTAAGTTACTGAATCTGAACCCCAGTTTCCTGTTCTGTGAGACTCGGGAAGCCTCACAGGGTTGTTGTCTTAAATAACACATAGAACCCTCAGTCAGAGCCGGGCATGGAGCAAGCACTGTGGCTGTAGCCTCGGAGTAGGAATACATGCTAACACAGATTTGACAACCCAAGCCCTGCTCTGAAATCTTTAAGTAACAAAGCAATACGGCTGCGCCCGTGGAAGAAAGAGAGCAAGCAGAATGTGGTTACTCCCTTGCTGTATGCCAGGGAATATTCATTTTCTGCAGCTACACTCAGCGGTAAAGAAATCGCCTGCAACACAGGAGATGCAGGTTCAATCCCTGGGTCAGGAAGACCCCCTGAAGGAAGAAATGGCAACCCACTCCAGTATTCTTGCCTGGGAAATCCATGGACAGAGGAGCTTGATGGGCTACAGTCCATGGGGTTGCAAAGAGTTGGACACGACCGAGCAACTAAACAACAGCTGGGTTGTAACAAAATGCCACAAACTGGGTGGCTTAAAATAAGAAGAATTTATTCTCTGCCATTCTGGAAGCTAGAAGTCTGAGTCTGAGGTAGTGACAGGCTGTCTGCTACTAGAGTCTCTGGGACAGAATCTGTTTCATGCTTCTCTCCCACCTTCTGGAAGTGGCCGGCAATCCTCAGCATCCCTGGGGATGAAGACTGGTGCCTGTAGCAGCTGTCTGAATTTTGTTGTGATCAACAATGACCCAAAAGTCTGTGGTAGTAACCCTTGCTGATGTGTCTTAAAATATATGACATTTAAGGGACTTTACCTCCCCAAATTCATCTTGGGCACTATTTTAATTGTGGTTAAGCTGATCTTACATTACAGATAATCAAAGAAAGTAGACCATGGGGTCTGCATTACTGGCTTGTTGAATGTAATTGTCCAACTTTTCTTTGTTATTATGAAAGAAGAATGAAAGGCATACAGCACAGAATTCTCTGGAAGCAGCAGTGCACTTCTATTTCCCATATGTATCTTATTGGTGGTGGTTTAGTTGCTTCTATTTCCCATATGTATCTTTTTAGTGTCTGATTCTTGTGCCCCCATGGCCTGTAGCCCACCAGGCTCCTCTGTCCATAGGATTTCCCAGGCAAGAATACTGGAGTCAGTTGATATTGCCTTCTCCAGGGAATCTTTCCAAGACAGGGATCAAACCCAGGTCTCCTGCATTGCAGGCAGTCTTCTGCTTTATTGCAGGTGAATTCTTTACTGACAGAGCCACCAGGGAAGCCCCATGTAGCTTATTGGATTCTTTTAAACTGTTCAGAACCCTCAAGAGGGGCAAAGTGAAAATGAAAATCCCTCAGTCATATATGACTGTTTGCGACCCCATGGACTGTAGCCAGCCAGGCTCCTCTGTCCATGGAATTCTCCAGGAAAGAATGCTGGTGTGGGTAACCATTCCCTTCTCCAGGGGATCTTCCCAGCACAGGGATGGAACCAAGGTCTCCTGCATTGCAGGCAGATTCTTTACCGTCTGAGCCCCCAGGGAAGTCCTAAGAGGGGAAACATCCACATCAAATCAGTTTGACCAAATGAAAGTGTAATGAACACTAATCTTTCAGCCCAGTTTGACAATAATATCTGATCTAAAGTATGAGTATGAGGTCAGCCGACAAAGGATTAAAGCCAATACACAATCTTGCTTCACACATGAGACCATGTTCAACAAAAGACCAACAGGTTTTTAAAGCCTGGTAGGTTATAGATTTTACAGTAAATATAGTATTGAAAAAGTCATAGCCAAAGCTGTGGTTCAGACTTGTTAATTAAGACAATAAGAAGTAAGAATTGATTTTGTATGTTGTTGTACTGTCTTAGTCTTTTCAGGGTACTAAAACAAAAATATTAATTCCATAGACTAGGTAGCTTGTAAGCTCAGAAATTTATTTCTCCCAATTCTGAAGGGTGGGAAGTCCAAAATTAAAGACCAAAGTGCTGGCAGCTCCAGTGTTTGGCGAGGAAGGCTCACATCCTGGTTCACAGGCGTCTTTTCACTGCAACCTCACATGGCAGAAGGCACAGGAACATCTCTGGCATCTCTCTTACTAATCCCATTCATGAGGGTTCCAACCTCATGACCTAAGCACCTTCCAAAGGCCCCATCTCCTAATACCATCCCCATCTCCTAATACCATGGGGATTAAGATCTCAAAATAAGAATTTTGAAGGCACATAAACATTCAGTCCATAACATGTCCCAAGCATATTTTAAGAAGTCACTTTGTTTTTTCTAATGCTCAGAGATCTTTAAGAGAATATCAGTTTGGCTGACAAAGCAACGTATCTATATAGATTAGATCAAGAAAGGGCATTTTCATATCAGGAATAATATACTGGAAACCATGCTGTTGTTTTGTATAATAAAATTTACTCAAACAATGAAAGGACTTTGATAAGAACAAATGATACAACATCGAAAATCACAAGACTTTCCCCCATGGCTCAGTGGTAAAAAATCTGCCTGCAATGCAGGAGATGCAGGTTAGATCCCTGGGTTGGGAGGATCCAATGGAGGATGGCGTGGCAACCCACTCCAGTAGTCTTGCCTGGAGAAACCATAGACAGAAGAGCCTGCCAGGCGATAGTCCATGGGGTTGCAAAGAGTTGAACATGACTGAAACAACTTAGCAAGCATGAACTAAAAGCACAGGCTATCTTGCCTTTTATAAACATCCTTCTATGTTAGGAGACTTGATGCTGTTTTGTCAAAACTGAACTGCTCCTTCTTTTAGTCTAACATATTATTGAAATGTACAGCTTTATCCTAAAGTAGGACTGATTAAAATTTAACATGTAGAAAAAGTATAAAGATTTTTAAAATAAGCATTTAAAAATCTAGGCGCTGAGAAGTTTCTGAGTCAGATATTTCACTACGGTTAGGGAGTTAAACAGTAGGCAATGAGGGGAAAACATTCCAAGGTAGGTGCTAGGTGATATCCTACTTCCTCATTGGTTTTAAGCAAACATGTGATGTATAAGGATGAATTTTTTCCATTCATTTGTTTTCATCATGAGAATATTTTCCATTATAGTGCAGGGAAGAGTGGAAGAATGTCTTTTTTTGGCAGGCCTAAAATGCCAAATAGTATCTGCAGTCAAAACTTGTGGTACAAATATACAGATCATAGACACACAGTGTGTGGTCTCTTATTTTTATTTTGTGTTGTAAATGGAAAATAGCAGACTAGACGGTCTGGCCTTTACCCCCACAGATGCTCTGTTATAGATGTCTGAGAGATGCATCATAGATTTGTTACCTAAGTTGTTCGGTCACTAAGTAATCTCCGACCCTGTGATCCCAAGGACTGCAGCATGCCTGGTTCCTCTGTCCTCCACTATTTCCTGGAGTTTGCTCAGATTCATGACCATTGACTTGGTGCTACTATCTAACCATCTCATCCTTCCGTCCCCTTCTCCTTTCACCTTCAATCTTTCCCAGTATCAGAGGCTTTTACAATGAGTCAGCTCTTCACATCAAGTGGCTAAATAAAGTACTGGAGCTTCAGCTTCAGCAACAGTCCTTCCAATGAATATTCAGGGTTGATTTCCTTTAGGATTGACTGGTTTGATCTCCTTGCTGTCCAAGGGACTCTCAAGAGTCTTCCCCAGCACAACAATTTGAAGCATCAAATACGTTACCTAAGGGTTAGCATCTTTCTGCTGTTCAGTATTTCCCTTTGTTCGTGGCCCTGGGTCTCTGAGTCTGATGACACTGTGATCCTATTTCAACCAGTGGATGCTGGGAGTGTCCCAAACTAGAGGTTTTGTGAGTTGACATAGCAGACGGTACATGGCTCAGTCTCCCCCAACAGGGACTGAGTTTATCGCTGGCAAATTGAAAACAGAGATCGATGATACAATCACCGACAAGGAGCTTCCTCCTCATTCCAGCCACTGTTTATTCCAGCATCTGAAAGCATTCATTTCCTTCAGCAGACTGGGAATTACTGGTTATGGGTGGCAGCAGCAATGATAGAACTTTGTTGACTCCTTTGGATCCTGGTAAGGAAATCCAATGAGAGAAAATTCCTATTGTGTCCTTAATCAGTGCTCGTTCTTCCTAGAGAAGCAAAAAAAAAATCATGCTAATTTCTGCCTTATTGCTGCTCCTAAATGAGCATCAAGTTGATGAAGTATTGTTTGTTGTTGCTTAGTTGCCTAGTAGTGTTTGACTCTTTGCGACCCCATGGACTGTAGACCGCCAGGCTCCCTCTGTCCATGGGGTTTCTCAGGTAAGAATACTGGAATAGGTTACCATTTTCTTCTACATGATTGGTACTAGCCTGAGCTGATAGGGTAGGAGAAGAAATGGGATTGATCCTAACATGAAACCAGAGGTTTGCTCTGAAACACACCAAACCTTTGTAATAAAAGGCTCATTTTCTGGGATTTCCCTGGTGATCCAGTGGCTAACACACTGCACTCCCAATACAGGGGCACGGGTTCAATCCCTGCTCAGGGAGCTGGATCCCACATGCCAGAACCGAAGATCCCGCACGCTTCAGTGAAGATGGAGGATCCTGAGAGCCACAGCTAAGATCCAGCACAGTCATAAGTAGATTGATATATTTTTTTTAAAGAAGACTCATTTTCTCATTTACAGGTGAAGCTAGAAATAGGTTCACATTCTGCTACATTGCTAAGGTTGTGCTCAAAGAAGGGCCTTATACTCACCAGGTACAATGGAAACACAAGCAAACTTTGAATGCCACCAGCCATTAGGTCCCCAGCAAGGAGTGGACTAGAGATTCTGTTTCTCACCGCTCTGTAGAGGGGCACGGAGCATGCAAGGGAGTGAGAGAGGGAAATATCACTGCAGGCACATCTCAGTGGACACACAGAGCTCCTGCGAAAGGCCCTAGCAGGGGCTCTGACTGGGTAACTGCTGTGTCACATTGGTCTGCCCCAGAGAGAGGGGGCCACCAGTTTCTGTTTATGGAGTCACTGAGAATCCCCAAGCACAAGCAACCAGTTTTTAAGAATAGATTGCAATATGCCACTAACATCCTTTAGGCTTTAATATAGCATTTGCAAGTAAATTAAAACCACCATTCTAAATTCAAGTTGCCTGGACCAGCTGTTTACGTTAGGGTCACCAGCTTCAGCTAACTCAGGAAAGTCAGCCAACTAAAGGAGGGAAGGAAGTCTGTTACAAATTGGTATTTGTTTGAGAAAAATACAGAATCCCCCACCAGAGTTCCAGGATTCTTCTGCCAAAATGCAGCCTTTACATCCACATCGTCTGAATTTCAGTGGACATTTGGAGAGTACCAGTTTCCATGGCAAATCCAAGGAAGATATAGTTTCCCCAACTGTTTACTCTTTGAGTACAACCTAAAAATGGCAGCACATAGGAAAGCCTGACCCACTTATGTAACAGGCATAAGTTCACTTTCTGATGAAAACCACACTAATTTAGAACTTCCTATGCTATTGTATACATAGTAGATAATTAATGTTTGAATTCCTTTCCATAGAGACTAAAGGAAGCAGTAGAATATCCTGGAGAAAATTCTAGGAGTGGAAGCCAAGAGTTCTTCTGCTGGACCCCAAATTTGTTGTGTGATCTTAGGCAAATGGTTTTAAATCTCTGGACCTAGTCTGCACGGTGAAAATTATGTCTGGGCCTCTAAGATCAGACTCAGTGCTAAAACTAGGAATGTCTAGTTGTGCTATAGCCTAGAAAAACAGTTCAGCATTCATTTTCAAGTCTTATATCTAGAAATACACTTTCCAAATTTCCTTTACTTGTTGAATCAATATTTGCATAGGAGAACTTCCACAATAATACTCCAGAGATAGTCACTCTATGAAAAATTGCAGAACTCTTAAGTGTTTCTTCACATTATATTTTTGTGTGTTTGCATTACGTTTTTCACAAGACTGTTTCTTCTTTTCACTTTTGAAAATTAAAATATTAATAATTATGTCAACCACAAGACCACAACTGTGAACCAGAGTGGAGTTTACCTGCATGAGAAAGGGTTAATGTTACCCCTCAGGGAGTGTTTTACTCTCTGCTGTCATAATATTTGGATTTTTTGACAAGGTAGGATTAAGTAAACATTTTTAACCATCATGGGATGTTAAAATACACACACACATACACACACATGTATGTATGTAGGCACATAAATATATATTGGGTTGGCCAAAACTGTTGTTCAAGTTTTCAGTAACATCTTACAGAAAAACCCAAATGAATGTTTTGGCCAAACCAATATGTCTGCTGCTGCTGCTGCTAAGACACTCCAGTCCTGTCTGACTCTGTGCAACCCCATAGACAGCAGCCCACCAGGCTCCACCATCCCTGGGATTCTCCAGGCAAGAACACTGGAGTGGGTTGCCATTTCCTTCTCCAATGCATGAAAGTAAAAAGTGAAAGTGAAGTCACTTAGTTGTATCCGACTCTGTGGGACCCCATGGACTGCAGCCTACTGGGCTCCTCCGTCCATGGGATTCATCAGGCAGAATTACTGGAGTGGGGTGCCATTGCCTTCTCCCATCAATATATCTATGTATGTATAAAACCATGTTAATTTTCATCAGAATTTAAAAGCTAATTACCGGTTTCTCTTAAATAATGCTCTAGAAATATCTGTCAGGCAAAACATAAAATATTTATAAAAAGAAGCTTTATTGAACAAAGTTCATAAACCACAAGATACCATATTCAAATAAAGATTATAAGTACATTTAAATTTCTACTTGTCTCATTTCGGATCACAGTAAACCAGCCTTACTCTCACTGGTCTTTACAACTTGCAAAATGATTTGGCTTAAGTTTCCTTGGGGATTCTACCCTGAGAAATCTCTCCACGGTCTCACCATTACTGTGAAAGTCTCACATTTTAGAAGGCTGCTGCAAGCAAGTCTCCTTACCCCAAACTTACACAACTCCAGACAGTTTTTAAGGCTGTTTATGTACAAGCACATGTGTTTCCACCTCTCCTTGTAGCTCGAGGAAACAAAAGCAATACATGCCAACTATTTATTTACAATTCCAACATACCTAAATAAGAGTCAATAAAAATATTTTAACCCGTTTTATCACAATAGCTATAATAACCAGTCTTCAAATTGTATTCAGTATCTGTCACAAATTATCTCAAATAGAAGTTGAATTTTACTTACATGCCCATAAAACAGAACCATTTAAAATATTTATGGTAGAATATTTATGCACTGCTGCTGCTGCTGCTGCTAAGTTGCTTCAGTCGTGTCCAGCTCTGTGTGACCCCATAGACGGAAGCCCGCCAGGCTCCCCCATCCCTGGGATTCTCTAGGCAAGAACACTGGAGTGGGTTGCCATTTCCTTCTCCAATGTGTGAAAGTGAAAAGTGAAAGTGAAGTCGTTCAGTCGTGTCCGACCCTTAGCGACTCCACGGACTGCAGCCTACCAGGTTCCTCCATCCATGGGATTTTCTAGGCAAGAGTACTGGAGTGGCTTGCCATTGCTTTCTGCGATTTATGCACTAAGCAAATATTTATGTAGCTCTTTGTTTATGCTAGGTACTTTGCTAAGGATTGAGCACTCAAAAAGCAAAACTCAAATCAAATAAAGATATTACACTAAAGCTATTACACTTCCTGACCCTGGATCCCTGGCTCAGGAAGATCCTCTGGAGAAGGGAATGGCAACCCACTCCAGTATTCTTGACTGGAGAATCCCATGGTCAGAGGAGCCTGGCAGGCTACTGACATGACTGAGTGACTAAGCACACACACACTAAAGGCATCATCTCATAGATGCTCACTTCATCTAGAGCTTGCTTCTCATCCCCTTCAGAAGCAGATCTTTTAAGTGCATAGAATCCAAGCAACGCTTGAAGTTCTAACCATATCTTCTTTCCATGCCAGGCTACTTTAAAAATATGCAAACTGTGTTGAGAAATATAAATAAGCTCACAATCTAGTCAATGGGATTCCAATTTGCAAAACTAGAAACTTTACTTTCTTTAACGGATCTTATCTTGCTCTTGAGCTCAAAAGTGCTCCACGTTTGGTCAGTTAAGAAGTAACAGATCATTGTAACATACTGTTCAGGAAGAGTTAATGTGGCAAGCCTGAGACTGCTCTTTAGAAAGGACAACTTACAAGGCTAGCCCTTGGCTTGGGTCTGGGAATTTGGATTTCAGGAGGGTTCCCACCAGTTCTGGGTTTCCCCGGTAGCTCAGCGGTAAAGAATCTGCCCAATGCAGGAGACGCAGGTCCGATCCCCGGGTGGGGAAGATTCCCTGGAGAAGGAAATGGCAACCCACTCTAGTACTCTTGCCTGTGAAATCCCATGGACAGAGGACCCTGGTGGGCTACAGTCCATAGGGCCACAAAGAGTCAGACACAACAGCGACTAAACAACAACTCACCAGTATTGGAACCGACAAGAATGATTCATGGTGCCCAGGCTGTCTACACAAACAACATGGCTTGTGCTGCACACCTGTTTTGCTTTGGGGAGTCTGAGATTTTAAATTTTTTTTGCCATTGCCACACAGAGTGTGTGATCTTAGTTCCCCAACCAGGGATCAAACCCACCCCCCTACATGGGAAGGACGGAGTCTTAACCACTGGACCACAATGGAAGTTCTGAGTCTTTGGCACCTGCCAGGCAGAGAATGCTTATGTGTTGCTGTTGTTTAGTTACTAAGTCGTGTCCAACTCTTTTGCGATCCCACGGACTGTAGCCTGCCAGGCTCCTCTCTCAATGGAATTTCCCAGGCAAGAATACTGGCGTGGACTGCCATCTCTTTCTCCAGAGGATCTTCCTAACTCAGGGATCGAACCTGCGTCTCCTCAGTTGGCAGGCGGATTCTTTATCACTGCACCACCAGAAGAGCCTGTGCTTATGTGACCAACTTAAAAACCCTTGACTCCGAGTCTCTAATGAAGTTTCCTGGTAGACAGCACTGTGCATGTGCTATCATGACTCACTGATGGTTGAATTGTGTTCTGTGTGACTCCACTAGGAGCAAATCCTGGGAAGCTCGTATCTGGTTTTCCTAAACTTCACCCGCTGTGTTTTTTCTCGTACTGAATGTACCAGGTAGCCTTTTTCCATAAGTAGTCTTAGCTGTGAGTGACTGCTGCCAGTCCTTCTAGAAAATCACAGACCTGGGAGTGGTCTCGAGGGCCCCCAACACACATGTAATTAATGAGTATCTCCTCTCCTCCAAGTACTTTCTAACAGCTGAGGATATTTCAGTGAGCAAAACAAAAGCATTTGCTTCAGGGAGCTTGCATTCTATTTGGAGCAGTTAGAGGGGAGACAGAGAGAGGAGGGAGGAGTCAGGCAACTAAAAAAACAAGCAAGCAAATTATATTAAGAAAATATGCTTGATGGCGAGAGGTGCTATGCCAAACAAGAAAGCAAGAAAGGGCTTCTCTGGGGATCCAGTGACACAGAATCTGCCTGCCAATACAGGGTACACGAGTTCACTCCTTGGTTCAGGAGGATCCCACCCACCACAAGGCAACTAAGCCCAAGTGCCACAACTGCTGAAGCCCACACACCCTAGAGTCTGTGTTCTTCAACAAGAAAACCCACCAAAATGGGAAGTCTGCAAACTGGAAATAGTAGCCCCAGCTCGCTGCAACTAGAGAAAACCCCTGAGCAGCAAGGAATACCCAATTCAGCCAAAAACAACTTTAATAAAAGAAAGCAAACAAGAAAGAAGGTATGGAGTTTAGTCATGGAAGGCTTTGAGTTAAGAGTGGAAGGAGGTATGGAGGAGTCATGGAAATATCCAGGGACAGAGTTTTCTAAGCAGAGGGAACCGCTGGTGCAAAGACCCTTAGCATGTTCAGTTCAGGAATAGCAAGGAGGATGGTGCGGCTGCAGGGCAGCCTGGGGGTGGTGAGCAGCCCCCAGGAGTGGTAGGCGATGGGCTGGGGAATGTGGAGGCCAGACCAGGTGGGCCATTACCAGCTTTCTATCTTTTATTCTGACTCAGACAGGAAACCATTAGAGGGTTATGAGCAGAGGAATGATTTGATTTTAAAGCATCATTGTGGCTCTTTATGGAGGATACACTGTAGATTACTGCAATAGCCCAGAATTTGTGGATGACTTAGATTCAGAGTATATGAAAAAGAGAGGAACCCATGATTCTGGGGCTTCAGTTGGTGAAGTTACTGTGTATTGAGGTGGGAAAACTCAGGAAGGAGCAGGTTTGGCAGATGTAGAAGTAGGTCCGAATCAGAAATGTAATTCTCTCCTCCAAAAGGAAAATTTCATTTCTCTCTTGTGCAGACCAGCGAGGGAGATGGCAGAGCTTCCTTCAAAAGCCACTGACGCTTCGATGATCATCACACAGAGGTCTGGCAGCAAGGATCCCATATTCTACATGACTCTTAAAAGAAAACAAATGTGGCTTGTGATATCATTGCATAGCACATTGTTTTTGTAATTTTATTTCCATTATATTATGCACTTTAATCCTTTGAACTTTAAGAAACAGAAAATTCAGTATATCTCTGATTGTGCATAAAGGAAAATATATCTTGCCTCATTTTGATAGTGTTTTTATGTAATTGATCTCATTTAAATCCTATAACAACCCACTGTGCCCAATGACAGGCCTTACCCCAACTTTACAGCTCTGAACACTGAGCCTCGGGACGTGGCTTTGATGTGATTTACAAGGTCAGCATTAAAATTCGCATGAGTATCATTTTCTAGCCTATCAGTCTGAAGGCTGGTGATCTTCACTGACCGTATTTCCATTTTGCTTGTGTAGATGTTGCATAAAGGACTCTGAATGAGAACTTAGAATGATCTTACAGGGAGGAAGAGGAAATATTAGAAGTTGGTAACAAATGACCTATTGCTTAACTTAGCTCATAAGCTTTTAGAGACAGCATCGCTTTATTTCTCTCTGGAAGTATCTCAGACATTATCATATTAAAATATGTAGTTGGTATACATATACACATAAAGACACTTCCTTCCATATGAAAATTTCTTTGGTGTGGTACGGCTTGTTTCTCAAGTTAAATTGGCTGCTTCCTTTGTATCTGAAGCTCCATGTTGGTGTTACAGGAAGCACCATCAAAAAGGTCTGCCTTAATAGTTGTCCTGGAGCAATGAGATAATATTATCATAATTAACAAGGTTCAGAGGACTTTCAGGTAATGAGAATGTACAGTGTTTTTAAAAAGTAAGAAAGATGGGCTTAGTAGAATTCAAAGGCTACAAAAACTCCCTACTACTTTTCCAGTAACCTACTTGTCCAAGCCTAAATACCTGCTGAACAGTATTTGGGGAAATAACCTGAATAGTTAATGAGTACCTTGAATTGACGAGTGGGTAGAATAACATAAATATTTATCCTTTGAAGTGTAACTAATGGAGCTTCAGTGTATTCATAGTGGAGCTCCATATCAAAGTTCCATTTCTTTGGTTGGTTTAAAATACCTCA
This sequence comes from Moschus berezovskii, assembly GCF_049115385.1. Lineage (NCBI taxonomy): Eukaryota > Metazoa > Chordata > Mammalia > Artiodactyla > Moschidae > Moschus > Moschus berezovskii. The sequence continues at coordinate 52,014,164 of NC_142482.1, read as the reverse complement.
TTAATATTTTGCGTAATGCTGAGGAACTACAAGACCATTTCTAATACTATTTTTAGCTAACAAAAACAGTGGCGGCTCATTTATATAAAGTTCTAAACTAAAGAAAATTAGGTGATTCTTTTACATTTCTTTTTATAAATTCTTGGTAACTGAAACAATTGCAGCCAACACTTTGGTATATTTCCTTCCAGGTTATTTCAATTCGTAGATTTGGTGTGTGTTTTACATTCTAGTTCCATTACTCCATGGGTTCGTTATTTATGTATTTATGTTTTTGGCAGTGCTAGGTCTTCATGGCTGCATGGGGGCTTTTCTCTAGTTGTAGAGGGCAGCGGCTTCTCATTGTGCTGGCTTGTCTTGTGGGGAATGGGCTCTGGAGAATTCAGGCTTCAGTAGTTGTGACTTACGGGCTTAGTTACCTTGAGGCACACGAATCCTCCTGGACCAGGGATCGAATCCATGTCCCCTGCATTGGCAGGCAGATTCTTAACCACTGGACCACCAGGGAAGTCCCTCCCTAGTGCTTCTTACACTTTACTCTGCAGTGAAGTAAGGAGGGAGGGGTGATCCTAAAGGTTCTGCTACCCAGACAGATTCTGTCTGCCCTTTGTTCTTCTATTAATTTTTGCTGGGTATGGTGGATTCTGAGCCCCCAGTTGTTGGTCACCCTCAGAGGCCTGCAGGAGAATCTTCCCCTGGGGTGAAATATGCAGACAGAAGTAGAGAGTACCTTGAAGGTTAAGCACCTAAGGGCTAGACTGGACTGAAGTATGTGATAAACCGTTCACGCAGGACTTGCCTGCTATGTGCCACTTGATGCTTGCATACTTTTCCTTCTCCCAGGTAGACGTGACACTCATTTTCCATCGCCACAGCAACGGGAAGGAAAGCTGAAAACAGGAGTGCCGGCGGGAGAGCTGCAGGGCAGGACGCAATGCCATCAAGTGACTGGAGTCCCGTTATTAGGAAAGGTGAAAAGGCCACTGAAACTGATAAGCAGGCCATGGGAACTGAATAGTCCCAGCGATGAGGGAGGCACTGGTGAACACTGAACCCTTTTTCATAGTTTGATTTCTTTTAATAACAGCATCCAGTGAAGGCTTTATAGTTTTGAAAAACCTCGAAATGAAGGTTAGTCTGGCAAGGGATGGCCAACCCCTCACAAAGCTATTAACCCATCTAATTGGAATTTGATCATGACAATTAAAGGCACAAGTCCGTCTTTTCTTTCTATGACCTTCAAATAAGATCTTCGTCTGAAAGCCCTGTCTATGACAACAATTGATTTAGAAATCCGAAAAATGTGTGAGGGGCATTAAAAAAAAGGTCTGGCCTTCAGTAAACCTTTTGTCCTTCTTTGGAATAAGTGTATTACATTGTGTTATCTTTGCTTTTACTTTTAAAATGATTATTCTCAACTTGAGGCATAATCTACAAGATCTATGCTCTTCAAAATATCAATGTCATAAAAGACAAATAAAAGCTGATGAAGTGTTTCGGATCAAGAATGGGTAGAGTGACAAATGAATGCAAAAAACAACCCCAGGTTTTTCTTTTGCTATAAAAGACACGCATGGAAAAAGTGGTGAGATATGAATAAGGCCTGGATATTAGATAATAGTAGCACATCAATATTAATTTGCTAATTATGGTAATTGTGTGTGATTCTGTAAGATAATATCCTAATTTGGGACTATGTAGATATTCATTTCAATTCATACTTATCCTTAAAGTATTTAGGATTAAAGTTAGCATCATGTATGCAACTTACCCTACAATAGTTCAGGAAAAGATTACATACACAAAGAGAAAGAAGAATAAAGTAGTGTGATTCATATTTGAGGATCTGGTGTGAAACTGTTTGGAAATCATTGTATTATTCTTTCCTGTAAGTTGAAAATTATGTCAAGTAAAAAATTTAAGTAATGAAAGATAGCTTTTAAATCTTAAAACATGTTTAACATGGTCTTATTAACATTATATAAATATTGCAAGGCACCACCATAAACACTTTCAGTTCAGTCGCTCAGTCGTGTCCGACTCTCCGCGACCCCATGAATCACAGCACGCCAGGCCTCCCTGTCCATCACCAACTCCCGGAGTTCACTCAAACTCATGTCCACAGAGTCGGTGATGCCATCCAGCCATCTAATTCTCGGTCGTCCCCTTCTCCTCCTGCCCCCAACCTTTCCCAGCATCAGAGACTTTTCCAGTGAGTCAACTCATCGCATGAGGTGGCCAAAGTATTGCAGTTTCAGCTTTAGCATCAGTCCTTCCAATGAACACCCAGGATTGATCTCCCTTAGAATGGACTGGTTGGATCTCCTTGCAGTCCAAGGGATTCTCAAGAGTCTTCTCCAGCACCACAGTTTAAAAGCATCAATTCTTCGGCGATCAGCTTTCTTAGTGTTTTTTCCAAAGCTTTTTATTTTGCATTGGGGTAAATCTAATTAACTATGTTGTCACAGTTCCAGGTGAACGATGAAGGGACGTAGCATACACAGTCACGTCTCCATTCTCCCTCAAACACCCCTCCCATACAGGCTGCCATATAACACTGAGCCGAGTTCCATGTGCTATACAGTAGGTCCTTGGTGGTTATCCATTTTAAATATAATAGTGTGTACATGTCCATCCCAAACTCCCTAACTATCCCTTCCCTCCATCTTCCCCACCTGCTCAGCAACCAGAAGTTCATTCTCTAAGTCCATCAGTCTGTTTTGTAAATAAATTCATTTAATTACTGATAATATGTGTTTTCCTTTTCATGACATACACTAAAATCCTAACGGTGAAACATGATTTTGCATTTATAGTAAGAAATGAGCTAACTAGTCTTACTATTATATATATATCACCAGGAGCAACAAATCCTGCCAGTCATCCAACAGCAAGAATTGTTCCCTAAGAGAGCTGATTTACACAGCAGGACATCAAATAGATGATAAAGGCACAGAATATTGGTGAGCAATTTAAAGGAATACTATCATTTTACCACTGTACATTTGAATATCACTTTTATTTTTTTTCTAAGTATTTTTGCCCATACTATCTCATTGTATACCCTGCCTTATATTTAAAACTTGCCATTTTTCAAGTGGCCATTTTCACAGCTAGACGGGGTTTTTAAAAAATCTATGTATATTTGAAGCTGGTTAAAAACAACTATAATCTGAGAAAGACCTCTTAGTGACTGGAGCTAGAAAAGGAAGATGGAGAAGGCAATGGCACCCCACTCCAGTACTCTTGCCTGGAAAATCCCATGGACGAAGGAGCCTGGTAGGCTGCAGTCCAAGGGGTCGCGAAGAGTTGGACAGCACTGAGCGACTTCACTTTCACGCATTGGAGAAGGAAACGGCAACCCACTCCAGTGTTCTTGCCTGGAGAATCCCAGGGACAGCAGAGCCTGGTGGGCTGCCGTCTATGGGGTCACACAGAGTCGGACACGACTGACGTGACTCAGCAGCAGCAGCAGCAAAGGAAGAAGGGGATTTTATTATTCTCAAAACACCTGGAAATTTGAGGTTGCTTATTCTCAGTCTATATCACAATGCTGAAATCTAGCACTTGTCTTGGGCAGTCTGTCTATGATAAATAATTTTTAGTCATGAAAAGAATGGGCTTCCCTGGTAGCTCAGATAGTAAACAATCCGCTTGCAAAGTGGGAGACCTGGGTTCGATCCCTGGTGTGGGAAGATCCCCTGGAGGAGGGCATGGAGACCCTCTCCAGTATTCTTGCCTGGAAAATCCCCATGGACAGAGGAGCCTGGTGGGCTATAGTCCATTGGGTCCCAAAGAGTTGGGCATGACTGAGCGACTTACACTTTCACCTCCACCAAGTTCTGTGTCACACCCATTCACACAATATATCATGTTAGCTCCTTTTTTGTTTTTTCACAAAAGGGCATGTCCAGACATGGTGTGAAGGGCCGGGAAGAGGGGTGTCATTACAGATCAGCTGGTTGGAACACCTACCAGTTAGGGCAGGTTTGTGAGTATGAGCCTCAGGCATACTGGATCTGTTCTCTGTTCCACAGCACCCAACTACATCTCCGGCATCTACCTACGCAAACTCAATCAAGATCAGAACAACTATATACCTAGTTGTGGGTGGATCAGCCCTTGCATATCACCTGACTTGAGAAGCAGTTGCCTAATCATCGATCATCTCTATAAGACAGGTATCCAAAGAATGAACAAACTATCTTTGTTGTTACACAAAACTTGCCAAATTGGAAATTATCTCCCAGTTCTAAGCATCTCTCAACTAAATGATACATGCATTTCAGGGTATACTAGGAGTAAAAAGGAAAACAGAAGAAAGGGTAATATGTCAGAAAATTTTTTAAAAGGAGAAAGCTGAGAACGAGTAATAATTGGAATTTTTCTTGGAGGCTATCCTTTCTGTTTATGAAAATGAAAGTGTCACTCGCTCAGTTGTATCTAACTCTTTGCAACCCCATGGACTGTAGCCCACCGGGCTCCTCTGTCCATGGGATTTCCCAGGCAAGACTACTGGAATGGGTAGCCACGCCCTTCTCCAGGAGATCTTCCCCACCCAGGGATCAAACTCAGGTGTCAAACATTTCAGGCAGATTCTTTACCATTTGAGCCACTTATAATTATTTATAATTTTCCTAATATTCATAACACTAGGTTTAGATTTGGAACTCCCCACCGAAAGTGTCTCTTGATCTTTCTCCAGAACTTCATATGCAGTATTTGATTATACAACAATCAAAATTTACAGCACACTGCATGCAAAGGACAAAAGTAAAACATCAACACTAACTGGAAATGCCCAATAAAATACAGGAACTTTGTTCTTCCCTTGTACTTTTCAGTCTTTTCTAAGGAGACCACCATAAACTACTCTCACAGCTAGGGGAAAAAACCATTTAAACCGCCTGCTAGTTAAGACAATGCCATTTTATATGTTCCAGAGTCTGGAATATGGGCATTGCTTCTCCTCTCCTTCTTTCACTCTTCAGACAGCCAGGTTTGGATATGAGATACTCTACTTTGATGGCAGGCCAACATCAAATTAAACTACTCCTGAATTTCACAAGTCTAACATTTCAAATGAGAGATTTCAGCTCACTCCACATAGCTTAACACACGTGTGGTCGATGAAGCACTGCTGATAGAATAATTAGCTTGAATAATGTGTGAGAGGGTAAAGACAGCTTTTTAGGCAGTCACTCACCATTCTTTCCTCTGTGCCCTTACAAACGAACTTTCAAGAGGTAAAGAGGGAGAAGGGCCTTTCCTTTGACCCAGCCCAGGATCTCTGCAGCAGTGTGTGCAGTGTTTAGAAAGGAATGCACACGGAGAGGTAGCCAGCCAGCCAGATCAAACCTCGTGCTCCTCTAGAAGAAACATTTTGAAGCCAGACAACCATCATATCGCATCTTACAAATCTTATCTAGTGCTCCGTCTTGAGCCTTCGTACCTGTGACAGAAAGAAAAGGTGTGGACGCTGGGTGTATTTGAACAGCCATTTAAGCTATGGTTTCTATCAGTATTTTTAAAATCTACCTTCCTGCAACCAATCCTTTTACTTTGCTGGTTAATTTTAACACCATCTTTAAGAGGTGATAGTTAATGGAGAGCATAAGAGAGCAGACACAAGTGAAATGTAGCACTTCTCTGGCTAATCCGGAACTGCCAGTCACAGCTCAATCCAATACAGTTACCACCCCCAGGCCCGGGTGTGCAGGCTTATTTTGGAGTTAGACCCAGCTGGGGCTTGAAACCAGCTCCAGACGTTTCATAGCATTGCCAGATGGTGGGATCCTCTAGGAAGCAGTTCTACTGTGGGCTTTTTACTCCCTAACCAGGTCTTTGAACATAATCTGCTTTCTCACCCAGGCACCAGCAAACTCAGCCTTCTCATTCCTAACTAATCTGCTCGCCATATCTCTACTCAAGGGAGAAATGAGGAAAGAGAAAAAGCAGGGGGAGAGAGAGGACGAGAGGGAAAGATCAAGGTCTCCTATTTCCTGGACGTGCTAATAGAAGCCAGTGTTCTTTTTCTTCTTGGTCATCATGATTTCTACCCCCACCCCAAGTACTGTTTTTTCCTATTTTTAGCTTTGTTTTAAGAAACCCTTCTCCTCTTCAGTCTTATCAGATGATTCAATTTCAAAACCCACTGACATCTTTACCAACCATCCCACAGTCAAAGCATGGTCTGGGTTTGAATTAAGAAATATCCCTGGCAAGCCAAAAATATGGTATTTTTAAAGTAGTTTCTCCACAGCATGAGTATTTGGTTTCGGTGTTTGGTTATTTTGGGTTTAGATTTTGGTTTTTGATTTTTGTTCTTGGCCAATTGATATGTCTCCCTTTCCATTCATTTTCAAGCCTCGTCCCCACTGACTTTGTGAGCTCCCCCAGATTTTGTGCACTAAATTCTCTTTTGCTTTAATTAGACAACTTTTGGTTCACTGGCATTGCTTTAGCCAGCGTGGTCACTCAATAAGCAAAAATGTTTACCAATACACTTGGCCTCTGTCTTGCCCCTCACCTCTTCTCCCAATTCTAAAATTTCTATAGATTAAGCACAGATTAGATGACAATTACACAAGTGTTATCTCCTAGATAAATTTTCCAGATCAGTGAAATTAAGTGAATTGGGAACAAGAGTTGCTACAAGACAGGACTATTTCAGCAGCATATCTTGAAATGTATTTTATATATATATATATGGCTGTGTTTGGTCTTAGTCACGTCACGGGGGATCTTCTTGCGTCACATGGGATCTTCTTGCGTCACGTGGGATCTTACCCTGTGGAGCAGGGACTCTCTAGTTTTAGTGCTAGGGCTCAGTACTTATTCAGCTGAGGTGCACTGGCTTCTTAGCTCCCCAGTATGTGGGATCTTAGTTCCGCCACCAGGGATGGAACCCATGTCCCCTGCATTGCAAAGCAGATTCTTAACCATTGGACCACCAGGGAAGTCTTGCGAGGTGTATTCTTAAAAGATACAAAGAAAGATACGCATGTGCACGCCCTTCTGCAGCACTGGAGGTTGGGACGTGGTTTAGTTTTAGCCATGTGGGCTTTAGTGAAAGACTGTGGTAGGATCCCAACCAGTAGTCTTCTCCTCTGATATTCTTACTTCTTTGTAAATAAATGTCAGTGGGACAAAAATAATTGGAACTCCGGGAAAGGGATAAAGACGGAAGTCATCAGTAGGTGGTGACAGAGCTGGCGCTATAGACCTCCTTACATATACCATAAACCAGGTCATTCAAATGCTTTCTTGAAGACTGCCTCTGCTGCTCTTTTCAGCAACGCTGGGGAAAGGCAGGACAGATACTATAGTCTCCATCTGCACTGAGCTGCAGGGAGAAGTCAGTTCTCAAGGGTCCAAGGCTGAAAGCCACATCTCTGGCTTCTCCTATAAAGAAACCAAAGAAGTAGGCTGAGTAATGTGTTGGCTAAGAAAAACAAGTGGTAAATGAGGGAAGAGTTGGAGACTTTTGATTATTAATAGCTTCTATAGAGGTGCTTCCCTGGTGGCTCAGAGGTTAAAGCATCTGCCTCCAATGCGGGAGACCCGGGTTCGATCCCTGGGTCCGATCCCTGGGTCGGGAAGATCCCCTGGAGAAGGAAACGGTAACCCACTCCAGTATTCTTGCCTGGAGAATCCCATGGACGGAGAAGCCTGGTAGGCTACAGTCCACGGGGTCGCAAAGAGTCGGACACGACTGAGCGACGGAACGGAACGGATAGAGGTGCTGAGATGAGTCCCTTACCCTGAAGTTGAGGATAACACTTGGTTGTCTAAGAGAAAGGGCTGCCACTGGAACAGGTGCTCGATTAATGCTTAATGAACAAATGAGGCAGGGATGGGCAACCTGAGAGAGGGCCTTAGTGCCCTGAACAGTGTTTTGATTCAGCACAACGGGTAAACAGAAGCCTCTGGAGAGGGTTCATAGAGAAAGCACTACATGAGAAAGTCCCTGCCTTAGTGAAGAACAACCGCACAAACTTTTATACTCTGATTTTGTTTTTTGTTTTTTTTTCAACGACGAGATCTAAAATAATGAACAAGAATTCTGCCTTCCAACCAGTCATTGTGGCAAACCCCAGAGACAAGAGTTTTTTCAAGCTTTGGAGCTGCTCTGCCTTCACCCCCGAAACGTGCTATTGGAGCGACCCAAGGCTCCTAAAGAATAGCAGCAGCTTGCAGACGGTTCATCACTGCAAATTCAAGCCCGTCAGAAAGGCTTGGGAGCTCCGGGCGGTCGCGGGATCGCTGCAGCGTCGCCCAGCGGGCAGTCGCGGCGGCTGCGCCCCGGGGCCTCCCTCCTCCGCTCAGCTCTCCGGCGCCCGCGAGCTGCCACCTCCCGGGCGGCCGCCGTGGGGGCGGGGGGACACTCCGCCGGCGCTGGGAGGGCGGGCGGCGGCCGAGCGGGCGCCGCTATTGGCTGGCCGCGCGGCGGCGGCGGGGCGGGGCCGCCGTGATTGGCGGGGGCCCCGGCCGAGGGGGCGGGGCCGTTATATCTGAGGAGTCCCCGCCGCGGCGCAGGCAGTCGGGCTGCTGGAGTGCGGCGCCGCCGCGGGACCCGGGGAGCCGGCTGACGCGCGGGCTGGCGAGGCGGGGCGGGGGTTGGTGCGCGGGGCGCGGCGGCCGCGGGGCGCAGGGCAGGGGTCTGCAGGGCTGCCGTCTCCCGGGGGCCAACCTCGCCGATCCCGGAGCTGGGTCTGAGCCCCGCGCACACCAAAGACGAGGCGGCTGTGGCGGCAGCGGCGGCCCCAGCCATGCTGTGCTATGTGACGAGGCCGGACGCAGTGCTGATGGAGGTGGAGGTGGAGGCGAAAGCCAACGGCGAGGACTGCCTCAACCAGGTGAGGCGCGGGGGCTCCCGCCGGCCCCGTGAGGCCGGGGCGGGAGGGCTGCCTCGCGGCGGCGCCGGGGAGTGCGCCTCGGGCGCCCGGCCCGCGCCCCCTCCTCCCCGAGGCCGTGGGGGCGCGCGGCCCCTTCCTGGCGCGCGCGGGGGCGGCCCGTCGGTGGGGGCGCGCACGGCGGGCCGCGGGCCTGCCGCCCGGTCCCCAGCCCGGCACTTGGCTGGAAGAAGCGGCCCGGCACACCTGCTGCAGGTGGCGTGTGCACGAGGCCGCCTGTCGTCCCCGCGGGGCCCGGCGGCGCCACCTGCGTCCCGGGATGAGGTGGCCGGAGGCGGTCGCAGGTCCCTCGGGTCGCTGGGCAGACTAGCCGGGCTTCTTGCCTCTCGCTGCTTCTCAAGCGGACGGTTCACCTCCCTGCCTCTCCCGATTCGCTGGGGACGGGGGGTTTGGGTCATAAACTCCTTGGTTGTCTGTCAGCACGCGCGTTTCCTTAGGTGTGAAAAACCGTTCCAAACAGCGCCTAGTGGTGTGGCAGACGTCAGGACTTGCTCTCAAGTGAAACGCTGTGCCCTCAACCCTCCTCGACCTGAGATGTTTGGAAAGCCTTCTGTAAAGCTTAGCAGACACTTGTGGCGTGTTTCCTCAGTGTGTTTATTTTTTTGGAACCCAGATGGTTAAAATTGTCCAGATAATAAGCTGCCAAATCAGCTGTGCAGATTGTGCTGGTGGAGGGAATTCCAGTGATTGGAATAAGAAGGAAAATACCCCGTGGGTTCCCCTCCTCAGGCTTTCTGGAAGGCTGCATTTTGAGAACTCCTTTTGTGCCTGCCTGTATACCACGTCTAGTGGTTTAGCATCACTGGAGCCTTAGAACTTTGTTCTTATAGCCTACAACAGGAATCGAACACCGTTGTTGAACTTTGTGTTTTTATTTTAAGAAAAAAAACGTATGCAAGAATCTTAGATGGAGTCTTGGTTTGCTTTGACCACACGGACCGCTTGCTTATCTATGCTGCATTCATTTTTGTTTTAGGTGTGCAGGAGATTGGGAATTATAGAAGTTGATTATTTTGGACTGCAGTTTACGGGTAGCAAAGGTGAAAGTTTATGGCTAAATCTGAGAAACCGGATCTCCCAGCAGATGGATGGGCTAGCCCCTTACCGGCTTAAACTGAGAGTCAAGTTCTTCGTGGAGCCTCATCTCATCTTACAGGAGCAGACTAGGTAAAATGATGCTAAAATAAACCAATGTCAAATAGACCTGTGATTCCCTTTGGGGAGAGCCACTGCACCTTCCTGGAGATGCTCACAGGCACGTTTGTTTTGATACAGATGTGGTTCATAACTTAGAAGTTTTCCATAGCACAGTTCTTTTGTTGAGGTGAAAAGAGAGCAGCATAGTTGGCTAGAGGTACATTTTCCAGCTCTTGCGGTATTTTTCTTGTCTTTATAAACAATGGGAGAGCAGGGATGAATTCTTACAGATATTTGAGATCAGCGCCACGACACAAAAAAATTTTAAAAAGAAAGAAAAAAGACCCAACTGACTTCCTGATAACAGCATCTACTGCCCGATAGTAACCTCTGCCTCAGCAGTGTTACTATAGGTCATTGCAGACTGTTCTAACAGAAAGCAGGAAACAGTTCCTCTTGGGTTACTTAAACTTGGTCAACTTCTTCAGCCCAGTGTCAGATTACAAAGTGTCAGTGTAGCAAAGAGCTCTTTCCAAATTTTTTAAGTTTTTCAGTTTCTTGGAAATGCAGTTAAGAAAACTTGTCTAATGCCAGTAGTAACATGCTACCCCACAAATACATTACACGTGATTGTTGAGTTTAGATTGTTAAATTTCTCTCTCTGCTTCTAGAAAGCTACCAGTAGTGAGAGACAATTGGAGCGTGTGGTTTCCTTTTTCAAACAGAAAATGGATTCTCCCCTGGACTAGATGTAATACTTTTCTCAAGGATGAGCTAAGCTAGGAAACTGGTGTTTAATATTTATTGCTGAAATGCAGGAGACCTAAATCTTATAGTGGTGTATTTATTTTTTAAAAAAGGAAAATGACTAATTTTAAACACAGTAAACTTTGGATCTTAGTTTTAGTGTTTTCCTACTTTGGCTTGGAAATTTGCCACGACCATAAAAAATGTGAGTGTGACAGTTTTGAGTAATGATGAGTGAGCCATATTCTTTGGGACTTTTTAGCATGTCATTTTATTTTTTTGGTCGTTTACCAGAGGATAGCTAGACATATTTTGAAATTCTGTTTATTTGAATTTGAAATCTCTGCTTTGCCTTGTTATGGAGCTTTAAAGGGTGAGGGAAATGTTCAATTTTGTATCTGAGAGAAGCTAGTCTATTGAATTCTTAGTGCTTCTAAAAATGTCTTGCAAAATATTCAAGTAATTCCATGTTTAAGAATGTCTTAGCTGTCTGTATGACATCAGGATAGGTTGCACTTTTTCTTTTTTAACTTAAAGCTGATTTGTGAATGCATCTACTTTGCAGTTCAGTTTGATAACTTGCAATTGAGTAAGAAAAAAGTGTATATATATATAAAACACATCTTGGAATTTTCATTGTTTAGTTTTTTCCTGATTTTGCAGTTATTTCAGGGCCTCCATTTACAAATCTGTTTTGATGACACAAATTTATTTTTTTAATCTGCAGAAGCTTGGAGGACTTCATCATTAAATGGTAGCAGTCATAACAGTATGACATGTGCATTTGTATTATAAATGCTTACAGATTTTACAGTTTGCTACTAGACATTCTTTACCTGTGTTTTCTTATAATATAGTTAATAAATATTATCAAATCCATTTTATTCATGCAAGAAATACATTTTATGAATTGGAATTGGAATCAGATTTCCTACTTTACTGACTCAATTGACTTTGACTCCTGAGATTAAAGCCTAATAGCACTCAAAGAATGCACATACCTGGTTAGACTCGGTAATTTTAATTGATTTTCATTCCATTTGAAATCATACCAAAAAATTCAGGTGATCTAAACTTTTGATTTTTAATATATTAGTGTATTTTACTTTCCTGTGGGGTTGTCTGAAGTAACAGAATTTTAAGAAAATGCCACCTAAAGTGTATGTAGCATTCAGCTTTAATAAATAGATAAAGTGATTTATAATTAGCTTTGTACCTTTTCATTAGGAACATAAGTTGTGCTGGGCCCAGTTTTGCTACAATTAGCATTGTGTGTATGTGCCAGATACTACAGAACAGGAACACTTATTTCCCCTAATGTTAACATGATAAAAAGCTGGTTGATTAATGTTTTTGATGTTTAATCATTTGTTATAAAATATTGATATAAAATGCCATGGAAGTAAAATAGATCTATTTACATAGTGAGTAAGCTCAGCTTTGCCAGTCCAGTTATGAGAGGTGATATTTTAGCATCTCTCAGTTAAGTCATGAGGGTACACTTAGTATACTGAAAGTGTCTGGACAGTTTATTAAATGGTGCTGAAATATCCTGGCCAAGTTGTCCTCTGTGGACAATTAAAGCAGCCTGCTTATAGTAGAGCTGGCCTAACTGGGGGCAGTTCATACATTAGTTTACATCAAATTAGGGAGGCTGCTAGAGAATGACAGGCGGGAAGGCCTGTCTAATAGCAGAGTCCTAGGGGCCACACGGAAGCCCTGCATTCTAGGTTCAGCTCAGCCACCAACCAGCAGCGTAAACAGCCTTCTAAGACTTGAGCCCTGCTGAAAACCCTGAGTTTCTTTAAGATCCCTTCTAGCCAGTTTTTTTTTTCTTGGCTTCTATTTCTCTTCATATCACTTTTCTAATGCTTTTTTCTAGATAACATTTCTCTGAAGATAGAAAAAACATTTCCAGTGTCTGCTTAGATAGGGAGATAGAGTTAGTCTGGTCTCTGATGTGGCCTAATTTTAGATTTGATTCTTTACCCAGACTATTTTGTTTGCTCTTGAATGAGGAATTCTGGAAAGTAACTGGAGAGGTTTGTTTAGACTCAGCTGGAACATTTCAGAGAGGAAGACAGCAGGTATTTTCAGCAGATGTTTGCCATGCTGTGGATTAAAATGAAACATGAGACTAATATATTCTGAAAGTGGATCTGAAATCACAGTGATCTTTGAAATTCTTACCTTTCAGAGGCTCTTGGTCATTCACAGCAATTCAGACCAGATTTTGTCAACATTTTCAAAACCAGAGGTTAGAGAATTATATGCTTCATCTTCAGGGATAGTAGGTATTTATACCATCCATGGCCAATAAAACCTTTCTGTTTCTCCTGACTTTGCCACGTTTTAGCAGAACTCTGTGTTCTTTGCTAGGGGGCACCCTTTTTAGTTAAGATTCACCAGCACCTGAATCCTTTATCCCAGAGAACAATCCTAATACAAGCCCTCGGTGAGTGCTAAAGTACACATTCATGGAAATACTGTAATCCTGAAAGTCGCATCCTATTAGGGTCTCAAAGTTGTGAGCAGTGATGAGTGTGATTGCAGGCCCCAGCTCACTCATCACTCCTTGGAAAAGCCTTCTCTAGGCCCGCTTAGGAGACTGAGCTCTCCAAATCTATCATGCTGCTTGCCTTTATAACATTTAACGAATGTGTAGCACTCATTTAGTTTTCTGACCATTTGCTTATCATCAGCTCCTCTAATAATCTAAATTCCATTAAGAAGGAGCTGATCAACCATACATCCCCAGAATCTAACAAGTCTAACCTGGTGCGTAAATATTTGCTGAATCAATGAATTATGAACTTGGAAGTCAGTAAAAATGGGGTTAACTGATACTGATAATACAGATTTTCTTGTAGATACTGACACATTTTGCCAGTTTGCTTCTATAACCTGAAAAGTTTGAGACGATCTAAAAGAAATCTCACCACTAAAAAAAGTTTTCTAGTGGTTCTTCTTGGCTAATAATTTGCTCGGTGCTTGGCATTCTTCTGTTTGCTTCCTTCCTTCCTTTGCCCCCTCTACTCCATTCAAAGCCGTTTGTTCATTGTGGCTGTTTGTTCTTATCAAGGATGAGCTACCACCCGCCTGGACCTTTTGTGAAGTTCAGATAGTTTTCAAGCTGCAGGCTGGCTTTATCTAATTTCAGCCAATTTGTAGGTCCTTGGTACTTATTAAATTCAGTTTTTCCCCATCTCCAAACAAAAATCTCTTAGACATGTGAAAGTTCAGGAACCATGGCATCACTGAAACCAGCAAAACAAATACCATGTGTAAACTATAGGCAGAGATGAGGTGATAAGCTCAAATCAGGCCACAGCTGAATCGTGTTGACCCTAGCCCATGCCTATAATCATGTTCAGAATCTTATAAAACATTGTCACGAGGGTAAACGTTGATTACAGAACTTACCTTTGTGTGATTCAGGATGGGTAAATTCCATAGGATGAATTGCAGGAATATTATGTTTTTCATATCAACTACATGTCTGAAAGTGGAACAACACATTCTTTTTTGTTTTTGATATGCCCAAATATAATATAGGCCCCAGGAAAGTAAAAAAGGTTAGAAACAGACATGTATATTATTTTCGAAGAAAGTATTGACTACATTTCTGAATTCTAATTTATTAAGTCTTTCTGCTCAGAATATGAAACGTTTGTGTGGTTTTATGTTTATTTTAGCCACAGGATGCCAACCTGGGCACCTTCAGTCTCTTTTTGAACTTCTGATATTTATATATACATATAAAATATCAGAGAACATTGAGAAATTGATTTGTAGCCAAAATGAACTTTTCATTTTGAATGTCATTATAAATAAAATCTGACTATTTAAAGGGCATTGAGGGTCAGACCCAGGGTGACCAGTGGGATTAGGTTCCAGGTATATTTATTCTGAGTTATGTCCCTGATTCCAGGCCTCTAATCTAGATTGCTGAGAAAGAGATTGTAGTTGACACTCTTAAACTCTGCGATTGCCTAGATTGTTATTCGTCCAGGGACAGCTATCTCCAGTGAGTAGGTAATCATACCTTTTAGAAGTGAGATTTTACGCTTCCAGGTATTTTTCTGGAGTGAGTTGTAATCAATTTGAAGTTAGGAATTTCTCTCACCTGTTCCTTCTTTACCATTTAACTGGTTTGGAGCCTGTGGAGGAAGCAAATTTATCAGTGATTCCCATTTTACATTTTGGGCTTTGAGAAAGATTTCCTTAAGCCTGAATAGAGACTTGGCTTGGTAATTACTGGCTGTGACAGGTTTCTCAGTTGCAAACTTTCCATGAAATGTGTTAGATTTGATGGTTCATTTTAGTTATGGCTCCTCATTTGAATTTTGAACCTTGACCCTAAGGGATTTTTACTAGTATTATGTTCTCAACCTCTTACTAGAAAGATTTTCAAACGTATAGATAAGTTGAAGATTTTTACATTGAACACCAAAAACACCTAGATTCTGCTATTAACAGTTTAACATTCTTGTTTTATCGCATATTTATCCACTTATTGGTCCCTCTGCCCATCTATCAGTCTATTTTTTTTGATGCCTTTCAAAATAAGTTGTAAGTACATATCCCCCTAAATACTTCACTATGCATATCATTAACTAGAACTCAGTCTTTGCCTACAGTTCTTTTTTTCTTTTGATATAAAATTTACATGTGATGAAATGCATAAATCATAATATTCCACTTAGTGAGTTTTGGCAAATAGATGTACCTGTTTCAATGAAACCCTTATTAAGATTTAGAATATTATCATCACTCCAGAAAGTTCTGCAGTCATTCTCTACTCCTTCCCTACCTCCACCCACCCAACTCCACAACCAGGTTGTATGTTTTTCCAGCGTAGATTAGTTACGCCTGTTCTCCCTCTTGTCAGTGGAATCACACAGTAGGTATTCTTTTGCATCTGGCTCCTTTTGTTCATCATAAATTTTTTGAGACCCATCATCTTGTTGTATACGTTAGTGACTCGTTGCTGTTTATTGCTGAATAGTATTCCATTGTCTTACGTACTGCTGTTTATTTATCCATACTCTGTTGATGAAGACCTGTTTTCCAGCAGTTATGAAAGCTGCTATAAACATTCAAGCACAAGTCTTTTTTGTAGACATGTGTTTTCATTTCTCTTGAGTAAATAAGATTGAAATAGCTGGGTCATAGAGGAGGTAATTGTTTAACTTATAAGTAACTGCCATACCTTTTACAGAAGCAGTTGTACTATTTTGTGCTCCTGTCAGCAGTGTACAAGGGTCCAGTTCCTCCCCGTTCCTGCCAACCTTATGCTGGGTTTGCAGTGCTAGAACATTGTGGTTTTAATTTCTACATTTCTATTGATTAATAATACTTTCTCATCTGCTTACTGGCCTTTCAAACATCTTTTGTGAAATACCTGTTTGGGTCATTTGCCCATTTTTACTGAGTTGTTGCCTTTATTTTTGAGCTGCACACATTCTTTGTATATACCAGTGTTTAGTCTGATATTTGTTTTATAAGTGTACCTTTTTCCTGTGATTTGCCTGGTCTTTTTTTTTCTTTTAATGCATTTTGACTGGAAGAAGTTTCTAATTTTGGTTAAGTTTCACTTATGCACTTTTTTCTTCTATGATTTTTGCTGACTGCATCCTGAGAAACCTCTGCCTGCCTCCAAGTCATGAAGATACTCTCCTGTGTTTTGTTCTAAAACTATTCCCGTTTTAGCTTTTATATTTAGGCCTGGATCCATCTTGAACTGATTTTTGTTGCTGTGGAGTTTAAGATACAAAACAAACATATAGCAATTCTATTGTGGTTTGATAACCTTTAAATATGACCTGGCAGTTAGAGCTTGTGGTTTAATGACTCATTGAACTGAGGCAGGCGTTCAGGTGACCTCAGTGGGCGTCTCCCTCTGTGAGGGACTAAAGTGAGACCAACCCGCTGTTAAAATGGAGAGCCAGGTTCAGTCAGTCTCTTGGAGAGAAATTCACTTCAGTTGTTGGGACCGGAGAGTTTTAAAAAAATAACTATTTAGCAATTTGCAATGCAGGAGACCTGAGTTCGATCTCTGGGTCTGGAATATCCACTGGAGAAGGGAATGGCAACCCACTCCAATATTCTTACCTGGAGAATTCCATGGACAAAGGAGCCTGCTGGGCTACAGTCCCTATCCGCAGAGTTGGATACGACTGAGTGACTAACACTTTCACTTTCAGCCATTTTAGAGATGTTTTAGTTGGTTACTTCATTTGGAGTTTAATGGTGAATGTGTATATAGTTGTCTTATATTTGTGTCATGAAAAGCTTTTCAAAATTACATAACCAGCAAGATAAAGTGAAAGTGAAGTCGCTCAGTCGTGTCCGACTCTTTGCGACCCTGTGGACTGCAGCCCACTCGGCTCCTCCGTCCATGGGATTCTCCAGGCAAGAGGACTGGAGTGGGGTGCCATTTCCTTCTCCAGAGCAAGAAAACTGGAGGGCAGTAATAGAGAGTAACTGTCCATGATGAGCAGATCCACAACTCCCAATTGGTTTGCAGAAAATTCTGCTTTGATTATTAGATGATTTCTTTATGAGACAAGCCAGGGTTTAGAGGGGAGTATTCTGTACAGTTCTTAAAAGATAAAAGAGTTAATTTTATGGCTTAAAGTTGTGGAAAGGAATTCATTTTAAAAATAGGAAATTCTAAGTACATACTTCTAAACAAAACGTATTAAGGATGTGTGGCTCTTTTTTTAAATTAAAATATATATCCTCATATTTATATCTATTTTTTTTTTAATCTTCCCTAATGCTGCAGTAAGTGTGAATTCATGAATGCAAAGACATGCATTAGCTAGAACTTTTCACTTTGGGCTTCCAAGCCCCATCCTATGCTGAAAGTATCCAATTTCTTAGTAACTGAGTAAAACTCGAAGAATCATGAATTTCAAGGTGCAGCCAAAGGAATGTTTAGAAAATGAGCTTATGTTTGTTAGGATATATTCATAGACATTTGCTTAAGACAAATGATTTTTTTCAAAGGCTTTCTTTCTGTTTATGCTTCTAGCATGTAGCCTAAATTAAATTAGATATGCCAGTCACTTTTGATCTTTAGTAAAAAAAAAAAAAAGCAATTCACTGCAGGTTTGACTTCTTTGAACACATCTAGTTATTTTGATACTACTGGTAACCTTTAACCCAGCCTACAAAAAGGGAGAGGGTGAAATCCATGAGCCAGTCAGTTACAGGCCAGATAGTTCAAGGGAGAATAATAGAAGAAAATACTTGACTCAGAACCACCCCTGTTGAGCCATCCCTGGATTCCTTGCTGGCCATGGTTCTACACGCCCTGTCATCCTCCGTCTGGGAAGAGCACATTAAATAAAGTCTTTTGACGGCCTGGCGCCGCTGTGACCTTTGCTGTCGCTGCTCCACGTGCTCTTCTAGAGAGCATAAACTTGTCACCTAAGTGCCAGTTTGCAGCCAGAGTTATTTTGATAGGATACTTTCCTTCACACCAAAAGGCTGTAAGTTCCTTCGAAAAAGGAACTATCAGATGTATTCACCCGGGAACCCAGGGCATAGGGCTTGGCACAGAGACGATGCGTGACGGACTTGTTGACTTGAAAAGGTTGCTTGATAGCCATGAAATGGCCAAATGCAGGAAGCGCCCTACCAGAAAGTTTCTGTAAAGAGGGGGATTTTTGTACTTAAGAGGGTAGCAGTCGCAGACTGCTAGGGTACAGCCTAGAATGTGGAGTATATAGAAAAGGCTATTGCCCCTCACCCCCTTTTTAAAAATTGCAACTCACATGCCGAGAAAGGATCAGCGTTACTCTCAGGCCGCTGGCCACCTGTTAATATTTTGTTATTGCTTCTGTGTCTTTGATTTTGGCAGCTGTCTGTCTAGAAGTTGGCATGGATAGTTTAGAAAAAGAAATTGGATTGATTTTGAACCTCTTCTTTTGCCAGCTATACTAGTCTCTAACTTAACACCTAGGAAATCAGTTAAAAGACACTTTTACATAAGCAGTGATTAAATTGAGAAGACTTAGTTTGGGTGATACCCTTAAAAATCCTTCAGCACATACTTTCTTGTTTAATGTAAGAATGTACTGAGGTTTTTGTTTGCTCCTAGCATTCCTCTGATGACTGCAGACAGAGGTACATAAACCAAGATGAAGTTTACCAAATGGTTGTCTAAAAAGCCTTCTGGGGACTGAAGCAGTGTTGCAACACCAAGATTTTATGGGAGTGCTAGATCTCAGTCTTTGGATATTTCAAAACAAGTTATTTTTGTAGTCATTTCTTTCCCCCAGTAGGGACCCCCTTCTCAGTTTAGCAGTATGTCAGAAATACTTTAAAGACAAGCAGATGTTTGGTTTAATAAAAACCATGCTTATCTTCTCTCAGTGCATTCTTACTGTGATTTCTTCATAGGGGGCTTTGAATGGAAAAAAAAAAAAAACCTGCAGTGCTTGGCAGACGCTGATAATTTTAAACACTTCTTTATCGTTGTAGAAGGCACAGAATGCTGAATTTAAGCCTGTTTTACAGGAGGATTCATGACTTTTGTCAGCCCAAAGTTTTGAGACACTCAGCCGTGCCCCTTCCTGTTTTTCCTAGCCTCGGGTTCTCCTACCTCCTTTTCTTGCATTGTTCTCATTATCCCTTCTACCTGGATGTCAGACACAAGACTAACATAAATAAAAGTGACTTGAGGGCTAGAATACGGGTATCCAGCTGAAGGGGGAGGCTGAGTTCAGGAGCCCTGTTCAGAGCTTTACAGTGATAATCACAATCCATTTGTTAATTGAGGGAGTAGTGTGGCATTTCAGCGTGTTTGAGAGGATGTATTGAATCATCAGGGAAAGTTATACTTCTCCATTTGCCAGAGACAAATTTCATAACCCTGGCCAATCTGTCTATGACAGTTGAAACACTCTGTTCAGAGTCTTAGGCAATACAAATTGTCAGGTAACAACTGAAGTTTTCAAGGATTCTATGTTTCACTCACTTTTTGGTAAATGTGGAATGCAGTGTTGTGTACAATTAGGGCAGGGTCAGATGGAATGAAACTAGGATGGGAATATAAACTAATTGCAGATTGTGTAGTTTTATGTACATTTATAAAACTCTCTGAAGTTAGACGCACTTAGAAAGTCAGTTTACATGCAGCTAAATGGTTTGTGTGTGAATTAGACGAAAGGGTATCCAGATGAGGGGATAGGAAGAGTGGCCTTCAGGACAGAGGGAACAGCAGGACCAGAGACGTGGGAGTGTGAATGTGCTTGGTTTTTCCAGAAAAAAAAGAATTGTCCCTTTCCTGGGGCATAGTGGCTGGAGGGAATGACAGGAGTGCACGTGTGTTTGCTCAGTCGCTTCAGTTCTGTCCGACTCTCTGTGACCCTACGGACTGTAGCCTGCCAGGCTCCTCTGGCCATGGACTTTCCAGGCAAGAATACGGGAGTGGATTGCCATGCCCTCCGCCATGGTATCTTCCCGACCCAGGAATCGAACCCGCGTCTCTGATGTCTCCTGCATTGGCAAGTGTGTTCTTTATCACTAGTGCCACCTGATGTGGCTGGAAATCTGGGGAAAGATGTTGAGAACTCTGGGTTCATGCTGACAGTGTGCTTCCTTGGCAAACGATAGGGATGTCTTGGAGGATTCTGAGCAGAGGAATGGCAAGTCTATATCAGAAGCAAGCAGCTTGGAAGATGGATTCATGCAGAGGCTAGAAGAGAGATCAGCTTAGGGGATATTGTAAATTCTCTGACAGTTGAGAGCCACAGTAGGACAGAGGAAGTAAAAACAGGGAAAACGGAACTGGGTTTAAAAGAATTTTCAGAGGCAGAAATTAGGCAGAAAGAAAATGAATCAAAATTGAGTCTGTTGTAAAAATAGCAAATCAGTCTCTGGTTTCCACTGGGAGAAAAAGTGGGTTTGGGGAGGAAGACAGTGTGACTTCGAACAAGGTAAAATGGGATACTGAAGAACATCTAGGGGAGAAGTCTGTAAGCTCTTGCACATTTGAGTATGATCCTTAGGAGAGAAGTTAGGGTGAAAGCAAGAGATTTGAGTGTCATTTGAATAAGATATCAGTTACACATTAGGATAAAGTTTTTCTGATTAAGATCATTTCTTTTGAAATGTATAATGCAGAAACATGCACATAATGATTATGTGTGTGTGTAATCCTTAGACTTATTTTGCCTTGCTACTCATGATTTTAATAAAAGGTCTGTAAGTGTAAGCATTTCCCAGGTAGCTAAACCCTGCTCTGTTTTCCTTACATAAAAGGGATTGTGAAATTGCCAAGCAGTGGGTCTTTATAACCATGTTAGTCCCCCGACATAACCTCATTCTCACGTTGCTTTGCAGGCATATCTTTTTCTTGCATATCAAGGAAGCCCTCCTGGCAGGCCACCTCCAGTGTTCCCCAGAGCAGGCGGTGGAACTCAGCGCCCTCCTGGCCCAGACCAAGTTTGGCGACTACAACCAGAACACAGCCAAGTACAGCTATGAGGAGCTGTGTGCCAAGGAGCTCTCCAGTGCCACCTTAAACAGGTGAGGCCTCACTTCAGGCTCCTGTTTGTTGTCATGGATCTAGCAGATTTATAAGGATCTCCAGGGGAAACATCAAACTATCATAAATACAGGTAATTTGTGAGGTTGAGACTAGACCATTGCTCACTCTAACCAATTGTTTTCAAAAGATTCTTATCCTTTTGTTTGAGAAACTTATAAACACAAAATATAATCCACACAAATAAATGCCCTTACACAAAATGCTGTATCACGGAAATTATAAAGTCTCTGGCCTTTTAAGAATGTAACTCTCTTAGAAAGCCTATCAGGTATGTTGACCTTTCCTTAATCCCAGAAAGGATTAAATCAAGAGACCTAACATAGGTGTTTTAATTATCTATTCCTGGGTAATGAGTTGCCCTCCAAAACTTAGTGGCTTCAAACAGGAAACATCATCTCACAGTTCTCTGGGTGAGGAGTCCGGCCGTGGCCTGCCTGGGTTCTCTGGCTTCAGATCTCTCAGGAGGCTGTAGTCAAGCTGCCCGTGGGGTTAAGCCTCATCTGAGGGCTCACCTGAGGGACGAATCCGCTTCCAGTTGTTGTTGCCTGGCCTATGCCCTCACCACATGGGCCTCTTTCCAGAGGCTGTTTGATAATATGGTGACTGGCTTCTGCCAGGAAAGGCAGTCAAGTCAGAGCAAGAGCGAACACCCAAGATGGAGTCTTTATAAATTAATCTCAGAATTGAGTGACAGCCCATCCCTTCTGCCATAATCTGTTCACTAGAAGCAGGTCATTAATCCAGCCTGTACTCAAAGAAGTTATACAGGGGTGTGGATACCAGGGGGTGGGGATCTTCAAGGACTGTATTGGAGGCTGTTCCACCCAATAGATAAAATAAATCCTGCATATTTCAGTTGCAAATGACCTAATCAGTCCCATATAATGCTATATTATAATGAAACTTAGAAAGTAAACCTAGACAAATGCATGAGACATTCCTAGGTATAAATTTCTTACATATATTTTGAGATTTTCTGTTGTTCTTTTAATTCATCCTCATCTGACATCCCCAATAGTTTTATCTACTAAATATTTAACAGTTGAGATCTTGAACAGTGTCTTAAGAGTATTTTACAATAAGTTTGCTAAATAGATGAAACCTCGATAATATACAGCTTTGAGTTTTTATGATTCATAAATGACAGTGTCAGTCTAATTCACTGGTGGAAATAATAGATTTCTCCCTGAGGACTGCATCAGTTAACCCCTCTGTGCACTCTGGCCTTTTGGTGACTTACAGCATTGTGGCAAAGCATAAGGAGTTGGAGGGGACCAGCCAGGCTTCGGCCGAATACCAAGTTTTGCAGATTGTGTCGGCAATGGAAAACTACGGCATTGAATGGCATTCTGTGAGGGACAGCGAGGGGCAGAAGCTCCTCATCGGGGTTGGACCTGAAGGAATCTCCATCTGTAAAGATGACTTCAGCCCAATTAATAGGTATCCCAAGTCTTAAATTTGTTTAGACCTAAGTGTGTATATACTCTTGTAGCTCTGATCATGAAAAAAGGAAGTGGAGAGGGATTTACTAGACAGTTATCCTTTAGGGATAGCATGTTTCATTTGGGGTAGGTACATTAATTTTATTCAGGCCTTGATAACCATTCCATTATTTTTTTTAAAATGCAGGCTTAAGTGTACTGATGTGGCAGAGTTAATATTTCTCAAATGTCATTCATGGCTATAAAAATCTCATTTCACCTACACACACACAGTCCCCCAAAACTCACTCCAGCACTCCACTTACCCCAAGTGCTTTTCAACGAACCTTTATAACTTGTGAGTAGAGTGCTTATCTGATGGTCTTTATCTGAGCATCTGGTTTTACGGCTGGGCCACAGCACATGGGAACCTCACTAGGTGCCTGCGCAGTGGCGGACCTCCCCTGAGCTCGCTCACTTTTCTCTTCCCCGCTTTCAGGATCGCTTACCCCGTGGTGCAGATGGCCACCCAGTCAGGGAAGAACGTGTACCTGACCGTCACCAAGGAGTCTGGGAACAGCATCGTGCTCTTGTTCAAGATGATCAGCACCAGGGCGGCCAGTGGGCTCTACCGAGCCATCACAGAGACGCACGCATTTTACAGGCACGTACCCCCCTGTGCTCTGTGACCCCAGTGTCTGCCTCTGGGCTGAGGTTTCCAGGTGACAGCAAGCCTCCTACAGTTCCTGGGATCATTGTGTCGGTGAACCATGTACAGAGTTTAAGAAATGGGCTGTTTGTGAGCCCTTCGTTTCTGCCCTAGCAGGGGTCCTTCTCAGCACTGTCCTGTTTTTCCTTCAGGACATGTGGATGTGGCGTGGAGGGTGTGAGTGTGAGCTGCACGGGCTCACTCCACTGCTCAGCTCTTAGCCCATTTCCTCACCAGCCCCCCTCACCGAGGTAACTCTGGTGAGGGCTTGTTCAGCCGCTGTTTTTGCCCTTTCCCTGCAGGATGACCCAAGTTGTTTTTCCTCCCTGGGAGAGTAGCTGGCCTGAGTCCTCAGTGTGTGATGAGGATCCCTCGATAACCATATTGATTCCCTCATTTCTGAGGGTGCTGTAGCATTGTGATTTGACTCAAATATTTGGAAAATCAAAAGCTACAAAATGTAATTGGCAGGCAACTGAACTTTTTTATGTTAAAATAGACACATTGTGAAGCAGAATGGAAAATTTGTAGAAATTTTTAGCATAAATCCAAGGTTACAAAGAAAAACGTCCCTTTTCTCGCCATAAGCTGCTTCCAACTGTAGCTCGTGTCCCTGGAGGTGCTGTGTTCACCACCACCCGACCAGAGGTCCTTCCTCAGGAGACATTTGAGAAGCGTGGAGGGGGCATCATTGAGATGCTTAACACATATGAGACTGGAAGGATTTATTCTCAAGCTTGCAGACAAGAATGTTAAATGTCTGCAGACTTGAGCCTACCTATTCACTGCAGCATTTAAGGTCCGGCTCGTGGGGACACCCAGGCCTGTCAGCACTGAGGAGGGTGTTGCGTCTCTGTCCGTAGGTGTGACACGGTGACCAGTGCTGTCATGATGCAGTACAGCCGAGACCTGAAGGGCCACTTGGCTTCTCTCTTTCTGAATGAAAACATCAACCTGGGCAAGAAGTATGTTTTCGATATTAAAAGAACCTCCAAGGAGGCGTACGACCACGCCAGGCGGGCTCTATATAACGCGGGTGTGGTGGACCTCCTACCCAGAAGCGACCCCAGCCCCCCAAACTCTCCCCTGAAGTCCTCAGAGAGCAGCACCAGCTGCAGCAGCTGCGAGGGCCTCGGCTGCCAGCAGACCCGCGCCCTCCAGGAGAAGCTGCGCAAGCTCAAGGAGGCCATGCTGTGCGTGCTGTGCTGCGAGGGTGAGATCAACTCGGCCTTCTGCCCCTGCGGCCACACCGTGTGCTGTGAGGGCTGCGCCACCCAGCTCCAGGTGAGGGGGTCTTCCTGGTTACAGGTGAGGGGGCTGCTTGTCTCCAGGTGAGGGGCTGCTGCTTAGCTGGCTACCACGGGCCAGGTGCTGACTTGTGGAGGCACTGATGGAGAATGTCCATGTCCACCTGGGGAAGGTCTTTGTATTTGGTGACTAGGAAGGTGTGGCCCTTAGGAAACAGTATAGATTAGCACAGTCTTCTCGACAATGTAATTACTAAACCACAGGCTTCATTCCAGTCCTGGAAACAAGGCTCAGATTTACACGGTAAGACATCTAGTTGGTTGGCTGAGCTGCGTACTGGGATCCAGGCCTGTTGGGCTGGTCAACTCCTCCTTTTCCGTTTCATGTTTTCTCTGCTTCCTGACACTTAGGAGGATGGTGTCTTTTACTTACTTATTATTTGGAGAAGAATTCTTAGAGTTTTGGGTGATAGTTAACTCTCAGTAGGTTGTTGCCTGATTATTTATGATTCATTTCCTTTTGTTACCAACTGTGCCTCTCAGATCCCCTTGGATTGGCTCTCAGCAAATCAAACTACTTTTAAAGTTTGTACTCAAAAGTACCTCTTATGTAGTAGGTTTTCCTTTCTTGCACCTTGCATTTCCTTTTACAATAATTTTTTCAGTTTGTTTTCATCCCCCAGAACTGTTAGCTACATGTCGCCGTGGTTTTATGTAAAATTAGCCCTAAATAACTTCTAGTCCTTAAGAAGCTGCTAATTTCAGAACTATTTTTAGGGCTACACATGAGCCAAGAGGTTGCCTGCATCCTTCCTTAGACTATGCAACAGACTCTTTCCCCAAGAGTGATCATGAATTTGCCTTTTTGTGTCCGCATAATCTGACCCTCACACCTAAGGCTCACCCTGTGGCTGAGGAGGGGATCTGCTTGCTGAGAGGCCAACCCGGGGGTGGGGGCTGCGGGGGGGTGTGACTGTCCTGTGACTGGAGCAACCATGCTCCCTGGACACGTGGCATCCGCCCAGTGATGTTGCCCAAGCCAGCTAGCCAAGGACACAGTCTTTGGAAGGGTCTCCGGATCTCCCACGTCCCTGCCCAAGGCTTCATAGTCTCACTTCAAAAGACCGTCATTAATCACTTCACTCCCTGTACTGTGTTTAGAGTCTGACTGAAAACCTGATTAATTTCCTTGTTTATACTTTTTCTTTAGTTTTATTTACTTTTTAAACTTTTTATTTTGTGTTGGGGTGTAGCCAATTAATAATGTGATCGTTTCAGGTGAACAGTGTAGAAATTCAGCCATACATAGAAATGTATCCTTTCTCCTCCAAACTCACCTCACATCCAGGCTGCCACACAACATTGAACAGAGTTCCCTATGCTATAAAGTAGGTCCTTGTTGGCTATCCATTTAAAATATAACAGTGTGTACATGTCCATCCCAAACTCCCTGACTATCCCTGCTCCCCATCTTTCCCCCTGGCAATCATAAGTTCATTGTCTAAGTCTGTCTCTTTCTATTTTATAAGTTAAGTTCATTTGTGTCATTTCTTTTAAGATTTTACCTATAAGGGATATCAGGCTTACCTTGTGGCTCAGATGGTAAAGAATCCAAAACCACAATGAGATACCATTTCACACCAGTCAGAATGGCTGCTATCCAAAAGTCTACATGCAATAAATGCTGGAGAGGGTGTGGAGAGAAGGGAACCCTCTTACACTGTTGGTGGGAATGCAAACTAGTACAGCCACTATGGAGAACAGTGTGGAGATTCCTCAGAAAACTGGAAATAGAGCTGCCATATGATCCAGCAATCGCACTCCTGGGCATACACACCGAGGAAACCAGAATTGAAAGAGACACATGTACTCCAGTGTTCATCGCAGCACTGTTTATAATAGCCAGGACATGGAAGCAACCTAGATGTCCATCTGCAGACGAATGGATAAGAAAGCTTTGGTACATATACACAATGGAATATTACTCAGCCATTAAAAAGAATGCATTTGAACCAGTTCTAATGAGGTGGATGAAACTGGAGCCTATTATACACAGTGAAGTAAGCCAGAAAGAAAAACACCAATACAATATACTAACGCATATATATGGAATTAAGAAAGATGCAAATGATAACCCTGTATACAAGACAGCAAAAGAGACACAGATGTATAGAACAGTCTTTGGGACTCTGTGGGAGAGAGTGAGGGTGGGATGGTTTGGGAGAATGGCATTGAAACATGTATATTATCATATGTGAAACGAATCGCCAGTTCAGGGTCGATGCATGTTACAGGATGCTCGGGGCTGGTATGCGGGGATGACCCAGAGGGAGGATAAGGGGAGGAGGGAGGTGGGAGGGGGGTTCGGGGCGGATTCATGTCAATGTATGGCAAAACCAACCAATATAATATTGTAAAATAATTAGCCTCCAATAAAAATAAAAAAGAATCCGCCTACAATGCAGGAGACCCAGGTTTGATCCCTGAGCCAGGAAGATCCCCTGGAGAAGGGAATGGCAACCCACTCCAGTTTTCTTGCCTAAAGAATTCCATGGACAGAGGAGCCCTGGTGAGCTATAGTCCATGGGTTGCAAAGAGTCGGACACGACTGAGCAACCACACTTTAACTTTCGTAAGTGATGTCTTATGATATTTCTCCTTCTCTGCCTGACTTACTTTAGGTGACAGTCTCTAGGCCCATCCATGTTGCTGCATATGGCATTATTTCATTCTTTTTAATGGCTTGGTAATAGTCCATTGTATATGTATATTATCATCTTTGTTTTTAATCCTTTGTCAAGTGCAAACTTACAAACTGGTCAGGAAGCAAAGATCTCTCCCAGTGAAAAGCTGGAAATAATTGTGACCACAGCGTATTTAGAAAATGTACTGTAACAGGTACCACAGGTAAAAAAAGACACAGATCCATGAAGGTGTCCTAACCTGTAGTGCCGGCTTCTTTTCCAGTCGTGTCCCGTCTGCAGATCACGGGTGGACCACATCCAGCACGTCTACCTGCCAACGCACACCAGTCTTCTCAACCTGACTGTGATCTGATCTGCTGTGCACTTACAGGATATGCCATGTCTCCATGAACTGCACTAGTATAAGCTATAAAAAAGATAGATTGTGGAGAGAAAAAGTACTCCAACACCCATCTGCCATGCAACGTATAGAGAAAAAAAAACAACAAGGAAGAATAGAAAGAATATAACTACTCCTCACCGCCAAAATGTACCATGTGTAGAATCAGCACCTGCTGGGTGGTGACCAGGAGGAGCTCTGGGACCCAGACACATTCCTTGGACTTTCCTTCTTTTTATGATCAAGTAAGGAATCAGGAAAAATCTTTGACATCAGTTAAGTGGCAGTCTAACCCTAAAGTGGGTATCTTTTAGAAAATGGTGTTTTAAGTCTCCTTAACATATTCCAAGGTAAGTTTCCTACCTGCAGCCAATTTTGTAAGAATTCGTTTAAGGATTTACTTGGTTCTTTTTGTACGGGTCACAGAGCTCCGGGGATTTTTAATAGGAAAATTTTTCTTAAAGAGATAGTCATCGTTTTAATGTCATTTGTTTTTTTTAACTTGTTCAAGAATGATTGGGAGGCAAGCAGATTTAAAAATCAATTGGGGAATTCTTTTTAAAGTGGGCAACAAAGTTGTCAGATTTAAACCAGTCTGGCCAGTGGAAAACAGATCACTCCACATGGATGGTTTCCTATCCCTTCTCCCTCCCTTCTTACCATGTCCCCAAGCCTTTCAAAATGCTACCAGTTTAGTTAGACGATTTCTGTGTAGTAGTTGGCACTCCTTGGGCCTCTTGAGTTGGGGGAATATTTTATTTTAAGATTGAAAAGGGAGCACACGTTCCTTGGAAGGGAGAGAGCATTGCTTGCCGAGACGAAACTTCGTGGCATACAGACTAGGGGTGGTTCTTGAGTTCTCCCATGCACCCTGCTCCAGCATCACCCAGTGGGGTTGCTTTTGCTTGATCCATCAAGCCTTTTACAGCCTTATCATAGATGTCCTAGATATTGTATGCTTTTTTCTTTTTTGGTAGTATATGCTTAAGTATTAACGTTTTGTCCCTCTATGTTATAGAGGGGTTTTGGGTTTTTTGTTTGTGTTTGTTTGTTTCTGTATTCTTAATCATGTTTTTCCACTCCCACTTGGGAATTTTGGACGCTGGTCAGCTTGTGGGTTTTCTAGGATGTTGGGAAACCTAGATGACCTTACTGGGTGCAATACTAGCTACGTTAAAGCTAGAAACCTACACTGTCACTTTACTGAGATTTCTGAGTATACTTTCCATATTGCCTTAATGTAGCAGTAATGTGTTTATGCATTTGTTTCTTTGCACAGACATTTTGTCAAATATTAAAACTCTACTTTTTTATGGCACATATTAGCATATAAGCCTTTATTCCAAGAGGTATTTATTTTTTCACTTGTAAAAAAATAATGTTTCCACATAAAGAACTCTGTTATATCCTAGAGGACTTCTGTCTTTTATATTCAGGATAATAAAGACTTTAAAGCAAACATGGGTGTTTGTATCGTCATAGTGATTGTCATTTAAGCCAGTTTTTAATCATTTCAAAAGAACATGGATAACATCCTGGTTGGTATCTACTGTGGTCCTTCGTGGAAGGTTTGAAAATGTTCGGGGTATTGGCTCTAACTGAGGAGACTGTTCACCAGTTACTCATTCATCTGTGTTTTCTGGTTTATAGGATTGGGATGTAGGGGACAGTGGGGTCATATGCACAAACAGAAGAGAAGTTGGGAAAAGGACTATAAAGTATTGGAGAAGGAAGGGAGGCAAAGTCGGAAGTTAAAAATGTAAACCCGGGTGGTACCACTGGTGAGTGGCCTTGTCAGGACAGGTGAGTGTCGTCCTGGGTCCCAGCAGAGACAGCCCCAGGCTGCAGACACGACGGCTGCCTTCCGTAGGACAGCTTGCCCGCTTCTACTGGTACCTCGCTGCCCTATGTGTGCCAGTGTGTGCTCACGAAGTACGTTGTGGAGCCGAGAACAGTGCACGTAATATAAAGAACTCAGAACTTAAGTGGCAGTTGAGTAATTTCAGCTGCTGCAGAAGTTCAGTACAAGTGCAATGACTTCAAGTAAATAGTTTTCTAAAAGTCAAGAAAAGATTTGTTTTCCACAAGTCAGCCCACCATCAATTTCTAGGAATTAACTCATTTGTTCAATCAATACATTTATTGAGCACCTTCTAGGTTATTATGCAGCACTGGAAATTTAATAATGACCATGACATGAATGATATAGGACTTAACCTGTAATTTACACTGTTTTCTATATATATAGAAATTAAATAATATTCAGAATCATAGAATGGTAACACTGGAGGGAA
Organism: Moschus berezovskii; assembly: GCF_049115385.1. Lineage (NCBI taxonomy): Eukaryota > Metazoa > Chordata > Mammalia > Artiodactyla > Moschidae > Moschus > Moschus berezovskii. The sequence continues at coordinate 51,984,046 of NC_142482.1, read as the reverse complement.
TCCTAAGGGTGATGGTCTCAAAATGTTGGCCAGAATAATGGATGGATGGATGGATGACAGGCCAACAAATGGATGAGATATTGTTCACTCCTCTAGACCATGGACTCCTAAAGTTTAATGACTAACATAAAAACTACTATGTTACAAGGTGACTTAATAGAGCTATAAGAAAAGTGCCATGGAAGCACAGAAGTTGATGGTTAATTCTCCTTAGGAGCCAAAAACCTTTTAAGCTGAGCCTCAGCATTATATTGGAATTTTAGGTGGTAAAGAGAGTTGGACTGTGAAGAAAGCTGATCGCCGAAGAATTGATGCTTTTGAACTGTGGTGCTGGAGAAAGCTCTTGAGAATCCCTTGGACTGCAAGGAGATCCAACCAGTCCATTCTAAAGGAGATCAGTCCTGGGTGTTCATTGGAAGGACTGATGCTAAAGCTGAAACTCCAATACTTTGGCCACCTCATGCGATGAGTTGACTCACTGGAAAAGAGTCTGATGCTAGGAGGGATTGGGGGTGGGAGGAGACGGGGACGGCAGAGAATGAGATGGCTGGATGGCATCACTGACTCGATGGACATGAGTTTGAGTGAACTCCGGGAGTTGGTGATGGACAGGGAGGCCTGGCGTGCTGTGATTCACGGGGTCACAAAGAGTCGGACACGACTGGGCGACTGAACTGAAAGTATATGGTGCACACAGGGTTAGAGTGCAGTTTGGGGGTCTGGACCATCCGCTGTCGTCAATGATGTGGTAAGAAATGAAGCTCAGAAGGGAATGTGGTTAGAGTTACAGTAGTGGACAACCTTGAATTCTAGGCTTCATTTGGACTTGGTTCTCCACTGTGTTCAGAACCAAGAACTTCTGGGGATGAGAGGGTGGCAGTCAGATCTGGTTCTTGCACAGGGAACTCCTACCTCAGAGGAAAGGATGCACAAGAGCAGGAAGAGAACAGAAAACTCAGTTTTGATCATCTGTCGACATTACTTTGCCGACAAAGGTCCGTCTAGTCAAAGCTAAGGTTTTTTCAGTAGTCACTTATGGATGTGAGCGTTGGACCATATAGAAGACTGAGCATCAAAGAATTGATGCTTTTGAACAGTGGTGTAGAAGAAGACTCTTGAGAGTCCCTTGGACTGCAAGGAGATCCAACCAGTCAATCCTAAAGGAAATCAGTCCTGAATATTCATTGGAAGGACTGATGCTGAAGCTGAAGCTCCAATACTTTGGCCACCTGATGCGAAGAGCCGACTCCTTAGAAAGATTAAAGGCAGGAGGAGAAGGGGGCGACAGAGGACGAGATGGTTGGATGGCATCACTGACTTGATGGACCTGAGTTTAAACAAGCTCCAGGAGATGGTGAAAGACAGGGAAGCCTGGCATGGTGCAGTCCATGGGGTCACAAAGAGTTGAACATGAGTGAGTGGCTGAACAAAAACAGTTGACATGAAATGAGATAGATGAAGAGAGGAAAGAAGAAAGCTGGAGAGGACCCTGAAATGACCCAGATCTGAGGTGGACAGTGAGACTAGGAAGGAGTCTGAGAAAGACAAAGGGATGAGGAAAAATCAAGAGATTGAAAGCCACGCCTGGAGACAACTTCAAAGAGTCAGGACTGCTACATCCAAACAGGCCAGCAGAGTCAAGGAGCTGGGGGACCGAGAAAGGTCCGTACAGATGTGGCAATATTAGGTGGTCCCAGGTTCCAAGAAAGAATTGGTGCATTGTGAGATGGAGGGGATACTCCAAGGTTGCCAGATTGTGGTGAGCTGAGTACAAATGTGAGATAGAGACATGGCAGCAATACTGCGGGGCCGACATGCATTGGTGGGGAGGTGGAGTCAGTCAAGGTCATAAAACTTTATAAGGGCGTGTGAATCAGTGGTGCCACATAAGAGGATGGTTGTTCCATAGGTTTCTATCCTGTCACTGCTATTTGACACCCAGTAATGCAAAAGCAGCATACCATTCATGCTTCACTGGGTTGTGTGCTTCGAAAAAAGTTTAGGCATGCTGTTTCCTTTAGTGTTATAAAGCATTATAGAAAGCACTTTTTACAAAATCTAGGAAGGGTCCACTTTAATTTGGAATTCTGTGTGAGCTAAGAACCAAGTTACTGGCTCTTTCCAACTTTAAATTTTTTTTATTGTTGAAACACCTTGCTTAGAAAATTTTAAATATTTATGTCTAGACTAGTTTTCCCAAAATTATGAACTGTGCCGTTCTTGACATTAAAAAAAAGATGTTACCATAGGAGGAGGCAGGCTCAAGAGAAGCATTTGGGTTTTGCTTGTTAAATGGGAGGGTGTGGAAGGCATAGAGGAGGGGGCCCTGGAGAGGGTGAGTCTGAAGGTACAGCAGAGAGGAAGCAGCTTTGGAACTCTGGAGAAGCTGTGGCTGTTCTGCCAAAGGTCATGGTTTATGAGGCGTTGGGGGGAAAAAAAGCATTCTTTCATCTTTTTATTAAGGGCTACAAAAATTAGTGGAGAAGCTAGACCCCACCTGACCCCATTCCGGTAGGTCTGCACAGATCCTGTTGCAGATGTGGAGCTCAGATGCAAGGCAGTGCATTCTGGGGTTGTCCCCTTAACCCTGCCATTGAACACTAAGGATCAGAAGCCCCACAGGTTCCTACTGCTGGGCAAGGCATGAACTATATTTCAAGAAAAATGTGAAAGAAATGCCCCGCCAACTGAAAGTTTGAGCAATTTCCAAACTCAAGCATGGGGAAAGTGTGTAAGTTGCTGCAAGTATGCCAAAAGCAGGATGGTGCAGAAGATACTCAGGTGTTAAGAGAGCCCAGAATAAACCAGGAAGTCAACATTTTAAAGGTAGTCTTATCAAGCAATGGGAAACGAAGCCTAGATGGAGTCTGAGCACAGTCAGAATTTAAGCCAAAATGCAGCCATTGTTGCCTTTCTCGTTGCTTTATCGTATTTAGTGCCTTCTCACAGAAATTCTGCAGCGTTGCAAATTACTTTTATTCATATTTGCAGAATCTTCTTGAAATGAGTTTTAAAACTACAAGACATTAAAGACGGAGCCCTATGCCTTTTAAAAGCAAAACTATGTCAAGACCACACCAATTACACAGAGTTAACACACCTGCCAGAGGTTTATGGAAAAAAATTCACTTCAAGCACAAGCTAAACATCTGTTGCTCATAAACTTGTGCTAATGCTAAGGGGAAGGAAAATCTCAAAGGCAGAAGCAAGCGAGCCATTCTTCTAGTTGAGAGGAAAATTCCTGTACATGTGTGTGAAACAAAAAGATAATAGTTCTAAGACCAAAAATACTGCACATGAAAGTATGGATATATATGCATATGCGTATAATTCTCCATCAGTGAAGTAAGGAGTCACTATGGATTGGGTGCACTTGGGGAGGCTTTTTGAAGTGGATAAGTTGTTCTCTGCCTTGCAGTCAGTACAGAATTTGGATTGGCAGGAAGGAAAGCAAAGCGTGTGAGGATCTGGAAGCTCCTGCAGGTGTGGGACAGAGGATGTGAGAGATGAAACAGGAAGAAAGTAGAACAAGTTCATACAGAGACTTTGGGAACAAAGATCTTAAGTCTGATTTGGTGTGTGTCAAAGGTACCGTAAGATTCTTCCTTATCTCTGGTTCGCTCGGTTTCTATTAATTTGGATGTTGATACATTAACTAGACAAATACGTATTAAGCACTTGGTATATATCAGGCTCTCTGTTAGGGCCGGAGCTGTGGTTCTCATCCGGGCTGACTTTCTCCCCCAGGAGGTGTTGAGAAGTCTCTAGAGATGGTTTTTTGTCATCACACTGAGGATGACGTGCTACTGGCATTCAGTGGGTGGAGACCAGGGATGATGCTAAACATCCTGCAGTACACAGGACAGCCCCCACACCAAGACATTATCTGGCCCGAAATGTCAGTATCGCTGCTATTGGGAAACACTGGGCTGGTGAGAGTCCAGATATCCCAGGGAAAGTCCTTACCCTTCCAGGATCACAGGGAGAATTGCCACTGAAATATTCATGATAACCCCACTGTCCTAAGCGCCACAGTGAAGTGGGTGCTGGGCGCTATGGAAGAGCAGAATAAGATGCCATTGACTGTGCTTGGAGTTGAAATCATTTCTGGAAGTAAGTCACATTGGAGATCAGTCTTAAAAGATAAGCTGAAACTTACCAGGAAGTTTGGAAGATAGGAAGCGTGGGTGGAAGGACAGTGTTCAAACATGTGGTACATTTGGGACCAGTGGCTGGTGTGGCGTAACTGGAATACAAGGTGTGGAGTTGGAGGTGGTGGTGAGTGATGGGGCTGGGCAGTTAGGCTGGGACTACATCCAGGAGGGTGCTCCAGGCCCTATGCCTCTCTTCCCCAGTGTCCACCAAGGTCACGTAAGGTAATCTAGAAGGTGCTGGGTTCCACAGTTCTCTTCACAGCACTCTTGTCTGTAGATTTTATTTCCTCATCTGGGCTGCGGTAAGCGTGTGTCCTCTTGAGTTTTGAGTAAAAGTAATAGAGAAATGAAACCCTTGCTAATAATTTGCCCTAAAGATGGAATCTGTCAGATAATCATTCAGAATTTAAAAGCTCGTCTCAGTATTCCTTCAGATGAAGAAAATGGTAGGATAAAAATATAGCAGAGCTTATTAGTAACATCTTACCCATTTTTCCCCTAAATGGTTAGAACATACTGCCTTTCCCCGCTCTTTACATCAATGTTCCTGTTATTAAAGCTGTCTATATTTCAGTTCGAAATCCTGGGAGGATTTTCCCCATGAATTTAACATGACTGAGGAAACTTGCTGCAGGGTAGAACCTTGCTGCAAATTATCTGAGACTAGGCTGCTTAATAAAGAGACTAAAAACGAATCACAGCCTTTTTGTAGCTTCAAATGTGGAGTTGCCGTTCTCCTTCACCCTCAATTTCATGATTATTCATAATAGAAAGAGACCAACTTTATACAACGATTGCTTGGAACAAATGTCCTTTGTGTTCAAAACTGGATGCTGCCGCTGATATGGGCCAGGAGGGAGTATGTGGGAGAGAGTTAGGGGTACTATCTAGTTCTAGTTAGGGGAGCCACCATTTCTAAGATTCTCCAAAGGTCATTCCTGCCCATACTGCCTGATGCTTATAGGGGGGCGTGTATGACTCTAGGGTCAGGCAGTGTCTTCTGAATGACCCTCAGGTTACCTGTTCAAGCCCAAATCTCTACTAACGTATAACCATGACTTTCCTGGGTTTAGATATTATGTAAGTTCTGCCAAGAGTAAGTGTATACAAATAACCCATTATGCTGGAAAGGGAAACTTAAAGCAGCGTTACAAGTGTTTCTCAGTGCCTCCCTCTTCTGCCCTCTGCATCTTTGCAGGGGAAAGTGTAAGGTACACCCTACACTCCAGTCTGTGGGAGCTGTGAGCCCCACCCCCATTTCAGTCATTGATTCTGGAAAGCTTTTCCCTCTTCTATATCACCCCGATATTTGAAGGTGTTTATCCTTTGGAGCAACCACCAAGCTTCCCGTGTCCCTGCTGGTATTTAACCTCAGTTTATATACAGTATCACCTAAGACTCTTCGGAGGGTCTTATCTCAGGTGTCAGCAACATTTCGGTGTCCGATGCTAGACTGTACTAACGGCTTTAGGGGAATCGACTCGTTTCATCCTTACAACGTGCCTGTGAGTAGGTGCTCTTTTTGGCCTCATTTATAGATAGAACCTGAGGCCCAGAAAAAGGAAGCGACTTCTCAAGTTCAGAGCGCCAGGAGTCAAAGTGTGATATTGTGATTCATAATAAAAGTATATATTTGGTCTTTGTCACCATTTCTGGCACAGAGCCCCCAAAGCCCTTGGGATTTCTTCAGTGATGAGAGCAATAAAGATATCTTTGGTTATGTTAATGAGGTAATGTTGGAACTGCACCTTGCCAGGGGCCCCAACCTTGAGATTAGAGGGTCAGAACTTTCAGTCCCATCCCCCAGCCTCTGGGGAGGGGAGAGAGACTGGAGCTGGTATCAATTACCAATAGCCAATGAATTGATCCATCTTGCTGATATAATGCCAAAAGGAGAGCTCCTGGTGGTAAACATGGAGATAAGGGAGATTCACAGTGCCTAGAGTGGGCATGGAGAAGGCAATGGCAACCCACTCCAGTACTCTTGCCTGGAAAATCCCATGGGTGGAGGAGCCTGGTAGGCTGTAGTCCATGGGGTCGCTAAGGGTCGGACACGACTGAGCGACTTCCCTTTCACTTTTCACTTTCACACATTGGAGAAGGAAATGGCAACCCACTCCAGTGTTCTTGCCTGGAGAATCCCAGGGACGGGGGAGCCTGGTGGGCTGCCATCAGTGGGGTCACACAGAGTCGGACGCGACTGAAGTGACTTAGCAGCAGGAGCAGCAGAAGCACAGGAAACAGCCTGGGCTTTCAACTTGCATCTCAAGTTGGGGAAAGCAGTCTGGTGGGACTGAAGCCTTGCCTTGTGGGGTCTGACGCTGTCTCGGGGTAGATAGTGTGAGAACTGAGTTGGATTCTTGGACACTCTGCTGGTATCTGAGAATTTCTTGATGTGGTGTGGGAAGCTTTCCTCCATCCCCAACACCCACGCTGGAATTCATGCACAGATGCAGGCCAGGGGAGTTCTGAAGCGCCACCCAACACTGTTGCAAAGGCACACAGGGCCTCAGATGCTCTCTCCCAGAACATCTGAAGGGACTTAATGGGCAAATAAATGGTTTTGTGTCTCTGTTTTTGTTTTTTAATGAGCATGACTAACAGTCCAAATTCTCTCCGCCCCCTTAAGTTTGAGGGTACAGCTGTTGATTGCAAGAATCCTCACTATTAATGGTTCTTCTGCTTTGAAGCAGCCTAGTTCCACCCCATGAAGCAATTTTTTTGTTCTTTTGAACTCATTTTGTATTGGGGTATAGCTAGTTAGCAATGCTGTAATACTTTGAGGCGAATCGCGAAGTGCCTCAGCTATACATATACATGTATCCATTCTCCCCCAAACCCCACTGCCATCCAGGCTGCCACATAACAAAAACACATTTTTTTTTAATGATCCTGTGTTTTCTAGGAAATAAAAAAACTTTTAGAAAGTATACAGGTAGAATCAAATGGGATTAGGAGTCTGGGATTTCCAGAACTGTGTTTTTTGACCAATCGAAAGGATTGTTGAAAACAACTGAAGGACTTAAATCTTGGCTCGCATTTTCCCTTTCAAAATATCAGTGTTAATACCCATTTCTTTGCCAGCCCTCTACTGGCTTCATGTTACTAACACCACCAATCCTGAGGAAAGAACAAGAGCCTGGGTGTGTTAGGCCTTCCAGTTGGAGGGGAGAATGTGTGCGTTGCATCCTCTTTCTGTAACTAGCACACTGGACCCCCAGCGGGTCACCCCTATTCCAAATCCACACCCACCAGGAAAAAAGCCAGCATACTAGAGCCAACTCCACAAAGCATTCCTGAGAAATGGATATGTCCCTCAAGACTGAGGAAAAATGGAAAAAGACTCTCATCACATACACAGTGTGGCAAAAACACCTACAAACCCTCATGCAATCGTTACAACGTAAACAGCAACAAAGAGAGGAAGCAAGTAAAGGGCCTCATAAATTTAGGGAGGGAAACTGGAAGAAGAAAGAACAAAGAAATGAAAAATATGTTTCTTTAAACTCAGGTGAACCGGATATATTTGTTTGTCTGAGTTAGCAAAGGAGAGTCAGCTGGGGGGGGGCAGGTGATGGTGACATAAGCTTATGAAATGGAAGTACTGTTTCCTTGTGTTTGCACGCATGCTAAGTCACTGCAGTCTTGTCCGATTCTGAGTCTCTTATGGCTCCTGCATTGGCAGGCAGGTCCTTTACCACCAGCGCCACCTGGGAAGCCCTCTCTTCTCTTTAGGGCTCCTTATTACTTATGGGTCAAGTGCAATGTCAGGAGAGTGAAGATAGTAGAATTCATTCCTTATCATATGTCTCTGACCATCGACAGCCATCCCTCAGTATCCACAGGAATTGGTTCCAGGACCCTCCACAGATTCCAAAATCTGCACATACTCATGTTTCTTATGGTGACCCAGATGGTAAAGAATCTGCCTGCAATGCAGGAGACCTGGGTTTAATCCCTGGGTTGGGAAGATCCCCTGAAGAAGGGAATGGCTACCCATTCCAGTATTCTTGCCTGGAGAATTCCATGGACAGAGGAGCCTGGCAGGCTACAGTCCATGGGGTTGCAAAGAGTTGGACGCAACTGAGCCACCTTTACTTTTAAGCACACCTTCCTGTGTGCTTTAAATCCTCTCTAGATACTTATAATACCTAATATGATGTAAATGCCATGTAAATAGTTGTCAGCATACAACAAATTTCAACTTTACTTTTTGGAGTTTTCTGGAATTTTTTTTTCAAAAATTTTAAACTTTTTATTTTATATTGGAGTATAGCCAATTAACAATGTATTAGTTTCAGGTGGACAACAAAGGGACTCAGCCATACATATACATATATCCATTTTCCCCCGAACTCTCTTCCCATCCAGGCTGCCACATAAATATTTTTGATTCACAGTTGATTGAATCTTAACGAATATGGAACCAACAGATACGGAGAACTGACTGTATATGCAGTTTGTCAAGAGAAGATACAAGCCATACCCTTTATTGCAGGCCATCTCAGAGGCTTGGTGTAAGAAATCATTAGGTTATCAGTAGATCTCAGCTTTTCAGCTCCCTACACTTTTCAGCTCAACTACACTGTAAAAAGAAGAAGCTGTGAATCTGTCAGGGCCTCAGTGTCCTGCCCTTAAACTTGAATATCAATGGCTTAGGAATGAAGGAAAGATCATGTTTGAATGTAAATGTCTAACTTATTATCCTGAACCATCTGAGTCATATGACAATGTCACCTGTTTTTTAAGCAAAATCAAAGACAGCTTGTGCTTCCCTGGTGACTCAGTGGTAAAGAACCTGCTTGCCAATGCAGGAGACATGGGTTCGATCCCTGGGTGGGGAAGATTCCCTGGAGAAGAAAATGGCAATCCACTCCAGTATTCTTGCCTGGGAAATCCTATCAAAGGAGCCTGGTGGTCTACAGTCCATGGAGTCGCAAAGAATCAGACATGACTTAGAGACTAAACAACAAAGACTGCTTATCTCGATGTTACTGGGTATCAGCCTCCCAGCAGGCACCAGCCCAGGTATCTCCTGCACCTGGTCAGTGCATCTAGCTGATATATCACTGTCTGACACATTGCTGTCTGTAAACACATTAGCTCAGGGTTCTCGCCCCTGCCAGCAGAGCTCAACCTATACTCCCTGAAAGTCAAAATGCTTCATCACTTGGCTTCTACATACTTTTCCAGACTGTGTTCCTGTTCCACCTGTTATCCCACTGGTGCTGAGACTAGACTAAACTATTCAGCTCTTCTGAATGTTGTTTGCATCCCCTGTCTTCTCACTCCTGGACTTTTGCTGAAATGTTTCATAATGTCTGAAAGCTTTTTCTTCTTGCCTCTTGGCGTTGTGGCTGTATTCACTTGACCTAAACTTTCTTCCGGGTCCAGCTTAGACCTCCTCACTTGCACAAAATCTTCCACAAATCTCCCGTCCTCTGTTAAAAGTGAATTTCTTCTTCCATTGTAATTGAGAGCACTGTGTACCAACACATAGCATCAGGGGGTTTTGGTTGCTTTCCAGTATACATGCCTGGATTACAATACTTCCTCCTTTGTACTTATCATTATCTATCATGCTATATGTCTACTTATTTATTTCTTCACTCTCTGCACCACCAGAAAAGTACTGGGACTTTATCAGCTTTTTTATTGGCTTTTTTAAATGCTGTATCCCCATTGCCTGAACAGTGCCTAATAAAAACATTTATTAAGTTAATAAGTGAATGAATCATAGGAGCCTGGAGGTCCCAGATTGCCCCCATCTTTCCGTCACCTCAGAGTGGCTGGCAAAGTGCTTTGCACATGCTTCTCAAATCCAACTGCATTCAAGAGCCAGCCACCTGGATCTGGCTATGTATATCTCTTCTGCTTTGAAGAGAGGATGTGGATTTAACTGCAATTATACAGCTGTGGTGCCGTGAGGCAGGCAAACACGATGGAGGATGAGTCTTTTATAGGAAAATTCTAGGTTAATGGGCAACCCTAATTGCAAAATCTAATTAGGAAGAGGAAATCAGTTAAATTAAGAATCCTTCATGTAAGAGAACCAAATAAGCTGTTGGGCAAAATTTTTCATTCCTCATTCACTTCAGTCAGCTTCCTCAGAGAAGATGGCAAGACAGCAGGACTTCTGCAAGAGGATTTTATTGGCCCAAAAACTATCCTCTCATGACTACAGAAACCAAGAAGAAAAGAAAACTGGCCTTTGGTCACCAGATTCCTCTTTGGCATGTGCTCAGGAGGAAGCTGCCATGTCGCCTCTCCTAAGATCGAAAGGATTATCGCTGTGAAAGCCCAGGCTCTCATGCTTGAGTCTCTGCCAGCATGCTTCCAATTTGAAGAACTAATCCTCCTAATTGGTCTCAATCACACCCATCCCCACTGAAGCAAGCAACACAGAAGCCACACGCGATTCACCTCTATTGCTGAAACAGTTACTTGTCTTCTTCAGTCACTGGTCTGCAAAGGCAGCTTTTTTTTCCCCTTAATATTTGCAAGTGTAAAGTGTTTATATCCTCATCTTCTGCCACACCTTAAGAATCACAGAGTCTATTCCTTTTTTTCCTGAGAAATCCAATGGAAATACATTAAAATAAAGAAACATGATAAGATGAATATAAGAATTACCAACATCAATTCCAACAGAATTATTTTATGTAAATATATGTAGTCAGAAGCAGAGTGGTAACCTTAATATCAGCTCCATCAAAATATCACCTTTATCACTAATGGTGTGAATTAGGGCAAGCAATAACTCTGATTTTTGTCATATGTAAAGCAGGGATAAAAATAATACCTGTTCACAGTTGTTCTGCAAAGATTAAATGAGATGACGCTCATAGAGCACTTAGCACTGCACCTGGAATATAGTAACCAGTCCATTAGAGCTGAATGAATAAATTAATAAACCTCTAGATATCCTTCAAACCACTGATCCAGACCTGCTATGTTTCTGAAACAAGACTTATTCTCATGCCCCAAACAAGTAGATCCCAAGGCTTCTCTTTACAGCTGTGCTACTTGTAACTTAAGGGGCACCATTCAAAGTTCATACTCCAAGGATTTGTATATTGACTGTTACAAGTTTACTGAATATTACAGTGCTTTTCTAATAGATGGGAAGGTATTGTGAGGAAGAGGAGACTTTTTCTACTTTGCACAAAGGCACTATATGGACAAGGGCTGGCCATGGATAGTAGAGACAAGCAGTGGCGCCAGCTCCCTGGATGAAAGCAAGCCGGGTTAGATGACTGGTTTTAGCCGCAGTTGGGCTCATTCACAGGACTCTAAACACTGTAAGTATTGTTGAGTAGAGCTGAAAAGCTGCTCTTGCTGGGCAGTCATTTGGTTTGTAAATGTTAGCTAACGTGTTTGCTGTCCGTATTATAATCACCATTTCATCTTACCGTATGATTTATTATGTTCAAATTCATCACAGAGACCATGCTTCTCTTCTAAAATAGTCTGCCAGCATCATCTATCTGCCATATTGAAGTTCAAAAGGCGAACCCAAGTCATCATCATGTTGTCCTGAAACCAGCCATTCCTCCCTGGAATTAGACCCTCTGCAGAGCCACTTCCCTCTTTGAACCGAAAACAGGTCCTGAGTCTGGACAGAGTACTTGCACTACCCCCAGCTGCCTTGCTGGTTGATGACAAGTTCAGTTCAGTCACTCAGTCGTGTCCGACTCTTTGCGACCCCACGAACCGCAGCACGCCAGGCCTCCCAGTCCATCACCAACTCCCAGAATCCACCCAAACCCATGTCCATTGAGTCGGTGATGCCATCCAGCCATCTCATCCTCTGTTGTCCCCTTCTCCTCCTGCCCTCAGTCTTTCCCAACATCAGGGTCTTTTCAAATGAGTCAGCTCTTTTCATCAGGTGGTCAAAGTATTGGAGTTTCAGCTTCAACATCAGTCCTTCCAATGAATACCCAGGACTGACCTGCTTTAGGATGGACTGGTTGGATCTCCTTGCAGTCCAAGGGACTCTCAAGAGTCTTCTCCAACACCACAGTCCAAAAGCGTCAATTCTTCAGTGCTCAGCTTTCTTTATAGTCCAACTCACATCCATACATGACAAGAAGGATGGGCAAAATTAAATGAGAATTGTGAGTTCTGGGAAGCAAAGTTAACCATCAGGACAAGCACAGGACAGCAACCAGAGATGGCCCTCTGAGTGGCTACCTGAGCAAGGTGTCCTGGGAATCAGAAATAGTCACAAGGACAGAACAGGCTATAGCTCCAGAACCAGGAGTCTCTCCCTTCTTTAAGCCCCCATAACACGCTATTTGTACCTCCTTATATTAGACTTGTACATTGCCTGGTCATCTTCTTGGAAGTATGTTCGTGAAGGACAAAGGTGGGAAGAGCCATGACGCCTCCCTCTCCTTGCTGCTATCATGATAGCAAGTCCATGCTGGTTGATCAACCCACTTTTGTGATACACTTTTCTATACCTTGATTGTCATGAGGCTGGTTACACAACTCGATGCATTTGTGAAAACCCATTGAACTGTACATCACAAAGAGTGACTGCTGCTGCGTGTAAATGAGGAGAGAACCTTTCTCCCACACCCTGCTTCCTTACAATTTTGTTGTTCAGTCGCTCAGTCGTGTCTGACTCTTTGAGGCCCCACGGACTGCAGCACGCCAGGCTTCCCTTACTGATAAACCCTGATTTTGTTCAGATATCTATTGGATTTAGGGGAGGCTGGACCCTCCCAACCTCTCTTGGAGATAAATTTCGATTGATCTAAAACAACTGGTGATCTAATTCCTCTTGTCATTGGTTGGTTTAAGAATGACCTTTGAGAATGAAAACACTATGTCAAAGAGATGTTTGCATCTCCACATTCACCGCAGCGTTATGTACGATGGCCTAGACATGGGGGCAGTCCATGGGGTTGCTAAGAGTTGGTCACGACTCAGCGACTTCACTTTCACTTTCATGCATTGGAGAAGGAATTGGCAACCCACTCCAGTGTTCTTGCCTGGAGAATCCCAGGGACGGGGGAGCCTGGTGCGCTGCCGTCTACGGGGTCACACAGAGTCGGACACGACTGAAGTGACTTAGCAGCAGCAGCAGCAGACATGGGAGCAGCCTGTGTCCAGCAACAGATAAATGGATGAAGAAGATGAGTTCAGCCATAGAAAAGAATATCCTGCTCTTTGTGACAACATGGGTGGACTTGAGAGCAGTATGCTAAGTGAAATAAGCCAGGTAGAGAAAGGAAACTACGGTAGCATTTGACATAATTCTTACCAGTCTAATATGTGAAGCTCCGTAAGCTTCTGCTTGAGTTCGGCCTTTTCTTTAAAAAGGGGTTTAGGGTGCTTTTGTACCCTCTTCTGTTGTGACTTCCAGTTGTGTGAGGATGTGATGCCTGGAGCTGCTACTGCAATCTTGTGAAGATGAGGTGAACCAGCACGCAGGCAAAGACGGCAAATCAGACCGATGGAAAGAATCTAGGTCAACCTGACAGCACTAAGCAGCTGCGTTCACTGTTCCTGAAGACCCAGCCCACCGCTACCACCCCCTGACTTAACCGCTATGGAAAGTAATACTTTTATTTCTTCTTATTGTTAAAGCTGCTTTATTTGGTTTTCCTATTATCTACAGCCAAAACCATCATGATTAATACACTGGTGCCATGCTGCTAGAAATGGGTCAGGAGTTCTCCTGTGGGTTGTATGCAACAATGAACATGTCAGGTGTCTGTTACACCATTGCCAAGATACCTTGTTTGTTTTGTTGCAGAATTGTCTCCTGATTACAAGTTGGCTTTTGCTACCTAAGGAGCCACTTGTAACCTAATTCAACCAATGACAAATGCTAGAAACTAAAGCCAACAGCGCCTTTAAAGCTGTCGAAATTTGTCTTCATTTCTATGATGATCTTCTTTTTCTAGGCTCTTTCCTGCTGGATAGAGCATTTTCAGCCCTTCACATGCACAGTTTCTGACTGAGTCTGCTCTTAGGCTTTCTGAGGACGTTTTGTTGTCTTCTGTCTAAAGCGTCATCGTTCTTTAGCATTGATTTTCATCTAAAAATTCTATATTCTTCCTTTCCCTCTTTTCTCAACTTTACATAAAATCAAGGTGGTCCACTGAAAGTAATGTTTAAGAAATAATGTGAAGAAAACAATCTTTAAATCCTTGATGTCTTTTTTAAAACCACTTTATTCATCACCTTATTAATTTTGTTTTTCATGTTCTTCTCTTGGTTGAAAATGTTCATCATCCAGGAAGCCTTTTTATTCCTATTGAACTCTTCCAGATTCGACACCTTTGTCCTTTATTAACTCAGATTTGACGATTGCCTTATTAATCCAACAGAAAAGGCTCCTCCCCTATCCTTTCAGCTCCACAATTGCAAGATAAAAACTTATCTGCTGCTGGCATCCTTCAGGGAGTGTGCCAAGCAAGCAATACATCGGCAGCCAACAGTTTTCATCAGAACTCATAACTATTTCATATATCTCTCCATAAAATGCCTAGTATAATAATTTGTTGAGTAGATGCTCAATAACTTAAAATTTTAATAAAACAAAGTTGAATGTTTATAGTCACTACTAGATGACAAATGACACGCATGAATTTTGGCTGTTTTGGAACACATAGTAAAAGGACCTCAACACTGGCAGCATCTTGAGACCCCAATATAATTCAAGCAATTCAGGACCATCAAGGTCTGAATATTTATGATGTGAATTATCTAGTTCTAGTTACTTCTGCTTGCTGACACCTCTAGCACATTTTATTCTAATATTTAAAATATCATCCAGATTTCCCTGGTGGTCCACTGGTTAAGACTTCGTGCTTCCACTACAGGGGTCACAGGTTTGATCCCTGGTTGGAAAACAAAGATCCCACATGCCATGTGATACAGCCAAAAAGTAATAAAAATTATTATAAAATATCTAGAGTGTATAAATTAATTCGTTAGATGCCAGGAGTTTGACCCTAATAGTAAAGATTTGGGAATGTTGGAATTGCAATACCTAGGATCTTAGTCTTCATGTGGAAGGAGGCAGGATGAAATTTGTATGAAGATTCTCAAAATGTTGACTCAGTTTATTATATTTTGTTATTGCAGTATGATAATCATATAGCCTTTTCATCTCTTGGTTTCTATTCCTTCTTACCTCTGATGGCAGCTGGATTTCATGTCATTCATTTTTGTCCATTCATTCAACAGTTATTTTTGTGCATCACCTGGGGGACCAACCACGGTTCTGGGTGCTGAGTATATAACAGTGAAGAGAATAGACAGAACCCCAGCACCATTGGAGCTTACATTCTAGTTTCGGAGAGAGTGGAATGTAACACAACCATAAGCTCATGAACCCAGTTCTTTTCAGATAAATGAGGCTGAGTCAGGAATGAAGCGATGGCCTCTCTAAAGAGGTGCCATTTGAACTAAGGCCTGATTTTAAGAGATTTCTTGTTTTTTGGACACTCTTTCGATAATCCCTTCTTTTGTCTCCATTAGAAGTATCTTGCAGCAAGGAATAGAAAGACTGAAGTCTAGTGATGTGATGTTCTCTGGTCCTATGACAGCAAAATAAGGAGACTGGATCATCCAGAGCCTCTTTGCAGCTCTGAGTTAATACACTTTGTTCCCACAGAACACACGCAAGAAATCCATCTCGTTACTTTTTCAGTATCAGAAATCTAAGTGGCCAATACTCTTTTAATGACTTTATCTTTGGGATCACTTTGTTTTGTAAACCATGTAACAACAAGTTGGTACAACCCTAGCATTTATATGAAATAGGAAGCAGGATTCAGACGTGTTGGCAAGATACCCAATACCGGGGACATGTCTTTCTTTGGGGTTGGATTGTCAACTAACTAAACCAGAGACGTGTCTAAAGGGGTTCTGAACTTGTCTACTTCTGCTTGGTCTATTCTTTTAAGAGATAAAAAGTTCAGAAAACTCAGGAGAAAAATAAGTGAAGAAATAAATATTCAAATCTCTTAAGGCAGCTGTTTCTGACCAGGAAAGAGCACCACTAAATGTTTGTCAGTGCAGGGGTCAGCGGGGTGGGGGAGGGGGGTGGAGGGGTGAGGTGGGGTGGGGAGGAGGGAACAGTGTTGCTATTTACAGACCTCTCATGCTCATTTTACCTCGGGGAACTTTATGGATAGCAGATGCCAATACTCAGCAATAGTCATGACTGTCTGGTTAAAAGTCAGGTCTCATTATCTCCTGGTTAACAATTCACATTCTGAAACAGACGACCTAGACTCAAATGTAATCCTGTCTTCAGGCTTGAAGGGAAGTAAGACACTGTTTTAATCTAACATAAGTAAATGCAGGAAAATCCTCGCCGGAGAGTGGAAGAGGTTCCTGGTTCTATTGTACTTCCTGACTGTCAATGTGTGAAAGAAACCTTCAGGAGAAGATGTTCCCCAAAGCAGCCTTTTTAAATGTTAAACCACTGCACTTTGGAAACCGAGATAAAGAGCTTTGTACTTCGAGCTGTTTCTCTGTTCCTTTCTCCTGAGCTAAGCCTCCTGTGTAATAGCTTCTGCAGTGTGCTTTGTTCTGCAGAGATGTTTCATATTGCTGCAGTCCCTTCTGTCAGTAATCAAAGGCACACTGAGTCAGACTTGGCCTTTGGAAAACCACCAGGATAATGACTGCCTGTAATTATATAAATGTTTAAATAGCAATGGGTTTTAATTTAATTTAATGAAGGCAAAACAGCATATTCTAATACAATGCCTCTCCTTGTAAGTGGCTACCTTGTCCTTTGGGTAACCTTAGGATAGAACCTGGTAGCACAATGAGAAACATAGTAGGTACTTTAAATATATATTTTTTTAATGAATAAACAAATGAATGCTTAATAAATGTGCCTGGTCTGATTCTAAAACACCCTTATCTTCCCTTTAGAAATTTGGCCTTTCAGTCATCACTTTTTAAAGTGTTTATTTCAAAAGCATGTGAATATTGAAGAATAATTAACAACTGAAAGTAACATACAATATGCCTTCTTTAACGCTGCTGCACCCTCCCACTTAAATTCACGTGATATGACTCTCCAGAGATTGTTGTTGCTCAGTTGTGTCCAGCTGTTTGCGGCCCCTTGGACTGCACCAAACCAGGCTTCCCTGTCCTTTACTGTCTCCCGGAGTTTGCTCAAACTCATGTCCATTTGAGTCAGTGATGCCATCCAACCACCTCATCTTCTATCGCCCGCTTCTTCCCTTGTCCTCAATCTTTCCCAGCATCAGGGTCTTTTCCAATGAGTCAGCTGTTTGCATCAGATGGCCAAGGTATTGGAGTGTCAGCTTCAGCATCAGTCCTTCCAATGAATATTCAGGGTTGATTTCCTTTAGAATTGACTGGTTGGATCTCCTTGCCATCCAAGGGACTCTCAAGAGTCTTCTCCAGCACCACAATTGGAAAGCATCAATTCCTCAGTGCTCAGCCTTCTTTATGGTCCAACTCTCACATCCGTACATGACTACTAGAAAAGCCATAGCTTTGACTATACAGACCTTTGTCAGCAAAGTGATGTCTCTGCTTTTTAATATGCTATCTAGGTTGGTCATAGCTTTTCTTCCAAGGAGCAAGCATGCTCGCCTAGGCAGCGCATATACTAAAATTGTAACAATACAGAGAAGGCGTTAGGGGTATTAGTTCTGTAAGAAAGAGAAGCAGTCCCTGACATTTGAGAAGTGGCCTGCCACAGCTGGACCTCAGAGCTCCCAGGAGTTTGCCTGGTACTGATGGCTAGACGGGTGCCCCCCCATTGGATATAAAAATCACAAAAAGCACTGGCATCAGATAGGATCACTTTGCAACCATGAGAGACAAAGCAAACCAAAACAAAACACCATTTGAGAATCTTGTCTCAGCACAGGAAAAAACACGATTCCTATGTAAACCACAGAAAACAAAACAAAAACCAAAACCCATGGACATCTTCCTATACTGGCTAACATGAGTAACTGCTGCTTCTCTACCAATTATGGCTTTAGCCTTGATTCATTTCTCCTGCCCTAGAGATAAAGTTTAATAAGATATTCAATAATAGATTTGCTACTGTTTCCTGACAGGATCCAATGCAGAGCAAAGCTCCACTTTCTTGAACATTCTCCAATGATGCCTAACCAAAGCCCAGCTCCTACAAAAAGTCACTTTCAAGACAGTCTTCCTGAATCCCACTGTGGTGGCCCCTGGCATACAGTCTCCGTTGTTACAAGGGGCTTAAATCCTAACTCATTCATCTGCAGGTGTGTGCTTGGTGGTCTCTGGCTGGAAGGTATTGATTACATTTTGTGATTTCAGTTTCTGATATTTTCCCCAGTTTGTCATTTTCCATTTTACTTCATCAAAGTCATCTTTTTCACTACGCAAGTTTGTATTTTTAAGAAGTAAAAAATAATTTTAATTGCTCTGGATTCTGAATCATAGCAAAGGAAAATTTCCCACCCACCAATGTCAGCAAATTTGGAAAACTCAGCAGTGGCCACAGGACTGGTAAATGTTAGTTTTCATTCCAGTCCCAAAGAAAGGCAATGCCAAAGAATGCTCAAACTACTGCACAATTGCACTCATCTCACACGCTAGTAAAGTAATCCTCAAAATTCTCCAAACCAGGTTTCAGCAATAAGTGAACCGTGAACTTCCAGATATTCAAGCTGGTTTTAGAAAAGGCAGAGGAACCAGAGATCAAATTGCCAACATTCGCTGGGTCATGGAAAAAGCAAGAGAGTTCCAGATAAACATCTATTTCTGCTTTATTGACTATGCCAAAACTGTGTGAATCACAATAAACTGTGGAAAATTCTGAAAGAGATGGGCATACCAGACCACCTGACCTGCCTCTTGAGAAACCTGTATGCAGGTCAGGAAGCAATCATTAGAACTGGACATGGAACAACAGACTGGTTCCAAATAGGAAAAGGAGTACGTCAAGGCTGTATATTTGGAGAAGGAAATGGCAACCCACTCCAGTGTTCTTGCCTGGAGAGTCCCAGGGATGGGGGAGCCTGGTGGGCTTCCGTCTGTGGGGTCACACAGAGTCGGACACGACTGAAGTGACTTAGCAGCAAGGCTGTATATTGTCACCCTGCTTATTTAACTTCTATGCAGAGTACATCATGAGAAGCGCTGGGCTGGAAGAAGCACAAGCTGGAATCAAGATTGCCAGGAGAAATATCAATAACCTCAGATACTCAGATGACACCACCTTTATGGCAGAAACTGAAGAAGAACTAAAGAGCCTCTTGATGAAAGTGAAAGAGGAGAGTGAAAAGGTTGGCTTGAAGCTCAACATTCAGAAAACTAAGATCATGGCTTCCGGTCCAATCACTTCATGGCAAATAGATGGGGAAACAGTGGATACAGTGGCTGACTTTATTTTCGGGGGGGGGGGGTCCAAAATCACTGCAGATGGTGATTGCAGCCATGAAATTAAAAGACGCTTACTCCTTGGAAGGAAAGTTATGACCAACTTAGACAGCATATTAAAAAGCAGAGACATTACTTTGTCAACAAAGGTCTGTCTAGTCAATGGTTTTTCCAGTAGTCATGTATGGATGTGAGAGTTGGACTATAAAGAAAGCTGAGCGCCAAAGAATCGATGCTTTTGAACCGTGGTGTTGGAGAAGATTCTTGGAGTCCCTTGGACTGCAAAGAGATCCAACCAGTCCATCCTAAAGGAAATCAGTCCTGGGTGTTCATTGGAAGGGGTGATGTTGAAGCTGAAACTCCAATATTTTGACCACCTGATGAGAAGAGCTGACTCATTTGAAAAGACCCTGATGTTAGGATAGATTGAAGGCAGGAGGAGAAGGGGACGACAGAGGATGAGATGGTTAGATGGCATCACTGACTCAATGGACATGAGTTTGGGTAAACTCCAGGAGCTGGTGATAGACAGGGAGGCCTGGTGTGCTGCGGTTCATGGGGTCGCAAAGAGTCAGACATGACTGAACTGAACTGAACTGAAGCTATAAAGGAATTTATTCATTTTTGCTTCTAGTACCTGTATGGTTTCACTTTTTACATTTAGATCTTTGACTCAGTTGGGATATATCCAGATATGTGATATGAAAAAGACATTCAGTTCAGTTCAGTCATTCAATTGTCCCAGTACTACCAATAAAAAATCCAACTTTTCTCTGATTTGAGAGGCCACCCTCATTACATCCTACATTTGTGTATGTAATTAGGTCTATTTCTATATTTTCTATTCTCTTCCACTGGTCTATCTGTCCATTCTTGTGCAATATCACATTGCTTTAAGACAGAAGCTTCATAATATGTTATTTCTCCATGCTCTGGATTATGAGGTTTGCCTACTATTCTTGTTTTTTTATTTTTCCCCTTCTAGATGAATTTATAATCAAGTTGTCTTGTTCTAGGGGAAAGCCCTAATGTTAACTTAATTGGGGTTACATTAAATTTATAAACTAACTTAGTGAATACAGCATATTTATGTTGTTGAGTCTTCCCACCCAAGACCATAATGTGCCTCTACACTTTTTCAGGTCTTCTTTTATATCCTGAGCAGGCCTCACATAAGTTCTAAGTGTAGGTTCATATAGTGTTCTCTCTCCCATTGTGTCTTATATTGGGTTTTAATTAGCATATGAGGCGGTTATTGGTTTTATATGTTAATTTTATAACATGAAACTCTATTTTTATTGTTTAGGGTAGTTTTTCACTGGATCTTTGGAATTTGCACATATATAAAATCATATCACCTGCAGAGAGTTTTGCCTCTTCCTTTCCAATTTTTGCCCTTCTAATTCCTTTTTCTTATCTGATTGTATAGGCTAGTACTTTCATCCCAGTGTAAAATAGCAGTAAAGATAATGCATCCTTGTCTTGTTAACCATGTTATTGAAAAGTTTTTAGAGTTATCACGTTACTAAAATTTTGGCCTTCGATCATAAAAAGGAAGTCAGTCACTCAGTTCAGTCGCTCAGTCGTGTCCAACTCTTTGCGACCCCATAAATCACAGCACGCCAGGCCTCCCTGTCTATCACCAGCTCCCAGAGTTCACTCAAACTCATGTCCATTGAGTTGGTGATGCCATCCAACCATCTCATTCTCTGTCATCCCCTTCTCCTCCCACCCCCAATCACTCCCAGCATCAGAGTCTTTTCCAGTGAGTCAACTCGTCGCATGAGATGGCCAAAGTATTGGAGTTTCAGCTTTAGCATCAGTCCTTCCAATGAACACCCAGGATCGATCTCCTTTAGAATGGACTGGTTGGATCTCCTTGCAGTCCAAGGGACTCTCAAGAGTCTTCTCCAGCACCACAGTTCAAAAGCATCAATTCTTTGGCGATCAGCCTTCTTCATAGTCCAACTCTCACATCCATACATGTAGTCATCATCAATTTCTATTCTATTGAATAGTTTTAATAGGAGTGAAATTTCACATAATCAGATACCTTATCTACCTCTGTGGAGATGATTATATATAATCTTTCTTTTTAGGTCTCTTAAGATAAAGAATTATATTATTGAATTTTCTAGTAATGAATCACCCCTGCTTTCTCAGAATAAATCCCAGTTGCTTGTTATATATTTTTAACGAATTGATATATTGTGTGTTTTAATATTTCATTTAAGATTTTTTCCTATGATATTCATAAGTGATATTGGTCTGGAGTTTTCTTTTTGATGCAGTCTAGTGTACTTTATTGGAGAAGGCAATGGCAACCCACTCCAGTACTCTTGCCTGGAAAATCCCATGGACAGAGGAGCCTGGTGCGCTGCAGTCCTTGGGGTCGCTAAGAGTCGGACACGACTGAGCAACTTCACTTTCACTTTTCACTTTATGTATTGGAGAAGGAAATGGCAACCCACTCCAGTGTTCTTGCCTGGAGAATCCCAGGGATGGGGGAGCCTGGTGGGCTGCCGTCTGTGGGGTCGCACAGAGTTGGACACGACTGAAGCAACTTAGCGGCAGCAGTGTACTTATTAGTATAGTCTTTCCAAATCTGGAAGATACAAAAACAGCACTGGGAAACAGTGTTAAAGATAAAACCTGATTCCTGTAGCAATTAAAAGTAAAAATGGAAAATGACACAAATTATTTTAGAATAAAATCCATATCCGATATTTGACAAGGAAAGAGAATTTATATACCATTCATGTTTGTGACTAAAATAATCCAATGCTACTTTAAATTTTTAACTCTCCCTGCACAGCAACTATAATTAGAACTGAGTTCTATACACATCTTTTTAAAAAAATTTTTTTTAGCATCTATCACCAAGCACATCCCCAATTTCTAAGAATGCTTTTATTCTTTAGCTGAGTAAACAGCAAAAAGTGCTGAAAGGCAAATAATAATAAATGTTCGGGGCACAAATCAGCAGCTGCTCAGAGTAAGTTTCTTGCTGTGTAAAACAGTTTGGTTTTGAAGAGAGTTAAAGAAACAACCAACTGATGTTCAGAAGTTAAGATGAAAAAGTTAAAGAGCTGCCTACCCTAAACCCATAACCCCAGTAGAAACATAAGTAAAGCATCAGTTGAATCCTAATTGTGGGGCAGTCTACAAAATCCCTGACCAACACTCCTCAAAACTGTCAAAGTCATCAGAAACATGGAAAGTCTGAGGCACTCTTATAGCCAAGAGGTACTTAAGGAGTTCAGTTCAGTTCAGTCACTATGTCGTGTCCGACTCTCCGCGACCCCATACTGAAGACTAAATGTGACCTAGATGGGTTACTGGAACAGAAAAAAGACATTAGGTAAAAACTGAGAAAACATGTAAATTATGGACTCTATTTAATAACAATATTATTGCTTCACTAATTGTGACAAATGTGCTATAAAAATGTAAGCTGTTAATAATAGAAGAAAATGAGTGATGTGCAAGGCAACTTTCTGTACCGTTGTCTCAATTTTTCTATAAAGCTAAAACTATTCTAAAGTTAAAAGTGTATTTTTTTAAGGTTAAAGGAGCTTAAAATATAATATAGGTGTGCCTTTTCTTCTGCTGCCAAAAAAATACAGAATTAGACCAACAGGTACATGCAGAGGTGCTCATCACTAATCATCAGGGAAATGCAAATCAAAGTCACAATGAGATATCGCCTCACACCTCTGAGAGCAGCCATCATTAGAAAGACAAATGATAAATGCTGATGAGAATGTAGAGAAAAGGAATGCAAATTGGTGTAGCTACTATGGATAACAGTAGGAAGTTCCTCCAAAAATTAAAGACAGAACTACCATATGATCCAGCAATTCCACTTCTGGTTATATACCCAAAGGAAATTAAAACAAAATCTCAAAGCAGTAGCTGCACTTCATATTCATTGCAGCAATAGTCCATATATATACACACACACAATGGACTATTATTCAGCCATGACAAAGAAGGAAATCCTACCATTTGCAACAACATGGATGGATCTTGAGAGCAATGTGCTAAGTGAAATAAGCCAGACAGAGAAAAGCAAAATAAATGGCATGGATTGCATATGGAATCTTAAAAGAAAAAAAGCAAAAAACTAATCAAAGCAGATAACAGATTAGTGATTGCAGAGGCAGGAGACTGGGGTGAGAGAAACGGGTGCAGAGGGTCACAAGGTACACACTTCCAATCATAAAGTAAACAAGTTCTAGGGATGTAAGGTATAGTTTGTTGACTACAATTAATAACACCGTTTTGTATTTTTGAAAGTTATTGAAAGGATACATCTTAAAAGTTCTCATCACAGGAAAAGAAAATTGGCCACCATGTGAAGCCATGGATGTTAACTAGCCTTCCTATGGTGACTACTTTGCAATATACACAGGTATCAAATCATTATGTGGTATGCCTTAAACAGATACAACTTTATATGTGCATTATATCTCAAAAAACCTGGAAGAATGTAGAATCATATTCTCCATTTCTCTACCAGACTTTTCAAACTACCTACTAGTGTCAGCTCAATTTGCGGTTTGGTTTTTCACTCAGAAGTATATCTAGGCTTGTTATGGTGAAGACGAACGGTGGGTGGAGTGAAATGGGGAAGTGGTTTGTTTGGAAGAAAATCAAGATGCAGAATCAGAGTCCCGCGAGGGACAGACTTGTTGCCTTCCTTTTACAAGAATTTGCTGATCAGCAGCTCTCTTTTCTTTCCTGATCCTTTTCTGCCTCTCCTTTCTGTTTTCATTCTGGGGACTTGTTGGGTCAGACCTGCGAAGTAAAACAGAAACAGTCCCCCCTCCAGGCCTTGCTAGCTCATGGTCGTGAGAATGTGGGAGCCTGCCTTGAGGCCAGTCTGGTGGCTTCAGGTCACGACACACTTTTCGCGTTCCTGTTTATCATTGGCTCTTGTTTTCCACAGTCTGTCCTAGAAAAGTCAGTCCTTAACCATGATCTCTGAGTTAGTATTTTCTAAGACCCTTAGTTTTGATTGTCCTGCTATCCTGTCCAACATAGAGATAAAGCTCTCTTGTTCTTTTGGAAGCAGCTGGAGTCACTACCCAGAAGATGTAACTGCGTCTTCCTCAAGATGTCCATAAAGAGGAACCAGGCCCAATTCCTCAAATGCATTTCAAAGACACGCAAGCCACTTTAGCTCTAAGAGCCATTTAAGTATACGGTGCTTGTTCAGGAAACCTGGGACAAAATCCATTGCAAAGGAGTTCACTATTTTAACTAGGAAGCAGAACTATCCTGAGTTTTGTGACATATCAAAGTACACAAGGGAAAAGATACAAATGTGAGATGGACCTAGACATCACCCACGCCGGCTGTTGTCCAGACAGCTGCGGGGCCTGGGGCATAGCTGGTTGCCCAGGCCAGCTGTACATTTCAGTCCCCTGGGAATCTTAACCTTGGCCCTAGAATGTCCTTACTGTAGTTTGGTTCCCTTTCCTTTGCATTCAGATTCCATTCAGTTCCTTTTTTATCATATTTTCTGTGAGTAGAATTTAAAAAAGGACTGTTTGTGGTTTGAATCCGGAGCAAGACAGGGAATTTGTTTGAGTTAACACAAAAATGACGTTAGAAGGGGAACGTTCTCTTAGTCTTTGGGGATACCTAGCCAATACCATCAGGCTTTTAGAGAGGATGGCTCTAGTGTTCAAAAGATCACAGCATGATATAATGGGTTTTTGCCATTAACATTTTATTATGGAATATTTAAAATACATACAAAAATATGTACGTTTTGATTGTGCTGTTATCCTGCCCAACACAGAGATAAAATTCTCTTGTCCTTTTGGAAATCGTATCTATAAAGAACCCCCAGCCTCACCAGTTATGCCCTTAAGGCCAATCTCATTGAACAGATACTTTGAATCACTCCCTAAATGCCTCCCTCCCTCTCTACATGGCCCAGTATTCTGAAACAAATCCAAGACTGTAATCTCCTCTAGAAAGAGTAGGGCTCTTCTTCAAAGCATAACCACTATTCTGCTATCACATCTCACACACAGACAATAATTCCTTAATACGATCACATATCCAGTCAGTGCTCACTTTTGCCCATTGCCTCATAAGTATTTTTTGAATTAACTCATTTATTTTAATCTGGATCAGAATAAGATCTATATTTTGCAATCGTTTGACATGTCTCTGGTCCCTTGATGTACAAAATTCTCTCTTTGCACCTCTCTTGAGTTGGGCACAACTTCTTTTTTTTTCTAAGAGAAACCTGATCATTTCTTCACAGTCTGGACTAGCTGGAATTTTTCTACAGTCTAGATTTTTCTGTCTACATCCTGACATTGTTTAATGTTTTACTCCTTCCCCTTTCAGACTCCCCACCCCATCCCCCCATCCCCCATACCTGTTTTTTCTTTTTTAACTTGGATTCAGTGAAATAAAGTTTTGAGCTTAAACTCAAGGACAACAGATTGCACTGAATAAGTTCTCCTTTTGAAAAAGGCAGGGCTTCCCTGGTAGCTCAGCTGGTAAGGAATCTGCCTGCAATGCAGGAGACTCTAGTCTGATTCCTGGGTTGGGAAGATCCCCTGGAGAAGGGAAAGGCTACCCACTCCAGTGTTCTAGCCTGGAGAATTCCATGGACTGTATAGTCCATGGGATCGCAAAGAGACACAGCTGAGCCACTTTCAGTTTTGAAAAGGTGTTTCACTTTTTTCCCACAGACCCCACCGGTCTACCAGGTCACCCCGTAATTTGTCTCGAGGGTTGAAAGGAGAGCAGTAAATTCCAGAACACAAGCAAATCTATTTATTTTCCAGAGTTTTAAATAGAAGCACCCAGGTCTTGAGTTTCAAGCAATCAGCATTTGTCTACACAAAGGGTACTCTTCTTTATGGCAGCATTTGGTTTTTTAAAATAACCTGTTTTAACTCACTCCAACCCTCTCCTGCTTGCCATTCATCCAGCCACAAGGGGAAAGAAAAAAGGAGAGAAGAAAAGTTGAAATATTTAGTGTGTTGCCATCTGAGTCCATTTTAGTTACATCACACAAACTTAACACAGGCAGCCTGCGATGTTGATCTTAAAACAGCACAACAGCCTCCTTCAAGACTTCATGCCTCTCTTCTGCTTTCCCTTCCTGGCCCATCGGACCCCAATCCCCAAAGGGTTTCATGGAAAAGCAGTGGACCAGCACTGTTGAGAAGGAAATGCCGAGCTCTTTCCCCACTTGAGATTTGACTCAGATACCTGGTCTACACTCCCTGACCTGATAGAACACTGACCTCAAAAAATTAGGACTGCTGTCCAAACACCCGAGGTTTCCTGTTCCATTACAGACTGATTATCATCAGTTCAGTTCTCTAAAACTCCAGGGAATGATTTTTTTTTCTTCCTCCTAAAGCAGGGTCTGGCTGGAAGAGGAGTTTTTCTAGAGCACTTGGCATAGCCTTTAGTTATGCTCACTGCAAAGCAGGCTTAACTGCATCCTCTCCAAGGAGCCCCACCTGGGGGCTTCTGTGCCCCGTCCCCCAGGGGACTTTACTCTTCCTCCCCACCTTTCTAACACCCATTGTCTCGTCTCTCCTTCCCCACTGGGCTGCACTTGGGATGAAAGATTCTCGGTTAGTTGAAGGAAAATGGTAGCTGGTCAAGGAATCTGCCCTCAGGGTGTTTCTTCTAAAACAGAGAGCATCTCTTGAGTTAGAATAGGGGAGATAAAAGAAATGGGTTTCTACTAAGATCTGCTAGTTCAGGGGAATTGATTCAGTGAGGGGTGTGATCCCCACTCTAGCCTGCCCTGTTGTGCTGGGGATTCCAAGACCTTTGTGATCAAAGCCCTGACTACTTTTGTACTGTGTTAGTGCCTCACAGAGTACAATGGTGAATGCTGTATGTGGTCTGGAATCTTAAAAACCTGAAATCAAATCCTACCTCTGCTATTTATGACCTTTCCTACTTTGGGCACCTTTATTTACCTCTCAAAAGTTGAATTCATACCTCATGCCTACTGTTTGGAGTCTTTAAAAATGATACATGAGCCAGAAAGAAAAAATACTCTAGTTGACACATTGCCATAAAAACAACTTAAAATAGATGTTTAAAGCTTTCAGCTAATTTTCCTATGCAAATGAATCTTTCATATAACAAATGGCAACATCAAAATCTTATGCCTTGAATTGGAATAGCTATACCTGGTTTTCTCCAGGGGAAAAACAAAAGGTTAACTCTTCAAAGGACCCATCTTTGAGAAGGAGCCAGTCCAAACCTGAGGATATGTAAAGCTGCACCCTTCAAGCAAATAGGGGAGAAGGGAACTAACCCAAGTTTATTTCCATGAAAGTAGAAATATGTTGGGATCGAGTTTGCTGTAATGGTTGCAATCTACCATTTAGTTTATGTAGTCACATTAAAGCTGTAGATTGGTTGTATAAAACATACATATGGAACCTATAACGCATCCTCTATTTCCTCATCAGCAAAAGGAAATAAAAACAAAGTTGAATGCCTCTTAAGCACCCGATTCTTCATACAACAGTATGGAATGAGATTGTGGTAACAATCCCATTTTCCAGCCAGGGAATCCTATGTCCAAGAGCAACTTGCTTGAGGTCAGTAGGTTAGTAGTCAGCTTAACCAGGAGTCCAGCTCCAGCGTGCCAGTTCCATGCTCAAAGTTTTGTTGCAGTGACAAATGAACAGGATACCAGAAAATTGTTAGTAGGCATTTGGTAAATGTAACTATGCAGTAAAAACACATTCTGCTGAGAATCAGGGGGAATAAAGGTGATACTGAAACCACGAGAGAGCAGTCCACTTCCTCCAAGTCCTGTCAATTAACTCTCTGAGACCCTGTAGAGCAATCTGAGGACAGCCATTCAAGCTGTCATAAAAACTGGTTGGAAGCTTTACCACCACCCAGAGGTCATTGGGCTGAACTGCAAATGCAAAGGGGAAATGTTATTGAAGGGACTGTAAAGTCCTGTGCATATTACGGTTTTTCCATTACCGTGTTGAACTGACATCATATTAGACCCCTGGGATAAACAGATGATCCTCAGAAAAGAGATAGTTTCCAGCCTCCAGAACATAAAGTAGGTCAAGGAGTGGGGAAGACCATCTGGAGAAAGAGGTTGTTCCGAGAATATTCCTGCCTTAGTTTAAGTTGCCACTTCCTGTACCAGCAACTACATTTTGAAGAACATATGTTCAACACGTGCTCCAGAGAGGCAGCCATTAATACCATCATCCTGCTTCCTGGGAAGGATGATGTAAGGGGCAAAGAGAAAGGAATATGTGAGAATCCAACCTTTCACATTCTTGAACCTGGACTCCTGATTCATCTTGATGTATTTAGGCAAGATCAGAAGAAGCAAATTTAATATGTAGTCCATGATTTTACGTCCTTGAGAAAATAATAATTTTTATTTTAATATTTGTGGAACAGATCAAAAATCTCCCATCTGAGACACTTGAGAGAAAGCAAAGGAAAAGGAATAAGGAAGGGTCTCATACTACTTTAAAAGAAATATGTCTTCTATGATTCAGACTTTGCCTCTCAGTAAGGGTCTCAGTACATTTTGTATCTACACAGCCAGGGTTCTGGTGACTCTGAAACCACCTCAGATCTACTCTGGGTTTGGGTTGACTTCTTCTCTATGGCACACCAGCAGAAAGTTTCGTTATGAGTCATTGCATACCAGGACCCTTCACACAACCAAACAGACCTTCTGGAGGTTCTGGAATCGACTCCTTCTAGACTCACACATATACATTTTATAATTAAATTGTCAAAAGCTAAAGCCAGGGAAAGACTTTTAAAAGTAGCAAGAAAAAAGCAACGTATTCATATACCTGGGAATCCTCATAAGACTATCAGCAGATTTTTCATCAGCAGCTTTACATGCCAGAAGGGAGTGGTACGATATATTCAAAATCCTGAAAGAAAGAAAGAAACTTGCCAATCAAGAATACATTATCAGACTTTTGCTTCATAACTGAAGGAGAGATAGAGTTTTCTAGACAAACAAAAGCTGAAGACAAGTTCATCACCCTCGACTAGCCTTCAAGAAATTGTTAAAGGGAGTTCTTCAAGCTGAAACAAAGACACTAATTAGTAGCAGGAAAACAAAACAAAGTTATAACTCATCTGTAAAGGTAAATGTATAAAGTCCTGAATATGCTGAATATGCATAATGGTGGTGAATAGATCATTTATAACACTAGAATGAAAGTTAAAGGACAAAAGTATTAAAAATAACTAAAACTATAATAGAATTGGTTAATGGAAATACAATTTTTTTAAGTTGTAAATTGTGACATCAAAATCATAAAATGGGGGTTAGTGTCTAAATGTCAAATTTTGTTCAAAATTAGGTTGTTATCAGCTTAAATAGACTTATTGATATGTTTTATTTTATTTTATTTTTTTTTTTCTTTTAAATTTAGAATCATGATTTTATTGAAATTTTCATTTGAATTACACTCTATTTATAGGTTAATTCAAGAACAATTGGTATTATTCCATGCTGAGTTTTCCTATCTAAGAACACCCTATAGGTTGGTTGGTATTTCTCAGGTTGGCAATTATCAGTATAAGTAAGTGGCATATTTATATATACTAACAGTATAATGCTACTATAAACATCGGGATTTTCACTTTGTCCTGTTTTTGGAAGTGGTTTTTTTTTTTTTTTTCCAATTTTATTTATTTATTTTTTTCAAGTTGAACAGACTAAATTTCTTTAAACAAACTTACTTATACTCCAGAGTCCTTTAAAAACTTAATAGCATTTATACATT
The DNA here is from genome assembly GCF_049115385.1 of Moschus berezovskii. Lineage (NCBI taxonomy): Eukaryota > Metazoa > Chordata > Mammalia > Artiodactyla > Moschidae > Moschus > Moschus berezovskii. The sequence goes on along the minus strand of NC_142482.1, from coordinate 51,953,721 downwards.
GAAGGTATTTGATTTTCTTGTAACTAGCACTTCAAATGCAACAAGCATTTGAAGCAACAAGCATTTGACCCAACAAGTAAAACTTTCTACAGTTCATAACTTTTATAAATAAAATAAATTAAATGTACAGTGAATAAGTTCTCTGAAATATTTCAATATTTCTGCAGGTTTAGTAACATCGTAAAATACATTTCAACTAAAATTCACAAATCTAAAAACCTGTTAGGCATTTTTAGGCATTTTAAGATGGAAATGAAGACCAATGTTACATCGTAATATGCCAATTACAAATAGTACTTCAAATAGCAAATACTACAGTTTGTCCCAAACTTTAAAAACTATTCATGAACTCAACACTGAACTATTGATGGCTATGAGAATTGTTTCCTAGCCTTTTTGAAAATTTCAACCCATTTACGTTTAAGGTAATTATTGATAAGTACGATCCCTTAGCCATTTTCTTTATTGCTTTGGGTTCAAGTTTATACACTCTTTCTGTGTATCCTGTCTATAGAAGATCCTTTAGCATTTGTTGGAGAGCTGGTTTGGTGATGCTGAATTCCCTCAGCTTTTGCTTGTCTGTAAAGCTTTTGATTTCTCCTTCATATTTGAATGAGATCCTTGCTGGGTATAGTAATCTGGGCTGTAGGGTATTTTCTTTCATCACTTTAAGTATGTCTTGTCACTCCCTTCTGGCCTGAAGAGTTTCTGTTGAAAGATCAGCTGTTATCCTTATGGGAATCCCCTTATGTGTTATTTGCTGCTTTTCCCTTGCTGCTTTTAATATTTGTTCTTTGTGTTTGATCTTTGTTAATTTGATTAATATGTGTCTTGGAGTATTTCGCCTTGGGTTTATCCTGTTGGGGACTCTCTGGGTTTCTTGGACTTGGGTGATTATTTCTTTCCCCATTTTAGGGAAGTTTTCAACTATTATCTCCTCAAGTATTCTCTCATGGTCTTTCTTTTTGTCTTCTTCTTCTGGGACTCCTATGATTCGAATGTTGGAGCGTTTAACATTGTCCCAGAGGTCTCTAATATTGTCCTCATTTCTTTTAATTCGTTTTTCTTTTTTCCTCTCTGTTTCATTTATTTCTACAATTCTATCTTCTAGTTTGCTTATCCTGTCTTCTGCCTCTGTTATTCTACTGTTTGTTCCCTCCAGAGTGTTTCTGATCTCATCTATTGCATTATTCATTGTATATTGACTCTTTTTTATTTCTTCTAAGTCCTTATTAAATCTTTCTTCCATCTTCTCAATCCTTTTCTCCAGGTTATTTATCTGTAACTCCATTTTGCTTTCAAGATTTTGAATCATTTTCACCATCAAAATTTGAAATTCTTTATCAGGTAAATTCCCTATATCTTCTTCTTTTGTTTGTGTTGGTGGGCAATTATCTTGTTCCTTTACTTGCTGGGTATTTCTCTGCCTCTTCATCTTGCTTATATTGCTTTGCTTGGGGTGGCCGTTCCCTCTTCTTGCAGTTTGTGGAGTTCTCTTTATTACGTAGTTTCTTCGCTGTGTGTAGGGTTGGACGGGTGACTTGTCCGGGTTCCCTGGTTAGGGAAGCATGTGTCGGTGTTCTGGTGGGTGGAGCTGGATTTCTTCTCTCTCCTTTAGAAGACAATGGGCTGCTTTTCTGGGAGCCTGATGTCCTCTGCCAGTATTCAGAAGTTGTTTTGTGGACTTTACTCCGCGTTCAAATGTTCTTTTGATGAATTTGTGGGGGAGAAAGTGGTCTTGCCATCTTATCCCTCCGCCATCTTGTTTCTTCCTCCCCAGAACACTGGATTCTTATATTCCACTTGATCGTGGAGTACCTCTTCCCAGCTGCTCCAGCAAGGCGCAGCCGCTGTACCTTACCTTGGACGAGGGGTATCTCCTCAAGGCCGCGCCTCCTGCTTTGAATGTAGATCAGCTCCTCTCGGCCCTCCGGTGCCCAAGCAGCCACCGCCTCCTGAACGTGGTACAGCTCCTCTCGGCCACCGCCCTAACCCTGGGCACGGGGTAGCTCATCTCAGCCACGATTCTGCACGTGGTCGGTTGCGCCGGAGCCGGGTGTCTCGATATGTTTTATTTTAAAAATACAATAAAAATACATGACCGTCAGCAGGCCACATGATTAGAGTACCACCTGGTGGTCCAGTCTCTTGCCCAGAGCATCCTACTGTAAGTGGAGCTGACTGAAGCTCTGCCTATGGGTGGGCTACTGAGAGTGTGAAGAAGGGGAGAGCACACAGAATTCCTCATGTCTTCTGGGTGCGGTGTGTTGTATAATGAATAACTGTGCAACATCCAAAGTGACTTGAGGTTTGGTTCAGTTCAGTTCAGTCACTCAGTCGTGTCCAACTCGTTGTGACACCATGAACTGCAACACGCCAGGCCTCCCTGTCCATCACTGACTCCTGGAGTCCTCCCAAAGCCATGTCCATTGAGTTGGTGATGCCATCCAACCATCTCATCCTCTGTTGTCCCCTTCTCCTCCTGCCCTCAATCTTTCCCAACATCAGAGTCTTTTCCAATGAGTCAGCTCTTGGCATCAGGTGGCCAAAGTATTGGAGTTTCAGCTTCAACATCAGTCCTTCCAATGAATATTCAGGACTGATCTCCTTTAGCATGGACTGGTTGGATCTCCTTGCAGTCCAAGGGACTCTCAAGAGTCTTCTCCAACACCACAGTCCAAAAGCATCAATTCTTCGGCACTCAGCTTTCTTTATAGTCCAACTCTCACATCCATACATGACTACTGGAAAAACCACAGCCTTGACTAGATGGAGCTTTGTTGACAAAGTAATGTCTCTGCTTTTTAATATGCTATCTAGGTTGCTCATAACTTTCCATCCAAGGAGTAAGCTTCTTTTAATTTCCTGGCTGCAATCAGCATCTGCAGTGATTTTGGAGCCCAGAAAAATAAAGTCAGTCACTGTTTTCACTGTTTCCCCATCTATTTGCCATGAAGTGATGGGACCGGATGCCATGAGGTTAGTGAGCAAAATTAATAAGTTAGATTTCAAAAAGGAGTGTACTTTCCAATTGGATGATGTCAAAATGAACTGCCTGCAGATGGTTTTCATTGCAAGTAACTGGAAAGTGTATGCTTTTGCCAGGTTTGCCCAGGTTTGCCCAGTTTTGCATCTGGGACTCTAGTGGGGGTACCGGATGGTCTTTTGGAGTTAGAAGCTCTCTCCTTTTTCAGTGATGCCAGAGGCAGAGTTGGCTCCAGGGATCTCAAAGCATTCATCTTTCCACTCAAGAGATTGCCTTCCACCCAATGTGCTCCTTTGAAACACAAGAACAAATACAGTTCCCTGACATGCTCTGCTAGTAATTAACTGCCTTGGGGCCAGGATTCTCAGATGGGAGCTCAGCATCCTTTGATTTACAGGGAAACCATTCAGACCTCCTTAGATGAAAGCAACCAGAGTTTGCCATGAAAACAATTAGCGTACTTTAGAAATAAGCAATTTAGAAAAACAACAGACAGTAGATTTGAGGCATCCCTTTAAAGGTCATAAAAATGGGAATGGTAAGGAAAATGCCATGGGAAGAATTTGGGCAGGGAAACAGGGGGGAAAAAGTATCACATGAGTGCCAGATGGTGTCCAATGAAATCTCAGTTGGGTGAGAATGGCATTGGACTAAGTTGGAATCCTGTGAAGGTGGGAGTCTCTTCAGTTAGAATGTGGTGGTTCTAATGGTAGAACTTTCCTGGTGGCTCAAACGGTAAAGCGTCTGCCTACAATGCGGGAGACATGAATTCGATCCCTGGATCAGGAAGATCCTCTGGAGAAGGAAATGGCAACCCACTATTGCCTGGAAAATCCCATGGATGGAGGAGCCAGTCCATGGGGTCGCAAAGAGTGGGACATGACTGAGCAACTTCACTTAAGTGCAGACTAGAACACTGACAGAAAGACCAGTGTTATGCAAAGAGAGATTCTCAGAGCGGTCTCCTCAACCACTAATGAGTCAAGGAGTTAGACCAAGGGTAGGTTGTTTTGTTGAAAGGGAAACTTTGCAAACTTTAGGGGAAGTTAAAAGCGGAAAATTAGGAGAGAACTGGGGCCCAAAGCATCCACTGTTCTGGTGGATACACCCTGACTAGAATAACTCCTTTTCACCCTCTAAGAGCGCTCCAGGCTGTGTTTTTCGGTAAGAAAAGAACAACTCAGAATCTATTTAAATTACACTGCGAAAATTGAGGCCCTTGACCTAAAACTTACAGAGGCTTACGTCTAGTAAAGTGGTTCCAAACAGAAATGCCTGAGAAATTTGATTCTTTTTTTTTTTGGAAGGCTTGAGGGTAGGAGGAAGCAGAAATAAAGTACCTGGGACTTTATTATATGGAGCTCTCACATTCCTCTAGGGTTTCAAATGGAGTGTTTGCACTTTTATCTTGATGGTGATCGGTGGTCAGGATTATTATAGCTAATTATAACCATTTTGGGGGACTTCTAGGTATGACTCGAAGTATTGGGTTCATGGGCTCTGTGGTACAGCCGGCTTAAGGAATTTGGTGTTTTCATCTTTTGCTTTCCTAGCACTTTAAACTGAACCAGCCCCCAGACATCCCTTGAGAATGTGCAGTCAGAAACACTGTTTACACATGCGGAAACAAAGATGTGCGTTGTTAATGGGGAGATTCAGGGGAATCCAGGGTGTCATCTTACTGTGGACATTGCTCCTGACTCTTGTCCTGTTATACCCACTGCAGAATCCAGCTCTCTCCCAACCCTCTCCCTGCCTATGGTTCTGGGTCTGTGAGGTCTAGCTTTCCTGTGGAATTTTAATTATGCTTGTTTGAGCCTATGCTAACCCCGTTTGTGTAATGACCTGGTCTTGAACATATAAAAGACTGATGTCACTTGGTAGGGGGTGTGCTTGGATGTGCTTGGTTCACATGTTCCCGCACCACTGAAAGACAGGATTCACTGATGGGTTTTCCATTTTAGTATCTAACTGTCCTTTCTAGAAGATCGGTCTCTCTTCTCACTTCCACACCACAGAAACCACGAGTTATAAATTCTTTAAGTTAAAAAATTGATACAAAAGGACAATTTTTTGTACATATAGTCAAAGCTATGGTTTTTCCCAGTAGTCAAGTATGGATGTGAGAGTTGGACCAAAAAGAAGGCTGAGCGCCAAAGAATTGATGCTTTTGGACTGTGGTGTGGGAGAAGACTCTTGAGAGTCCCTTGCACTGCAAAGAGATCAAACCAGTCAATCCTAAAGGAAATCAATCCTGAATAGTCATTGGAAGGACTGATGCTGAAGCTGAAACTCCAATACTTTGGCCACCTGATTCGAAAAGCCGACTCATTAGAAAATACCCCGATGCTGGGAAAGAGTGACAGCAGGAGGAGAAGGGGATGATAGATGGTGAGATGGTTGGATAGCGTTACCGACTCAATGGACACGAGTTTGAACAAGTTTGGGGAGATGGTGAAGGACAGGGAAGACTGGTGTGCTATAGTCCATGGGATCATAAAGAGTTGGACATGACTGAGCAACTGAACAACAACAAACATTCTCAACTTGAAGGCTGTCCCATTCTTCCTGTGGCTCAAAGTCTATATGCTGGACCAGTAATAGTGACCCCTAGGCTGCTCTTCCGGCAAAAGCTTCCCAAACCAGGTCTGGATACCTGTGGAGTTAAAGTATGGTCACTCTGTCCAGTTTCCCATTCTTTAACTGGTTTATAAAAATTAAATTGGAATTGAGTTGAATAGAAATGAATTGAAATGTTTAGAATGATGGCAGATTCATACTTGGGGGAAAAACATGTATTAATTCATGTATACATGCAACAAAATTCTGCCCATTGTGAAGCTCACGGCCAAGCAAATGTCTCTCAGAAAATATGCCCAAGGTTACAATGAGGATGGAGAAAGCATTGAAAAATCCAAAAATGTAGAGCCCAAACTTCCAAGTAAGAATGACAGAGTCTTCCTTATTATAGCAATGGAGAGGGAAACAATGAAAAATTACATCTAAAATTTAGCAATTTGAAATGTTTTCAATTTTATTTATCTGTATTTCTACACAAGCAAAGAATTTCCAAATAGAGCTACATCAGAGGAATCTTGGGGAAATGCTTTAAAATAATGAGACTTTTGAAAGCAAAGTACGTGTTACAGAATTGGCTATTCATTTTGCTTTGGGGTGGAATCATTTCCAGAAACACGGACCCTCCGAGTTCATAAAACAAAATCTTGTGTTCCAGCAGTATGGAGTTTGAACAGATTTCATTACTCAGTTCACATAAACTTGCAAGGAAACAAGCGAGGCTCAAGGCCCAACTTCAAGCTTTCCAAAGACAGTCATTGGTGCTCAGAGATCTAGGATAGGAAAATGGAGTTCTCTAGCCTGAAGTATGAAGCATGCTGTGACCTCTCCCTGCAGAGGAATGAGTTATTCCTTTAACCTCAACCCGCCAGCTTGATTTGGGACTTTGGCAGCAGTTACTGAATCCTGGCATCATCAAGAAGCCCAAAGGAACAATTGCTTATCTGGTGCAGCTAGCAGAAAGAAAGCTCAAAGCTCAGATAGGCGACCCACTCTGATACTCTGCTCATCGTCTCCAGTAGAATTTCCACAGCACTTAAGACAACGTGCTTTCCTTTTGCTTGGTAGAAGCAATGTCAGAGTCTGCGAGCTTGAGATACTTGTACAGTATGAGAAGAGGGAAGGGTGTCCCTGAACTAATAGTCTTAGAATATCAGGAAACTCAAGAACAGAAATCAGTGAAGCCCCCAAAGCCTAGGGCATTTAGTTAGGGTATGGCAATCTCTCTGGCTCTTCATGTAAACTGTGGGCCACAGTTATTACACTGCCCTCTATATAAATTAAGAACATTCAGACTCAATAAATAAGGTCAGTAAATGTTTGATGAATGAAGGGATGGTGAATTTTATGTGGTAGAAGCCAGTCAATTATTATAAGTCCTCAGCGGGTGTTCCATGGAGTGTTTTGATCCATTCTCCTCCTCAAGCTCCAGTGGTAACAAATCCAAGAACTTAAGCTTAGCTTGAAGGCCACGGGTGAAATGAACTGAAAATAAAGGCACAGGTCTAGGTCAGGTACAAAGTGAATAATCAGTGCAGCCGCTGGTATGTGTTGGCCAGAGCTCAGCAACCATTGTGCTTGGGCTCTTCTGAGAAGTAGGGATAAGCTGATGGTTAGACTCCTAGAGTCAAGAAACAGAAGAAGGAAGGAAATTATGGTCCTTCTGCTCAGCCCAACAGACCTGCACTGCTTGCTCCTCAGACCATAGGCCACTTCTCATCCCCATCTCTATACTCTTACTGTTCCAGACTTGAAATGCCCTCACTGAAACCCTCTACCTGTTGAAATTCTACTCATGCTTTTTTTTGGAAATCCAAAAAAGACGGGGTATGTGTATATGCAAAACTGATTCACTTTGTTATACAGAAGAAACTAACACAAGATTGTAAAGCAATTATACCCTAATTTTTAAAAAATAGAAAATAAAAAGTTAAAAAGATAAAGACAAAACCCTAAAAAAAAAAAAAAATAAGCCCCATGCCTGGCACAGGGAAAGACCCAACTATCGACAGGCTTGTTCAACTTTCCTCTAAGAATGTAATTTCTTGGAGCCACTCAGGTAATCAAGATGTCAGCAGTCTCCCTGCCCCCTGAGGTCTGATAACCTAGTCAAACTCCTACCTCTATGGCTGGAGATAACGCAAAAGCCACTTCATAATGTCTGCAAATACTTGCATCCTGTTTCCTTCTGTCTCAGCCTCCACGGTCTCACCACCTCCAGGCCTGTGTGTGCATGCTAAGTCGCTTCAGTCATGTCTGACTCTCTGCCACCCCATGGACTGTAGCCCCCCAGGCTTCCTTGGCCATAGGATCCTCCAGGCGAGAATACTGCTGTGAGCTGCCATAGCCTCCTCCAGGGGATCTTCCCAACCCAGGGATGGAACCCGCATCTCCTGTGTCTCCTACATTGGTCGGCAGATTCTTTACCACTAGAGCTACTTCCAGGCCTGCTGACTCCTAAACAGCTTGCCAAGCTGCCTCTTCTCATTTCAGCAAGAAGTTCAACCACAGCAAGCAGCCCTGGTTGTTTTGCAGACGTCCTTCAGTTGCAGTACAGGGGCATTCAGGCAAGTCTGGGCTCCTCTACACTCCCCACACTCCCTTTTCTCCTCCCCTCACCATCCTGGAGTTATCAATAAATCCCTCCTCTTACACTGGCCACCATGTCCATCCCAGATTCCTTGGGGCTCTCACCTACTACCTCAAGGGCTTATTAAAGTATTTCTTCCAGACCTGTACAGTGTTTTTATGTGAAGAATTCTGGAGAATATTCTCTCCATTCATTGCCTAACTATATCCCATTGTTTCAGTTCAGTTCAGTCGCTCAGTCATGTCTGACTCTTTGCGACCCCATGACATCAGGCCTCCTTGTCCATCACCAATCCCAGAGTTTACCCAAACTCATGTCCATTGAGTCGGTGATGCCTTCTAACCATAGAACTATGATATAAGAAGCCTGTTTGGGGTCTTCCGGTTTTCCATATTCTTAGAACCAGATCAGTCAGTCTTGTGTGCTTTTTTTCCTCTTTGTTCTTTCACTTAAGTATTCCTTATTTCCAATTCTTAGCTCCTAGTTCTGATTTCTTTCATTCATTTATCTATCTGAGATAGATTTGTTGAGATTCTACTATGCGCCGTGGGGCTCTCTGGGCAAGAATACTGGAGTGAGTTGCCATTTCCATCTCCAGGGGATCTTCCCAGATCAGGAGTCAAAACTGCATCCCCTGCATTGGCAGGTGAATTCCTCACCACTGAGCTGCCAGTAGCAGCTGGTAAAATTGATCATTTTGAAGTTCAAAGACAAACATCTTCTAGTCCAATATTTCTCAAAAGTGGTATATACATAGGTTAATCAGAATCACTTGGTCAATGTTGTAAAAATAAAGATTCCTGGTCCTCTCCCAGGTCTTCTTCAGCAAAGTCTTCAAGGCTTTGGAATCTGCATTTTAAAGTTTCTAATTTGATTCTCCTCACGGCCTGCTTTTGGAACCACATTTCCAAGACTGTCTCCAACTCAACAGAAGAATCCACCCGACACATTTCTGACATGTAAACAGGCAGCCTCATCCTGGACACATGCAGAGATAGAGAATTTACAACTTCACAGAGAGGATTTTTTTGTGCATGGGTTTTTGCTTTTTTTTTAATGGGATAACACTATTAGATTCTTGCATGCTAAGTTGCTTCAGTCGTGTCCAACTCTGTGCAACCCCATGGACTGTAGCCCACCAGGCTCCTCTGTCCATGGGATTCTCTAGGCAAGAACATTGGAGTGGGTTGCCATGTCCTCCTCCAGGAGATCTTCCCCACCTAGGAATCAAACCTGCATCTCTTATGTCTCCTGCATTGGCAAACAAGTTCTTTACCACTAGCTCCACCTGGGAAGCCCTTAATCTTTCTTATCAGTCACAAATTCAATAGCCTTCCCTCTATCAGAAAGACAATCAATAGAAGATCAAATCCAGAGGCCACAAATATATAAACATTAGTAGGATGGAGTATAAGTTAAAATAACATCTTATTTTATACCTATCAGAATGGCAAAAATTAAAAAGAGGAGTGTTTATTGTTGGTAGAGATGTAGGGAGAAGAGTATTCTTTTATATTCTTGGTGAAAATGTGCAGTTATGCAGACCTTTTGGAAAACCACCTGGCCACATCTGTTAAAGTTAAAAACACATACACACTTTGATTTAGTCATCTCACTTCTGACAATCCCATCCCACAGAAATTTAAAAAACAAAAACTTATGTTCAAGAAAAATGTCAAGTTTTGGCAAAAGCAGGGAACAAGCAAAACTATCATACACTCCTGGTAGAAGTGTAAACTGATACCACTGCCTTGAAAACCTATTTGCCCCTGCCTTCTAAATCTGAACATATGTATGCCTTGTGATGCATTCGTACCACACTTGGTATATGCCCACGGGAAATGTTTACATATGTTCATCAGAAGAAGTGTAGAAGAATGTTGACCACAGCACTGTGCATACTGGAAGCTACACGAACAGTCATGAAGAGTAGAATGGACAAATGAATTGTCATATCCATTTACTGATATACTGTACAGGAATAAAGATGAACACATTACAACATCAAACATCAGTGTGGGTGAGTCTCACCAAGGAAGCCAGGTGTGACAGAGTCATAAAAAAACCTATGATATTGTAGGGTTAGTATTCCCGTTTACAGATGAAGAAACAGAAGCAAGAAAGATTTTAAGTGACTCACCCAAAGTCACAATACTGGCATATGGTGGAATTTCTCAAGCTAGAAAAAGCAAAATGGTAGAAATTTTCAGTGACAGTAGAGGGAACCGCACAGAGAACTCTCTATCAATATTTAGTCACAAACCAAAACTCTTTGGAAATGAATGTTCTATAAGGTGCAGAGCCATCTGACAATGTTACCATCCACTTGAGAGTCCCTTGGACTGCAAGGAGATCCAACCAGTCCATCCTAAAGGAGATCAGTCCTGGGTGTTCACTGGAAGGACTGATGCTAAAGCTGAAACTCCAATACTTTGGCCACCTCATGCGAAGATTTGATGTTCATTGGATGGATTGATGCTAAAGCTGAAACTCCAATACTTTGGCCACCTCATGCGAAGAGTTGACTCACTGGAAAAGACTGATGCTGGGAGGGATTGGGAGCAGGAGGAGAAGGGGATGACAGAGAATGAGGTGGCTGGATGGCATCACCGACTCGATGGACATGAGTCTGAGTGAACTCCGGGAGTTGGTGATGGACAGGGAGGCCTGGCGTGCTGCGATTCATGGGGTCGAAAAGAGTCGGACACTACTGAGCGACTGAACTGAACTGACCAAGAGTCAGCCACAGGTCTGAGCCCTTTACCTACCTTTTCATTAAGCAACCCAACCACACACGAGCAAGTACTGCTGATTGTCTGCGTCCAGTTGATTAGTCACAAATTCTGGGCCTCGTCTTCTCTAGTGCATGCTCTTTCCTGTGACTTCGTGGAAATTGCATGTGCTCTGAAGTTGGTGATCTGGGTCTGGATGAAGTCCCAGGTTTTTACCAGCTGTGGGACCTTGAACACGTTATTCAGCTTCCATGTAAAATTCTGTAACAAGACCTTCATGGAGCTGTTAGGAATTGATGAGCTGAGGAGTATGAATTAGCAGCTCACCAGCTGGCACACTGAAGGCTATCTGTGAAAGCTGATGTCCTTTGGAACATGGAATATACTTCCATTGCCATACTCCACCCCTGATTTTTAAAAAATTGTTTTATATTAGACTGTAATTGATTTACAATGTTGTGTTAGTTTCAGGTGTATAGAAAAGAGATTCAGCTATACATATTCTTTATCAAATTATTTTCCCATTTAGGTTATTACAGAATATTGAGTGAGTTCCCTGTGCTATATAGTAGGTCCTTGTTGATTATCTATTTTATATACAATAGTTTGTTAATCCTAAGCTCCTGTGTTTTTCCCCCCACCTTTCCCCTTGGAGTAAGAAATGGCAACCCACTCCAGTATTCTTGCCTGGACAACTCTATGGACAGAGGAGCCTGGCAGGCTACAGTCCAAGAAGAGACTCACAAAGAGTCAGACACGACTGAGCAACTGAGCATGCACACACCATTCCACTCGTTGTTGCTGAGTCACCCAGTCATGTCTGACTCTTTGTGACCCCATGGACTGCAGCTCCCCAAGCCTCCCTGTCCCTCACCACCTCCTGAAGTTTGTGATCATTGCATCAGTGATGCTGTCTAGCTATCTCATCCTCTGACGCCCTCTTCTCCATCTGCCCTCGATCTTTCCCAGCATCAGAGACTTTTCCAATGAGTCATCTGTGTACACCAGATGACCAAAATACTGGAGCTTCAGCATCAGTCCTTCCAGTGAATATTCAGGGTTGATCTCCATTTGGATTGACTGGGTTGGTCTCCTTGCTGTCCAAGGGATTCTCAGGAGTCCTCTCCAGCACCACAGTTCGAAGGCATCAATTCTTTGGCATTCTGCCTTCTTAATGGTCCAGTTCTCACAACCATTCTTGACCACTGGGAAGACCATAGCCTTGACCATAGCCTTTGTTGGCAGAGTAATGTCTCTGCTTTTCATCACACTGTCTAGGTTTGTCATTGCTTTCCCGCCAAGAAGCAATTGTCTGCTGATTTCATGGCTGCAGTCACTGTCCACAGTGATTTTGGAACCCACATAGAGGAAATCTGTCACTACTTCCACATTTTCCCCTTCTATTTGCCATGCAGTAATGGGGCCGGATGCCATGATCTTAGTTTTTTTAATATTTAGTCTTAAGCTGGCTCTTTCACTCTCCTCCTTAACCCTCATCAAGAGGTTCTTTAGTTCCTCTTCACTTTCTGCCATTAGAGTGGTATCATCTGCGTATCTGAGACTGTTATCTCTCCCGCCTATCTTGATTCTGACTTGTAACTCATCCAGTCTGGCGCTTCTCATGATGTGCTCAGCATATAGGTTAGACAAGCAGGGCGACAGCAGGCAGCCCTGTCGTACCCCTTTCTCCATCTTGAACCAATCTGTCGTTCCATACCGGGTTCTAACTGTCGTTTCTAGACTCTCATGCAGGTCTCTTACCTTTCCCTTTAGGTAAGCATAAACTTGTTTTCTGCTCTTCTGACTCTATTTCTATTTTGTGAATAAGTTCATTTGTATCACTTTTTGATTCTGCATATAAGTGATTTATGGTATTTGTCTTTGTCTGACCTCCTTCACTTAATGTGAAAATCTCCAGGTCCATCCATGCTGCTGCAAGCGGCATTATTTCATTCTTGCTAATGGCTGAGTAATATTCCACTGTAAATGTGTACCACATCTTCTTTATCCATTCATCTGTCGATGGACATTTAGGTTGCTTCCATGTCTTGGCTATTGTAAACAGCATTGCAATGAACACCTGGGTGCATATATCCTTTTGAACCATGGTTTTCTCTAGATATATGCCCAGGAGTGGGATTGCTGGATCATATGGTAGCTCTATTTTTTGTTTTAAAGTTCATCTTGATGGAAAAAGTACCATTTAGTTTAATTTTGAAACCTATTGTAGTACAACCTTGCAGCACAAAGATGCATATCCAAGTTCTGCAGATTTATTATTAATACTACTGTGTGGTAGACATTGAGCTATGTACTTGATGTACATTATCTCATTTTTTAATGAATTAATTTTAAATATTTTCTTCTGAAATAATTGTAAATTTACAGAAGAATGTCAAGAATCACATCAAGAACTTTCCTATACCCTTCATCCAAGTTCTTGCGTTTTTACCAGTTGTCACCGTGTGCCACACTTGAGTGTTATGTGTTCCACACTCTCCCTCCCTCTCTCTGCACACAAACATGCGTTAATCTTCTCTGAACCATTTGAGAGAACTCTGCAGACATCATGTCCTTTTACTAGTTCAGTGTGTATTTTCTGAGACAAAAGCAGCTATCAAATTCAGGAAATTTAATGCTGATGTAATACTTTAATCTACCATATTATGTGAATTTCATCCACTGTCCTAATAATATCCTGCAAAGCAATTTTGGGTACATTATCCAGTCCAATAACACATTGATACTTTTTAGAATAACTAAGACATCTGTATATTATTTTGAAAATATTTCGTTGTCATGAATTTATTTTTAATGTTGGATTTTCATAGTTTCTTCGAAGATCAACTGACCGATTCCCCTTAAAGAGATCAGTCCAGTCTCAAAAGGACCAGGTTTGTGAAAATAAATTCATTTACCCATTCACTGAAGCATCAAGGCAAAAATAAATAAATAAAAAATTCAGAGGGAAAGATTTGAAACTGTCTGTTTTCTATGTGCCGTTGTGCCAAGGGGTGAAGGAAAACAAACCCGTTTTCCACTTCTCTGTCAAAATCCTGGTATGTGGTGGACCCTCTGTTTTCACAATTAACTGCAGAATCTTGACTGATGAATGGGCATTTTTTAACCCATTTCTGATCATTTCAAATTTAAAGATAGCAACATAATTCCATTTAGTGGGCCACTGATTGAAGGGAAATTGCACTCAGCTGATGAATTTCCATGTTGCGAAATGGGTCATAGCAGCAGATGGCCTTCGAAGAAGCAAAAAATAACTTTGGAGTTGGTTGCTTTTTCTCCTGGCTTCCTTAGTTGAACCCTGATGCCTGGGAATGTAACTCCTCAAAGTAGGTCAGGGGAATTTGGGGTGCTGGATAGTCAAAGGGAACTGTGAGTTGTCAAAGAATAATAATTTGATCTTAAAATGAATCACCATAGGTTGAGACAGACATGAATTTGAGTGAACTCCGGGAGCTGGTGATGGACAGGGAGGCCTGGCGTGCTGTGATTCATGGGGTCGCAAAGAGTCAGACACGACTGAGCGACTGAACTGAACTGAACTGAACTGAGTATAAAACTAATGCTAAGTGTCAGATCATAATTAATATTTATTAAGTACTCACTGGCACTACTCTGACAACTACATGTGGATTGACTTGTTTAATCTGTAAACCTATGAGTAAGGATTATCATAGTATGCATTTGACAAATGAAAAAACAGATTTGGAAAGTACATCGGTCAAGTTCAAAATAAATGCCTTTCTCTTTTGTTATATGAAATATTTCATTGAAGGACCAAGAGACCTATGTGCATGTGTGCTAAGTTGCTTCAGTTGTCTCCAACTCTTTGTGACCCTATGGACTGTAGCCCACCAGGTTCCTCTATGGGATTCTCCAGGCAAGAATACTGGAGTGGGTTGCCATGCCCTCCTCCAGGGGATCTTCCTCACCCAGGAATCGAACCCATGTCTCATACATCTCCTGCATTGGCAGGTAGATTCTTTACCACTAGTGCCACCTGGGAAGTCCTATATTTTTAAAATTGATACTATTGGTATAGTTTTATCTATATTAAGCTCCAAAAAATCATATTTGTACTGTGTTTTCTAAATACATTTCCCAGTTAAAAAACAGAAACAAAACAAAACCAGGGCACCTTGAAAAAAATGATTCATTCCGGGTCTGGTGCTGGAAATGTACAAGAACCTGGTATATCTTGTCATACCAAAATACCAGAAACAGATCAAAAGCTATGTGGATTGTGTGAAAAAGACTCAGGAACTTTGTGCAAAAAGGGACAAATTTGAGCATCAGTAAGTGTGATGATTAAAAAAAATTTTAACACATAGACTATGTTTGTATAAACACATAAGTTTTAGTCACTCAGTTGCATCCAACTCTATGATCCCACAGACTGTAGCCCACCAGGCTCCTCTATCCATGGAATTCTCCAGGTAAGTATACTGGAGTGGGTAGCCATTCCCTTCTCCAGGGTATACAGTGGTCCATAATAGTAATAAAACGGTAACACACTGATATTTCTTTACTGGTTCATGGGACCCAATATGATATTTTGAAAATTTAAAAGTAGAAAGAATCGGGTTTTTTTTCTTGCCCTGTCTATAGAAATTTTATCTCAGTGTAACCAAGTATTTAACAAGAGGGTATTTATTTTTGCAGAAGTAATCTAGATAATAAATGAAGAAGGGGTGATAGAAACATCACGAATTGAAATACCTAATGAGTTAGTGTTTTTGGGCAATGACCAACCATGGCTGATAACATCAAAAAAGGAACATTGTGTGTCTCTCAGTGGAAGGGTTCCACTCACCTATAAAAGAGTGTTGCCAAAGAAATCAAACCAGAATCTGTGTAAGCTGCTGTGTCTTATAGGAAATACAGAGGACAGAGGAATATACTAAGAGACACCACGGGGATGTCATCGGGACTAGGGAAAACGTAAGACAAAGGGGCCAGTTTTGTTTTGTTTTTTTTAGACAATAACAAAAGCAGAAGTTTAAAGGTGGCACTAGTGGTAAAGAACCTGTCTCCCAATGCAGGAGATGGAAGAGACGTGGATTCGATCCCTGGGTTGGGAAGATCACCTGGAGGAGGGGATGGCAACCCACTCCAGTACTGTTGTCTGGAGAGTCCCATGAACACAGGAGCCTGGCAACTACAGTCCATGTGGTCACAAAGCGTGGGACATAACTGAAGTGACTTAGCACCGCAGGCATGAAGTGTAAAGGGAGAATCTTTACTAAAATAGACTTAAACAATTATTAACCAATAGTAACATATGGACCTTTTTGCATCTTATTTCAAACAAACTGTAAAACAAAACACAACAAAACATGCTAAACACGGAAGTGTTAGAACATTTATAGACAATCGGGGAAATAAGAACAGTGAAATTAAGGATTAGAGTTGCCACTCTCAGGGTGTGCTAATAATTGAAATTGTGTATAAAAAAGAGATTCGTTGTCTTTAGAGGTACATACTGAAATGTTCTCAGATGAAATTATGTGTCTAGGATTTGCTTCAAAATAATCATGAGTGGTTGGGGAAATGAGTGGTGGTATGAAGAAGAATATCTAATGACAAGTGCTGAGTTAGCTGATATGCACATGAAATTTATTATACTAGCCTCTTTGCTTTTGCATATAGTTGGACTGCTGCTGCTGCTGCTGCTAAGTCACTTCAGTCGTGTCCGACTCTGTGCGACCCCATAGATGGTAGCCCACCAGGCTCCACCGTCTCTGGGATTCTCCAGGCAAGAACACTGGAGTGGGCTGCCATTTCCTTCTCCACAGTTGAACTACTCCATGTCAAAAGCATGTTTCTAAGTTGCCTCATACATCTAAAATTGAAAGTTTGTTGTTTATTTTGTTATATGATAAAATGCAGCCATGAAATTGAGAGATGCTTGCTCCTTGGAAGGAAAGTTATGACAAACCTAGACAACGTATTAAAAAGCAGAGACATTACTTTGCTGACAAAGGTCCGTATAGTCAAAGGTATGGTTTTTCCAGTAGTCATGTCCGGGTGTGAAAATTGGACCATAAAGAAGGCCGAGCGCTGAAGAATTTATGCTTTCAAACTGTAGTGCTGGAGAAGACTCTTGAGAGTTCCATGGACTGCAAGGTGATCAAACCAGTCAATTCTAAAAGAATCAACCCTGAAAATTCATTGGAAGGACTGATACTAAAGCTGAAACTTCGATACTTTGGCCACTTGATGCGAAGAGCTGACTCACTGAAGAAGACCCTGATGCTGGGAAAGATTGAAGGCAAAAGGAGAAAGGGGAGGCAAAGGATGAGATGGTTGGATAGCATCACCAACCTAATGAACATGAATTTGAGCAAACTCCAGGAGGTAGTGGAAGACAGAGGAGCTTGTCATGCTGCAGTCCATGGGGTCACAAAGAGTTGGACACAACTTAGCAACTGAATAGTAACACCACCAGCATGATATAATGCAATGTTTCTTAAAGTACATTCTTTGTAACATTAGTTCTGAAGATGTTAGTAAATGTCCTTCATGTAGTAGATTCTGCTATTAGATTGTGTGCATGTGTGTTAGTCAGTCAGTCATGTCCGACTCTTTGTGACCCCGTGAACTATAGCCCACCGGGCTCCTCTGTCCATGGGATTCACCAGGCAGGAGTTTTGGAGTGGGTTGCCATTGCCTACTCCAGGGGATCTTCTCGACCCAGGGATCAAACCCAGGTCTCTTGCATTGCAGTCAGATTCTTTACCAAGTGAGCAATTAGATTAGAATATACCAAATTAAACAGATTTCTTCACTGCTCAGAATCTTAAAGATGTGAATGCAATTCTTCAAGAGGATATAATGTGTAAAGTTTCCTAATTAACTTGGTCCATATAAGTTTTTAATATCCTTTTACAGGATTATGCTCCACACAACATACGTTAGTAAACTCTAGTGTGGTGGGCTGAGCCATGGATGAGGAGTCATTCAGAACTCTGAAGTTGAGCTGTTAGGTATAGACTGAGCACTAGAGTTCTGGAATGAGCTTAAGACAGAGGTCAAGTTTGGAATCAGAATAGTTAATAGAGCTTCTGATTACTGCAACGGTATTTTTGCTGGCAGTTATGGCTGTGGCCCCACTCCAGGCAATTTAAGGATCTCAAATTCCAGCCGTGCATAAAAATGAACAAAGCTTGCAGTACAAGCTTTGTTTCTCCTGTCAGTATCACCTGTGAAAGGGAAAAGGGCAGCCCTGAGTGCTGTTTGGCGCTGTGAGCTTTGACCACGCCAAGGTTTTGCCTCTCCGGGTAAGATGCTTGCAAAGCTCAACTTCTCACTCTGCTCAGAGATTCCTCACTGTCCTACCTTCAGGAATGACTAAAACAGTTTAATGAAACCTCATGTAAAGTGTCGTGTAATTGTATTTGGAATTGATGTCACCTTTTGTTGCTGTTTCTTGGGGTTGGGAGGTCTATATATTTAGTGTCTGGGAGTCCTGTACTTACAGGAAGTGCAATGGACTTCATAGTACCCCATCCACCGCAATGTTCTTGGGAATTGACCCAACTCCAGACATCTAGGGCTTCCCTGATGACTCAGACGGTAAAGAATCTGCCTGCAATGTAGGAGACATGGGTTCGATCCCTGGGTCAGAAAGATCCCCTGAAGAAAGAAATGGCTACCCACTCTAGTATTCTTGCCTTGAGAATTCCACGGACAGAGGAGCCTGGCAGACTACCATCCAGGGGGTCACAAAAGAGTCAGACACAACTGAATGACTAAAGCTTTCATTTTCCAGACATCTAAGTTAATTTCAGGAAACCCATTTCCTATCTTCAAGTCTGGGATGGTTACAGGGTCCAGTGATGGCAAGTGATCCACGTTGGCTTTATCAGATTTCAAGGAAGACCCTTTATTCCATGATGACAAAGAGCCTCCTTTCCCCGCTATGGATGTGAGTTATGAAGCTTGAGCCTCAAATACTGCTGACAGCCCTCCTAGATAGGTGCCCAGCCATAGGGAAAAGCTGACTCTAGAACAGTGTTAAGAACAGGGGCCAGTAACAAGATCCTTTTAAACACCATTGTTTGTCAGATGGATCCAAAAGCCTCCTCATACTTAAAATAGTGAGAGTTGAGTTTGCAAACTGCAGTTGGCAAACTATTCTTCTTCTGAGATACTCTTGATAATTAGGTGAAGGAACTATATCCTTGCAATCACATAGAATTATAAGAATATTTTTTTGTCCATCTCCTCTAATTTACATTTCCCTGATTATTCAGTTCAGTTCAGTCACTCAGTCGTGTCCGACTCTCTGCGACCCCGTGAATCACAGCACGCCAGGCCTCCCTGTCTATCACCAACTCCCAGAGTTCACTCAAACTCATGTCCCTGATTATTAGGGAGGCTGAAATTCCTTTCTGTATGTGTATTAGCCAATTGGATTTCCCCTTCAGTGAGCTGCTTAATTATATCCTTTGCCTATGTTTCCGCTGGATAATTCTTCTTTCCCATGTTGATTTTTAAAGTCATATATTATTTATATAATTCTTGTTATTTATTTGTATTTATTGCAAATACCCTCTCCCATTCTGTTTGTTTTGACCTTTGCTCTTGGTCTTTTACTGTGTAGAAATTTTTAATTTTAATGTATTTGAACATATCTTTTCGTCTGTAGTTTGTACTTGTCTGATACATTGCTTTAAAAAATCATTTTGTATTCACAGAACATAAAGATGCTCTTTTTCTTTTTTTTTCCCTTTTGGCTGTACCTCGAGACTTACAGGATCTTAGCTCCTCAACCAGGGATTGAACCCTAGCAATGAAACCTTGGAGTCCTAACCACTGGACTGCCAGGGAATTCCCTATTTTCTTAATAAAAATAAACTTTTGTTTGCTTACCATTATATATTTATTGCACCAGGGATCTATTTTATATTTAATGTTGGATGGAGTCCCAAGTTTTTTTTCTACATGGATTACCCATTTTTCCACAACCATTTATTTAATTTGTTGTTCAGTTGCTAAGTCATGTCTGACTCTTTGAGGCCCATTGGACTGCAGCACACATGCCAAGCTTCCCTGTCCTTCACTGTCTCCCAGAGTTTTCTCAAAGTCATGTCCATTGAGTTGGTGATGCTATCCAACCGTCTATCCTCTGTATCAGGTGGCCAAAGAATTGGAGCTTCAGCTTCAGCTATTTATTCAATAGGCAATCCTTTTCCCCACTGAAATGTAACATTAACTCTGACAAATACATTTTCCACATAGGATTGTCTTTTGTTTCTAGGTTTCTATTCTGTTTCATTGAACTATTCGTGTATACCTATACCTGTGTTACACAATCATAATTAAATATCAGGGCTTCCCTGATAGCTCAGTTGGTAAAGAATCCATCTGCAATGCAGGAGATCCTGGTTCGATTCCTGGGTTGGGAAGATCTACTAGAGAAGGGATAAGCTACCCACTCCACTATTCTTGGGCTCCCCTTGTGGCTCAGTTGGTAAAGAATCTGCCTGCAATGTGAGAGACCTGGGTTTGATCCCTGGGTTGGGAAGTTACCCTGGAGAAGGGAAAGGCTACCCACTCCAGTATTCTGGTCTGGAGAATTCCATGGAGTATACAGTCCATGGGGTAGCAAAAAGTTGGACACGACTGAGCAACTTTCACTTTCACACTGAACATCTGTATCTTGATCTCTTACTTTTCTATATACATTTCAGTATTGGTCAAAACAATTCTGTTGGCATACAAAAGCCATCCTTGAGGACACTAAAAATTCACATCAATGGTACAGTTTAAAGAATAAAAATAAAATGGGGACTTCCCTGATGGTCCAGTGGTTACAATTCCATGCTTCCACTGCAGAGGGCATGGGGAATTCCTCTCAATTCCTGGTTGGGGAATTAAGATCCAGCATGCTTCAGTGCCAAAAAATAAAATTTTAAAAAGAAAAAAAAAAACAGTGCACCCATTCTTCCTAAGATTTATATATTGCTGAATTGAATCTTCATATTTTTATTATTTTGTATAATTCTTTATGCATATGAAATGTACAAAGGCTAAAAAAACAGTGGTTTAACAATGATAGAAATGTATTTTCTTTCTCCTAACAGTTTCAGCATTCCAAGTAAACCTGGAGGCTTCATGGTGTCAGGATAAGATGGACTCTGTGGTTTCTACTATCTTCAATTTGTGGCTTCTATCCCAGGCTCTCAGATACTGTATCCAGGTCTCACTGTTCACCTCAACATTCCAGCCAGCAAAAAGAATGAAATACACTCCTTTTGTTTAAATGGCATCACATGGTGGTAAAAACATTTCCCTTCATATACTCTCCTTCATTATTTCTTTATTCTACTAGGAAAGCAATAACCAACTTCAGGTTTATTCTATTATTGTCTTCCTAGCCTCTAGAGTTAAATCTTATTTTCAGTCTTGTTTTTTACTTAGTATATTTGTGTCTCCACTTAAATTACATCCTCAGTCCTTAAGATGCAGTAATTTCACTTTTTAAAAAACTCCCAGTATTTAAAAATGTTAACTGATAATTTTTGTTTCAATTAATATCTATTTATAAAATTTTTAATTGATTCTTTTTCAAAGCTTCCCAGTTTATATTTGGCTAATTTTTAGAAATATGATCTCCTGTTCAAGTTCGTGGATATAGCTTCCTTATCTCTCTGAGTATTCCAGGCATAACATTTTCTATTCCTAATCAAAACAAGTATTAACTGCACAGAAATATGAAATGGTCCTGTCATTGAAAACTCATTGTTTCTGTGAATTTTATCCCTACTGTTATAGCAACACACTGTACTAGAAGCAAAGAAGAACTGTTCAGTTCAGTTCAGTTCAGTTCAGTCGCTCAGTCGTGTCCGACTCTCCGCGACCCCATGAATCACAGCACGCCAGGCCTCCCTGTCCATCACCAACTCCCGGAGCACACTCAAACTCATGTCCACAGAGTCGGTGATGCCATCCAGCCATCTCATTCTCTGTCGTCCCCTTCTCCTCCCGCCCCCAACCTTTCCCAGCATCAGAGTCTTTTCCAGTGAGTCAATTCGTTGCATGAGGTGGCCAAAGTATTGCAGCTTCAGCTTTAGCATCAGTCCCTCCAATAACTGTTAGGAGCTCTTTATTTGCTGCTATTTTAGGAAGCATCCAGTAACAGATGCCTCCACACAAACCTATCAGTTTCAAACTGCTTGACTAGACATGTTTTTGCCAAACCCCTTTAATATAGATTATTGCTAGACCATTGGCTAGCTCTGTGGAAAGACCTCAAAGTACAGTTTGTCTGAAGGCGGTAGGCACTCGCAATGCGTCTTCAATCAGCCATGGCAGGGAAGAGCTGCCCTTGTTTCGTTAGGAATAGCAAAGGAGTCTGAGCCATCTCGACCACTCGTGGCAGGTTCTCCCTGGTGGCTTGACCATATGCCTTCTCTTCCTTTGACACACGGTGGCATATCAAGAGCATACTAAATATGTCGTCTGAGATTTCTGTTTAGAGATGACAGCAGAAGTAAATGCCTCTGCCTGTCAAGTCTGATTCTGTCACAGGGCATCTCCTGCTGGGGTCTTTTGAATTCAGACTTTCCTCTCCCAGCTGTCCTCTCACATGCTTGCTTCAAATTGTCAGCTTCCAAAAAGCAATTTTGCAGATCATTTTACCCCGGGGTCTTCCCTTCCCTGGGTACTGCTGAGGTCAGGACAGAATGAACTCCCAGGTAATGTTGCCACAGGAGGTTTCCCATAATCTTCTCTTTGCATTTTTTCCTATGTTTGCTTATTTTCATTTTTGGCACCTTGGTTTCCTTGGAGTTCCCCTACTATTTTCCTTTCCTAATTTTTTTTCAAGCCTTCATTTCTTTATTTCAATTATAAAGAAGGAAATTTCTAAATCCTCCTTAAAGTTCAGAGCTTCCTTGGTGGCTTAGCAGTCAAGAATCCACCTGCCAATGCTGACGATGCAGAAGATGTGGGTCTGACCCTTGGGTCAGGAAGATTCCCTGGAGTAGGAAATGGCAACCTGCTCCAGTATTCTTGCCTGGACAATCCCATGGACAGAGGTGCCTGGCGGGCTTCAGTCCATGGGTTCACAGAAAGTCAGACATGACTGAGCGACTGACTATGCACCCACTTAAATTAAAGCTCATCTCCAAAGATGCAGCTGTAGAACCACAATTCTGCATCAGGAGACTTCAACCAATCTGTTCTATTTCCATAGAAGAGCTTTAGGGAATCTATGTTTTTGTGTTCATGTAGAATTTTCTGGGAAGAAGGTCCGTAAATTTTATTAGAATCTCAAAGTCAACTAGGACTAAAGAAACTTAAGGACTATTATTGTTGTCAAACAAGCTTTTTCCTGCAGTATCCTAGTTGTGAGAGGTGGAGAAAGCTCTTAGGACCAGTTATTCTAGTTTACAATGCACCTTGTCTTTGGTGGGTTCTTCTGTTAACCTCACCAGTAAAAGTAATAGACGTTTGAACCCAAAGTCTTGAGCTTTCTTAAGTTTGATAACAAGGGGGGGAAAACCAAGATCAATGTCAAAGACTTAAGACTGAAAGATAATCCCTGTTCTGTTTCAATTGCAGTAAAAACTCTTGTGTTTTGAATTAAGTGGTGAGATTAGAAGAAGGGACAAGAGTGACAGAGCAGGGAAGAACTCTTTGAAAAGCTCAGTTTGAATTATTTAAAAATACTCATTACAAATTTAAAATATAATTGCAATCATTTCATTACATGTATCATATACATTAAAAATATAAATGGTCACTCATAAAGGAAAGTGAGAGAGGTTAATGAAGAGATACAGTCCAATGTAATAAGCCTTCAGTGTATTAAAGTTAGTTCCTTCTAAGAAAACTTTATTAAAGAAAGGTATTTCTTAAGTCATAAGACTCTTCTGCCATTAATTCTATGAAAGGTCAACCTACTTTCCTCCCCAGTGGTTAAGGCTCCTGTGGAGTAATATCTTCATTTTCCATTTCCTTGACTTTCTTGGTGTTTGGCTTCACCAGATGTCCTCACAGATCTGTAATTCTACTTCTGGCCTCTGGGCCTTGGTTACTGACCCCCCTCAAGTCATCGTTAGCAAGTGTCTGATCATTTGGTGTCAAGGAATTGGATGGAGCCTGCATCCTACAGCAGTGCAGGAGATACAGGAGACACGTGTTCAATCCTGGGTCAAGAAGATCCCCTGGAGGAGGGAATGGCAACCCACTCCAGTATTCTTGCCTGGAAACTCTCGTAAACAGAGGAGCCTGGTGGGCTACAGTCCATAGCATCGCAAAGAGTCAGACATGACTGAGCACACGCGCACTTGAAGACACTGAGCAGCTGTAGGCCAAGCACAGTCAGAGCCCAGATATTTCTTCAGGGTCTGTTGCCTTGCTCGACTCTCTGCAGTCAACATTCCTTACTGTGAGCCTGACTGGTTGCTCTCTCCCATCCTCACTTCATGAGCACTGCCTTCCAGAGCTTTCTCCAGCAAATCTGCTATGGAATCTCAATAGCAGTAGGGGCCCAAGACACCACATACAGAGAATGGGAAAGGAAATCCCCCCCAGCAAGCCCCAGATTTTATTTTAACCACACAGTTTGCTCCTTTTCCCTGATCAGATCGCTTACAGGAATTGCTCACATATGGCAAAAATATTTTTAGTCTCTTTTTCATTCTTTCTACTCCTTGGCTTCAGCTGAACAGCAACATCCCTAAAAGTCAGAAAACCCTTTAAAAGGAGGAGAAGCCCAAGGCCAGTGAATCCATGAAATGGATAATCAGCCCCTGAATAATCAGGATCTGACTGTACCGTAAACAACTCCTCGCCCCCCTTTCTGGGAGCCAAAGGCAAAGCACAGCCAAAAACTCTCTCTGCAGGAGATCCGAGAGATTTCCTTAGGCATGCACCCTGCCCCCACTCCTACAGTGCATTCAGGACCATAAACAATTCCCCTTCAGCTCGGACATATCTTTCCACACATGAGTAAATTTTCTGGACTTGAACAGGAATGCAATTGACTGGCTTACAGTTTGCATAAGCACCGCGTCGTGGCTCTCTGAGTATGCCCCAGTGCACAGATTTTACATATGCTGGCAAAGGCGGGCAGCGGTACTCAGAGGGGCATTTGAAACCACATTTTTTGGCTCATTAAAGCTATTCTACCGATGTTGCTCCCCATGTCATTCAACCTATTTTCAAGCCGTTTTCTCAATGGGGCACTTCAGGGAGGTTGGGCATGGATTTTGCTAAAAACTGGATTGTGTCCATAAGCTGCATCAAAGCCAGTTTATTTTCGGGCTCTGGCAACCTTTGAATAGCTCTTCCACCTTTGCAGGCTCCCCCACAAAGCCTGCTCTGCACAGTTTGCACACGAACCAGAACGCTGATTTCATCTTGTTGCTGAAGTTGTGGGGGACAAGAGGTTGCCTCCAGTGAGGGAGGAGGATCTGTGACCACCTCACAGCAAACAGCACCCCCGCAAAGATATACAATCTCAGCTCTCTGGCTGTCTTCCTGAGCCCAGCCAATCGGGGAAGTGTTAGGAGCACAGAATGCTTGAAAGCAGTAGAAAAACATGCTTGGCTTGGCGCTTTCCTCATTAATTAGGATGGCTTACAGAGTTTGTTGACTCCAAGTCTGAGAAGAAAAGAGCCCACTTGGTTAGTAGCCTGAAAAAGCAGTGATCTTATTTTCTGCTTCGACCTGCAGTGGGCAGTGCAGATGGCGAAAGCTGGGAGGTTTGTCCAGGCCATGGCTGCAGTTCTAGTGTGTGTGTGAATTCCAGTCTCTTCCTCTGTGAGCTCCACATGTTATTGTTCAGCCACTCGGTCATGTCTGAGATTCTTTGCTACTCCATGGACCACAGCACGCTAGGATTCCCTGTCCTTCACTATCTCCAGGAGTTTGTTCAAACTAATGTCCTTCTCATTGAGTCAGTGATGCCATCCAACCATCTCATCCTCTGTCATCCCCTTTTCCTCCTGCCCTCAATCTTTCCCAGCATCAGGGTCTTGTCCAGTGAATCGGCTCTTCCCATCAGGTGACCAAAGTACTGGAGCTTCAGCTTCAGCATCAGTCCTTCCAATGAATATTCAGGGTTGATTTCCTTGAGGATTGACTGGTTTGATCTCCCTGCTATCCAAGGGACTCTCAAGAGTCTTATTCTCCAGAACCACATTTTGAAAGCATCAGTTCTTTGGCACTCAGCCTTCCTTATGGTTCAACTGGCCCTCCAAAAAGGGCTCCATGTCCAAAGTTGTCCCTCTTCTCTTTCTTTTCTGGTGTCCCAACATCCCACCTAGGAACACAGTAGTAAACTGACCAAGCATGTGTCTGATTAGTGCAAGAGGCTTGTTTTTCTCTACCGAAATATACCCTGAGGAGTGTGTATATTTCGATTTGGGTGGTAGGCTAAATATTAAGCATTAACTGCCTGGTTAAAGGAGCTGGAGCATTTAATTCATCCTCTGTGATGGCTGATAACAGAAATCCAGGTCCTTGGACAGCTGAGATACAAAAGACCTTGGCCAGGGCAATTAGGTAAGAATGAAACAAAGAAACCCAGATTGGAGAGGAAGATGTTAAACTATATTTTCAGATGACCTAATCCTGGTGATAGAAAATCCTAAGGAATCTGCTAAAGAACCATTAGGATTAATAAATGAGTATATCAAGGTTATGTAAAAATCAATTGTATCTTTATGCAGGAGCAATGAGTAAACCAAAAATAAAGTGAAGAAATTAATTTCATTTATAGCATTCAAGTAGTAAAATACTTAGGAGTAAATTTAACCTGCCAAAAAGGATAGAACCAGTATACTCTGAAAACTATAAACATCGTTGAAACAAATAAGATGTAAAAAGATACCCTGTGTTCATGGGTCAAAAGCCTTAGTGTTGTTAAGATGGTCATACTACCCGAATTGATTGATAGATTCAATGCAATTTCTATCAAAATCCCAGCTGACTTGTTTTCAGAAATTGACAAACTAACCAGAAAATTCATATTTAAATAAAAATTGTAGTTATCCAGAACAACCAAAATCATCCTGAAAAAAGAACAAAGTTGAAGGAATCATACTTCCCAATTTCAACACTTCAAAGCTATAGTAATCAATACAGTGTGGTACTGGTATAAGGACAGATATATAGATCAATAAAACAGATTTAAGAAATAAATAATAACTCTCACATTTATAGTCAATTGACTTTCAACCAAGATACAAGACCATTTAATGGGGAAAGAAGAATTTTTCAACATATGGTTTTTCAACATATGGAGTGGGGACAGTGGATAGACATACACAAAAATAAATTTGAAACCAGAATTTGGACCCTCTCAAACATCATATACAAACCAGAATGGATCAAAACCTATGCAATAGCTAAAACTAAAACTTTTAGAGGAAAACATGGGTATAAATTTTTGCGACCTTGGGGTAGGCAGTGGATTCTTGGATATGATACTAAAAGCATAAGCCATTAAAGAAAAGATTAACAGGGTATAATTAAATTTTGAAACCTTTGTATTCCAGAGGATATCATCAAGAAGGTGAAAACAAACCCACAGAATGAGAAAGTTTTTGCAAATAGTATATATGATAAGGGACTTGTATCTATAATATACAAAGAACTATTGCAACTCAACAACAAAATGACAACTCATTTGAAAAATGGACAAAATATCTGAATAGACATTTCTCCAAAGAAGATATAAAAATATCCAACAAGCAGATGATGCTCTACATAGTTAGCAATCAGGAAATGCAAATCAAAACTATAGTTAGATACCAATTAGCACCCACTAAGATGGCTGCAATTTAAGAAAAAAAGAAAAAACCAGAAAATAACAAGTGTTGTTGAGACTGTAGAAAAAATTGGAACCCTCATATACTAATGGTCATTGGAACATAAAATGGTACAACTGCTTTGGGAAACAGTCTGTCAGGTCCTCAAATAGTTAAACAGAGTTATCACATGATCCGGCAACTCCACTCCCATATATATCCTCAGGAGAAATGAGAAGTATGTCCAGGGACTTCCCTGGTGGTCCAGTGGATAAACTCTGTGCTCGCAATGCAGGGGGCGCAGGTTCAGTCCCTGGTCAGGAGGCTCGATTCCACATTCCACAACTAAAAAGCCTGCATGCCGCAACTAAGACCCTGTACAGACAAATCAGTTCAGTCAAATAAATACATAAAAATAAATATTTTTTAAAAAATAAATAAAATAGCCAAATACAGGAGGCTCAACTCTCCCAAGACCTTAGAAAGAGCAGCTTGAGTGGTAAGAAGAACGTCAGGTACACACAGTGTTTGAAACAAAAAAAGGTATGTCCACATCAACATATATACACTGATGTTCAAAGCCTCATTGTTCATAACAGTTAAAAGTGAAAACAACCCAAACGTCCATTGCTAGATGCATTAGGAAAGGTTCTGAAGAGAACAGAAACAATGGAATATATAAAGGTGTACATATGTAAGATGAAATTTATTTTAGGAATTGGCTCATTTATGGAGGCCAAAAGTCCTAGAGTCTGCCATCAGCAGGCTGGAGAACCAGGAAAGCTGGTAGTTAATTCAGCTTGGGGCCAGGAAGCCCTGAGAACAAGGGGGCCACTGGCATAAGTCCCAGAGTCTGAAGGCTTGAGAACCCAAAGCTTGAGGTCCAAGGGCAGGAAAGGATGTATGTCTTAGCCCAGAAGAAAGAAAAAAAAAATGTGTCCTTCCTTTGACTCTTTGTTCTGTTTGGCCCTTCAATGGATTCAGTGATGCCTGCCCACACTTGTGTGGATAAGCCTTCTTTACTCAATGGAAGCCAGGCCTTATTTAATTCTACTTTTTCTCCCCTATGCCTTGAAAATCCTCCTGGTTTGTAGAGAGAGTGGTCTCACTTTTGGCTTGTAAAAGCCAAAGTTGATGTTTTCTGTTGTGTTTTGTTTTCAAGGCTCAGACTAGCAAGCAATAAAGGCTTGCTGGACCTCACTTCCTGTCTGGTTCCCCAGCTCCCTGGAGACTTGAATCTCAAATAAATGTTTCTGTCAGGAGATTGAGCTCCCAGCTGTGTAAATTGGTCACAGATGTAATTGCATTTGCCCTCTGCCCTGGAGGAACACAGGCCTGTGGTTGGGGGGTTTAGACGTCTCAGAATGAAAGACATTACTCCTGACTCTGGGTAATAGCCGTGAAGCCCAAAATCAGCTGCCCCAAAGACAGGCTGCAGTGTGGCCAGATGTCCAGGGCTGTTGCTAGACAGACTCCAAGCCTACACAGCCAGATACCCAGTTGGGATCATTTCATTGGCCAGTTGGGCACAGTGAAAACCAAAAAACCAAAAAATGGCTTTTCCATTGGTTCCTCTTTCTTCCAAACATGACTCCGGCCACCCTTCATCCCCTCCCTCCCTAATGCCCACAGGACCTCTGCCAACAGCTCCAATCCCCGTTTTCTTGAACAGTAGGCAACTGCAGCCCCAGTACATCCACACTGCCCATGGGGTAACTACTAGAATCCAATGAAAATAAATAGAGAAATATGCAGCTGACCTCCATCCAATACCTCGAGATCCTAACACAAGGTTGACTTAAATGGGGCCTGGCAGAGAAACTGAACCCTAGAGACCTCAGCAGGAGGCAACAAGGCTGCATTATACCAACTCTTTGGGCATTTGAAGCCCTGGATTTAGGAAGAATGCTTTCCAGGACGGAGAGTCAGAGCCTGTCTCTACTTTGCTGGGACAGAAAGGGTGAAAAACACTGCCTGGCAATCCCTGAAAATACTGTGAAAGGCTCTAACATCACGGCAATCCTTCCAGCTAGCTAGCAGTCTAAAGATCACCGGCCAGGCAGCTAGGTCTTTTGTTTGGGAGCTGCTGGGTAGCAGATCTCCAGGAGATTGAAGACGGGTTGAATGAACTTTTGAACAACGTTTATGGAGTTTTCCTATCTCTGGGGGTTTTGCCTTCATTAGAGAACCAGCCGGCAAATATGTGCTTCAAGTGCTGGGACAGAACTGGACTTCATTGTGCCACCTGCTGTGATGGGTCGTGGCTGGGAGGGCAGGCTCCAGGGTCATGCTGCCTGGCTTTGAATTCACGTTCTGCCATCTTAACCTTGTGACTTGGAAAGTCAATCTCCTCCTCAGTTTCTTCATTTGTAAAATGGGAATAATAAAAGGCCAGACTTCATAGAGTTGCTTGGAGACTACATAAAATAACTCACGTAACGTGCTTTTAGAGAACCTAGCATATGAGAGAGAGAGAGAGGAGGAGGAGGGAAAGAGAATATTATATGATTCTTAGCATATAATTCTGTTTTCAAAGAACAAGCAATTTTCTATAACAGAAGTATACCAATTCTCATTCAACTATTTTTATGAGCTAGTTATTCAGTGTTTACACTTAGTTAGAATAGGAATAGAATTAATGTTTAACTGTGTCTGAGGGCCACAGGACTGGAAAAGGTCAGTCTTCATTCCAATCCCCAAAAAAGAAAATGCCAAAGAATGCTCAAACTACCGCACAATTGCACTCATCTCACATGCTAGTAAAGTCATGCTCAAAATTCTCCAAGCCAGGCTTCACCAATATGTGAACCGTGAACTTCCAGATGTTCAAGCAGGTTTTAGAAAAGGCAGAAGCACCAGAGATCAAATTGCCAACATCCACTGGATCATGGAGAAAGCAAGAGAGTTACAGAAAAACATCTATTTCTGCTTCATTGACTAAGCCAAAG
Source organism: Moschus berezovskii (assembly GCF_049115385.1). Classification (NCBI taxonomy): domain Eukaryota; kingdom Metazoa; phylum Chordata; class Mammalia; order Artiodactyla; family Moschidae; genus Moschus; species Moschus berezovskii. Next base: position 51,923,104 of record NC_142482.1, on the reverse strand, counting down.
ACTTTGACTGTGTGGATCACAATAAACTGTGGAAAATTCTGAAAGAGATGGGAATATCAGACCACCTGACCTGCCTCTTGAGAAACCTGTATGCAGGTCAGGAAGCAACAGTTAGAACTGGACATGGAACAACAGACTGGTTCCAAATAGGAAAAGGAATACGTCAAGGTTGTATATTGTCACCCTGCTTATTTAACTTATATGCAGAGTACATCATGAGGAACGCTGGGCTGGAAGAAGCACAAGCTGGAATCAAGATTGCCGGGAGAAATATCAATAACCTCAGATATGCAGATGACACCACCCTTATGGCAGAAAGTGAAGAGGAACTCAAAAGCCTCTTGATGAAAGTGAAAGAGGAGAGTGAAAAGGTTGGCTTGAAGCTCAACATTCAGAAAACAAAGATCATGGCATCTGGTCCCATCACTTCATGGGAAATAGATGGGGAAACAGTGGAAACAGTGTCAGACTATTTTTTTGGGCTCCAAAATCACTGCAGATGCTGATTGCAGCCATGAAATTAAAAGACGCTTACTCCTTGGAAGGGAAGTTATGACTAACCTAGATAGCATATTGAAAAGCAGAGACATTACTTTGCCAACCAAGGTCCGTCTAGTTAAGGCAATGGTTTTTTCCGTGGTCATGTATGGATGTGAGAGTTGGACTGTGAAGAAAGCTGATCGCTGAAGAATTGATGCTTTTGAACTGTGGTGCTGGAGAAGACTCTTGAGAGTCCCTTGGACTGCAAGGAGATCCAACCAGTCCATTCTCAAGGAGATCAATCCTGGGTGTTCATTGGAAGAACTGATGCTAAAGCTGAAACTCCAATACTTTGGCCACCTCATGAGAAGAGTTGACTCACTGGAAAAGATTCTGATGCTGGGAAGGATTGGGGGTGGGAGGAGAAGGGGACGACAGAGAATGAGATGGCTGGATGGCATCACCGACTCAATGGACATGAGTTTGAGTGAACTCCAGGAGTTGGTGATGGGACAGGGAGGCCTGGCGTGCTGTGATTCATGGGGTCACAAAGAGTTGGTCATGACTGAGCGACTGAACTGAACTGAACTGAGAGCTCTAAAAGTAAGTAATATTCATTTGTTGATATATGAACTAAGTGGAGGAAACACACATCTCGTTAATAGATGAATTTCTAATAAAATTTTACTTTAAACATGTAGTTATCCTTTTCAAAACATACTAAATTTGTAGATTATTTTGATCAGTAGTGTAAGAATAATAAATGAATAGTAACTCAATCCAGATTACGGTTTAACACTTAAACCATTAACAACATAAATTTTTTAAAAACTAATTTCATTTGTTTTGTTGAAGAAAAATATAATAGGGTGATCAGGAAATGACTGTGAAGTATCAAGTGTATTGTTACAATAGGATGTAATTATTTGGGGAAAGTGAAATTAAGATACAATTTCAAGAAGAAAAAGGAGCAATTTACAATTTATATTCATTAAAAAAGAACTTGTATTTTTTAAATGGTAAATAAGCAATGTTCTTACTTCTATTTTAAAAGTTCAGTGTTCTCAATACATCAAACCAGACATTTAATCTTTGGCAACAACTTAAAACTTATGCTAAAACCTTTTAAAATGACAGTCTAAAAAATGCAAGAAATTGGATAGCATTACTATTGCTATCAAAATTACTATGGTGTGTGTGGAAAATGTTTGAAGAAGCCCTATTCTATGTGTGCGTGTGCATGTAATTATTTCATTGGGACAGTGTTTCACCTTCCTTGTGTTCACAGTCACTTCAGTCATGTCTGACTCTTTGCGATGCTATGGACGGTAACCTACCAGGCTCCTATGTCCGTGGGATTCTCCAGGCAAGAATACTGGAGTGGGTTGCCACTTCCTCCTAGGGGATCTTCCTGACCCAGAGATTGAACCTATGTCTCTTGCGTCTCCTGCATTGCAGGTGATTATTTACCACTGTCCATGGAAATAACAGTTCAGTTCAGTTGCTCAGCCATGTCTGACTCTTTGTGACCCCATGGACTGCAGCAAGCCAGGACTCCCTGTCCATCACCAACTCCCAGAGCTTGCTCAAACTCATGTCCATTGAGTCAGTGATGCCATCCAACCATCTCATCCTCTGTCATCCCCTTCTCCTCCTGCCCTCAATCTTCCCCAACATCAGGGTCTTTTCTAATGAGTCAGCTCTTCACATCAGGTGGCCAAACTATTGGAGTTTCAGCTTCAACATCAGCCCTTCCAATGAACACTCAGGACTGATTTCCTTTAGGATGGACTGGTTGGATCTCTTTGCAGTCCAAGGGACTCTCAAGAGTCTTCTCCAACACCACAGTTCAAAAGCATCAATTTTTCAGTGCTCAGCTTTCTTTATAGTCCAACTCTCACATCCATACATGACTACTGGAAAAACCATTACCTTGACTAGACGGACCTTTGTTGGCAAAGTAATGTCTCTGCTTTTTGATATGCTGTCTAGGTTGGTCATAACTTTCCTTCCAAGGAATAAGCGTCTTTTAATTTCATGGCTGCAATCACCATCTGCAGTTATTTTGGAGCCCCCCCAAAATAAAGTCAGCCACTGTTTCCACTGTTTCCCCATCTATTTGCCATGAAATGATGGGACCAGATGCCATGATCTTAGTTTTCTGAATGTTGAGCTTTCAGCCAACTTTTTCACTCTCCTCTTTCACTTTCATCTAGAGGCTTTTTAGTTCCTCTTCACTCTCTGCCCTAAGGGTGGTGTCATCTGCATATCTGAGGTTATTGATATTTCTCCCAGCAATCTTGATTCCAGCTTGTATTTCATCCAGTCCGACATTTGACATGATGTATTCTGCATAGAAGTCAAGTATTACTTTCTAGATCTTTTTTTTTACCCTGTGTCAGTGCTCCCCAGTCTTTTCCTGATGTTATGGATGAATTGTATCCTCAACAAATGTGTATGTTGAAGCCCTACACCCCAGTGTGATAGTATTTGGAGACAGGGCTTTTAGGGAGGCAGTTAAGCTTAAATGAGGTCACAAGGATGGAATCCTAACCTGATTGGATTGATGTCCTTGTAAGAAGAGGAAGAGATACCAGAGATCTTTCTGCTTTCTCTATCTCTCCCCACACACATTCAGAGGAAAGGCCATGTGAGAACACGGCCACAAGGCAGCCACCTTCAAGACCAGAAGGGAGACCTCACCAAAACCCAACTCCGACAGCACCTTGATCTGGGACATTCAGCCTCCAGAACTGGGAGAAAAATACATATCTATTGTTTAAGCCACTCTGTCTATGGTATTTGGTCTTAATAGCCCTAGCAGACCAATAGACATGGTGATGATCCTTTAAATGATCACTTGGAAAGATATGTTGATAATGCAAGCTGGGAACAGTTACAGGTGAGGCAGGGTTATGAGCTAGGCTGCAAGACCAAGATGACCCTGGCAGCTGGTGATCAGAGTGCCAGAAGATATGCAATGACTCCTGTATGGTGAGATTTCCTTACAGATGCAATAAGAGAGCACTCACTGTGGCCAGGATCACTGGGGAATATTTCACAGAGGATGGAGGTGAGCAATGAATGGTGGGAGATTTCTAGGGGTGGCATTTAGGATGGAAGGATAGTATGACCCATGGCTCCAAGGAGGAGAGGCCATGACTGTGCCAACTGTGAGTAGACATAAGGTAAATGATCAGCTAAGTGGTGGGCTCTGTCTCTACCCCGAGATTCACCAACACGTTTATACAGAAGGATCCCCCAGTTGCTTTGTGTGTGCATATGCTTTGCTCTGCAATTGGATTTAAACTCTTACGAAGCTAAAGACCCCCTTGACTGACTTCTTCCACCTGCTGGACCTTCTGCTCTCTGCATGTCCGTCTTAGTGTGGAAGGGTCACACGCTCCAACTTCCCCTTTCACCTCTGCACACTCTATTTCTCTATCCTTTAGGACATTGTCATATGGCTGCCCACTCTCCCAAACTCCACCCTGCACGCCCTTCATTCATTACCCCCTGAGTACCTTCACGGACCTCACATCACCTGTGAAGTGAAGTTGCTCAGTCATGTCCGACTCTTTGCAACCCCATGGACTGTAGCCCACCAGGCTCCTCCATCCATAGAATTTTCTAGGCAAGAGTACTGGAGTGGGTTGCCATTTACTTCTCCAGGGGATCTTCCCCACGTCACCTGTGAGTGTACTAAAAACCATTGAATTGTACACTTCAAAATGGTGCATTTTATGACACATTAAAGTTAGACTATGGGCTTCCCAGGTAGCTCAGTAGGAAAGAATCCACCTGCTAATGCAGGAGCCGCAGTGACTGACTCCTTGCTCCCAATTCAGGGAGCCGGTATTTGATCCCTGGTCAGGGAACTAGATCCCAGATGCCACAACTAAAGATTCTGCATGCTATATCTAAGACCTAACACAGCCAAATAAATAAGTAATTAAGAAAAAAAATCTTTCCTATAAAAATGCAACTAAGAAACAGGTTGAAGTACAGAATAATTATTATTCTGTTTAGATTAAATGTTGGTGTTAGATAATCAATATAAAGTTTTGTGATATTTGTGTTAATTTTTAAAACCCAGGGTAAATAATTAAACAAAAATAGTGGAAGGATGGAAGAAATGAAGGGAATGGAAGGCATTTCTGTAGGAATGAGAGAGCTGGGTGGGAGACCAATCTGGAAGGAGAATAAATGCTGGCTGAATGAATAGTTTCACATTTTTGTATTAGGATAAACAGGAAATTAACAGCAATCGCTTGCATTAACATTTGAACAAGTTCTAACACTGCTGTGCATGCCAATGGAGCCAATTTCAAAGACTAAACCATCTTTTATGGGACATGAGCTTGCAAATGGAATGATGAAGAATTCTGAAAACATATGCTGGTGTCAGATTTTACAGGCGGTGTTTGAATTTGCATTTTAATGTCATAAGAAACATCTTTAGTGAATAAAACCCGTGCTTCTGGCCAAAGGGTATCTTTCTATCAGGGGTTTTCAGCTCTTTGACTGTCTTCATTTGGGAGTTCCTGGACTTTCCTACATTCAAAAGCCGGTTCCTCCCCAAACAATCACCATCTTATAAAAAGTACAATGGGTTGACCTTTCCGTTGAAGGGAACAGCGATACCATCTCAGGAACTTTCTTTTGTTTCTCCCCATCCAAGCAGAAATCATGTGGGCGTGAGAAGGTACAGTATAAAGTCGGAACTAGAAAACATGTTTATGGCATAATGATTAAATCTCCCAGGAAATACACAAAAAAGGGCAAATGAAGATTTAATATATCATGGGATAATATACTGAGCTTAAAAGACCTTAAGAAAACAGTATGAGAAAATTGAACTCTGATGACTGCCAGCCTTATGCCTGTGTCAGACAGAGCTTACCCTTTAGTCTGCACTGTTTGGTAAATCATAGTATGATTCCAGATGCTTTGCTACTAAGGCAGACAACCAAAGCATAGGCACCATCTCTTCTGAGTTTCTCCCCCCTAATTCCTGCATTTAGAATTCTGCCCACCACTGGAGGGTAACACTTATCAATTTCTTCTTAATTAACTAGAATCCCTTGCAACTATCCCCATTATCAACCAATATTTGTTAAGAACCACAGAGTGTGATCTTGGACAGGGAGAGCATTTCATTAGAGCTACTATGAAATAGTTCAGTTCAGTTCAGTTCAGTTGCTCAGTCGTGTCCGACTCTTTGCGACCCCATGAATCACAGCACGCCAAGCCACTAATGTGTAAACAACAGGTAGAGATGTTTGCAATTCGGGAGTCTGAAAAACTGTAGAGTCAAAAACAAGTGTCAAAGTGCCCTCTAGTGGTAAATACGGCACACTGACACAGTGCCCTTTCTCCAGAGCAAAGGAAACACAGGTTGTAGGTGATACAGGATGATTGGATGCCTGGCTTCTCGAATCCTATTGTCTTCCAGAAACCCTGAGGTTCAGACAGGATGTGACACACGAAGATTTAAGTTAACTGGAAGAGATTTCCAGTACCCAAGACCAGGAAGAAATAATGAATACTGAAAGGCAGCAGAAAACACTCATTGTACCCTAAGGATAAGCCTTCTCAGTATCTCTTGCAGTCTGTTCAGAAAAATTGAGTTCTGGTTAGCAGTTTTTCATCCAGGAGCAACAGTCTTTGATTGTTTAATGATGCATTGCCTCATTACACATTGACTTAGAGGGAACACCTCCTCTAGGCCATTTCTTCAGTTTGATGACAAATAACCAAGAAATATTCCTTTCTGTATTCTTTGAGAAGAATGCTTAATTTCAGTTATTCTAGTTCTTCTGGTACAGGTAACAAGATTGTACCATTTTCATTAAAACTTAAATCCAGTACAAATGATCTAGGGTTGATTAGAAACCCTAATCTAGGGTTTAATACAGTAATTGAGTTCTTACCTAAGGGGCAACACAGTCTTCTGGACACAATACTAGCCTGAAGACAAGGAGATATGGACCATGGCATTGCCTCTACCACTAACGAGGTGACTTTGAGCAAATCCTTTAACATCTCAGGGCCTCAGTTTTCCCATAAATAAAGGCAAGAACTAGACTAATAATCGGTTACCTTTTTCAGCTCTAAAATAGTAAAATTTCTAAAAATCATTTTGCGGGTAGTATTTTGAAGTTTTAGAACTTCCCCGGTGGCTCAGACAGTAAAGAATCTTCCTTCAGTGCAGGAGACACTGGTTCAATCCCTGGGTTGGGAAGATCCTCTGGAGGAGGGCATGACAACGCACTCCAGTATTCTTGCCTGGAGAATTCCATGGACAGAGGAGCCTGGCAGGCTACAGTCCATAAAGTCGTAAAGACGGACACGACTGAAGCTACTGAGCAAGTACGCTCGCATTTTGAAGTGCTATGTTTGTCTTGTGTGTGTATTTTTCCTTCATTGATTTCAGGAACCCTCTCCTAGCCTGCTCCTCAGCAGAAACCAAGATTCAAAGAAGCAGCTGAACTAAGAGGGAGACAAAGTGTAGGATGCCAGCCTAGAGAGACAGCTTTCCTCTTCCTGAACCTAGAAAACACAAGGGCTGGGGAAAGGGGAAGGAAGAGAGACAGTGATGAGTTTCTCAGGTGAGAACAAAGGGTGGAGCTAGGAGACAGGAAAAAAGAACTTTTCAGCCTTAGTGTCAGGACCCAGCAGGAAGGGACAGCAGGAAGGATCACCCTCCTGTGTGTGAACCACCCACAGAGCACCCCATCCTGGACTCAGAGGTGGGGCGAGGATGCTACATGTGGGGTCACGGCATAAAGGGAGCACTTCCTTGGGGCAAATGTCCATGAGAGGGACATCATTCCACTGCCACTGACCCATGACAGCGCCCATGACAGAGCCCACAAGTTTGTGCATGTGTCCTTGGCAACCCCAATGATGGACATGGAGATGTGTGCACATCAGTTTTTACCAGTCTGTCCTGTTTGAGAGGAATTTTCTATTTCCCTTTTAAAATGGGAAGCAGCTTTGGCTATAGAGTTGATTTCCTTTCTCAATTGAATTAATTGTACCGCAAGAAACTAAGGCTTTGGTGACCTCTGATAACAATTTCACATGTGAAATAGAAGTATTCTAGGTATTCTCAAAGCTAAGGTTGTTATATGTTGGGCCTTAAAATAGGCTTACTCATACCAGAATTTTACTGTATGAGATATTACTTAAGATGGGTCACTCACCACTTGAAATGTGGAATTCTTTCTATCATACGGCAGAGTTGTGTGTGGTCGGGTTTATGTATTAAGTTTCTATGTGAAGTTGTTGGTCAGAGATGGAGCACATGCCCCAAATTAATTTAAACATTAATATAAATGTACTAAAGAACGGGTTTCCCAGGTGGCTCAGTGGTAGAAAAAAAAAACAAAACACCTGCCAATAAGGGAGACGTGGGTTCAATCCCTGGGTTGGGAAGATCCTCTGGAGAAGGAAATGGCAACCCACTCCAGTACTCTTGCCTGGGAAATCCCATGGACAGAGGAACCTGGTGGGCTACAGTCCATGGGGTCGTAAGGAGTTGGACACAACTTAGCGACCAAACAACACCAACAACATAACTACTGAAAAAATACATTTCATCAATACACTAGGTGTAGTACCACAAATAAAAATTACAGGTGGTGTTGAATTTGATCAGAAACAGAGAAAACAATGCACCAACAAAAAAGATAAAAAAGGAAGAGTTTGACTCATTCCTAAAGAGAAATGTGTATGTGTTTGAGTTTTTCAAGGAAGACTTCTTAGGATGCAGGATTTTCATTTGATGCCATTTTTATTTTTAAAAAGATGTTGAAAGAAGGCAGACAGATCAATAAAACCCTCTTGGCTGGAAAAGAGGAGCTGTTTCCAGGGCAACAAGGGAGGATGATATGGATTTGAAGGAGACAGCATTTGACTAATGCAAAGAAAGAGGTGAGAGAAAACAGAGCCCAGATACGGGGCCAAACGGAGAATAAGAGACCCGTGACTCAAGTCTCTGCCGCCTCCCTATTGAGTGCCGCACACTGCCCTCCCCCAGCTCCCAGCGCCCAGCTCCCCTCCCAGCTCAGAGGCCTGTCAGGCTTCCCTGTCTCTTCTTCCTCCTGGGAAACTTCACTGCAGAAAGAGACCAGACACACTGAAACTCTCGACTTCTTGCAGAGGCTGTGGAGTTTCAACGTGAGCTAGAGTTTCTTCAAGGATGGCAAACACTTCTCAGGAGCCGGGGTAGCAACACCCAAGACTGGGGAAGAGTGAAATGTATGTGAAGGTCTGTGGTCAGTCATTTTTTAATTCCAATTTACTTTTAAAAATGTTATCAGAATATAGTTGATTGACAATGTCGTGTTAGCTTCAGGTGTACAGCCAAGTGATTCCTATATATATATGTATGTATGTATATATATATTTTTCATATTCTCTTCATTATAGGTTATTATAAGATATTGAGTATAGTCCCTGTGCTGTACATATACAGTAGGTCTTTGATAGTTATCTGTTATAAGTTTGTTTTCTATGTTTTTGAGTCTATTTCTGTTTTGTAAAGAAGTCCATTTGTGCCATTTTTTTAGAATCCACATTTGTCTCTGTCTGGCTTACCTAGTACCATGATCTCTTGGTCCATCCATTTTGCTGCAAATGGCATTATTTCATTATTTTTAATGGCTGAGTAGTATTCCATTGCACATATATATACCACATCTTCTTTATCCATTCATCTGTTGATGGACACTTAGGTTGCAACATATGTTTAGTCTTTAACATGTACACACAAGTCCACGTTACTCATTAATTAGTCTGAGTTCATTTTCTACATAAAATAATATTAAAAATAATGTATTATTACAGCTACTGTTTATTATATTATATGTTCCAAGCACAGTGATAAAGAATATATATACATTATCTTACTTAATTCTCTCATTGAACTGGGTATCAGTATTATCCAAGTGTTTACATGAGCAAACAGAATCAGAACAGATGAAAAACTTACCCAGGAGCAGTTGACAAGTGGCGATGCTGGGTCTCAAACCTAGGTGTGTCCTGTCAGCAGAGTGACCTTGAAAGCTGGGATTCATCAATCAGATATAGCTGTGAGAGAAATCCAAAAGTCAGCTAGCTACCATTGTAATATATGTAAGAGTGGCATGGCCTTAAGAGGCAGGAAGTTTATAAAAACATTTCAGGATTCCATCAAGTTCAAAGATTTTAAAAGTTGGCCAGAATAGAGACCATAAGTTAGACAACAAAACATGTTGAAAAGGTCTCACTTGCCAAAGCTGATATGATTTAAGCTTCAAAAGGAGAATAATGACTGTGCCCTCTGCCATGGGGTCAAGAGTGAGATGCAAAAAGTGAGAATTAACAGGATTTAAAAAATTTGTATAAGCAGGTGAATAGACGCATTTTTATTGAGCCTTGTTGCTGTTATTGGCTCACTTATTAAATCAATGAAGAATACAGAATGTGGGAAATTGAACATTAAAAAGCATCGTCTGGCTGATAGAGAATATCAGTTAGTTAGCTTCATAAGTAGTAACTTCCAGTGAGTGAAAAACACCTAAAAATAGAAAATTTAATTGATAACGTTTCAATGTCTAAAAGGGTTATATCATCTCATTTTTAAATATGAAAGAATAGAAGGTTATGTGAGGCCTGGAGATCTTTAAACCTGGTAGGGTCCCATCATGTTCAATGTCTCCAGGGTTATAGGGGAAAAAAAAGAAAGAAAGTTCACTTATCTAAAAGTTTACCAGTGAGGTGGAGTTGGGGTCTCCTGCTTACTCCTCAAAAGAATTAGGTGCATAATTTAAACCCAAGGAAGGGGGTGAGTGACCACTGCTCTCTTGTTATGGACTCATATAAGAATAGCAAGAACAATGCCCATTTCGTCAGGGTCCCAGATGAGAATCCGGGACCTTCAGCTGTATGTCTCACAGTACAGAACTTGGGTTAACGGGTAGTGTAACCATCTTCCTTAAACAAATAAGTGTTTTTCAACCTGGGGAGATTCAGAGTTAAATATAGAAATGCTTAGGAGAATCGGAACACTAGTGTCAGCACCCTTATGTTAAGAAGCTGTCTGCATACTTGGTATTTTGCCTTTTGACTATAATTTGAAATGTGTGTTTGTGCAAATGATTTCAATACGTGGTTTTAAGGTGAAATTTTCCAAAGTCATTCTCAGTATTGAAACATCTACGATAACTTCACTGTTGTTGTGTAGTTGGTAAGTTGTGTCCGACTCTGTTGCCACCCCAGGGACTGTGGCCCAGACTTCCCTGGTGGCTCAGATAGTAAAGAATCGCCTGCAATGCGGGGTACAAGGGTTCGATCCCTGGGAAGATTCCCTGGAGAAGGGAACGGCCACCCATTCCAGGATTCTCGCCTGGAGAATTCCATGGACAGAAGAACCTGGCAGACTGCAGTCCACGGGGTTGGAAAGAGTCGGACACAATTGAGTGACGAAGCACACAAGCAGCTTTGGTACCCGCAGACTGTAGCCCACCAGGCTCCTTCCGTCCGTGGGATTTCCTGGGTAAGAGAACTTTGTTTTCTTTAGTTAAAGGATTTTTGTTAATAACAATTCCTTAGTGTTCAGGAAAGTTGTGTATGGAAATCAGATCACTGATGACTTAAGAGGGAAAAGCTTGGGTTGAGGCAGCTGCTAAAGGCACTTCCCCCACAGAGCATCAGCCCTCCACCTCGGCACCTCTGTCATTTCCTGATCCAGTGCCTACCTCCAGGTCCTAGAAGGCTGCCTGTGCCTCAGCGGGCCGCTTCCTCCACGTGGTCATAAATTCTGACTATGACCAGATGGATTTTCCACGGCCCCACGTCCTCCCCCCTGTCCGAGACAGTGCATAACACTCAGCAACATGTTTGGACACAGAGAGGACGAGGGACCAGATTAAAAACACTTGTTTGTGTCTGATTTTTCCAGTTATCAACTTATCATGTGCTTTGGCCTATTTGTGCCCAGTGTCATTCAGGGAACCCAGTCCCACCCGGCATAGCACCAAACTGTGACGTTATGATACCTGCCCACCCAACCTGGCAACTGACTCTTTTAAACTTCCTTGGTCAATGAGATATTCCCATGTCTTAGTTGAAATACAACACTTCAGTCTGCATGGCCCGAGGCTCTCCCCTGCAGGAAGGCAATGCTATTATTACAGCAAAAAAAACTGCTCCAGAAATAGTCTCACTAGGCAGTTTCCTTGCTAGGGAATTTCTCTTAACGTAGGCTCAGCCCAAGGTTCTCATTCTAAATAGACAGGTTTTCCAACATGCATGCAAATGTCAATCGTGTAACCTTTACCACCCTCAGAGCCCAAGGAAGAAAGGGAAAAACTGAAACCTGAAAGCAAAGGTTAAGTAAATTTGTTTTCAATCACCCTTCCAATGATCCTGTTGAACAGGGAGCCACAATTCAACTGCTCAAATGACTCAAAATGCATGCAGGTAATATGAGAGAAGCCAGAGTCCACCAGTTCCTCTAGCGCTTGGAGGACACCCTGCGGTCATGACCATAGGTCACTTGTCCTCCAGGGATTTTAAAGAGTGCTGTGGGTGCCCTGATACAGTTACTCCTGCCAGGAGCTAATGTGAGTTAGGATTCATCATCTTCACTTCATAATGTGCTCCTGGGGCCAGGGTGAGGCCAGCGAGCCACCTCCAGTGCAGACGTGAAGGAGGCTCTTGGGCTCGGGGCCCTGTGTGCTGACCCCATCCCCCTTCCTTCCTCCTCTCCATGTGTGTTGTCTTCAAGACTCTCTGTATTTGTTTGCTAGGGTTGCCGTGGCAAAGTGCCACACACAGGGTGGCTAAACACAGCAGGAATGTATTCTCTCACAGTGCTGGAGGCTAGTGCTAAGTTGCTTCAGTCACGTCCAGCTCTTTGCAACTCTCTGGACTATAGCCTTCCAGGCTCCTCTGTCCATGGGATTCCTCAGGCAAGAATACTGTAGAGGGTTGCCTTGGCCTCCTCCAATGTCTCCCGCTTCACTCCTCGTGTCTGAGGACAGTCATCAGCGCTCAGCATAGTCGGGCTTGGAGAGGTATCACTCGAGTCTGCAGCCATCCTCACCCTGCATTTTCCCTGTCTCTCTCTTCTTCTAAGTTCACCAACTCCACTGGACTAGGGCCCAATGACCTCAGTTTAACCTGATTATATCAGCAACGATCCTATAACCAAGGGAAAAAAGGTCACAGTCATAAATTCTGGGAGTTGGGACTTCAGCGTATCTTTTGGGAGGATCTTAGTTCCTGACCCAGGGATCAAGCCTCTCAATTGGAACTGCAGAGTCTTAACCACTGGACCACTAGGGAAGTCCTTTGTTTGCTGACTTTTTGATGATGGCCATTCTGACTGGTGTGAGCTGGTATCTCATTGTAGTTTTGATTTACATGTCTCTAATAATTAGCAATGTAGAACATTTTTTCCTGTGTCTGTTGGCCATCTATATGTCTCCTTTGGAGAAATGTCCAGACCGATGATTTTAATAAAAAAGTACATCTTAATAATATTTTACTTATGATGCTTAATAATTACTTATATACATAATTTATTTATGTAGTTTTGATCAGTGGTGAGCACGCCATAAGAAACGCTGGGCTGGAGGAAGCACAAGCTGGAATCAAGATTGCTGGGGGAAATATCAATAACTTCAGATATGCAGATGACACCACCCTTATGACAGAAAGTGAAGAAGAACTAAAGAGCCTCTTGATGAAAGTGAAACAGGAGAGTAAAAAAGTTGGCTGAAAGCTCAACATTCAGAAAACTAAGATCATGGCATCCGGTCCCATTACTTCATGGCAAATAGATGGGGAAACAGTGGAAACAGTGGCTGACTTTATTTTGGGGGGCTCCAAAATCACTGCAGATGGTGATTGCAGCCATGAAATTAAAAGACACTTACTCCTCGGAAAGAAAGTTATGACCAACCTAGACAGCATATTAGAAAGCAGAGACATTATTTTGCCAACAAAGGTCTGTCTAGTCAAGGCTATGATTTTTCCAGTAGCCATGTATGAATGTGAGAGTCGAACTATAAGAAAGCTGCTGCTGCTGCTGCTAAGTCACTTCAGTCGTGTCCGACTCTCTGCGACCCCATAGACGGCAGCCCACCAGGCTCCCCCATCCCTGGGATTCTCCAGGCAAGAACACTGGAGTGGGTTGCATCTCTTTAGAAAGCTGAGTGCTGAAGAATTGATGCTTTTGAACTGTGGTGCTGGAGAAGACTCTTGAGAGTCCCTTGGACTGCAAGGAGATCCAACCAGTCCATTCTAAAGGAGATCAATCCTGGGTGTTCATTGGAAGGACTGATGCTGAAGCTGAAACTCCAATACTTTGACCACCTGATGCGAAGAGCTGACTCACTGGAAAAGACCCTGATGCTGGGAAAGACTGAGGGCAGGAGAAGAAGGGGATGACAGAGGATAAGATGGTTGGATGGCATCACCGACTCAATGGACATGGGTTTGGGTAGACTCCGGGAGTTGGTGATGGACAGGGAGGCCTGGCGTGTTGCGGTTCAAGGGGTCACAAAGAGTCGGACACGACTGAGTAACTGAACTGAACTGAACTGATCAGTGGTGTCAAATAAAAGTTATAACTCAACCCATAAGAAAACACAGGTGATTAGATCATTACAATCACAGGAAATAATAAAATATAAATTTTGTTGGCAGATATAGATTTTTCTGATGGAGAAGCATAATGGGGTGATCGTGAGAAGCCTTTTATCCCAATTCAGTTCATTTCATGAAGTTTGAAATGGGTTATACTAGGATAAATTCCTGTGGGGAAAACGGAATGGAAATAGGAAGTCAAGGACAAAAAGGAACAATATGAATTTTCAACTCTGAAAGCAGAGTTTTTTCATGTATTTTGCAAGTGAATTAACGATAAACCCTGAGTAGTCCCAGTGTTGTTTTCATTTGATATGTTTTAAAATAATATAATGTTTACACTTGAAATAAGCTAGGACTTACATCTTTTTCAACTAAACTTACAATGAAAAGTTTTAGATTTCAATTAGAAATATGCAAGAGCGGGACTTCCCTGGTGGTCCAGTCGCTAAGACTCCGAGTTCCCAATACAGGCAGGGAAGGGCCAGGTTCAATCTCTGGTCAGGGGATTAGATACCACATGCCACAACTAAAGATTCCACGTGCTGCAATGAAGATTGAAGATCCCACAAGCTGCAAATAAGACCTGGTTCAGCCAAATAGATAAATATTTAAAACATATGATAGAGAATAGTTTTGGAGGGACACTGGGGGAAAAAAAATTGAAGGCCACAATCTGTATCTATCCAGGGCAGGGAGTTTAAACCTCAGCACTACTGGAATTTTAGGTTGGGTAATTCTTTGTGATGGGGGTTGTCCTATACGTTGAAGAGTATTAAGCAGCACCCTGGGCCTCTACCTACTAGATGCCACTAGCATTCCACTTTCCCAGCTGTGACAACCACAAAGGTCTCTGCTGCTGCTAAGTTGCTTCAGTCATGTCCGACTCTGTGCGACCCCATAGACAGCAGCCCACCAGGCTCCCCCATCCCTGGGATTCTCCAGGCAAGAACACTGGAGTGGGTTGCCATTTCCTTCTCCAATGTGTGAAAGTGAAAAGTGAAAGTAAAGTCGCTCAGTCATATCTGACTCTTAGCGACCCCATGGACTGCAGCCCACCAGGCTCCTCCATCCACGGGATTTTCCAGGTAAAAGAGTACTGGAGTGGGTTGCCATTGCCTTCTCCACAAAAGTCTCTAGACAGTGCCAAATATCCCCTGGGAGAGCAAAGTTGTTCCCACAGGAGAACCACTTGATCTGCAGATATACCATCTTTTGTTTTCCCATTTCCACTCTCTTCAAAAGAATTGAAAAGTGAAAGTGAAAGTTGCTCAGTTGTGTCCAACTCTTTGAGACCCCATGGACTATACAGTCCATGGAATTCTTCAGGCCAGGATACTGGAGTGGGTAGCCTTTCTCTTCTCCAGGGGATCTTCCCAACCCAGGGATCGAACCCAGGTCTCCCGCATTGCGGATGGATTCTTTATCAGCTGTTGCCCAAAAACACTGACAGTGACCCTAGAATCCCCTCAACCTTATTTCTATTCTTGTCCAGGCTTAAGAGAAGTGGCCATGAAATGACAACTTATACCAGAAGCAGTAACGTATTTATATTTCCTGCCTGCCCCTGCCACACACGTGTGTGTGACCCCTGGTATAAATTGAATTCAGTTTGGATGAAGAGTGAGAAACTTGAGTTAGCATTGCTCTGGGCTGTTCCATGCCAAACTACATTATGTCCAATATTACGTTAGCTATATGAACACATGCAACAAGACACAATAATCTAATATGTCCAGGAGAAGAGAGATTCTGATTTTTTGGACATCTTACTGATTCTTGAAAATGGGATCTTTTTAGCTCTTGAGGAGTAATAGGTAGGGGAAAAAGAGATTTTATGAATCAGTAGAAGCAAAATAAAGGCAACTCAGCTCAGGAAGAAACTGGGCTAAGGGTCAATAGCCAAGTAGAAGAAAAGAGTGGCCATCACCTTGTTTTGTACATTCTGCATGTAAACCAGCCTGAAGCTGAGAGCCGAGGTCTTCATTCATTAACACAGGAGGAGGGAACATCGTGGTCTCATTAAACGTCTGCAGAAGCCAGATGCTGTGTGGATAGTTAGCTTTTTTTGGTCTGAGTGTGGAGTTGTTTTTCTTGCCACCGTATTGAACAACTGCTGCCCTGCAAGGACAAGAAAAACACAGGGAAGAAAGTCAACTCTTGGTTTTGGAAAGTCCAGAGAACCTAATTATTCAGATACCCAAAAGGTTATGGGAAGAGCCAGAAGAATAGATTTGAGTTTGCTCCCTCGGGTACTGGAAGAAACAAAATTCTGCTGCTTAGGGTGCCCAGAATAGTTCAGTGCTTGGTTTCTTACTGCTCTCTGTTCTCAAAGAGGACCGCTTCCTTTAAAAAGTATAATGGGACTTCCATGGTGGTCCAGTGGCGAAAACTCAGTGCTTCTAATGCTGGAGGTGCAGGTTCAATTCCTGCTCAGGGAGCTGAGATCCCACATGCCACTTGGCATGACCAAAAAAAAAAAAGATAAAATTTATAATAAATCAAAAGTATGATGGGGGTGCTATGATAAAAGAGTGCTGAAATGCTCCCTTTGATTGCTCTCCCTCCATTTTTTTCTACAAATTTTCATAACTTCAAGGGAATAAAAAAATCCCTAGGACAGCAAGGAGAGCAAACCAGTCAGTCCTAAAGGAAATCAACCCTGAATATTCATCAGAAGGACTGATGCCGAAGCTGAAGCTCCAATATTTTGGCCACCTAATGTGAAGAACTGACTCTTGGAAAAGACCCTGATGATGGGAAAGATTGAGGGCAAGAGGAGAAGGGGATGACAGAGGATTAGATGGTTGGATGGCATCACTGACTCAATGGACATGAGCTTGAGCAAACTCCGGGAGATAGTCAAGGACAGGGAAGCGTGGCATGATGCAGTGCTTGGAGGTGCAAAAAGTTGGACACAACTGAGTGTCTGAACAACAACAAAAGGGGGAAAAAGCAAATTAGTTATCAGCTTCTCAGCTGTAGGAGAAGCTTAATTCTTCCTACTGATGTCCCAGGCCACCTAGTCCTGGAGACAAGAATGTAGCCATCTTGGTAGCCAGCTGATAGCGGATGTTAGAAATTAGGTGATTTTTCTCCTTTCATCAAAGCTAGCAAGAACACTAAACAACGTTTTCAAAATGAGGAGAGCCTGGGTATTCGCCTCGGACACAGCATTGAAAAAAACTGAGCTAATACAATCATCCAGTCCCCATGCGACTCAGCTGAAAGTCCTCCTTACCAACAGACTTAACAGCACCTTTTATTTGAAGAGATCCTAAAATATTTTACACGGTGTACCAAAGATGTGTCACATACTTGTGTTACATACTTAGAACCTTTGTCATTCTGTTTGCTCTCCCTCCAAGGCACGGTTCTGCCTAAAATAGCTCTCTGGTGCTCCTGGGTTCTGTTACAAACCCCAGAGACACATTCTAGAAGTAGAAATCAAATTAGATGGCCTTTTGTTTAAAGTTTCTTAGCAGCATTGGAGCATGGTGCCCTGTGAATTCAATGAATCAGTAGATGTGGAATGAGATTGTCATTATCATCACAAACGCGTAACTAATGAGGACAGAGGCCATGGGAGGGGGGAAGTTGGACACTTTTATTTAAGCCCAGCTTCTTATTGTAATGGTCAATGAGAAAGAGAAAAGCATATCTCCTTTGAGAAGATCCTAAGGTCTGCAACACAGAAATTAAAAAATCTCAAACCAAACGTGATGCCGAAAGGTCACTGATTGACCGTTAGCTTTAATATCACACAAACCTCAGTGAAATCCTCAAGGTGATGAAGCAGAATAACCCTAATTAGCTGAGTAATAACAGTAAAAGCCAGGGTGTATTTTTTTTTACAGCAATAATTAACAGGTGTGAAGTCATTCGAACATTGCAAATAAAAATGTCTGCCAAGATCAGGCAAGCAAAATAAATACATAAATCAGGCTGGGGGTAATATGGTGGAAATTGGTGGGATCTGCTCTGAGTCAGAAAATGTATCATCTGCTAACAGCATGCACTTTCAATTGAAAGAAAGAAAATAAATAAAAGCAAAACAAACAAACAAAAAAATCAAAAACACTGTGCTAGTTAAACCAAACAGGTGAAGTTTAGGTGAGACAGCAAGTTTGCAAGCCCTGTAAATAGCACTGGCTCTTTCTTAGTCACTAGTTTCTACCCTGGTTCCTGGATGAAATCTTTGAGGATAGGTTGAGAATTTGTCGTGTTTATGCAAACAACTTAGTGATTCAAGAAATATTTGTTGAGTTACATAACATAATCTTTTACCTACAGAATTGCTTCCCTTGAATTATTGCTATGGGTTTACCTATACAGGCAAATGTCATAAGAAAAAAATCATGGGAAATTCTCACATTTCCATCACACAATGTTCTCTTAGCAGAGACCCATGAGAAAAATGCCTTTTAAATCTCAGTTCAGGAACAGGAAGAATCTGGGACTTTGTTTTCATATTTACAGACATTGAATACTGTAGCCACATTTTGATCCTAGAAATCTGAATGCCATATTTGGAGGCCTTTTTTTAGCTGTAGGACTGTGTAGTGCATTTCTATGTGATGAATTTACACTGGCTTTTATTATTCTCCTAATACAATTTTCCTCTGTCCTTAATACCCTGATCTATATATCCTTTTGAGTAGATTTTTATTTTTTGGTGTGCCATTTCAAATCCATTGAGAATTGAATATACATTAATTGAGTTCCAACCAGAATTTGGAAAACCTACATAGACCATTTCTCAGTAAATGGTTTTAGGATTGGGACCATGTTTTTCCATAACCCCAAATGACATTGCTTTAGAAGTACAGAATTAAGGTAAAATATGGTGGGGTGGGGGGAATGAAATATTTTATATCAACAAATTACTTGAAAAAAAACAAAACATGATTTACTGCATTTACATTTCGGTGACTTTTTACTGTGGTAAAATACGCATAACACAAAATTGACCATTTTAAGCGTGTTAAAATGTGCAATTTGGCAACGCTATGAACACTTATAATGTCATGCAACCATCACTACCGTCTCCAGGAAACTTCCATCACCCGAGCGGAGACTGCACGTGCCTGTCAGGTTCTCACCCCCCCAGCCCCTCGCAGCCCCCACTCTGCTTTCCGTGTCTGTGGGTCTGTCCACTCCAGATCCCTCCTGAAAGTGCAGTCTTACAATAGTTTCCCTGTTGAGACGGGCTTATTTCACTTAGCGTAATGGACTCAAGGTTCATTTATGTTAAAGAATGTATCAGAATTTCATCCTCTTTTAAAGGGTGGATGCTATGTCATGGCATGAATACACCACATTTTGTTTATTCACTCATCCATGGACAAGTTACCTATTTCCATCTTTTGGCTACTGTAAATAATGCTACTATGAACACTGATGGTCAAGTGTCTGTTTGAATCCCTACTTTCAGTGCTTGGGGTATACACCCAGAGCGGGAATTGCTGGATCATATGGGAGGGATTGGGGGCAGGAGGAGACTGGGACGACAGAGAATGAGATGGCTGGATGGCATCACCGACTCGATGGACATGAGTTTGAGTGAACTCCGGGAGTTGGTGATGGACAGGGAGGCCTGGCGTGCTGTGATTCATGGGGTCGCAGAGAGTCGGACACGACTGAGCGACTGAACTGAATTGAACTGAACTGAACTGATGGTAATTCTGTGTTTAGCTTTTTGAGGAACTGCCCAATTGTTTTCCACTGCAACCTCACCATTTTGCATTCCCACCAGCAAGAACTAAGTGTTCCAATTTCTCTACATCTTTGCCAACACTTTATATTTTTAAGATAATCGAAATGGCTGTCTGAGGAGGCCTTACAAATAGCTGTGAAAAGAAGAGAGGCGAAAAGCAAAGGAGAAAAGGAAAGATATAAGCATCTGAATGCAGAGTTCCAAAGAATAGCAAGGAGAGATAAGAAAGACTTCCTCAGTGATCAATGCAAAGAAATAGAGGAAAACAACAGAATAGGAAAAACAAGAGACCTCTTCAAGAAAATTAGAGATTCCAAGGGAACATTTCATGCAAAGATGGGCTCGATAAAGGACAGAAATGGTATGGACCTAACAGAAGCAGAAGATATTAAGAAGAGGTGGCAAGAATACACAGAAGAACTGTACAAAAAAGATCTTCACGACCAAGATAGTCACGATAACGTGATCACTGACCTAGAGCCAGACATCTTGGAATGTGAAGTCAAGTGGGCCTTAGAAAGCATCACTACGAACAAAGCTAGTGGAGGTGATGGAATTCCAGTTGAGCCATTTCAAGTCTTGAAAGATGATGCTGTGAAAGTGCTGCACTCAATATGCCAGCAGATTTGGAAAACTCAGCAGTGGCCACAGGACTGGAAGAGGTCAGTCTTCATTCCAATCCCAAAGAAAGGCAATGCCAAAGAATGCTCAAACTACCGGACAATTGCCCTCATCTCACACGCTAGCAAAGTCATGCTCAAAATTCTCCAAGCCAGGCTTCAGCAATATGTAAACCGTGAACTCCCAGATGTTCAAGCAGGTTTTAGAAAAGGCAGAGGCACCAGAGATCAAATTGCCAACATCCGCTGGATCATGGAGAAAGCAAAAGAGTTTCAGAAAAACATCTATTTCTGCTTCATTGACTATGCCAAAGCCTTTGACTGTGTGGATCACAATAAACTGTGGAACATTCTGAAAGAGATGGGAATCCCAGACCACCTGACCTGCCTCTTGAGAAACCTGTATGCAGGTCAGGAAGCAACAGTTAGAACTGGACATGGAACAACAGACTGGTTCCAAATAGGAAAAGGTGTACGTCAAGGTTGTATATTGTCACCTTGCTTATTTAACTTATACGCAGAGTACATCATGAGGAACGCTGGGCTGGAAGAAGCACAAGCTGGAATCAAGATTGCTGGGAGAAATATCAATAACCTCAGATATGCAGATGACACTACCCTTATGGCAGAAAGTGAAGAGGAACTCAAAAGCCTCTTGATGAAAGTGAAAGAGGAGAGTGAAAAGGTTGGTTTGAAGCTCAACATTCAGAAAACAAAGATCATGGCATCTGGTCCCATCACTTCATGGGAAATAGATGGAAAAACAGTGGAAACAGTGTCAGACTTTGTTTTTTGGGGCTCCAAAATCACTGCAGATGCTGATTGCAGCCATGAAATTAAAAGACGCTTGCTCCTTGGAAGGAAAGTTATGACCAACCTTGATAGTATATTAAAAAGCAGAGACATTACTTTGCCAACCAAGGTCCGTCTAGTCAAGGCAATGGTTTTTCCCGTGGTCATGTATGGATGTGAGAGTTGGACTGTGAAGAAGGCTGATCGCCGAAGAATCGATGCTTTTGAACTGTGGTGTTGGAGAAGACTCTTGAGAGTCCCTTGGACTGCAAGGAGATCCAACCAGTCCATTCTAAAGGAGATCAATCCTGGATGTTCATTGGAGGGACTGATGCTAAAGCTGAAACTGCAATACTTTGGCCACCTCATGCGACGAGTTGACTCACTGGAAAAGACTCTGATGCTGGGAAAGGTTGGGGGCGGGAGGAGAAGGGGATGACGGAGAATGAGATGGCTGGATGGCATCACCGACTCTGTGGACATGAGTTTGAGTGTACTCCGGGAGTTGGTGATAGACAGGGAGGCCTGGCATGCTGTGATTCATGGGGTCGCGGAGAGCCGGACATGACTGAGCGACTGAACTGAACTGAACTGAACTGAATAAGTGGGAAGTGATGTCTCCAAGATATATTTTTAATTAATGGAGTCTCTCTTGAGAAACCCGTATGCAGGTCAGGAAGAAGTAGTTAGAACTGGAGATGGAACAACAGACTGGTTCCAAATAGGAAAAGGAGTACATCAAGGCTGTATATTGTCACCCTGCTTATTTAACTTATATGCAGAGTACATCATGAGAAATGCTGGATGAAGCACAAGCTGGAATCAAGATTGCTGGGAGAAATATCAATAACCTCACATATGCAGATGACACCACCCTTATGGCAGAAAGTGAAGAAGAACTAAAGAGCCTCTTGATGAAAGTGAAAGAGGAGAGTGAAAAGGTTGGCTGAAAGCTCAACATTCATAAAACTAAGATCTTGGCATCCGGTCCCATCACTTCATGGGAAATAGATGGGGAAACAGTGGATACAGTGGCTGACTTTATTTTTCTGGGCTCCAAAATCACTGCAGATGGTGATTGCAGTCATAAAATTAAAAGACGCTTACTCCTTGGAAGGAAAGTTATGACCAACCTAGATAGCATATTGAAAAGCAGAGACATTACTTTGTCAACAAAGGTCTGTCTAGTCAAGGCTATGGTTTTTCCAGTGGTCATGTATGGATGTGAGAGTTGGACTGTGAAGAAAGCTGAGCGCCGAAGAATTGATGTTTTTGAACTGTGATGTTGGAGAAGACTCTTGAGAGTCCCTTGGACTGCAAGGAGATCCAACCAGTCCATCCTAAAGGAGATCAGCCCTGAGTGTTCATTGGAAGGACTGGTGTTGAAGCTGAAACTCCAATACTTTGGCAACCTGATGCGAAGAGCTGACTCATGTGAAAAGACCCTGATGTTGGGATAGATTGAAGGCAGGAGGAGAAGGGGACGACAGAGGATGAGATGGTTGAATGGCATCACCGACTCTATGGACATGGGTTTGGGTGGATTCCGGGAATTGGTGATGGACAGGGAGGCCTGGCGTACTGCAGTTCATGGGGTCTCAAAGAGTCAGACATGATTGAGCACCTGAACTGAACTGAACTCTATCCATTTCAACAAAGATTTTTGTTTTTCTATAGGTAAGACTGTTTGCCTAGGGGAAGTCTGAAGTCAGGCAGGTCCTAGTTTGAACAGCTCTATTTTACTTTGCTTCTTCAACCGTTAAATGGGCATAAAAACAGACTGTATTTCATAGCTTTGTTTCCATAATCCATGGAGCCAAGGCACCTCAAGGGTTTAGCAGGAGGGCAGGTGGAGAGTAATCACTCGAGAAATGGAAAGGACTATGGCCATACTTTACCAAATGTGACTTTCCTTCAAACTTGTGTCTGACAAGTGACAGCTGGCCCAGTCACTGTTAATCCATAAACCTTAGTGCTTTTTAAAAATAATTTTATTTATTTTTGGATGTGCTGAGTCTTTGTCGCTGCGGTGGGCTTTCTCTAGTTGCAGCAGGGGCTGCTCTTTGGTGTGCAGGCTTCTCATTGCAGGGCCTTCTCTTACTGATGAGCACAGGCTCCAGGGCATGCCAGCTTCAGAAGTTGCGGCTCCCAGACTCTAGAGCACAAGCTCAGAAGTTGTGGCAGTATGTGGGATCTTCCCAGACCAGGGATTGAACCTGTGTCTCCTGTAATGGCAGGCAGATTCTTTACCACTGAGCCATGAGGGAAACCCTAAACTTTAGTGACTGAGCGACCACTGTCAGATTCTAATTGCTGGTTAATGATGGACTAGGTCATACAGATCAACCCTCCCTCTAAAAATAGTGAAAAATATCAGACTTCACAACTTGAAGCCTGTTCAGCATCGTAGAATTGAACACACGGGGAAGCTCACGGGTCAGTGTCTGGCCAGACGTCAGTATCTAGAGAGGTCAACACATTCATTATTGGAGCATCTGCTGACACCCCTCACCTCTGCTGCGGTTCAGTGTGTGTGTCAGGGGAAAGTGAACCGCCAGAGCTCAGGTCTCATGCAAGGAAGAGGGTCTGATAGAAGACCCTGCCCACACAAAACAGGGACCCCCAAAGGGGAACCCTAAATCTTCAGTGTTAGGATGAAGGGGATCTACAGTCAGCTCCCAGCTTCTCCCCACTGCCCAGCTGAGTGCAAAGAGGGCTGTTTGACTGTTGAGCAGAATAGAAGAAACAACAAAGAAAAAGGGGGAAATGCCTGAGGCATCATAGCTTCAGGACAGTACTGCCTCCATTAAAGGACGTACAGGGAGATTTACAGCTGACTTCACAGCAATAATGGACCCCAAAAGGCACTTCTCAGAGAAAGGTTATCCGTGTGCTGAGGAAAGTAACTAGCAATCTAGAATTCTATACCTGGGAAAAATATTATTCAAAAATGAGGGCAAAATAAAGACACGTTCAGATAAACAAAAACTGAGAGTTCATCGCAAGGAAAACCTGACTAAAAAAAAAAAGGAATCCTAAAGATTAGTCTTCAGAATTAGACATCCATCCCAGCCAGCAGACCTGAGATCAAAAAGATTAAAGTGGTAACATGGGTGAAACTAATTAGTGATTTAAAGATAGCAACAGCAATGACATTATCTACTGGGGTGAAATAAATAAATATTAATGACAAAGTAAGTCAGGAATGTGATGAATGGACTAGGAGTGATTTGCAATCTTTGTACTATTTGGGGACGGGAGAAAGATTTTAATAATTTAAGAACAAGCCAAACATACACGTTATTCAGTTCAGTTCAGTCATTCAGTCGTGTCCAACTTTTTGTGACCCAATGGACTGCAACATGCCAGGATTCCCTGTCCATCACCAACTCTCGGAGCTTGTCAAACTCATGTCCGTCGCATCAGTGGTGCCATCCAACCATCTCATCCTCTGTCGTCCCCTTCCCTTCCTGCCCTCTTTCCCAGCATCAGGGTCTTTTCCAATGAGTCAGTTCTTGGCAACAAATGGCCAAAGTATTCGAGTTTCAGTTTCAGCATCAGTCCTTCCAATGAATATTCAAGGCTGATTTCCTTTAGGATTAACTGGTTTGAGCTCTTGCAGTCCAAGGGACTGTCAAGCGTCTTCTCCAACACCATACTGCAAAAGCATCAGTTCTTCAGCACTCAGATTTGTTTACAGTCCAACTCTCACATCCATACATGACTACTGAAAAAACCATAGCTTTGACTAGACAGACCTTTGTCAGCAAAGTAATGTCTCTGCTTTTTAATATGCTTTCTAGGTTGGTCATAGCTTTTCTTCCAAGGAGCAAATGTCTTTTAATTTCATGACTACATTCACCATTTGTAGTGATTTTGGAGCCCAAGAAAATAAAGCCTGTTACTGTTTCCATTGTTTCCCCATCTATTTGCCATGAAGTGATGGGACTGGATGCCATGATCTTAGTTTTCTGAATGTTGAGTTTTAAGCCAGTATGAAAAGGCAAAAAGATATGACACATGTTATAGTTTCTAGGAACTGAATAAAAGAATAGAAACAGAGACTTCCTGGTGGTCCAGTGGTTAAGACTTTGACTTCTAGTGCAGGGGCTGTGGGTTCCATCCCTGGCTGGGGAGCTGAGATCCCACATGCTTCACAGCCAAAAAACCAAAACATGAAACATAAGCAATACTGTAACACATTTTATAAAGACTTTTTAAAAAACAGAACTTTCATATTAGTAGAGGAGAAGAAAAGCAAATAGTAAAAAATTTTCAATCATGAATGATAAAATTAATAGAAGAAGTTTCAGTGAGAAATAGGATAGTTGCACAGCCTCAAAACATCTCCCCAAATTTATTTACTAATTACTGAGCAGTATTAAGGACTTCCCAGGTGGTGCTAGTGGTAAAGAATGCACCTGCAAATGCAGGAGACGCAGGAGACATGAGTTTGATCCCTGTGTCAGGAAGATTCACTGGAGAAGGAAATGGCAACTCACTCCAGTATTCTCACCTGGGAAATCCCATGGACAGAGGCGCCTGATGGGTCCCAGTCCATGGGGTTGCAAAGAGTCGGATGAGTGAGCACAGCACATTAGCATACATCACGAATTTTTTGACACTCTTCCCTCCAAGAGGTGGAGCTAAATCCCCTCTGCCTGAGTGTAGACTGGCTTAGTAACTCGCTTCGAAAAGAACATGAAGAATGGAAAAGAATCACTTTACCGTACAGAAACCTGGCAGACATGACCTTATCAAAATCATCAACTTCCACATCACCAGTAACAAATCACATTAATATGAAGCCCTGACATAATACAATGAGATGAGTGCTTCACGTCTGTGGTATTCTTCACACACACACACATCCTAACCCAAGTCTTATATTAAGAAAACATCAGGTAAACCCAAAATGAGGGAGAAAATCGATGACCAGTTCTCTTTAGATGTGTCAAGGTCATGAATGATAAGGAAAACCTGAGAATCTGTCACAGATTGGAGGAGACTGCAATGGCAAGCCACTCCAGTACTATTGCCTAGAAAATCCCATGGATGGAGGAGCCTGGTAGGCTGCAGTCCGTGGGGTCGCTAAGGGTCGGATACGACTGAGCGACTTCACTTTTCACTTTCACACATTGGAGAAGGAAATGGCAACCCACTCCAGTGTTCTTGCCTGGAGAATCCCAGGGACGGGGGAGCCTGGTGGGCTTCCGTCTATGGGGTCACACAGAGTCGGACACGACTGAAGTGACCTAGCAGCAGCAGCAGCAAGGATGCTCCTGGTGCTGAGAACTAAATGAAATACAGTTCAAAATTCTGGTTTGACTCCTGGTATGGGAGGAAAAACAGTAGGAAAATAGCTATGACAGACAGACCCTAGAGTTCCCTCCATGCCCCCCACCTCCCGGAGCTCATGCCCTTTTAATATCCCCTTTGTTGAGTGTGGTCAGGACCTGAGCTTCTTTCTAACAGAATATAGCAAAGTAATGAGACATTACTCTAGCGATTACATTTTGTTGAACAGGACTCTGTACTTCCCAGCTGGTTCTAGCAGTAAAGAACCAACCTGCCTACTAACGCATATATATGGAATTTAGAAAGATGCACATGATAACCCTGTATACGAGACAGCAAAAGATGTGTAGAACAGTCTTTGGGACTCTGTGGGAGAGGGTGAGGGTGGGATGATTTGGGAGAATGGCACTGAAACATGTATGTTGTCATATGTGAAACAAATCACCAGTTCAGGGTCGATGCATGTTACAGGATGCTCGGGGCTGGCGTGTGGGGATGACCCAGAGGATAAAGGGAGGAGGGAGGTGGGAAGGGGGTTCAGGAGAGGGAACTCATGTACACCCGGGGCGAATTCATGTCAATGTATGGCAAAACCAACCAATATAATATTGTAAAATAATTTGCCTCCAATAAAAAGTAAATAAATTAAAAAAAAAACAAAACCAACCTGCCAATGCAGGAGACATAAGAGACATGGGTTCAATCCCTGGATCAGGAGGATCCCCCGGAGGAGGGCATGGCAACCCACTCCAGTATTCTTGCATGGAAAATCCCATAGACAGAGGAGCTGTCATGGTGGTCTATAGCCCAGAGGGTTGCAAAGAGTTGGACACAACTGAAGCAGCTTAGCACACACGCACACACGCAGACAGGACTCCATGTGGCTGCTTCTAAGTCACTTCAGTCGTGTCCGTCCAACTCTGTGCGACCCCATAGACAGCAGCCCACCAGGCTCCCCTGTCCCTGGGATTCTCCAGGCAAAAACACTGGAGTGGGGTGCCATTGCCTTCTCCGTCCATCTGGCTAGTAAACTCAAATTCTATTGCCAGCTTTGAAGAAGCACACTTTTAGGAAATACGCGGGCATGTTGGAGAAGGATCTGCAAGCAGCCGCTAGGAGCAGAGGGGCTTCCCAAGTGGAGCTACTGGTAAAGAATCCACCTGCCAGTGCAGGAGACACAAGAGACGTGGGTAGGGAAAATCCCATGGAAGAAGAAATGGCAATCCACTCCAGTACTCTTGCCTGGAGAATCCCACGGACAGGAGCCCGGCAGGATACAGTCAATGGGGTCACAAAGAGTTGGACATGACTGAGCGACTGAGTATGAGCAGGAACAGAGAGAGAAATCCTCAGTTTCACAGCTGCAGGAAGTGTATTCTCACAACAACCTGAGAAAGCTTGAAAGCGGGTCTTTCCCCAGTTGAGGTTCTTATGAGATCACAGTTCTGGCTAACACCTGGATTGTAGTCTGATAAAACCTTGAAGTAAAGAAACTGACTAAGCCAGACGCAAACTTCTGACCTACAGAAATCGTGTTTTTAAAACTGTTAATTTTTTTTTGATAATTTGTTATACAGCAATAGAAATGAAGACAACTGCTAAACCTACCCCCCCACCCCAAAGTTGCACTTTTAAAACCTCAAATTCTTTAACTTTTCAAAGTTAGGTTCCTACTCATCTTTTTCTAAAGTTAGTAAATTTTACCATCAAGAAGCCTTTGAAAGTGTTTAGTCCTGTTCATAAATGTAATTAAATTTCTATAAACATGTTACACTGCATACGTAAATTCAATATATTCATTTTCCTTTTAGTGCTTCAATTAAGTCAAATCTTCCCCTGTATTTAAATAACTTGTAAATCTATTACATTTAAATTATAAATAGGTTGAACCTTATGTTCTCCTATTTCAGCTCTGCATACAGACTTGGTTAGACTATAACTTAAAATAACAAATTTTAGAGGAGAAGAAATAATTGTTCCTCTGCCCTTCTGAGTTCTTAGCTAAGACCCCTGGGACATGATATTGTGCCTGGGAAGAGGATAGGTATGATGGAACATTTTAGAAGGAAAGGAAATGGAATGCACAAAGTGGGCTCCCTATAGAAAGGGAGTGGGTAAGAGACCAAGAGGAGAGGTACCTTCCTGGTTAATGATAAAGGTCACCCAAAGGAGGCTTTTCCTTTAAGATGTGAAAGTGAAGTTGCTCAGTCGTGTCCGACTCTTTGCGACCCCATGGACTGTAGCCTACCAGGCTCCTCCGTCCATGGGATTTTCCAGGCAAGAATGCTGGAGTGGGTTGCCATTTCCTTCTCCAGGGGATCTTCCCGACCCAGGGATCGAACCCAGGTCACCTGCATTCAGGCGCTTTACCTTCTGAGTAAGATGTGGTAGGTAATAACAACTATAAAGCCCACATTCACCCCTGTTACTGTAACCCCAGGCAGATCCTTCATAAGCTTAGTTTCTCTTCCCTGTTGGGAGTATCATTTTCAAATAACCATACCAAAAATAATTACATTTTACCTTGTTTTTAGTTAGGAACTTAAGATCAGAATTAAGATCAGAATTAACTTAAGACTTTGAAAATAAGCAGCCCATCTGGCTGGTTCCCAACAAATGATTCCATAGGGTCATAAATATTTAGCCTGCCCAGCTAATTGTGGTGACTTTCATTCTCTCCCTGATAACTTTCATTTCCTTTCATGAAACTTCAGAAACTTCCTATGGTGCAAAGGTGTTGAGAGCAAGTGGGACGGGCAGAGAACTTTATCATTTGCAGACATTTGTGTTAAATGAACATTGTGATGTTTCTTTATGGTCAGCTGTACCAAATATGAGTTCCCTGAGAATAGGTCAAGCCTGCAGACAACTGAAAGAAAATGAAAGTTGCTTTTGCGCAGTTAGCAATCTAGTTTGAGGATGCAAAGCAAAAAGCACATGATGCAACATGTGACCCTAAATAAACAGTTCCCATGTATTAATTATGGGAAACCCACACACACAAACAATTTAATTCTTTCCCAAACGTGGGAGAGGATAGCGTTAAATGTTTTTCTTCATCTTTTAACTTATGAGAAAACAGGTTGAGATAAATTATTAAGTGGCTCCCCCAAGGTCATCCAGCTAGAATGTGGTGGGGTCAGGTTTTGAACCCAAAGAGAGGTCCCAAGGCAAAAGCAGGTTTTAGCTAAGGTTGTAATAAGTTTTAAGGACTGAGAGATTTATATTTAACTTTACTGTAACCTTGGGCAAGTTATTTCTTTTATGTGTCCTCAAGGTCCTTATCTGCAAACCGGCTCCTTCTTCATTGGGTGGTTGTGTAAGTGAATGAGCAGTTGCAGGGCGGGCTACTTAAGCACATTCCTAACGTATAATGACGGCTCAGCGTGGTCAACAAGCGAACTAAAAATAAACTGACATCACCCATTCTCAGAAGGACTAAGGTCCCTCGAATCTCAGGATCTCCGCCGACTGCAGACGTTACACTTTTATATTAATACAAACTCTTGAAATCCAAAGGGAAAGCAAAGATTGCCTCAACAAGTCCACCACCAATGAACAGTCACCTGCTCACTCTCTCTTCCCAATTCTCTCCAACTTCCCAGGGGTTTGTTCGTTTTTGGCATGTGAGAGGTGTGACTCAGCACCTGACGGGCACACGGGGCTCGAAAAGGAAGAAGGGAGGCCTTTCAAGGAGCGGACCTTTCCGTGGGTGAGGGGGTCACAGGCCAAGTCTCCTCCCTTCAGGAGACCTCGGTGACAGACAGACGGTGTGCACTCCTCCTCCCCCCGCACACACTCTGGTCACCGCCGTGAGCACGCCCGTAAACAGGGGCGGGCGGCGGCTAGAAGGGTCACACGAGCGGACTCCTTCGCACCCGTCCCCACCGCGTCAGTCCCACTCCGCTCTCCACCTCGGACGCCGCCGTTGGGGGCGGGGCCTCCGGGGCGCGGGGCGGGGCCTCCGGGGTGCGGGGCGGGGCCGAGAGCGGCTGGGGGCGGCCCGAGGCCTTAAGGGGACGGCGTGCGCGCGGGCAGAGCACCCGCCGCGGCACAGCCTCCCACCCTCTCGCTCCCGCGACACCGCCCCCGCCAGAGGCCCCGCCCCTCCCCTCCCACCGGAGCCCCGCCCTCACACTGGAGGCCCCGCCCCACCCACCGGAGCCCCGCCCCTCTCACCGGAGGCCCCGCCCCTCCCGCCCTAACCTTCCCCGCTCCGCTCACACCCGGCTGCTCGCGTCCCGCGCCGCCTGTACTGCAGGAAGGAGCTGCAGGCTCCAGCCGCGCCGGCCCGAGCGCGCTGCCCGCATCATGCCCCGCATAGATGCGGACCTCAAGCTGGACTTCAAGGATGTCCTGCTCCGACCCAAGCGAAGCAGCCTCAAGAGTCGAGCCGAGGTGGGGCCCTTCGAAAGCCGCATTGGGGTGGGATTGTTTGTTTGTTTGTTTCCGGGGTGGCGCGGGGGAGGTGGGTGAGAGGCGCTGTACTGTGCGCCCACCTCGCCTGCTTTTCAGTGTGTCTGGGGGTGGGTGGGACGCCGACCCCCTCTGCTCTTCTCACCACCGAAGAGAGGGAAAGCCAGCTGGTCCCCTGCCAGGACAGGAGGTGTCTGTAAGAGGTCCGAGGTGTCCTTAAGGGGTCCGACTCCGGCCTAAGATCCTCAATGCGGCCGGTTGGGGCGGCGAGGGGAAGCGCACAGCGGAACTAAACCCCAGAGGAGCGAAGACCAAGTGGGCAGCTGATTCAGAAAGTGACGGCGAGGGCAGGGGCTGGTTGAGGGGTGCGTATAGGGTGAAACGGACGCAGCGGAGCCCAGGTGTACAGGGACGGGGAATTTTTTTGGCAGCGTCTCTCTGCGGAGAACTCCGACTGCTGTAGTATCAGGTCCAGCCATGGAATTTATTTTAGGAGGTCTGAAACCCAGAGAAACTCCGGGGCAAAAGTTCAGGGTTTACTTTCTGCGTTTCAGTGACTTCTGGGAGTGAGGCTGGGGACCTGTGCCTGGCGGCACCCCCTTACTGGACAACTGGAGTCCAACCCAGTCTTCCAGAAGCTGGAAACACTGGGGTGCGGGTTTGAGGGCTAATGGGACAGCTGGGGGTTAGGGGTGGGGGCAGTTTTGCCCATTCTGCCTTAATAATGAGAGCAAAGCCCGAGGAACAGGTGGAGACCAGACTGAAAAGAGCTCGAGGGTAGGGGCAGGAGGAAGGTCAAGTCTTGAAGGATAAACTAGTTGCACAGATAGGCAGAATCCCTTGGAGATGTGTATATGGGTGATGGTGGCTTTGCTTGGGCCTTTGAGCTGGAGAGGAAGGTGAGGAAACTGCTGTGTCTGGAGGCAGGGGTTGCAGAAGTAAACAGGGGGAGCCTGAGCCAGCATAGGTTTCTCCCCTCCCCTTCCAGGACCATAAATAAATCCCCTTGCAAGGATCTGGGCTGCCTGCCTGTACCGGCTGGGACTCCTAACTGCAGTGCCTGGTGCTGCCAGCTGAGGGCTTGTTTGAATTAACTAGAAACCTCCTGCTTTAGCCAATAATCAGAACTAATCAACTCACCTTCTCAAGCTGGAGTGTTGGCAGCCCGAAGAGGCGGAGAACGAGTAACCCTTTTCACTCTGGATTGGTCAACTCTGTTCCTGCCCTTCAGTGTGTCACTTAGAAGAACAATGAACAGCTTGGATGGCAGGCTCAGACTCCTGAAGTCTCAGCAATAGCTGATACCTGAGTCCACACTGAGATGAGATGTGGGGATTTGGGCAGACTAATAATTTGGTGGCTGCAATAATCTAAATATTGGGTCACAATTCACTTAGTAAAGAAAAAGTTATTTTGAGAAAAATCATATATTTAAAGCAAGGATGTATTATGTGTATTTTCTGAAGCAGGAAACCTCTTGTAAAGGTAAAACATTCAGAATTTATGTTTGTCGTTGTTGTTCAGTCTCTTAGTTGTGTCTGACTCTTTGCCACCCCCACGGACTGCGCGATAGCAAGCTTCCCTGTCCTTCACTGTCCCAGAGTTTGCGCAAACTCATGTGCCTTGAGTCGGTGATGCCATCCAGCCATCTCATCCTCTGTCACCCGCTTCTTCTTCTTCCGCACTAGAATGAATTACTCTTTTCCAGGGAATAGTATGACGTTGTCTTGGGTCATTTGGTTTCGTAATTTGGGCTGACTGAAGCTGTTAATGTCCCAGCTTCCCATGATACATTGCAATCTACATACACACACAGCAGTGAGATCTTGGTGCCCTTGAGAAGTGTTTTCATATTTCCACGTTTGTGGGAGTTTACCAGCTCCCTTCCTTGAAACCTGAATTAACTGGCGTTGCCTTTCCATTTGGTTCCTATCATGGCTTAGCTGCCTGCTGGCCACCCCCATCACCTGACTGCCTGTTTCATTGATACTGAGGGATCTAGAAAGTGAAGTTGCTCGGTTGTGTCCTACTCTTTGCAACCCCATGGACTGTAGCTTGCCAGGTTCCTCTGTTCATGGGATTCTCCAGGCAAGAATACTGGGGTAGGTTACCATTTTCTTCTCCAAGGGATCTTCCTAACCCAGGGATCAAACCCCAGTCTCCTGCGCTGCAGGCAGGTTCTTTACCGTCTGAGCCACCAGGGAAACCCATTTGGATCCCATCATGGTTTAGCTGCCTGTTGGCCACCCCCGTCACCTAACTGCCTGCTTCATTGATATTGAGGGATCTAGGAGGACCTCTAACCCCCTCTCAAGGTGTGCTCTGTCGGCTGTGGAGGCCTGAAGTTGCCCATAGGCAGATGAAAACTTCTGACCAGGTATAATCCTGAAGTGCATGCCCTCAGGCACGGGGATACCTGAATGTAAATTTGAAACTAAATGGTAAATGGCCGGACTTTGAGCCCAGCCCGAGAGCAGATGTGAGTGGAGCCAGGAGAGCAAACCCCGCTCCCCACCCCCCTGCCCAACGAGAGCAGTCTGGCTGGGAAGGGAGCCTGGTGACTGTTGGTTGACAAGATTCATCGCTGCAGCAGTTTTGCTCAGAGCTGGACTAGCTGCTGGATCCGCCAGGCAAGTGAGCAGCAAATGGAGAAAAAGGCAGGGTTCCCTCCCACTCAAGTTTAGTGCTCCTGTCAGGGCGTTGTCACAAGTGTCACATGAAATGAACTTGAGATCAGCTCCCGGAGGCTAAGGGTAAGGTGGAGAGAGCCCAGGTGGCCTTCCTGTGGTTGTACCACATCAATAGTCATCAGTCAGCTGTCCCTCCATTGTCTGTGCTCCTGTCTTCACAAGTCCTCGGGCCACAGAAATAGAGGGCCACATGGCTGCATTTAGGTAGAATTTTCAGAGGAAGTGACATGTTGGTTGGGCAGGACCTCTGACACACTGAGGGGGTGACATCATCCCTGACTGCCTGCAAATTTTCTTCCTTGGGACCCACTCCTTGCTCCAGTGTCCCACCCTTGTCCTTATGCTAGTAAGATGTTTAAAGTGAAAGTGAAGTCGCTCAGTCGTGTCCAACGCTTTGCGATCCTGTGGACTGTAGCCTACCAGGCTTCTCCGTCCTTGGGATTCTCCAGGCAAGAATACTGGAGTGGGTTACCGTTTCCTTCTCCAGGGGAAGATGTTAAAAGAAAACCACAAACCTAACAGCACAACCATAATGTCAGAAGTCGGACAGTGAAGGAGTTTGCAGCGGAAAACTGGTCACTTGGGCTGGGACAGACAAGACATAACCCAGTGAGTGATCAGTCTCCTAAATACTCCGTAGTCTTTTTCTCACCAGAAGTCCGGTGAGAAATGGATCAGCTCCGGTGAGTTCTGGTCCAGCTTCAGTGGACAGCAGGCAGGCCTGAGAGGAATAAGACCATGGCAGAGTAGAGAGGATATTGGCTGGAAGAAAGGAAACCTGGGTTCTTCCAGGCTCTGAGCCAATTGTGTTATTACCTGGGCTCTGTGTTTTCTGGGGCTGCTGTAACAAAGTACCACGGACCGGCTGACTCGTACAACAGGGATTTATTGTCTCTCGGTTTCGGAAGCCCCAGGTCAAAATGTCAGCAGGGTGGGTTCCTGCTGAGAGCTGTGAGGGAGAATCTTCCTTGCCTCTCACCTTCAGGTTGTTGACACACAACCTGGTTATTCCTTGGCTGCAAACATTGTTGCAGTCTCTGCCTTCCTCCTCAATCAGCATTCTCCCTTGCTGTGTGTCTCTGTCCAAATTTCCCCTTTTTATAAGAACACCACTCATACTGGAGTGGGACCTACCTTAATGATCTCATCTTACCTTGATTACCCACAAAGACCTTATCTCCAAAAAGGTCATGTTCACAGGTGCTGAACTGGTTGGTATTTCAGTGCCTTTTGGAGGAAAGACAGTTCCAACTATAACAGCCTCTGTAAATGTTGCTCTGTAACATTGGAGGGTTTGACTAGGCTTGCTTTTCATGAATGCCTCAGAATCACCTAGGAAGACACTCCTAAATCCACACTTTGTCTCCATCACAAAGGTTCTGATTTATGAAGTTGGGGCGG
The DNA here is from genome assembly GCF_049115385.1 of Moschus berezovskii. Taxonomy (NCBI): domain Eukaryota; kingdom Metazoa; phylum Chordata; class Mammalia; order Artiodactyla; family Moschidae; genus Moschus; species Moschus berezovskii. The sequence continues at coordinate 51,888,050 of NC_142482.1, read as the reverse complement.
ATTGAGCATGTGTATTTAGGGAATCATCGTATGTGATTCTGATGTGCACACAGGTGCCGGGGGCTGGCCACTGGAGCCTTTGCACAGTGGAGCACCGTGGTTTTGTGGTGGTATGCGACTGCATGTGTTTCCCTGAACCCTGAAACCTGATGGTGAAACATCCAGGGGACCAGGCACGTTCAGAGGACTGGGCTGGGGCCCACCACACATTGCCCTGAAAGACTGGGAGCCAAAACACAATCCCATCCTTACCCTTAGCCAGGCATTAATTATTTGCACCCTTTTTGAGCCACTCGTACCACAGAGGGGAAAGTCATTGCTCCTGCACTTATAGTCTACATGTGAGACCGGTACCAAGTAACATAGAGAATTGCTTTAATTGGCACCATCCATAGATTTAGGCAAAAGAGGCCCCTGCCCCAGACCCTATTTTTGTTCCCTCCTCATTGGACAGAGCTGAAGGCTGGGCCTTGTCCTCTGGGCTGTGCTCTCGATACTCAGGATCCTGGATTTCCTGCCCAGATGACTTTGAACTGATTCCAGGGCCTGCAGAGGGCAGGGGGGTGGGGGGTGGGGAGTCTTCCCCAGGTGTGTTTTCTCAGGGCCAGCCATGCTGCTCAGATGCTCACCTCTTTGTCTCAGAGAGTGGCCAGGTCACTGCTCTTTGAGGGATAGGCGTGTGGACATGGGGGTTAGCATGTAGACCGAAGTGTCCCTGTGTGCACAAAAGGCCATGTGTGAGAAGAGATGGCCAGGACCGGCTCCCATGACGCCATGTTCTAGTGCTTTCCAGGCCCTTAATGAAACTGTTGTCCAGGAAGGAGGATGGAGCAAAATTTGTGCAGCAGCTTCTTATACGTTGCTCATGATGTTGAGATATTTAGAAACGTGGTAGATGGGCTTCTGGTTGTCCTTTGGGGCCCTCAAACAATGGGCTGTAGGACTGACTGTGATAAAAGTGAAAGTGTGTTTGCACAGTTGTGTCTGACTCTTTGCGACTGCATGGACTGGAGCCCACCAGGCTCCTCTGTCCATGGGCTTCTCCAGGCAAGAATACTGGAGTGGGTTGCCCTTCCCTTCTCCAGAGGATGTTCCTGACCCAGGGATTGAACCTGGGTCTCCAGCCTTGCAGGCCGATTCTTTACTATCTGAGCCACCAGAGAAGAAAGAGTAATAGAAACGTGTATTTTTGAGGTGGAGGAGGGGTGGCTTATTACTTTATGTGCCCTTTCAAATCAGGCTTAGCGGAGAGGGAGTTTGGAGGTGCTATATTTGGTGCCTTGACCAGCTGTGGCAGATTAAATGCCAAGTTTAGTTTCTGGTGGCAAGGATATTTAAAATATTTCTCTCAGTAAACAACTGGTCTGTTTTTGGGTGTGTGTTTGTGTGTGTGTCTTTCTGTCCGTGTACATAAGGTCGGAGCAGATATTTTATTCCTAGAATTAAGGATTGCATAGACTCTGCCATGTGGAAGAGACTAGACATGAGGGGAAGAGTTCATTGTGAAGACTGACCTCTTCCACAGAGAACAGTTTTTTGCCTACTGCCTATAGGTTTTTGGAATGCCAAGAAAAAAAAAAATACCATTGTGAGTTTAGCCAGGTGCAGAGTGTAGCCACTCTTTCCATGCTTCTTGGAAGGAGTATTAGTAATTTGAGACCAAGAAATCCTGATTGTCATGAGCCTGCGAAGCCAAAATGTTAGAGGGCCATTAGCAGCCCAGGAGGGTGCCATTAATGGTTCCCATCAGTTATCTTTCAGGATGCAGATCGAACTTGCTTCACTGAAGTAGAACCAAGTATGGTAATAAAGGAAGTGGGAGAAAGGGCTGCGCTGCCTCCCACCAGTGCCCCCGCCGTCACAGCATCTCTTCTCCCCTTGCTGATGCTGTTTAAGGCCGATGTCACCATGTTGATGACCTCATTTGCTAAGGAAGCCTTCTGTGTGCGGAGGAACAGGAGGTGCCAAAAGGCCTAGGTGTCCCCTGGTGTCTTGACATGCTGATGACAAAGCGAGAGTTACTTCCTACAAACAGGTTCATCGGTCCCGTTTTTTTCTAGATTCCGTGTATACGCGTTACTCGGCGGTATTTGTTTTTCTCTTTCTGACTCACTTCACTGAGTAACAGGCTCTAGGTTTATCCACCTCACTACAGCTGACTCAGGTACTGAGGAACCTGTTTGCAGGATAGGAATGGAGACCCAGGTGTAGAGAGGGGACTTGTGGACACAGTGGCGGAAGGAGAGGGTGGGACGAACTGAGAACGTAGCATTGACGTGTGTGCACTGCTGGTGGTGATGGTGGTTTAGTCGCTAAGTCGTGTCCAACTCTTGCGACCCCTTAAATTGTAGCCCGCTAGGCTCCTCTGCCCATGGGATTCTCCAGGCAAGAATACTGGAGCAGGTTGCCATTTCCTTCTCCTCTTCCCAGCCCAGGGATTGAACCCAGGTCTCCTGCATTGCAGGCAGATTCTCTACCAGCTGGGCCACAAGGGAAGCCCCAAGAATACTGGAGTGGGTAGCCTGTCCCTTCTCCGGCGGATTTTCCCAACCCAGGAATCGAACCAGAGTCTCTGCACTGCAGGCGGATTCTTTACCAACTGAGCTATCAGGGAAGCCTTGTATACATTGTCATGTGTAAAACAGCTGGTGGGAAATTGCTGTATAACACGGATCTGAGCCTGGTGCTCTGTGATGACCTAGAAGGACGGGATGGATGAGTGGAGGGAAGATATAATTATGACTGATTCATGTTGTATGGCAGAAGCCAACACAACAGTGTAAAGCCATTTTTATTAAAAAATAAATTTAAAAAAGAGAAAGTTAATTCCAATGAAAAATAAAAGGCTCTAGATAAACACTGGTACGAAATGATTATTGCCATGGTCCTTAGTAAGCCGGGATTAATGTAGGTCCAGATTCTTGCGGCAGCTTAAGATTCACACCTGGGTTTGTGCTGCCAGTTCTCCTTGGGGAAGCACCCCCTTGCACAAGGGGCCGTGTCCCGCAGGGTCCAACTAAGGAAACAGGACTGGATATTTAAAACAGGAAGTTTAATACAAGGCAGCATGGCTCAGCAGAGATGCCAGAGGGGATACGAGGGACCCTAGAGATTGGCTGCAGAGAAACCACTTCCAAAGGGGAGGGTCCCAAGGCCTGGGATCACTCTGTGAGCTAGAACCATGACCTGGCAGGCCATGGCCGAGGGGGTCTGCAGAACTATTCTGCTTGGACCCAGGCCCGTCTTCTCCTTTGTCCCGTCAGTGACCCCTTTGACCAAACCCAGCCAGAAACCAGCCTGGGAAGTGGATCCTGTGGTGGTGTGTGTTGGGGAGGGGGTCCTTAGATAAGAGCAGAGCAGGCGTAGGATGAGCACCACATCTGGGCGCATACATGGCTGCCTTTGTATGGCAGCTGGGGATCTGGCCCAGGTTGAGGCCATGATTTCAATTCTGCTAGCTCTTGGCGAACACTTGGCCCTACTCACTGCTTTTGCTGAGCCCGCCTTCCTGGGTTAACTCGCGTTCTGGATTCCTGATTGCTTGAGTTAGTCATAAATACCCTGAAGGTGGAATTAGGGTAGAATTGGAGCTGTGTTTGCAAATCAGAAACCAGTGGTTATGTGCGCAGACATGGCTATCTTTGAAAGATGCTGGCAGTCATGAAACAGTGGAGAAGGTTGAAGGGCAAAGGGATTAATGGGGGTTGCAGCTGACTGCAGGGTGAAGGTGAAGTGCCTGGTTCTCTCCGAAGGTGGGAATTAAAGGGAGGGCCTCGAATGGCAGGGAAGACTGGAGTGGATTTCCCCAGAAGGGGAACCGTCCCTCCAGAAGTGGAGAACGGTGACGTGTGTGTGGGTGTTTGGGGCTGGCATGAAGCAGGCTGGGGACAAAAGATGGCCGGGGATGGGAGAGGCTGTTGAAGAAGAGAGCTTCCAGTTTGGAGGCTGGGCTTGATGGCAGAACATGCGGTGCCTTGTCCTGGTTTCCTGAGGATCGTAAGGAGCTGGGTTCAGTTTTTGCACCTGGATAACAACCCGTGATTCCATTTCCTCAGGGACTCACTTGTGTTTGGAACCCCTGGCCCAACCCCTAAGAGGACCCAGGGACATACACTTCCTTTGTGCTTTCATTCGCTCCAAACTCTAGAAATTCTGCCCCAATCATTTTCCCAAGCCCAGGATACTAGTCCCTTTACAGGCAGAGAGACAGCAGCTGGCTCCAGGGACCTTGAGCTTATATCAGTACTGTTATCTGCCAGTGTAAGTTGGGAGGCAGATCACTTATGCTGGAGGACTTCTTTTCCCTCTTGCAATAGGTGGACCTTGAGCGAACCTTCACATTTCGGAACTCGAAGCAGACCTATTCGGGGATTCCCATCATTGTGGCCAACATGGACACCGTGGGGACATTTGAGATGGCAGTGGTGATGTCACAGGTAGGACGGTGGGCTTTTTCTCTCTGGTGCTCACACTGGGCAGGTTGTCATACACAGGGGAGAGGAGAAAAGTGAGACATTTCAGGTCATTCACTGTGGCCAAACTAATTGGTTCTGAGTCTGATTGTTGCTGGAAGCTCTTCTTTTTCTCTCCTCCATCAGAATGTGGGTGGAGTCTGGACTTCGTATTCAATGAGATGGTCTAGATCTGAGGCCCAGAGCTCAGCTTCTCTGTACATTGGTGCCAGTCAAATCTCAGAGCCCATCCTTAATCATTAACTTCTCCCACCTGGAGGGTGTTTCAGTATCTGCAAAATAGCTCAAAGATATTGTCGTGTGTATCCCTTGATGGGGAGTTTTGGGTGAAGTAGAAAAGGATAGCTTTATTGCTTTGGCATTGAATCTACCTGCAATGCAGGAGACTTGGGTTCAATTCCTGGGTCAGGAAGATCCCCTGGAGAAGGAAATGGCAACCCACTCCAGTATTTTTGCCTGGAGAATTCCATGGACAGAGAAGCCTATAGTCCACGGGGTCACAAAGGAGTCAGACATGACTGAGGGACTAACACACTCATTGCTTTGCCAGGCAAAAGGGGACACGATGGACTACTGTCTTCAAAACTGTATGTCTGCACTTGGGGCAGATAGTGACAAGTTTTGTAGTAATTGTTTAAAGAGGGTGTGATCAGCTCTCAAACATTCTTCTGATGGGTTGGTGGTGAGGTAAGTAGGAGTCAGTGTTTTCAACTTCAGGTTCAACTGTCTGTGGTCTACAGGCTTGTGGGCAGCATGAGAAGTAGGGTTAGTCACTCACTTGTGTCTGACTGTTTTGTGGTCCCTGGATGGTAGCCCACCAGGCTCCTCTGTCCATGAAGTTCTCAAGGCAAGAATACTGGAGTGGGTTGCCATTCCCTTCTCTAGGGGTCTTCCTGACCCAGGGATCCATGTCTTCTGCACTGGCAGGCAGATTCTTTACCATCTGAGCCACCAGGAGTGTGGGCAGCATACGATCCTTAATCATTAACTTCTCCCACCTAGAAGGTGTTTCAGTATCTGCAAAATAGCTCAAAGATATAGTCATGTGTATCCTTTGATGGGGAAACAGGACCTTGCTCCCAGGCTGCTCTTCACTGTTTGTTGCTCCCTGGTCTCCCCTCCATTGCCTAATCAGTAACTGTTTGAATATGCCCATTGGAACTCGGAAGGTCATGGAGGCTGAGTGAAGGCTGTTTCCTAAAATCAAAGCAATGGGGGACCCTGAAAAGCTGTGCCCAGGAACCTCACAGGACCCTGCTCAGTTTCAGACCCGCATCCATTTCTTCCTTGAAAATGCCTGTGATAGTTTTGGAAATTAGAGATACAAAACGAAGCTGGACATCATGCCATATTATAATGTTGGATAAGTGTCGTATTAAGTAGAAGAGTGACAGCACCTTTAAAAAGACAGAATCACTTTGCTCTGCAGCATTTATTATATCACAGTGTAGAAAACTTAGGTGCCAAGCACTGGACGGAATGAGGATGAGGTGGTCACAACTCCACCAGGCGGTTCCCTCATTCAGAGGAGGAAACCAAGACAGGGACAGAGAGGAGAGGTCACTTGACCCGAGGCATTTAGGCAAATCGACAGAGAGCCGAGATGCAGACCCAGGCTGGCTCAGCGTGAGGGATCTGCCTCCCAGCTTACACGGGCAGATAACAGACCTTGATAGAAGCTCAAGGTCCCTGCACCCGGCTGCTGTCTCTCTGCCTGTGAAGGGACTAGTATCCTGGGCTTGGGAAAATAAGGGCAGAGTTACTGTGGGCAGAACCTTTATCTCATGCATCTGTGTCTGCATTTGGATTCAAGGTTCAGTGCATCTTAACTCATCATCGATGTGAAATGTGTGCTTCTGATGCTCAGAGTCTGTGCATCTATTTCCACAGACAATGCCTGCTAAGTGAAAAGATAAATCCAATTAGCTGAAAGAGCTTCTTGCTGTGGGCAGCACGTCTAACCTCAGGAGGTGCTGGGATTCATTATTAGCCAGTGATTAGAAGGAAGATTTTCAAACAAATTATGAACTCACCAAATAGTGTAGGGGGTGGTCTGCCTGAGGTCTGAGTCCAGGATCGTCTGTCCACCCTCAGCCCCCACTGAGCTTTGGGCCAGAGGCTAACAAATTAATTGGAAAAGGAATTTGTGGGGTTTTTTTCTCCCTATCTTTCTGTCACTCTGCTCTGATCAGCCATTGCTCTTCATGAATTATGTATTTGTGTAAAAGTGCATGGAATCCGGGAGCGATTAATAGCCCTGATTAATTCACATATCAGATTCCTGTTTCATGAGAAACAGAGAACTTGCTAGGCTCTTCCCATGTGCACAGGAAAGACTTTCTGTAAATGAGACAGTGTTCATTGAAATAGCTAATCATGTGTGGGTCCTATGAATTTTCCATTTCTAGAATGCTGAGTTAGTTCCTTGCATCAGTAAAGTCAGAGAATTTTTTAATTGGGGAGATAGACTGAGAGAAGTTAGGAGAGAGGCCCCTATACAGGAGGAGGAGGAACCTGGGTTCTGCATTCAGATTTGAGTTTGATTCTGTCCTCTGCCTCCTGTTTGGCCAAGCATTTGTTAAAATTCTTAAATGTAAGTTTCTTAAGTCCCGTCTTTGCCCACGAAGTTACTGCTGTTTGTTGTACAAAGTTATTCTGAAAAGTACATGAAATAACGTATGTGAAGTTCTTGCGCAAAATAGATGTTCAGTAAACCCTTGCTGGGTTGATGGTCAGTTTTAGAATTAGGATTTATGTACTTCCTTCCCTCAAGAATACTAGCTGCCTGATGGGTTTAGTTTTTAGCAGGACATGTTTAGGTCGTGAATAAAAGAGAAGCTTTCAGGTAGAAGCTGAGGTTCTTTTGGGTTGACTAAGCATCACTAAGCTCCAATACTTTGTCTACCTGATGTAAAGAGCTGACTCACTGGAAGAGACCCTGATGCTGGGAAAGATTGAGGGCAGAAGGGGGCAACAGAGGAGGATGAGATGGTTGGATGGCATCACCAACTCAATGGACATGAGTTTGAGCGAACTTTGGGAGAGAGTGAAGGACAGGAACGCCTGGCATGATGCAATCCATGGGGCTGCAAAGAGTCAGACATGACGTAGCCACTGAACAAGAAGAAGAAGCATCACTTTGCCTTCGGGCTGTGCTGCTGACTAGCAGGAGACCAGCCCTCTGTGCTGCTCTTGGCCGGTCACGTGTGGGCTGGACCAGGGCTCTCAGAATCCTCCCTCATCCTCTCCCACCCCTGCCTCTTGGCATTGCCTCCTAAATCTTGAATGCTGTGTTGGCTGATGAGATTAGAATGGAAAACACGGTCCTGTGATTTCCCTGGTTACACCTTCCTCTGTTTGGGGCTCCTCAGAGCATATTCAAAGCAAGTGAAGCGTGAATGGCTGGAACACTGGATGGTTTTGTGTTGGTGGTTTAACCTCGCCATATGGAGGAAGGCGGGGCAGGGCTCCCTTGACTTCTTGTCCTAATGGTGCCTTTCCGTTTTGTTTTCTAGCACTCCATGTTTACAGCGATTCATAAGCATTATACCCTGGATGACTGGAAGCTCTTTGCAGCTAATCACCCAGAATGCCTGCAGGTAAGACTCTACCCTGGTTATAAATGACCTTTGTTGCCCAGGAAAGGAAATCGTCAGGGTAGTGAAAAGGATTTGAGTTGGCAGCAGATAGACACACAGACTTCCAGGAGAGTGAAAGACAGGGAAGCCTGGTACAGTGTAGTCGACTTAGCAACTGAACAATAACAACAGACGTACAGGGAAGGCAACAGTGAATCCCCAGTCCTTGGTCGTTGCTAGGAATTTGCCAAGGAAACCTGTTCTGTACTCTTTAAAAAATATGATAACTTACCTGTAAGGAGCATGTTTTTTTCCCTTGAAAAGTGAAGTGTTTTGTCATGAGAACTTGCAGAGTTCCCAGCAAGGTCAGTCCTGCCAGGGATTGAGTCCATTCCGAACATGCCTTTTATCTAGAAAAAACATCTAATTATAATAAGTAGTTATAATTGGAGCAGAATATGATGGAGCAGAATAAACAGTATGCTCTCCAGGATGACGTTAACCAAAAACGCAGATAATACAAAGTATTGGTGTAGATGTGCAGAAATCGGAACCCTCTGACATGGCTGGTGGGAATGTAACATGGTGCCAGTGCTTTGGAAAGCAGTTTGGCAATTTCTCAGAAGGTTCAACATAGGAGTTACCATATCACCTAACAATTCTATTCCTAGAATAGACCCAACAGATATAAAAATATATGTTCATACAAAACCTTATACACAGATATTTATGCATGCTTAGTCACTCTGTCGTGTCTGACTCTTTGCAACCCCATGGACTACAGACCACGGGGGTCCTCTGTCCATGGGATTCTCCAGGCAAGAATACTGGAGTGGGTTGCCATGCCCTCCTCCAGGGGATCTTCCCAACCCGGGGATCGAAGCCAGGTCTCACATGTCTCCTGCATTGCAGGTGGACTCTCTACCATCTGAGCCACCAGGGAAGCCCAGGCAGATGTTCCCAGTAGCACTGTTCATGGTAGCCAAATGGTGGAAACAACCCAAGTGTCCATCAGCTGACGAACAAACAAACAAAACCCGGTATACCCATAGGGTGGAATATTCAGCTAAGAAGGGCAGTAAATTATTGATTCATGCTACAGCATGAATGAACCTTGGGGGTGAAACTGTTCACCTCAAACTGGGACTTGGACCCACGTGGCTGGGACTCAAACCCAAGCAAACCCACGGTCTTTCAACTGATCTCACACACGGGGATTTCAGGACCTAGTGAAGCTCAGGTTGTTGATGTTTCATCGCAGAAAGAATTCAGTGAGAGGCAAAGTGATAGCTGTGCGGCATGCTAAGTGGCTTCAGTTGTGTCCAACTCTTTGTGACGCCATGGACTGTAGCCCACCAGGCTCTTCTGTCCATAGGGATTTCCAGGCAAGAATACTGAAGTGAGTTGCCATGTCCTCCTCCAGGGGATCTTCCCGACCCAGGGATCAAACCCACATCTCTTATGTCTCCCGCATTGGCAGGCAGGTCCTTTACCACTCATGCCACCTGGGAAGCCCAAAGAGATAGGTAAGAAGCGGATTTATTTGAAAGAAACACATAGCACAGAGTGTGGGCCATCTCAGAAGGCAAGAGTGGCCTTGAAATGTGGTACTAAGTGCTCAGTTGCCTCAGTTTTGTCTGACTCTTTGCGAGTCTCTGGACTGTAGCCTGACAGGCTCCTCTGTCCATGGGATTCTCCAGGGAAGAATATGGGAGTGTGTTGTCATGCCTTTCTCAAGGGGATCTTCCTGATGCAGAGATTGAACCTGCATCTCTTATATCTCCTGCATTGGCAAGCAGTTTCTTTTACCACTAGCATCACCTGGGAAGTTTGAAAGGTGGTGTGGTTAGTTTTTATGGGGCGCTTCCCTGGTGTCTCAGTTGGTAAAGAATCTGCCTGCAGTGTGGGAGACCAAAGTTTGATTCCTGGGTCGGGAAGACCCCCTGGAGAGGGGCATGGCAACCCACTCCCGTATTCTTCCCTGGAGAATTCCATGGACAGAGGAGCCTGGCGGGCTACAGTCCATGGGGTCACAGAGAATCAGACGCGACTGAACTGAGTGACTTAACACTTTCAATGTTTCACTTTCACTATCTTCTATGGTTTGGGTAATTTCATAGGATAATGAGTAGGAGGATTATTCCAACTATTTTGATGAGCAGGTGGAGATTTCCAGGAACTGGGCCACTGCCAACTCTTTGATCCTTGATGGGCCGCTTTGGAACTGTCGTGGTGCCTGTGGGTGTGTCGTTGCTTGCTGATGTGTTACGGTGAGCATACACTGAGGCTCGAGTTCTAGCGGAAGTCTGCTCGTCCTCAGTCTGGTTCTAATCAGTTCATGTGGATGGGTTCCAGCATGCTCCCATCCGTGGTTGTTCGGCAGCTAATTGTGACTTTGGTGTTCTCGCAGGAGACGATGAGCACACGTTCATTTACTCCACCGTCGCCGTGGAGTGCTAAGTCCAATCAGTGACTGAACAACAATGACTGTTTATGTTGTGTCCTTGGTCTGTGTCATTCTTTTAAAGGTCGTGCCCTGCCCGCTTCACTCTTGTTTCAAAACCATTTTGCTAAGTGAAAAAGCCAGACACAAAAAGCCCTGTATATGATTCTATTTACGTGAAATGTTGAGACAAGGGAAACCTGTAGAGACAAGTGGATTAGTTGAGAATGAGGGCTAAAGGGTGTGGAGTTTTCTCTTGGGGGTTGATGAAATGTTCTAGAATTGATTGTGGTGACGGTTGCACAACTCTGAATATCCTAAAACCCACTAAATTGTGCACTTTAAATAAATGTAGTGTGTGTGACTAGATCTCAGTAAGGCTGTTCCTGAGAAAAAATGAAGGCGGTTTGAAACTAATAAAGGCCCTGATAGAACATGCCAGTCTTTGATCCTGGCACCTTTGGGTGGTCCTGCGTCCATGCTGAAGAGACATCTCTACCCTGGAGATGATTTCCTCCATGGTCAGATCATCTGGATTGGAAAATGACTTCATATTCTACTGCTGTTGAAGTTAGACTAGTTTCTGGCTGTTTTTCTTTTCTGTACTATGGCCGTGTGTGGATTTTGATTGGCGAGGAGATGGTTTCAGAGATAAAATAGTTCTGGCTCATACTTGAGTCTTCTCTTTTTGGCATCATTTATTCTAATGGATTATGTCTGTTTCATCTTCTCCCCCTCTTCTCTGGAGGAAGTTTGGGGAGAGTGAGTTTCCAGGAGCGCACTGTGAATCAGAACCGTGGCTTTCATTACCAAGGGCATCATTCCACTTACTACCCCACTGCCACCGAAGTTAAAGCTCATTAAAAAGGGAACGCATGACCAACCCAGTGGCACTGAGAGAAACGTACCAGTCTCCAGTTCCACCTGCCAAACTTTAACAGAAATGATAGGAAAGATTAAAAAGATAGCAGAGCTGAGTGGGAGGGAAAGAACCTGTGGACTTGGGTCTCCGGTCAGACTGTCATGGGGAGTGAAGGTGGGAGTCAGTATGTACCACATTACCAGTGGGTTTACACTCAGTCTGTGGGGTGTAGCTACACTGTTGTGATTTGTGGTTTGGGGGGAGCAACAAAGGATAGTAAGATGTGCTGCTCAGTTCAGTTCAGTTCAGTCGTGTCCGACTCTCTGCGACCCCATGAATCACAGCACGCCAGGCCTCCCTGTCCATCACCAACTCCCAGAGTTCACCCAGACTCACTAGCAGTTTATAGTTGATCGGTGTGAGTTAAAATATTGAATTTACAAATTTTAAATTTATAAAAATAAATACATCATAGAAGATGAGATGCTAACTCTGGGCACAGTCCCATGGGCTGGTTTTAATGAGGCCTAAACTACTAAAACTCACAGAGTGGAGTTTGAGAGCAGCAGAGGGATGGGTTGGAGGCACCGGTGCTGAGGAAGGTTGGGGGAGATGGTATCACGGAGGAGGAGGTGGCGGCATCAGATGTAAACACGTCCCAACACAGACAGGAAGGATCCTTTCAGTTTCGTTCATTCTTGTGCTTTGGGACATTTTATCTTTTTTATTGGAGACATTAAGACTTGTATGTCATTTTTCTTTTCTTTCTTTTTGAATATTTAGTTATTTGGAGAAGGCAATGGCAACCCAGTCCAGTACTCTTGCCTGGAAAATCCCATGGACGGAGGAGCCTGGTAGGCTGCAGTCCATGGGGTCGCTAAGAGTCGGACATGACTGAGCAACTTCCCTTCCCTTTATTTGGCTGCACTGGATCTTAGTTGCAGCATGTGGGATCTAGTTCCCCTGACCAGGGATTGAACTTGGACCTCCTGCACCGGGAGAGCACAATTTGCATGTTGTGATAATGCTGTATTGGGAGTAAAAATGGAAACAGGAAGGAGTTTTATCAGGGAGGTTTTAGACATCCTTCCCTCTCTCTTCCCCACCCCCAGCTCAGTGGGACGCTCAGGGTAACGGCCACGGCTTTGGCATGAGGAACCCAAGCAAACTGGCCACCCTGGTTCTCCTTGCCTCTCCTCTGCTCCAAGAGGAGAATTTGCACCAGCCACTCTATGGTTCTGCGTTCCACGTGGTATTGTTGTTCAGTTGCCAAGTTGTGTCCGACTCTTTGCAACCCCATGGACTGCAGCACGCCAGCATTCCCTGTCCCTCACCGTCTCCCAGAGTTTACCCTGGATATCATGTCCATTGAATCGATGATGCTGTCCAACTATTTCATCCTCTGCCATCCCCTTCTCCTTCTGCCTTCAGTCTTTCCCAGCATCAGGGTCTTTTCCAAGACTGGCTCTTCGCATCAGGTGGCCAAAGTATTGAAGCTTCAGCATTAGTCCTTCCAATGAGTATTCAAGGTTGATTTCCTTTAAGATTGACTGGTTTGATGGCCACGTGGAAAGCTTGAGGAAATTAAACAAAAGCCACGGATGAGATTGTGTGGCCAAGGTGCAGGGCTCAGTTTAGTGTTTATATGCAGTTTAGTGTTGGAAAAGACAACGGTCACTTTAGATAACTGACCGTGAGAATCTCCTTTGCCTCTGCTGCTGCAGGTTTCTTGAGCCGGTCCGCTGTGTGTGTGATCAGGGTGACCCTCAGAGGGGCACGGTGCTGTGTCCAGAACTGGAGGGTGGATGGAGGCAGGGTCTGACCTCTGAACGCCACTGACCTTTCCTGTCTTAATGCCTTTTGGTTTATTCTGTGCAGCATGTAGCCGTGAGCTCGGGCAGTGGGAAGAATGATCTGGAAAAGATGAGCAGCATCCTGGAAGCTGTGCCGCAGGTTAAGTTTATTTGCCTGGATGTGGCCAATGGGTACTCGGAGCATTTTGTGGAGTTTGTGAAGCTGGTCCGGTCCAGATTTCCAGAACACACCATCATGGTAAGTGTGATGGGATGACCCTCTAGATGGGGAAGCAGAGAAGAGATACATGGTGTGTTGGGAGACCTGTGTTCTCTTTGGAGCTTTTGGTGCCTTCTTTCTAGAAGAATAGTTGAGAATCAGTGGGAAAAGGACAGGCAGCAGCTGCGAAGATCTGAAAACTGGCTCTGCTATAAAAAATAAAATCCTGATCAACGCCATAGGGTGTTGGCTCCTTGTCTCTGCTGAATATCATCAATCATTTTGTACCATTTGAGACCTTTAAACCAAGGTGTATGTCACTGCTTAACAGAGTCTATTTTAAAAAATAAACACAACACAGTTGGCTTTCTCTTTATCATATTTGTTATCGCTGCCCCACTCTCCTTGCTAGTAGAAAAGTCTGCTGTGAGGGTTGAAATCCACAATATGAACATTTCACAATAGTCAGCTATTTGCAAATCAGTTGGTGTATTGTTTTATCTAGGATCTTTATCTTAGAACTTTCCTACCTTTTGAGGGGGTTATTTTTATTAATTTTTAACACCTTTACTGGTCAGAATGTGTATCTGTTATCATTGGGAAACATTTATAGAAAAATGAACTAGAAGCTTTAGGGTTAAATTTGGGCTTCTTTAAAATCTATATTGTAATTATGTATCTTTATTGGTCTTAATTAACATGGTGATTATTGATTGATCACTAGATAATTTACCTAACTCTCTTTTTATAAGTTTTTTTGAACCCAGTTCTTTTCTTTTTTTAAATTTATTTTATTGTATAGTTGATTTACAATGTTGTGTTAATTTCTGCTGTACAGTAAAGTACTTTAGTTACACATATGTGCATATATACATTTTTTCCATAGTCCTTCCTGTTATGGTATATCACAAGATGTTGAATATAGTTCCCTGCGCTATACAGTGGGAGCTTGTTGTTTATCCACTCTGTACATAATAGTTTGCATCTGCTAATCCCAAACCCCCCAACCATCCATCCTTCCCCCAGCCTCTCTTCTACCCTGACAAGCACAAGTCTGTTCTCTATGTCTTCTTTTTACAAATTTTTAATGTATCTTCACATTTCATCATTTTAAGGAAGTTGGGAGACAGGAATTAGTATTTCTGTTGACAAAGATAAATCACATGTGAAGGATTTCCAAAACACTTTAAAAATATGTTTTTATTGATTTTTGGGTGTGCTGGATCTTCGTTGCTGCTTGAACTTTTCTGTAGTTGCAGCCAGTGGGAGCTACTCTCCAGTTGCGTTGCATGAGCTTCTTACTGTGCTGGTTTCTTTTCTTGGGGAGCACGGGCTCTAGGGAACGTGGGCTCAGTAGTTGCAGCTCCGGGGCTCTAGCGCACAGGCTCAGCAGTTGTGGCGCTCGGGCTTAGTTGCTCTGTAGTGTGTGGGTCTTCCTGGACCAGGAATTGAACCCTTGTCTCCTGTATTGGCAGGAGGATTCTTTACCACTGAGCCACGAGGGCAGCCCCCCCAAATTTTTGAGATAAGTATTTTTATGCTTTCCAATCAAGTGAGAAGAAAGCATCAAGTATTGTCCCAAAGTCAACCCAGCTGTACCGTGTTTGAAGTTGGGGGGGAAACAGTAAGATTCATTTCACCCCCATAATAGTGCTCCCAGCATTGTTGTGTTTTGATAAAGAAACACCATTTATTGAGTTCCTCTCATGTTTCTCAGAAGGTAGAGAATTAACCTGCAATGCAGGAGACTGACGTTTGATCCTTGGGTTGGGAACGTCCCCTGGAGGAGGGCATGACAACCCACTCTAGTATTCTTGCCTGGAGAATCCCACGGGCAGAGAAGCCTGGCACACTATGGTCCACGGGGTCTCAAAGAGTCAGACACGACTAAGTGACTGACACTTTCACTCCCACGTTTCAGGACTTCCTTCTGTTCTTTTTCTTTACAACATCTCTGTAAGGAGTAGGAACTGTTGTCCCAAGTTTATTGCAGATGAGAAATCCTTATTCCTGACCCTTCGGCTTTGGGATTTTCACAAGGTCACACCCTTGTGAGTGTGGCACCCCTTGTGGAGTGGCAGAGCTGGGGTTTGAGGTCAGGGCGGTCAGAATTCAGAGTCCAGGCTCTGCCCCTGGAGACCTGTAAACATGCCCCATCCTTGTTAACTTTAGTGATGAAGCTCCCTCCTTCCACTGGGCCATACACGTGACCAGTTTCCTGTTTCTCAGTCCTGAGCTGGGCAGCTTCCTCAGGCTCCTGTCATGACCCAGCAAGGCATATGTGTCTAGTCCTGAGGCCCCAGCTGGCTCTTCTGCCCCGAGTCATCTGTGGAAACGGAGGAATGAGAAAGCTGGCCTCCCAGGAGGGCGGAAGCCCCCTCCCCTCAGCTGGGACCTGGGAGCCCTGCAAACATCTGGTGTTAAACACAAACTCTGCGCAGTGATGACTGGGATGGTTGGAAGAACAGGACAGATATTTAAGCAGGGGGAGTCCTTTGTTGATTCCTTCTGGTGAGTACTTCTGTGTTGCTGTTGACGTTTCCTCTGAAGTAGTGGGATCTAGATCTTTCCAGATCATTCCAGTTCACCTCCAGTAGTTAGGGACCAGAAATTACACTTATTGAATGAAGCAACCTAGTGGCTCTACATTTTTTGTCTTGGATAATTGATGTATTCAGTTGTGAAATATGACATGCATACAAACAAGTGCATAAAGCACAGGTGTTTAATAAATGGTCATAAAAGCAGGGGCCCTTCAGCGTACCTGTCTTCCGCAGCCCCTCCTCCCACCTCGGACAAAAGCCCCACCCTTCCTGGTGCTCTTTTCCATCCTCGAGTGTCCCTGGTTTTGCCATCTACCAGTGCATTCCTAAAGGGCACCACTTAATTCGCCTATTTTTGAACCTCATATAAATGGTGATTCTACTGCATATCTTCTGGGTCTTCTTTGCCTCTGTGGTCTATTGCGATGGCCCACATTGTTTCGTGGAAGCTGTGGGGTCATATCCTGTTCCTGGGGTGAATCTTAATCCTGTTTCCCAGATGCCTCCCTTGCCCTTGACCCCCTGCTCTGCTTCGATGCTGGTTGTACCAACATTAACATCGCTGAGGGTCCCTGATGTCGGTGTGGCCACATGAGCAACATGGTTCAGCTAAACTACCCTGGGGACCTCACTTACCTTCTGAAGCTCATTCTTCTCCCTTGTGAAAAGCTGGTCGAGATAAAAATGGTTGGAGCATCATCATGGGGATCAGATGCGCTGATGGTAAGGGTGCAGTAGTCACCCAGTGGCAAGTGGGCAAGTACCATTGAGGGCACGTGCTCTGGGAACTGAACCAGAGGCGGAAGGCTGATGGAGAAGAGAAATGGGGGTGGGATGCGGGGGTGTATATTAGTTTTAAGAAGAAGCAGAAAACATGAACCACGTTTTGAAACGAGGATAGTGAGAGCAGAAATGCCCCAGCGCCCCAGAGCTTCCAGTGCACTCTGCGCACGGTTGCCGGTGAGTTTTAGCTCAGAGCTGGCTGTCCCCAGGGCTGAGCGGGCTGCCTGTTGTGGAGCCTGGCTTCCAGCTCCAGGGAGAGGACCAGGGGAGATGGGCGGTGCAGGAAGGAGGGGGCTGGCAGGGCAGGGAAAGGGCGCCAGGCCTAGTGCAGTGCCTGGGGGCTGCTGGGGTGGGGGTGAGGCGGGGAGGGAGATATTCACACTGAGTTCCCAGGCCCCCTGGGCACCCAGGAGTGCTGAGCCACGGAGGCCCCGCCTGCTCTGTGCCTCTACCCCGGGGAGGCGGGTGGGTGGGTGGGGGGTGCAGGGGTGATGCTTTCCAGTGTTCCTCTGCAGCGCCTGCCTTCTGCCCAGGGGGCGTGCTCCCAGTGTTGGGATTGGCCTCCCCCGTGATGAGCAGAAGGCTCTAGCCTTTCTCCCCCGGCTGCTTTACCTACACTGACCCCTCAGATTCACATGGAAACCTCCAGTACTCTTAACACCCTCGGTCTCTAGGAAGATAATTTTTCTCATGGCGTTTGGAGGCATTGTGAGGACACATTTGTTCACTGACGGGGAAC
The DNA here is from genome assembly GCF_049115385.1 of Moschus berezovskii. NCBI lineage: Eukaryota > Metazoa > Chordata > Mammalia > Artiodactyla > Moschidae > Moschus > Moschus berezovskii. The sequence goes on along the minus strand of NC_142482.1, from coordinate 51,870,617 downwards.
TGAAAGGTACATAACTCAGGGGATGCTGAGTGCTGTCCAGATGGTTGCTCTGCAGTGAATGGAATGGCAGCTCAGAAGCGTCTTGGCAGAGCCCCAGTTCCAGGCTTGCTGCTCCCATTGCCCAGCACATCTTGGATTCACGCGGACCCTTTGCTTCTTACCTTTCACCTAAGGAAAGCACCGCTGCAGGTCAGGAGGGAGGAAGCGGGAATGTTTAGAGAACGTCACTGGCAGAAAAGGGTCTTGTGAAGGTGCTGCGTGTTAGAGCGTGACAAGTCCTCTGGGCCTCTGCCTGGTGGCTTTCCAAGAGGAATGGGAATGGTGTGTTCTTGGGTGGATTCCAGGGGCTGTGGAAAGAGGCACTAACGAGGACCAGGCTTGTCTTTTATGATAACTCGTGCTCGAGTAAGGCTAAGAGCACCTACTTTAGTTGGTGGGAAGCTTCAGCCTAGAGGGGTCAAGAAACTTTTTGATGTTCACGCAGCCAGTGAGAGGTGGCACTGAGCTAGATGGTGTGTCCCCAGGGTCTGGAATCCTCCTTTCCAGGTCCCCCTCCCATTACACCATGCTGCAGCCAGACCTGCTACCAGCTCAGGCTCCTTGTGACAGAGAGGTTCCTATGTTGGGTCTCGTGTGTGTGCTCAGTTGTGTCCGACCCTATGGACTGTAGCCCCCCAGGCTCCTCTGTCCGTTCAGTTTTCCAGGCAAGAATACTGGAGTGGGTTGCCATTTCCTCCTTCAGGGGCTCTTCCCAACCTAGGGATCAAACCCTTGGTGTCCCGTGTCTCCTGCGTTGAAAGGCGGATTCTTGACTACCGGAGCCACCTGTGAAACCCAGGTTGGGTCTGGGAAGTGCTTTTGTGCTGTGGCTCTTTCTGATCTGGCCCTGAGGACACAGGCTTGTGACACCTAATCTGTTCAGAGGAGACTAGCTCTGCTCCCCTGGGGCATGTCAAGTCAGCCACTGTTGGCAGACCCCTGGGAAGCTGTGGGCACGTCCTTGGCCTTTCCGTGTGTGGCCAGTGCTTCAGGCACCTGTCTGGATCCTTTCTCCAGCATTTCATGGTCAGACAAGGTTCTGAGTCACACGAAGGCCCTTGCCTGCTCTATGCCTTTTCCTGGGGAGGCGGAGTGGGTGGGGGCGGGTGATGCTCTTCAGTGTTCCTCGAAGGTGGCGGCTGTGGGCATCCGAATTTACCTCCCTGAGGTGCAGACACCCTCTCAGGCCAAGTTAGCCTAGGTTTTCTGGTTCATCCTCTCTCTGGAACTGGTGTAAACTGCAATTGCCACAGAAGCTAGGAAGGCCTCTGAGATTCAGCTGATGTTGTGTCTTTGAGAGTCACGCAGTAAATTTGGTTGCTTGTGTTTTTGATGTGAAAGGTGGTTATTGCCTTGGTGGCATCTCCTACTCTCTGGAATGCCCAGGTAAATAGAGGGATATCCTCGGATGCATGGAGGAAGACTCTGGCATTAATGTTGCAGCACTTTCTGTTAGGAATTGGCCCTCAGGCCAGATTCAGTCTGCTGCTGTTGGCTTGTTCAGTTGCTCAGTCCTGTCCGACTCTTTGCGACCCCATGGACTGCAGCACGCCAGGCTTCCCTGTCCTTTGCTGTCTCTCAGAGTTTGCTCAAACTCATGTTCATCGAGTTGGTGATGTCATCCAACCATCTCATCCTCTGTCATCACCTTCTCCTCCTGCCCTCAGCCTTTCCCAGCATCAGGGTCTTTTCCAATGAGTCAGCTGTTTGCATCAGGTGGTCAAAGTATTGAAGCATCAGCATCAGTCCTTCCGATGAATATTCAGGGTTGATTTCCTTTAGAATTGACTTGTCTGATCTCCTTGGAGTCCAAGGAACTCTCAAGAGTCTTCAGCACCACAGTTCAAAAGCATCATTTCTTCTGCACGCAGTCTTCTTTATGGTCCAGCTCTCACATCTGTACATGACTACTGGGAAAACCATAGCTTTGACTATATGAACCTTTGTAGGCAAAGTGACGTCTCTGCTTTTTAATATGCTGTCTAGGTTTGCCATAGCTTTTCCTCCCAGGAGTGAGCGTGTTTTAATTGCAAGACTGCAGTCACCATCTGCAGTGATTTTGGAGCCCAAGAAAATAAAGTCTGTCACTATTTCCATTGTTTCCCCATCTATTTGCCATGAAGTGATAGGACCAGATGTCATGATCTTTGTTTTTGGAATGTTGAGTTTTTTAAGCCAGCTTTTTTACTCTCCTCTTTCACTTTCATCAAGAGGCTCTATAGTTCTTCTTCACTTTCTGCCATAGGGTGGTGTCATCTGCATATCTGAGGTTATTGATATTTCTCCCAGCAATCTTGATTCCAGCTTATGCTTTATCCAGCCCAGCATTTCGCATGATGTACTCTGCATGTGAGTTAAATAAGCAGGGTGACAACATATAGCCTTGACGTACTCCTTCCCCAATTTGGAACCAGTCTGTTGTTCCATGTCTGGTTCTAACTACTGCTTCTTGACCTGCATGCAGGTTTCACAGGAGACAGGTAAGGTGGTCTGGTATTCCCATCTCTTTTAAGAATTTTCCACAGTTTGTTGTGATCCACACAAAGGCTTTAGCATGGTCGATGAAGCAGAAGTAGAAGTAGATCTTGAATTCTCTTGCTTTTTATGTAATCCGGTGGATGTTGGCAATTTGATCTCTGTTTCCTCTCCCTTTTTTAAATCCAGCTTGTACATCGGGAAGTTCTCAATTCACATACTGTTGAAACCTAACTTAAAGGATTTTAAGCATTACCTTACCAGCATGTGAGATGAGTGTAACTGTGCAGTAGTTTGAACATTTATTGGCATTGCCCTTCTTTGGGATTAGAATGAAAACTGACCTTTTCCAGTCCTGTGGCCACTGCTGAGTTTTCCACAGTTGCTTATTCTACAGAAAGGATTTTTCTTGGCAAAAGACTTCCGAAGAGCCAGTAAAAAGTGGGTAGAAAATTTATTGTTTAACGGGTACAAAATTTCAGTTTGGGATGATGAAAAAGTTCTGGAGATGGATATTGGTGAAGTTCCTTTGTAAACCTTCCAGTGACAAGGACAGGTGGGTCTGATCAGCCCTGCTTTATAATAAGCAGGATAAATGGAGACTCGGAGTGGATATGATTTTCTCAAAATTACCCAGTGAGCGTGAGGGCCTTCAGTCAGCCCCAGCTTTCTGAAGTTATCTTGCCATAGATGTCTGGGTCCAAAGGAGAACTGGAAGAATTGGGGCTGGTTTTTGCCCAGAGGACTTTTTATTTATTTTTAAAAGTTTTAATTAAAAAAAATTTATTTAATCTTTGGCTGTGCTGGGTCTTCGTTGCTGCGCGGGCTTTTCTCTAGTTGTGGCTGGCGGACATCTCCTTGTGGTGGCTTCTCTTGTTGCAGAGCTGAGCTCTAGGGTGATCAGGCTTCAGTACTTGTGGCACAGAGGCTTAGTCACTTCTCGGCCTGTGGGATCTTCCTGGACCAGGTATGGAAGCCACATCTCCTGCGTGGCAGGGGGATTCTTAACCACTGAACCACCAGGGAGGCCCCTAGAAGCCTTTTCTAAATGGTACAGAAGTACGTGAAATGTGCATTTTGTCCCTTTTATGTGTGTCCTTTGGGCCCTCCCACCTGCCCTGGACACAGAGGAGCAGGAGGTGGTGCCCGGACAGTGCTTGGCCTCCCTGGGGAGAGGGGGCGCCTAACAGAAACCTCCACCTGTCTGCTCTGGGACCCAGCTAGGGTCTGCAGCTTCTATTTGTCCTGGCTGCCCCGGTCATGACGGAGCCGGACATGCTGCCACCTTCTGAGCCTCTGGTATCCACTCCCCACAGGAGCTGTTTCTGACCAAGATAAGCCGACTGCTCGCTAATCACCCCCAGCCAACTACCCCCCCACCCCAGCGCATCCCACCCCGAGCCCGCCGGCTGCCTGTGCCGTGGGCTGGGCTTCCCCCAGAACCTGACCACACTCCCGGGGCCTCTCGCATTTCTGAACTTGACTTCTCCTTTCAGCTTTTGTGTTCACCCGTCTTGGTTTCAAACTTGCATAGGTTTTTGTTCCTGCAAGTGGACACTCACCGTCCTCTCCTTGTTATCGGCATCCTTGCTGTGTGGCCCTCGGGCTGGAGGCTTTTCGTCATCACTCTGTGTGTTTCCATGTTCAGTCCTGTTTGTGGTGCCTGCCTCTGGTTCAGGAGCCCCAAAGGCAGCTCAGGGGATGTGGGGACACCTTGAGAAGCCCCTGGGCTATTACAGTGGCATCAGCTCCCTCCACACTTTTAAACTTACCTTGACCTCCCATGGTTATACTTGCTATGTCCATCTGAGGTGATGTGAATTGACTTATTTGGTATAAAGTGAACCCTTTTAAGCTGGTCTGTAGGCAGTACCAGAGTGGAGAGAAAAATCCACAGTGAAAGTGAAACCTTGTAGGGAGCTTCGAGAAGCTTCTTTAGGTGTTTTATTTTTAACTTCTAATTAATTTTTATTTGTAAAATCTATTTTGAATTTTTAGCAGGGCAACCAGGGAGGAAGAACGAGAGCTTGGCGTGCTGTTTCTTGGGTTCCTGTGTGTGTGCTAAGTCACTTCAGCTGTGTCTGACTCTTTGTGACCCTGTGTACTGTATCTGCCAGGATCTCTCTGTCCATGGGATTCTCCAGGGAAGAGTACTGCAGTAGGTTGCCATGCCCTCTTCCAGGGCAATCTTCCCGACCCAGGGATCAAATCCATGTCTTCTGCAGCTGCTGAACTGCAGACAGATTCTTTACCGCTGAGCCACCAGGGAAGCCCTTCTTGGGTTCCTACTAAGTTCTTTTCCAGCTTCAGAGTTGTATGCTTCAGTTCAGTTCAGTTCAGTCGCTCAGTCACGTCCGACTCTCCGCGACCCCATGAATCACAGCGCGCCAGGCCTCCCTGTCTGTCACCAACTCCCGGAGTTCACTCAAACCCATGTCCACAGAGTCGGTGATGCCATCCAGCCATCTCATTCTCTGTCATCCCCTTCTCCTCCCGCCCCCAACCTTTCCCAGCATCAGAGTCTTTTCCAGTGAGTCAACTCGTCGCATGAGGTGGCCAAAGTATTGCAGTTTCAGCTTTAGCATCAGTCCTTCCAATGAACAGAAAAAAAAAAACCCTAAGAAAACAGAAACTATAACTTTAAATTATAAAAGTAATGCAGTTTCTACTGTCAAATCCAAGAAATTGTAAGGAATTATTGATAGAAGTCAGAATATTCCCTCATAAGGACATGTTTCATCAGCATTTTGGTTATATACCCCATTCTTCATCTATACATACATTTGTTTAACAAAACTAAGATCTTACTATTTCCTTCTGTTTCTCCTAACAGTATACTGAAAGCATTTAAGCATTTTCCCATGGCATCAAACCAATCTTATAAACATCACATGGGTTGGCTAGAGATTGTTGGACCATTCCCATTTGGGGGAATATATTTGCAGTTTTGCACTGTTAACAATAATACATGTTTGTAGTTAAATCTTTGACCTCATCCATAATTATTGCCTTGAGAGAAAATCCTGGAAGTTATTGGATCAAAGGATATACATACTTTTCATTTCTGTATATGGGCAAATTATTTTCTGGGAAAACTTGTACTGGAGTAGGTATTCCACTGGCAGAGAATGAGTGTCTGTTTTCAGCATTTATTTTTTATAATCACTGACAATTTGTTAAGTGAAAAGTGGTACCTTGCTGATATCTTCATTGAAATTTGATTGCTGGTGAAGGTTAAACACTTTCCCTGTGTTTATTGGCCACTTTTATTTCTCTCATTAGGTCATGTCCTTTGGAAGTTATTCTGTGCAGTGCTTGCATTTTTCTTGTAGATTTGGGAAAGCTCTTAGAATGTTAGTCTTCTTTGTAATTGTAAATCTTTTTCTCCACCAGGTTGTTTATTGGTTTTGTTGATTATATGTATGAATGTGTGTTTATACAGGCTTTTAACTTTCATGTAGACAGATCTGTCTTTATGTTTTTTCACTTGTATGTATATTACAAGTATTCAAAGTTTTCCTCTAAATCTGGGAGGAGACAACTTTTAATTTATCTGAAGCTTATTTTGGTGCAGGGTATGAGTGATAATCCATATCTGTTTCCAAAAGATCCCTTTCCCCCGAAATTTGAATATTTCTGTTTATTGAAATGTTGCTCCTTTCCTCTGTGCTGTGAAATGCCGTCTTTATCATGTACTGTCATCCCATATGTTCCTATCCTTTCTCTGGGTTAGCATTTTCCATTGGCAAATGCTGCTGGGATTAAAGTAACTTCGAGCCATCCTCATTACCCCTTTTGAAGATCCTTTTATACAAAGTTAAAAGTCACGTTGTCTAGGTGGAGAAAGAAAAATTCCCCTTGGAATCAATTCAGTGAAAAGACACTTGGGGCTTCAATGCCAAAAAAACAAGTTGTATGAGTTAGGGATGCACTGCCCAAAATAAGACTTTGCACAGTTGTGAAAATTCAGACAGGCATCCTGCCAAGTATTCTATGTACCAACTGAAGAATCCACAGGCCAGTGAGTTGTAATAAAAAGGGCTATTTTTATGTTCCCAGGCTCCTGCAGTGAAAGAACCTGCACTGTTTTCAAACCAGATGCATCCTTCTGGTTTTTAGTTTCTACCACTTCCTGGCTTATGGGTTTATTCTTAGGACCGCAGTTTCATGTTGTTCTGAAAGTGAAGTATGTTCCAGTCCCCAAGGTGCCTAGGGTTCATCTGCCTATTCATATCTCAGTGGGAACCACTGACCCTAGGATGGGTTTAGTCCAGTCCAGTCGTTCAGTCATGTCCGAGTCTTTGCGACCCCGTGGACTGCAGCATGCCAGGCTTCCCTGTCCATCACCAACTCCTGGAGCCTGCTCAAACTCAATGTCCATCAAATTGGTGATGCCATCCAAGCATCTCATCCTCTGTCGTCCCCTTCTCCTCCTGCCTTCAATCTTTCCCAGCATCAGGGTCTTTTCCAATGAGTCAGTTCTTCACATGAGGTGGCCAAAGTATTGGAGTTCCAGCTTTAGCATCAGTCCTTCCAATGAACACCCAGGACTGATTTCCTTTAGGATGGGATACCCAGGTATTTTCCCAACTGTGAGGTGACCAGTAGTTCCCGAATTCTGGGTTCTATTGGTTCCATAGAAGTTCTTCAGGGGTTTTACAAACTGTGAACCACAATTAACATTTTAATCAGCTGAGAGAGTGTTTCATTGTGCGTATTTTATATATTTGGGTTCCCTGTAAGCGTTTGTCTTGCCTGACCTAGAAAGTCTTAAGGTCTCTTGGAGTTCTAAAGGCATGTAGTTCTGTAAATTCCTCATGCTGTCAGCGCACCCAGAAGTAGCCTGGGGTGTCCAATTCTGTGTTCCTGGTGGGCTGCAGTCCATGGGGTCGCGAAGGGTCGGACACGACTGAAGCGACTCAGCAGCAGCAGGGTTGTTTCCAAATTGGCTGGCATACTGAGTGCAGCACTTTAATGGCAGCATCTTTTAGGATTTAAAGTAGCTCAGCTGGAATTCCATCACCTCCACTTGCTTGGTTGGTGGCGATGCTTCCTAAGGCCCAGTTGACATCACCCTCTAGGACGTCTGGCTCTCGGTGAGTGATCACATCATCATAGTTAATTGAGAAGAAAGGAAACCTGGAGAAAACCCTAAGCCACCATTTGGCTAAAAGTTGGTTCACGGATTGGTCCCTTGTCTTCTCCCATTTTTAGCTTTTGTCCCCTTGGCTGCCTGATGGTCTCAGAACCGGCTCCTCCTTGTGTTCAGGTGTGGGGCTCCTCCATCACTCACCTTTGTTCCTCCTGGAGCAGTTCATGATCATGAGCTATATTCTTTCTATCCCAGGCAGGGAACGTGGTGACGGGAGAGATGGTAGAAGAGCTTATTCTTTCTGGAGCAGATATCATCAAAGTGGGAGTTGGACCAGGTAAGACTTGCTGGGAGCACAGCAGAGGGTGTGTTGTTGGGGAGGATTGGGGTCTAGCGCTTGGGGGGACCAGAGATGCCCAGAAGGGACCTCAGGAATGATCCAGTCACAGGTTTAAAGCACATTTCTTTTGGAAGTATTGTTGAGCTTCTGATCAGAAGAGGCTCCTGATTAGAAATATCACTGAACTGCTTTCTGATGCCTCTGGGAATTTCTGAATGAACTTGAATGTGGTTCGATTCAAGTAAGGTCTTGGTTTCAGAAGATTCCTGTGGAAGAAAAGAATGAGAGCTCATGATACCATTCACCTTGAAGAGGAAGGTGAGAGATGAAGAGCCCACAGGGACAGTTAATGGATGTGAATGACTCCAGTTTGTGTGAATGTTTGCGGGACCCCCAAACACTGCAAATAAGCATGCAGCTGAGGCCACATTTGAACTTGACTCATGGGCCAGGCAATTATCACCTTTGACTCTTCAGCTGATACATATCCATCTCAGATTTTGCTGCATCCTCCCAGGCCTTCGCTCCCAGGACCACCAGTGGCATTCTGAGTAGAAGAATAAGGTGGCACCTTTCTGCCCTCTTCTGGGTAGATCTATTTCTCTCAGGGCCACTTGATGCTGACCTTCCCTATTGGCCAGACAGGTGCATGAGCTTCCATATTTTTAATTTCTTCATATTAAAAATTCCTCCTTGCACATCCATGATTAACCAAACACTAAAATGGGAGAGAAGGAAAAGAGATATACATTTTTGTTTGGGAATAAAAAACAGTTTTGTTTTGTCTTTTTTTTTTTTTTACAAATACCATGCTCTCAGAAGACACTACCAAAAAAGGAAGCAAACCATAATCTAATATGAGAGGGAGGCAGAAAACATGGTTGTGTTGTGACCTGGCACAGCTGTCAGCCTTGAGGGACCAGGATGGGCAGGAAGAGACTCCTAGGGAAGGAGAGCCCGGTAGGCGTGTAAAAGGCCCTAAGCATTTTCTTTTTTCTTTAAATAATTTTATCTGTTTATTTTTGGCTGTGCTGGGTATTCGTTGCTGTGCCGGCTTTTCTCAGGTTTTGGTAGATGGAGGCTACTCTCTAGTGGTACAGGGGCTTCGCATTGTGCTGGCTTTTGTTCCGGAGCACAGGCTCCAGGCACGTGGGCCCAGTAGTTAGGGGCTCCCGGGCTCTAGAGCACAGGCTCAGTAGTTGTGTCACATGGGCTCAGTTGCTCCACAGCATGTGGGTTCTTCCTTGACCGGGGATCGAACTTGTGTCTCCTGCCTTGGCAGGTGGATTCTTTACTACTGAGCTCCACCAGGGAAGCCCAGGCCCCGAGCTTTTAACACACAGCGAGGTTCTCAAGGGTGGGCTTTTGATATTGCCACTCACCCAATAGTCTATAATAGTCTGAGCAAGAGGAAAGAGAGCTGTGGTCTTTACTGAGCGTCTGTCATTATTGGAAACTCAGTGCTTAAGGCCTGTTCTTGCTTACAGGGCACTGCCCTCCACTTAGCATAGGCTGTAACAGACCAGGCTTGTGATGGAGTCAAATAGGATAACAGTGTTAGACCAGGAAGACTCTCTCCCTTCAAAGTAGAGCACGCACTGATCACCTGTTTCACCACATAAATGTATTGAGTGTCTCCTAGCTGCCGTTGTGCTGGGGGGGCTGCTGTACAGGGTGTGAGGTGTGTAAACCATTTTCTTGGTCCTCAGCGCTGTTCTCCATGTAATCTTGAGCATCCAGCCGCCCTTGTGTCCTTCCCATATATCCTCTATTATGTACACAGTCTCTTTCCCCCGAAGATTTATTGTCCTTCCGCTGTCAATGTGTGCCTCCCAGGCTGTCTGTTTAGAACAGACGTGACCAAAGGGAGTAAGAAGCTCTCTTTGAGCCTCATGTATTGGAGTCATTTCTGTAAACTGATTGGAGATGATGTTTACATTTCATGAATTCTTGAGCATAAAAACAGTGGACATTGGCCATCTAGATGACAGCATTAAATAAGGTTCATCATGGAACAACTCCTGGGACTTGGGGGAAAAAAGCATTAAAAATGTGTCCCACGGCCCCCGGGGCTGGGAGGAAGTGGGTACCCAGTTTCTCCTTTCAACCTGGGGGTTCATCAGGACCACTCCCCCACCTTGTCCCTCACCTGTGCAGAGCTCTAGCCCACTGCAGCTGAGTCCCTGCCCACCCCTGAGGATCTGGCAGTGGAGTGGGAAAGGAGAAAGGCCGATTCTGAACCAGAACCAGAGGTTGTAAAGCTCCAGCTGTGCCTCGCACAGTGCGTGTCTGGGGCAGGGGTGCCTTGGTCGGGAGGGAAGCTCCATATCCCCCAGGGAGCGAGTGGCCGTGTTGTGAGGATGGACAGAAGGAGACAGCTCCTCCCTGCAACTGGATGTGGGAGAAGGCGGCTCCCCTGGTCCCGGTGTCCCTGCCAGACCCAGACCTCAAAGTATATATAGCCTTGGCTCTCGACCTGTTGGGAGAGGTTTGTGGGCAGCTGGGAAGCCACTGGTGATGGTAGGGAAAAGGAGAGGAGGCAGAGGCTTCGCGCAAGTCTGGTGGGAGTGGAGGAGTTCACACCCAGCTTTTACACCGGCCCGTAGGCGACACCCCCACGCAGGCAGGAGGGCCGGAGTGAGTGAGTGGTGAAGCGGTGGAGACAGGGACATGACTCATTCATTCTTGAGTTCACACATTCTTTCAGTGACTATTTATAGCGGCCTTATTATGCACAAAGCTGTGTTCTCAGCGCTGGATCGACAACAATGAATATCCACGGAGCTTACCCTCCAGCAGAGAAAACAGATCCTCGGTTCTTACACAAATAATGACTTAAATGGCGCTTTTTGAAACGAGCCGCTGTGAGGAACCATGTCCCTGAGGCAGTGACATTGAAGATGAAGCCTGGAAGATGAGAAAGGGTTGGCCAGACCAGGGGGTTGGTGCGGAGGGGAGCGCTCGGGAGACAGAACATCACATACAGGGGATCCCCGAGGTGGGAGGAACGGAAAGGTCAGCGTGGCTGGGGGGTGCTGAGCGGGGCGGGCGGAGGGAAGAGGGGACAGGAGGGTAGACAGTGCAGAGCTTGAGCTGGGTGGCCTCGGAGCAGGCACTGGTCTGCTGGGAGGGAAGGGGAGGCTTGAGTATGGAGACGTGCTGGAGAGGCCCGTCTGATTCGGCCTGGACCTAACTGGGCTAATGCGCTTCAGACAGTGAACCAGGACTGGAGTTGACCATGGGGAGCGCAGAGGTCAGGGGGGATGAAGGCATCGAGGTGGCTGGTTTGAGTTCTGCAGTGGAAGCTCACCTCAGAGGCCGGGCTGGACAGGGTGAGAGATGCACCAGGAGAGGGTGAGGACCAGGAGGCTGGCGTGGATAGAGGCCAGAGCTGGGTCAGGGCCGCTGTGACAATGCCCTGAGCGCCGGCTCCCTTTGCTCAGCGGCTTACTGGAGGCCGGGCAGTCTCTATCCCTCATGCCATTTCGTCTCCATCACAGCCCCAGGAGGTCAATGCTTTCATTTCCACCTTTTAAGTGAGGCACCGAGGCTTAAGGAAGTGAGTCATTTGACAGAAGTTGAAGGTCAAGGAGGCATAAGGCCATGGGAGGTGTCTGAAGGTCCCGTGTGGTTGTGTGGGAAGTGAGGGAAGGTGGGAAGGAGTGGAGTTGGAGGTTGGGAAGTCGGTAAGAGGGAGCTGATGTTATGGAGAGTGATGGTGACCGGTGTAGGGGGGCATGTCCTGGACCTGAGCGGATGAGGGTGATATGGCCCAGAAGGGATGAGTGGCCAGGATGGTGGTTATAACCACCTCCTCTGAGCTGCGGGGGCTGCCCTGCCCCGTGCCCCTCTCCGCCCTGCCCCACGCCCCTCTGCCCCCAGGAAATAGGGGTGTGGCTGCGTGATGGGAGAGAGGCTCATTGTCTTGAGTCCTGTTCAGCCCTAACCATCTCTCTCTCGGGTCCCCCTCCCCGTCCATCCAGGTTCCGTGTGTACCACCCGCACCAAGACGGGGGTGGGCTACCCCCAGCTGAGCGCTGTGATCGAGTGCGCAGACTCGGCCCACGGCCTGAAGGGGCACATCATCTCGGTGAGTGTCCCGGCGGGGCGGGGGGAGGGGACTGGACGGGGGGCGTTTCCGGGAGGCCCTTGCTCCCCAGATGCCCTTCACCTCGTTGGTAACCCTGTGGTCTCGGGAGCCAGCTGGAGACCACGCTCGCAGCGTTTGATGACACTCAACAGAGATACAGGCCCTACTCCCTAGGGACTGTGGAGAAGAGGGTGGTTCCTTGGTCAGTAACTACTCTGTAGTCACTAATAGCTGGAGGTGGTGGGTATCATGATGGGGTACATGGGGAGCTTTGAGAAAATGAGAGGGTCACGTGTTCGCTCAGTGTAACAAAGTGCCCCTTACTGGATGAAGCACAAGCTGGAATCAGGGTTGCTGGGAGAAATATCAATAACCTCAGATAGGCAGATGACACCACTCTTAGGGCAGAAAGTGAAGAACCAAAGAGCCTCTTAATGAAGGTGAAAGAGAAGAGTGAAAAAGTTGGCTTAAAACTCAACATTCAGAAAACAGAGATCTTGGCATCTGGTCCCATCACTTCATGGCAAATAGATGGGGAAACAATGGAAACAGTGACAGACTTTATTTTGGGGGGCTCCAAAATCACTTCAGATGGTGACTGCAGCCATAAATTAAAACTCGCTTGCTCCTTGGAAGAAGAGTTATGACAAATCTAGACAGCATATTAAAAAGCAGAGACTTACTTTGCCAACAAAGGTCCATCTAGTCAAAGCTGTGGTTTTTCCAGTAGTCATGTATGGATGTGAGAGTTGGACTATAAAGAAAGCTGAGTGCCGAAGAATTGATGCTTTTGAACTGTGATGTTGGAGAAGACTTGAGAGTCCTTTGGACAGTAAAGAGATCCAATGAGTCCATCCTAAAGGGGATCAGTCCTGGGTGTTCATTGGAAGGACTGTTGCTGAAACTGAAACTCCAATAGTTTGGCCACCTGATGCGAAGAACTGACTCATTGGACAAGACCCTGATGCTGGGAAAGATTGAAGGCGGGAGGAGAAAGGGATGACAGAGGATGAGATGGTTGGATGGCATCACCGATGCAATGGACATGAGTTTGAGTAAATTCTGGGAGTCAGTGACGGACAGGGGGGCCTGGTGTGCTGCAGTCCATTGGGTCACAAAGAGTAGGACACGACTGAGTGACTGAACTGAACTGAACAAATAAGAGAAGTATATTGTCTCACTCTTCTGGAGGTCAGAGGTCCAAGATCAAGGTGTCAGTAGGCCATGAAGCCTCCAGGGAAACCCCCGTTCCAGCCTCCAGGGTTTCTGGTAGTTGCTCAGCTAAGGGCACCAGAGCTCCAGTTTTCACAGGGCATCCTCCCCGCAGGCACATCTGCCTGGGTGTCCGGATTTCTGCTTTTTGTAAGAACATCAGTTGTGTGGGACTGGAGCCCCCCTCCTCCAGGGTGACCTCATCTTAGCTACTGACATCTGCAGTGCTGTCCGTGCTCCGGCCGGCACCGGTTTCTGTAGTGAGTGCGGGTTCGGTGCGATGCTGGGGGCAGAAGTTGGGTTATGTGGGTGGAGGGGTATATGGATGGAGGTGAAGAGAGTCAGTGATCTAACAACACTGTTATGGAGCTCCTGGAAGGAAAACATCCCCGTACTCAGCAACTAAATATTACAGATTGAATGTGTGTCAATTTAACCCTCAGTTTATCCGTCATTCATCTCGACCTTTATCGACATGTCCATCATTCAAGTAGTCATCACATCTGTCTCCTTCTAGCTGAGATGCTCAGAACAGGGCAGAACTTGTCAGATATAGCTGGATGTACTTGGACAGAGCTATGACTTCAGTTTATGTGGGTTATATATGTATATATGTATATCCTGAAAGTGAAAGTCCCTCAGTCGTGTCCTACCCTTAGCAACCCCATGGTCTGTACAGTCCATGGAATTCTCCAGGCCAGAATAGTGGAGTTGGTAGCCTTTGCCTTCTCCAGGGGATCTTCCCAACCCAGGGACTGAACCCAGGTCTTCCACATTGCAGGAAGATTCTTTGCCAGCTGAGCCATAAAGGAAGCCCATGTATATCCTATAAACATTTGAATTATATATACTTAATAATATATATCTAAATTCTGAACTTTCGGCATGTTTTTAGTGGTGCTGTAACAGTGGACTCATATTAAATCTAGTAAATTAAATCTTCAGTCCTTTTCACTTGTTCAGTTGCTAAGCCAAGCTCTCACATTAAATAATTGACAGATTATTTTGATAAAAAAAAATGGATGTAGTAAATGAACATGTTCTGGTGGAATGATCTGTCCGACTCTTTGCTACCCCATGGACTACAGCACGCCAGGCTTCCCTGTCCCCTGGAGTTGCTGAAACTCATGTTCATTGGGTCGATGATGCCATCCATCTATCTCATCCTCTGTTGCCTCTTTCTCATCCTGCCCTCAATCTTTCCCAGCATCAGGGACTCGCTTTTCCAGTGAGCCGGCTCTTTGCATCAGGTGGCCAAAGTATTGGAGCTTCAGCATCAGTCCTTCCAATGAATATTCGGGACTGATTTCCTTTAGGATGGACTGGTTGGATCTCCTTGCAGTCCAAGGGATTCTCAAGAGTCTCCTCCAACACCACAGTTCAAAAGCATCAATTCTTTGGTGCTAAGCTTTCTTCACAGTCCATCTCTCACATCCACACATGACTACTGGAAAAGCCATAGCTTTGACTAGACGGACCTTCGTTGGCAAAGTAATGTCTTTGCTTTTTAAATACACTGTCTAGGTTGGTCATAACTTTTCTTCTAAGGAGCAAGCATCTTTTAATTTCATGGCTGCAGTCACCATCTGCAGTGATTTTGGAGCCCCTCAAAATAAAGTCTGTCACTGTTTCCCCATCTATTTGCCATGAAGTGATGGGACAGGATGCCATAATCTTTGTCTTTTGAATGTTGAGTTTTAAGCCAGCTTTTTTATTCTCCACTTTCACTTTCAACAAGAGGTTCTTGAGTTCCTCTTTGATTTCTGCCATAAGGGTGGTGTCATCTGCATATCTGACATTATTGATATTTCTCTCAGCAATCTTGATTCAGGCTTGTGCTTCATCCAGCCTGGCATTTTGCATGATTTACTCTACATATAAGTTAAATAAGCAGGGTGACAATATACACTCTTGATGTATTCCTTTCCCCTTTTGGAACAGTCTGTTGTTCCATATCTGGTTCTCACTGTTGCTTCTTGACCTGCATACAGATTTCTCAGGAGACAGGTAAGGTAGCCTGGTATTCCCATCTCTTGAAGAATTTTCCACAGTTTGTTGTGATCCACACAGTCAAAGACTTTAGCGTAGTCAATGAAGCAGATGTTTTTCTGTAATTCTCTTGCTTTTTCCATGATCCAGCAGATGTTAGCAATTTGATCTCTGGTTCCTCTGCCTAAATCCAGCTTGCACATCCGGAAGTTCTTGATTCACGGACTGTTGAAGCCTAGCTTGGAGAATTTTGAGCATGACTTTGCTAGCGTGTGAGATGAGTGCAATTGTGCTGTAGTTTGAACATTCTTTGGCATTGCCTTTCTTTGGGATTAGAATGAAAACTGACCTTTTCCAGTCCTGTGGCCACTGCTGAGTTTTCCAAATTTGCTGGCATATTGAGTGCAGCACTTTCACAGCATCATCTTTTAGGCTTTGAAATAGCTCAGCTAGAATTCCATCATCTCTATTAGCTTTGTTCATAGTAATGCCCTCAAAGACCACTTGACTTCAGACTCCAGGATGTCTGACTCCAGATGAGTGATCACACCACCATGGTTATCTGGGTCATGAAGACCTTTTTTGTATAGTTCTTCTGTGTATCCTTGCCACTTCTTAATATCTTCTGTTTCTGTTAGGTCCATACTGTTTCTGTCCTTTATTGTGCCCATCTTTGCATGAAATATTTCTTTTGTATCTCTAATTTTCTTGAAGAGATCTCTAGTCTTTCCCATTCTGTTGTTTTCCTCTATTTCTTTGCATTGTTCACTTAAGGCTTTCTTATCTCTTCTTGCTATTCTTTGGAACTCTTCATTCAAATGGGTGTATCTTTCCTTTTCTCCTTTGCCTTTCCCTTCTCTTCTTTTCTCAGCTATTTGTAAGGCCTCCTCAGACAACCATTTTGCCTTTTTGCATTTCTTTTCCTTAGGGATGTTTTTGATCACCAGCTCCCATACAGTGTTACAAACCTCCATCCATAGTTCTTCAGGCACTCTGTCTATCAGATCTAATCCCTTGAATCTCTTTGTCATTTCCACTGTATAATCATAAGGGATGTGATTTAGGTCATACCAGAATAGTGGTTTTCTCTACTGTCTTCAATTTAAGTCTGAATTTTGCAATAGAAAATTTGTGACCTGAGCCACAGTCAGCTCCCAGTCTTGTTTTTGCTGACTCTCTAGAGCCTCTCCATTTTCGGTTGCAAAGAATATAATCAATCTGATTTCGGTATTGAGGGTATAATAATATACTTTAAAAATCCCTACGAGCACACGATCTCTTTCAGATTTTACTGCAGCATCTGAACCTTGCCGCCAGTGCTTCCCCCCACGTGCCTTGGTAAACCGAGATGAAGACCTCGGTCTTTGATTCGTGGTCCCACGCTCACTTCCTGTGCTCCTTCTGGTTTCTCACCCAGGCTTTCCATCCTTCCGTCCATCCAGTCAGTTCATATTCATTGAGCATCTGCTGTATGCTTGGGGCTGGAATAAACGACCGAAGATTTATCAGGTGCTGACAGAGTTCTTTCCCAGGTGGTGCTAGTGGTAAAGAACCCGCCTGCCAATGCAGGAGGCATAAGAGATGCAGCTTCGATCCCTCGGTTGGGAAGATCCCTTAGAGAAGAGCATGGAAACCCACTCCAGGATTCTTGCCTGGTGGATTCTTGCCTAGTCCGTAGGGTCACGCAGAGTCAGACATGACTGAAGCGACTTAGCACGCATGCAAAACGGTTCTAAGTTCTCCACTCAGTATCTTTCCCTCTTATCTTTTGCCTCGGTGAACAAATTAAGAACCGTTTGTTGAACAACTTGTGCATAAAAGGCTGACATAGAGCCATCAGCCTACATTTATGGAGTGAGTTGATTGGCATCATTGGAGTTACCAAGCAGTGGTCCAGTGTGGTTCTTGAATGCTCACCATAGCCGCCTCTTGGGCTGGTTGTATGACAGTCACCAGGGAAGCTTTTCTCCATACACATTCCTGGCCCCCATTCTAATTAAAAAGTTTTTATTGGAGTATAGTTGCTTTACAGTGTTGTGTTTCTGTTGTTCAGCATAGCCACATGTATACACATATCCCCTCTTCCTTCCCACATAGGCCACCACAGAGCATTGAGTAGGGTTCCTTGTGGTATTCAGTAGGTTCTCACTAGTTATGTTTTATGCATAATAGTGTATAAATGTCAACCCCAATCTCCAGTCTATTCCGCCCTCTTCTTTCCCCCCTGGTATCCCTACCTTTGCTCTTGACATCTGTGACTATTTCTGCTTTGCAAATAAGTTCATCTGTACCATTCTTCTGCTGCTGCTGCTGCTAAGTCACTTCAGTTGTGTCCGACTCTGTGTGACCCCACAGATGGAAGGCCACCATTCTTCTAGATTCCACATATATGTGGTAAGACGGGATATTTGATTTTCCCTTCTGACTTCATTCTGTATACAGGTCCATCTGTGTCTCTGCAAATGGCACAATTTCATTCCATTTTGTGGCCAAGTAATATTCCATTGTGTGTGTGATTGTGCATATGTACCACATCTTCTTTATCCATTCATCTGTTGATGGACATTTAGGTTGCTTCCATGTCCTGGTGTTGTGAATAGTGCCGAAATGAACATTGGGGTGCATGCATCTTTTTGAAGTATGGTTTTCTCTGGGTGTATGTCCAGGAATGGGATTGCTGGGTCATATGGCAGTTCTATTTTTAGATTTTTGAAGAATTCCCATACTGTTCTCCATAATGCGTGTATCAATTTACATTCCCACAATCCTGTCGAATTAGACTCTTCATCGTTTGGCCCCTAGAGCGCCATATGTAATTAGTCATAAGTCTCCATTCACCATCAAGAGTTTTAACAATTTAGACCTTATATATATTCCTTCAATGGCCACCATTTCTAAACGTCAAATTAATGAAGTTTTATACTATGGACTTACTCTGAGACTGCATACTTGTGTCTTTCTGGAAATTTCATACTTGCTTAGTTTACAGGACTTCGCGGGGAGTAGGGGTGGAGGCTCTGCTTGAACCACAAGTCACTCTGAAAATCAACCTGGGATCTCCTTACCCAGCACCCTCTAGTTTATAGCTTATGTCAGCCGTTCTCTAAATGTGTATCCAGACCAGCAGTACCAGTATCAACTGAGAACTTGCGAGAAGTTCTCAGGCCGCATCTCAGACCTAGTGAATGAGAAGCCCTGAAGGTGAGGCCCTTTTAACAAGCCTCCGAGTAATCTGGGTCTGTTCTCAAACTTGCGAGACACTGGCTTCTAGAGTCGAGGCTCAGCACACACAGGCTGGGTCCATGTGCCAGAGCCATCTTTCAGTTCAGTTCAGTTCAGTCGCTCAGTCGTGTCCGACTCTCCGCGACCCCATGAATCACAGCACGCCAGGCCTCCCTGTCCATCACCAACTCCCGGAGTTCACTCAAACTCATGTCCACAGAGTCGGTGATGCCATCCAGCCATCTCATTCTCCGTCGTCCCCTTCTCCTCCCGCCCCCAACCTTTCCCAGCATCAGAGTCTTTTCCAGTGAGTCAACTCGTCGCATGAGGTGGCCAAAGTATTGGAGTTTCAGCTTTAGCATCAGTCCCTCCAATGAACATCCAGGATTGATCTCCTCTAGAATGGACTGGTTGGATCTCCTTGCAGTATAAGGGACTCTCAAGAGTCTTCTCCAACACCACAGTTCAAAAGCATCGATTCTTCGGCGGTCAGCCTTCTTCACAGTCCAACTCTCACATCCATACATGACCACGGGAAAAACCATTGCCTTGACTAGACGGACCTTGGTTGGCAAAGTAATGTCTCTGCTTTTTAATATACTATCAAGGTTGGTCATAACTTTCCTTCCAAGGAGCAAGCGTCTTTTAATTTCATGGCTGCAATCAGCATCTGCAGTGATTTTGGAGCCCAAAAAAACAAAGTCTGACACTGTTTCCACTGTTTTTCCATCTATTTCCCATGAAGTGATGGGACCAGATGCCATCTTTTGACACCCACAAAACAGCTTCTCTGAGTTTGTCAGGGACAGTGACAGCCCAGACTGGTGGTCCTGTTGCTCTGAGGTTCTTACTTTTCCACTGATGGTCAGAGCTTTTGTAGATACGGCTAGAAGTTCAATTTGTAGCCAGCAGAGACCCCACAAAGTTCACAGACTCACATAGGTTCTGCATCCCCGACTTCAGCTCATTCCTCTGATCAGCTAAGCATCTTGTGGTTCAGAGCAGCTGTTTCCTTTGCTGTCTGTTTGTCTAATGGAGTTTCACAAACAGGTTTCTCCCACTTGCCAAGAGTCCTAAACCCCATGGAAACCTGTCAGTTGTTTGGATCCTGCCATTTTGTCTGGTTTCCTTCCAGCTGCCTCATTTTACACTTTCATTGCTGAATTTGCACATCTTTTGCTACTGAAATTCAGAAGGAAGCCACCGCAGGGGGTTGGCCATGGCCAAGAGGCTGGACTTGAGCTGGGTTTCTATTTATTGTGATCCATGTGGGCTTCCGAGAGGCAGAGGGCTGAGAAATCCAAGACACCCCCTGGGATAGGTGAAGAGTAAGGTGTGGACCGACTCTGTGGACATGAGTTTGAGTGAACTCCGGGAGTCGGTGATGGACAGGGAGGCTTGGCGTGCTGTGATTCATGGGGTCGCGGAGAGTTGGACACGACTGAGCGACTGAACTGAACTGAAGGTGTGACCAGTTCATTTTGTCTTGTCATCTGCTGGGGACGTGACACAAAGAGAATTTTTTAAAGGTAGAAACAGCTTTAGAGGTCGTAAGGACTGTCAGGTATTGAACATCTGTCTTCTGGGCATGGTATACCTATAATCTCTAATCCCTGGAACGGTCTAGGTATTGGGTCGTTGTTATCTTCTTTAGACAAATATGTTAGTCAGGGTTCTCCAGAGAAACAGAACCAGTAGGGTGTGTGTGTGTGTGTGCACACATTTAGATAGAAGTAGATTTATTATAAGGAAATAAATTGGTTCCTGTGATGATGGGACTGAAAATAATCACAAGATCTGTAGGGTGAATTGGCAAGCTGGAGACTGAGGAGAGCTGATTGTGTGGTTCCAGTCTTGAGTTCGAAGACCTGGGGACTAGGGAGAGCCAGTGTTTCAGTTCTAAGGCAGTCATTGAGGAAGTATCCTCTCCCTTGGGAACATCTCAGCCTTTTTGTACTAGTCAAGCCTTCACATGATTAGGTGAGGCCCACCCACATGTGGGAGAGCAATCTGCTTTACTCTACTGATTTGCATATTAATCTCATCCACAAAGGGCTTTCCAGGTGGTGCCAGTGGTAAAGAATCTGCCTGCCAGTGTAAGAGACATGGGTCCATCCCTGGATTGGGAAGCTCCCCTGGAGGAGGGTATGGCAACCCACTCCAGTATTCTTACCTGGAGAACCCCATGGACAGAGGAGCCTGGTGGGCTATAGTCCATTTGATTGCCAAGAGTTGGACACGGCTGAAGCGACTTAGCACACACACACTCTTATCCCCAAAACACCCTCTCAGAAACACCCAGGACAATTTTTGACCAAAGGCCACTCCACAGCCCAGTCAAGTTGACATATAACATTATCACACCTGGTGAGGAGACTGAAGCTTTGAGGCCTTAGTGATTTTCTCAGCATCACACTGCTGGTGGAGGGCAAAGCCAGCTCTGAAACAGGCCTGTTCACCTCCTGTGTTCCACGCCTTCTCTGATCACCCTCATTTAGAATATGTGGAGACTCAGAGGGTGAGGGCTCGCTGAAGTTAACAAGAAGATAGGGTTGACCCAGTATTCCCGGTCCGCCCCTGTCCCACTCCAGTGCTTTGAGGGGAGCTTCAGCTTAATCTGTGCCTATAGATCGGCCTTTCCCCTCAGGGCTCCCAAGCTTGTGTTCCAGTGAAGAGATCAGAGTCAGTACCTGATGAACCCTAAGGAAGGGGAGGGATTTGAAGAACCAGATGAGTTCACTGTCCATACCCAAAATAGTCTGGACTCTGTAGTGCTTCCCAGGCAGGACCTAAAAAAAAAAAAAAGTCCTGTGATGAGGTTGGCTGGAATCACTGTTGTCTCTTTACTCAGGGCCAAAATTTTAGCCATTTTATTTGATAAAGACCTAGAGAGCACGCTTCTCCCGTTTGAGGAGAGAATGATAGAGGTGGGGCTGATTCAGAGTAACCCCTAACCCCTTGCTCATCTCCACCCAGTCAGTAGGGCTCTCATCCACTTCACTGACCCTCTGCAAAGAGGGATCCATTGATCTGTAGATTTATTGTGTTGATTTAATGCATTATTTTAGGAATGGTTAGTTTAGGAATGGTCAGACCATTATTTGAAAAGATCTAAACAAAGTCATTCAAAAAATTTAATTTTTTTGAGGCTTGAAAAATCCCTCAACCAAATATGTTTAGCCTAGTAAAAGTTAGAAATATAGAGGAAATAAAGATTACAAGAAATGCCATCTTTTAAAAGAATTATTAAAGCATAGTTGATTTATAGCGTGTTAATTTCTGCTGTGCTGCAAAGTGATTCAGTTACACACACATATATGTATATACTTTTCCATTATGATGTATTGCAGGATATTGAATACAGTTCCCTGTGCCATAGGGTAGGACATTGTTGTTTACCCATTTTATATATAATAGTTAGCATCTGCTAATCCCAAACGTCCCATCTATCCTCCCTTCAACCCCTCCCTCTTGGCAAGCACAAGATGTCTGGTTCTTTATGTCTGTGCGTCTGTTTATGTTTTGTAGATAAGGTCGTTTGTGTCATACTTTAGATTCCATATGTAAGTGATACTTTATTTGTCTTTAAAAAAAATAATCTATTTTTGGCTGTGCTGGGTCTTTGTTGCTGCTCCGGCTTTTCTCTAGTTGTGGCAAGCAGGGGCTCCTCTCCAGCTGCAGTGTGCAGGCTTCTCACTGCAGTGACTTCTCGTTGCAGAGCGTGGGCTCCAGGGTACGCAGGCTCAGTCGCTGTGGCTCCTGGGCTCTAGAGCACAGGAGCAATACTTGGGGCGCACAGGCTAAGTTGCTCCACAGCATGTGGGATCTTCCTGGATCCGGGATTGAACCCATACCCCTGGAGTGGCAGGTGGATTCTTTACCACTGAGCCACCAGGGAAGCCCCTGTCTTTCTCTTTTTGTCTTGCTTCTTTGGTATGATGATCTGCAGGTGCATCCATGTTGCTGCAAATGGCATGATTTCATTCTTCTTAAGGCTGTGTAATATTCCTCTGTGTGTGTGTGTATGTGTGCGCACGTGTGTGTAGAGAGAGCTTTATCCATTCATATGTCAATGGACAGTTTAGGTTGTTTCCATGTCTTGGGTATTGTGAATAGTGCTGCTGTGAACATAGGGGTGCGTGCTTCTTTTCAAATCAGATTTTGGTCTGGATATGTGCCCAGAAGTGGGATACCTGGATCACATGGCAACTCTGTTTTTAGTTTGTGGAGGAACCTCCATACTCCATCCTCTTCCACAGTGGCTGTACCAATTTAGATTCCCACCAACAGTGTAGGAGAAGTTCTTTTCTTCACACCCTCTCTATCATGTCATTTGTAGACTTTTTAATGATGTCCGTTCTGACTGGTGCGAGGGGTGCCTCATTGTAATTCTGATTGCATTTCTCTAATAACTAGAGATGATGAGCATCTTTTCATGTCCCTGTTGACCATCAGTATGTCTTCTTTGGAGAAATGTCTATTTAGGCCTTTTGCCCATTTTTTGATGGGGTTGTTTGCTCGTTTTTGAGTTGTATAAACTGTTTGTATATTTAGAAAATTAAGCTCTTGTCAGTTGTATCATTTGCGAATATTTTCTCCCAGTCCATAGGTTGTCTTTTTGTTATGTTTATGGTTTCCTTTGCTGTGCAAAAGCTTCGAACTTGATCAGGTCCCATTTCTCTTGTTTTTGCTTCTATAGAAATGCCATCTTAAGACAACCACCGCTAATGTTTTGATATGTATGCTTCTAGACATTTTCAGAGTTGACTCTTAACTAGGGTTCTAATCTCATTCATCCACTTTTGTAGCTGTACGACCTTGAACAAGTCACTCCGTCTTTCTGAGCCTTGTTCTTTGTTTTTCCCCACCTACAAAATATCAGCTTCTGGTACTTGTGGTGTTTGGATAGAAACATGAAATTTGTAAGAACCCCTTGTTCATAGTTGGTGCTTGATTTAGTCCCAACTGCCCACTGTATGCTTGTTTTCACTGCCCCTCCTTTTAGGGCTGGGCAGGTATTTTTAAGAAGAGGTCATGCTGACAGTTCACAGATCGAATCACCACTCATGTCGTGTGATACCTTTCCTGCTAACATACTTCAACACTCTTGGAAAACAAAACAAGTAACCCTTGAAATATTTGCATGTTTTTTTTTAAACTCCCTGCAGCTGTGCATGTCCATGTATGAAAGTAAACACATGTCTCTGCCTCCTGAGAACACGAAAGGATGCTTTGAACCTCCTTTGGAGATCACCTGTAAATGTAGTCAGGGGAGACTCCTTTGCCCTTTGGCGTTGTGTGACATTGGGTTGCCCTGGGTTAAACTGTAGTCCTGCCTGTTGGCCGTGCATTGTCTGTTTCATAAATCTCACTCTGGCACAGTGAGGAGATGAGGTGCTGTGTATGGTTTCCTCTCCCAAGCACGTCATGAAGTCCTGTTGACTGTGGACATCTTGACATCTGTGGACATCATGGGAGGAGAAGAGCTTGTTTTCTGGGGGCCCCTAGAGCACAGGCCTTCTGAGTCAGGCCTCATCACTGACTGCACAGGTGTGACATTTTCAGAAGCCTGCACGAGCAGTCACGAACTTTTCACAAGTGGGATAAAGACTTAAGAGCACGCTTTTGTGTGTGTGGGTGTGTGCAGGTGTGTACACATTTTTTTGTTTTTAAGTCAGACCATGCTAGGGATCTTTTTATTGGGAGCATGCGTGTATTTAATCTTTCTTTTTTCTGGCCATACTGCATGACATATGGGATATTAGTTCCCTGCCCAGGGATAGAACCCATGTTCCCTGCAGCGGAAGCTTGGGCGTCTTAACCACTAGACTGCCAGGGCCAGTCCCTATTTATTCTTTCGAGGTTATAAATTTGAAACCCTATTGTGGAGAACTGGTTTTGATAAAAAAGATAAAGCGACTTAAAAATAATTGGTTAGTCAAGTGAAGGGCATAGAGGGGTTGCACCTTTGAAAGAGAAAGTAAAAATATGCAGGAAATGTGAAGCACCAACCAGACACACGGCCGTGTATGTGACTGTATTCATATGAAGGGCTTTGGCCACATGCCTTTTACGGAGAGCCTGCCTCTGAAATAAATCCTTGCTTGTGACCCCATGGTCCTCCGGGGTCAGGAAAGCCAGACATGAATGATGCACTTGATGGAAGAGGTAATTGCAGTCAGTAAATATTCATAAAAACAAGAGATTGAATCCCTACCCCTGCAATCAGAATTGCAATGAAGCAGTGTTTGAGATTCAACGAGTCCATCCTAAAGGAAATCAGCCCTGAATATTCATTGGAAGGACTGATGCTGAAGCTGAAACTCCAATACTTTGGCCACCTGATACTAAGAACTGACTCATTGGGAAAGACCCTGATGCTGTGAAAGATTGAAGACGGGAGGAGAAGGAGACGACAGAGGATGAGATGGTTGGGTGGCATCACTGACGCGATGGACATGAGTTTGAGTAGGCTCTGGGAGTTGGTGACAGGGAGGCCTGGCGTGCTGCAGTCAATGGGGTCGCAAAGAGCTGGGCACGACTGAGCAACTGAACTGAGTGTTTGAGGTCTAGCTCCTGGAAGAAAGCAGACCGGAAAAGGAGGATTGAGTCCTAGGGACCCACATCCTCAGAGACACTGTTCCTCTCAGTTCCACGGAGATGCCCTCCACCTTCCTGCCATCACCACATGGGTAGCTCGGGTGGCCTGGGTCTTCCGCATCCTTCCCAAAGTGTGTCCCCTCTGCGGGGGACAGGCACTTCCTTCCAAGACCGGCCCTGCGCTCTGTCACGTCGCACCTGAGCACTGACCCGGCTTCCCAGGGCCGCTGCTTCCTTGCCTTTCTCTGTTGGGTGGGCGGCTACCCCAGGCCACGTGGCTGGCCTTTTCCTCCTCCTACCTCACACAGGCCACACTGCCAACAGCAGGTAGCAGCCTGGTTATTTTGTGCCTCTCGTGCTTGTAAGAAAACCCAGTAGGTCTGTGTCCTGTGGTTTTGTACTGGGTCCCTGGTGTTGAAACATAACGCCCATGGCCAAACTGTGCCAGCAGCCCATGGTGACGGGCACTGAACCAGTGCAGGGCGCTCTGTGAGTCGGGTGTCGGGAGCCTGTGTTTGACTTGAAGGAAACTGGGGACCTTACAAGAAAGTGACAAGGAGACACAAGGCTCGAAATATAAAGGAGCAAATTCAGTGTGCTTTGTGGCTCATAAAATACTAGTGCTCTTGTGCTAAATAAATCTCGCTTCATGCTGGGCAGCGGGGAGAGGTGATGACTGAATGCTAGTTACGTGGGGATGGCCAGTGGCCAGGCATGTTGTACCGGGGCTGGTGGAGATGAGGTCCAGCCCCCCGATCTTGCCTGTTCAGTGGTTCTTGCATCCTAAGTAGAGTACTGATGCCTGGTTGGGGAGCTGGGGCAGGCGGGGGTGGGGGTGTACTGGCCTAAAACATGACTGACGGGGCCTGGGAATGGCAGGTGCAATGGTGAGGGTATTAACCTGTTGGAGTGCCTGATGCAGCGAGGCCAAACAAACTGAAACATTGGAGTTTGGAGCAGAGAAAGGTTAGTTGCAGGGCCATGCAGAGAGACAGTGGGCTCATGCCCTAAAAAAAAAACCTAAGCTCCTGGAAGGGTTTTGGCAAAGCACTTTTAAAAGCCAGGTTGGGGTGTGTGTGTCGGGGGAGATTGCAGGGTCACATGATCAGCTTGTGCACAGTTATCTGATTGGTTGATGGTGAGGGGACCGGGTGATATCACAGGGGTTCATGTTATCAGTCCTTAGGTTCCAGGAGGCCTGGGGCTCTGTGCTCATGGTCATCAAATATTAATAGAGTAGTTAACATCTTCTGTTTGGTGGTGGGTTCCCTGGTGGCTCAGACAGTAAAGTGTCTGCTTGCAATGTGGGAGACCAGGGTTCGATCCCTGGGTCAGGAAGATCCCCTGGAGAAGGAAATGGCAATTCCATTCCAGTACTCTTGCCTGGAAGATTCCATGGACTGAGGAGCCTGGTAGGCTACAGTCCATGGGGTCGCAAAGAGTCGGACACAACTGAGTGACTTTTACTTCACTTCACTGTCATATCTGCAAAGCAATTCAAGAACTGTGCATCAAATAGGGGCTTCTGTGGTGGCTCAGATGGTAAAGAATCTGCCTGTAATGCAAGGGACCTGGGGTCAATCCCTGGGTCAGGAAGATCCCCTGAAGAAGGGAATGGCAGCCCACTCCAGTATTCTTGCCTGGAGAATTCCATGGCCAAGAAGAGTCTGGCAGGCTACAGTCCACGGGGTCACAAAGAGTTGGACATGACTGAGCCACTAACACTTTCACTTTCATATCTGCAAAGCAACTCAGGAACTGTGCATCAAATACTATTATCTAGGTGCTTCAGAGAGGAGCTTGAGCAGACAATACAGGGAAGGCCTGTCTCCCAGGAAGGGCCCCCTGGGGTCCTGCTGGGTTGCAGTTCCCTTCTTTATTTTCTTATACTCCTCAGTCTTGAGGAGAACAAGTTTTTGAACAAGAAAAGGAATAAAAGTTCAGAGAAGGAGGTTAATCATAAACTTGACAGAGCTACCCACATGGTCTGGCTTGGTTACAAGGGGAGTGTTGGGCCTGGGCTCTGCTGGTTGTGTGCTTGTCTGCAGGTGGGGTGGACGGAGGGGCTAGGCCAGCAGATACCATCTCATACCCCCGGGGGAGATGCGGGGGGCGGGGAATGGCCTGGCCCAGCTCCCACTGACCTCTCTTTGCTCTTCCCCTTTTTGAAGGACGGAGGCTGCACGTGTCCAGGAGATGTCGCCAAAGCCTTTGGTAAGAGGCCGTGGAGGGGAGGGAGCCTGCAGGGAGAGGTGGGGGAGTGAGCTCCCTGCGGGGGTGCCGGAGGGAGGGGGCAGACACATTGGGAGAGGATCGGAGCCAATCCTGAGTTTCCTCTCCCTGGATCTCAGCCTCTGATTGGCCCACATCCTGGCATCCTTTGGTTCTAGTTGGTGGCAGAGCAGGCCGAGTGCCCAGGGATAGATAGTGGGCGAAGTGAGAGCCCAGAAGTCACCACTGAGAAGGCTCAGGGGACCCGTTGGAAGAGGACTATACCAGGTCTGATGCCCCCGAAACTTCAGCGACGGGGTGTTTGGAGCCTAACCTGGGGTTAACATCCCCAGGGAGGGACTGAGGTCCCAGCCACAGTTTCACATACCAGATGCTGAGGAGCCTGTTTCCCACTAGGGGGCAGCAGCATCCGGCCGTGGTCTGGTGGGGCTGGACCACGGGCCCGGCTGGCCAGGTGTTTTCTTGGGAAGGCACTGGGCCATGCAGCATCTCTGCGGGCTGTGCCCCGTGCCCGCCACTGAACCTCTGCCAACTGCGGTCCACAGCTGTGAGGTGTACCAGCCGGAGACAGCCCCTCCCTCCTTTCCTGATGCCAGGACCGGGTTTGCTGCTGGTTTTTCTTTTTCGCTGGAGGGAACTTTTCTGCCTTGGGCACCCCTCAGAGATGCCGCTGGCCCCACCTCTCACCTGTAAGAGGTGATGTCCCCTCTTGTCCTTCTTTATCACTGTTTCAGTTCAGCCCATAAATTGTCTTAGGTTCATTTTTTAAATTATTTTTTCTAAATATTTAGATCATTCTAAATTTTTAGAATTTTATCTAAATATTTATTCTAAATTATCTAAAATGGGATCATTTTTAAAATTATTTTTTCAAACGTTGCTCATGACAATACAGGGCAGTGTTCTTAGCACCTAGGTTTTGTAGCAACCCTGGAGAATGTGCAGGGGACGGAGGCCCCCAGAGGCGAGTGACAAGGTAAGGGTCCCGCACTCGGGGGCGGAGTCGGGATTCCTGCTTCTCTGGTCTGTTCACTCACCTCGTATAATAAGGATCAGCAGCCAAGGATGTTTCTCCTGTGGGGTTTTCAGCTGGATGTACTAACAGGGTGTTCTTTCTCGGGCTCCCCTCTAACAGTGCACTTGAGCACCCTGTGCAGAGTGGTTTCTGGACTCGGGCTCTGAAGCCTTGCCCCCACCCCCCACCCCCCTTCCAGGAAGTGTAGCCATGCCTTCAGATGGAGAGGAACCACTTTGGGAAAAAATGCTGGTTGGGAAAGTACACAAGAGCGTTCAGAAAGGGAAGTGATTAGAAGCCACTTCAAAGCACTGCTTCCTGACTTGTGGTCATCAGGAGGCCTGACTGGACACCAGTTGTCCCTGCCCCCTTATCATCATGGCAGGGGGACTGAGGAGCTGGCATTTGTGTTGGGGACCCTGCAGGGAAGTTGTCAAAGCCTGCTGCCAAGTCGAGAGGCCCTGTGTCTTGCTTGCCTGATTGCCAGACCCAGGGTCCAGTCCTGCAGAGCTGGCTTTCTGTGATGCTGGATGGAAGGGTCTGGGACACCTGAGGCACACCTCAAAGTCCTCTTCCAAATACTTAAGCGACCAGCTGGAAGTGGTCAAGGCCAGTTTTTAGGGGAGTCTGTGCTTGCTCCTTCTGATCCTTCATCCTGACTGTGTCACACTTCCGTACCCTGATTTCCTCTGATTCTGAATGTAAACCCTCAGTAGGACTGGTCAGGATGGCGAACGGTGACTATTTCTATCTCTTCTATGTATGCCTTCTACTTTCCTGACAGCTAGTTACGCCACCTCTGCCATGTGCTGTGATAAACACTGAGGACAGAGCAGTGAGCCAGCCCTGGTCCTACCAGTCCTGGTTCGGATCCAGCATAACCTCCAAAGGCCGCTGCAACACCCCATTCTCCTCTGTACCTGTCCTGGAAGTTTCATGTCATTTGGTGATTTACATGGGGTGTTGTTTACACTGGAAGTCAAATGTTTATCACAACAGAGGTGTGAGTCGAGTTTTATAGGATATATCTATAGATAGATGTGTGTATATGTGTTTGATGTACACAGACACACATGTGTACACACAAACACACACACATATATGTACGTACAGATTTCTCTCCTTCATGCCCAAGCTCTAGGGCAGGAAGTTCTGTTTGTTCTGAGGTCCCTTCCCATCTATACAGAGTGTGAGTGCTGAGACCTTTAGGTAGACCAGATGCCCAACAGGGACATAGCAGAGGACTTATTGTATTAAGTATGAGATTGGACAACATGCTGAGATGCTGCCCACTTCTGAAGTTTCCCTAATTTTAAAAGAGACCTGTGGAAGATGGTCATAGGAGGTCAACGATAACCATTAAGATTGCCAAGTGCACCAGTCACCGAGCTTCAGTAGGCTGTGTTGCTCAGACTGTCTGGTGCCCTTTTTTCCAGAATAGGGAAGTCGAGCTTTTTCTCATTATAAACAGGAGGAGGGAGGGGGAGTTGGTAGCCCTTGCATTTTTCTGGAGCTGATTTTTCCCTGACTGTCTTCTCTGCTGCTTCTTTTTGTCCCCACTTTGGGGTGCAGGAGCTGGAGCAGATTTTGTTATGCTGGGAGGAATGTTTTCGGGCCATACCGAGTGTGCCGGAGAGGTCATCGAGAGGAATGGACAGAAGCTCAAGCTCTTCTATGGGATGAGCTCAGAGACGGCAATGAAGAAACACTCGGGAGGGGTCGCGGAGTATAGGTATGTGGGGGTGGGATGGGGAGTGGGCCCAGCACCATCCCTGGTGAGGTTACATTCCCTTGCTTCTTACAGAAATGGGATGGAAGTAGGTCTCAAAGAGTACAAGTTTGTTTATATTATGGTGGCTTCCCTTGTAGCTCAGCTGGTATAGAGTCAGCCTGCAATGCAGGAGACCCTGGTTCGATTCCTGGGTTGGGAAGATTCCCCTGTAGAAGGGATAGGCTACCCACTCCAGGATTCTTGGGCTTCCCTGGTGGCTCAGCCGGTAAAGAATCCATCTGCAATGTGGGAGACCTGGGGGATGGAAGTAGGTCTCAAAGAATACGAGTCTCTTTATATTATGGTACCATGGGAAAGACCGGGGAAACATTTTTTAAATTAAGATATTTAATTAAATAACTGTATTGCTTACATTTTTTTCATTGAAGTATGGTTGATTTACAACATTGTTAGTTTCAGGTGTATGGCAGAGTGATTTGGTTGTACATACGTATCCATTTTTTTTCAGATTCTTTTTCCTTATAGGTTACTGCAGAATACTGAGTAGAGTTCCCAGTCCATACAGTAGGTCCCTGTTATCTGCTGTAAACACAGCAGTGTGTACATGTCAGTGCCAGACTCTGAGTCTGTCCCCAGTCTTCCTTCCTGGTAACCGTAAGTTTATTCATAAATTCATTTGTATCCTTCTTTTTAGATTGTGCTTAGAAGCCGTATCATATGATATTTGTCTTTCTCTGACTTCTTAGTAGGTCCAGCCATGTTGCTGCAAATGGCATTACTTCATTTTTAATGGCTGAGGAATATTCCATGTTACATGTACCACATATTCTTTATCCATTTATCTGTTGATGGACATTTAGGATGCATCCACGTCCTGTCTATTGTAAAAAGAGCTGCAGTGAATGCTGGGGTACATGTATCCTTTAGAACCACGTTTTTCCCCAGATACATGTCCAGGAGTGGGGCTGGATCATATGGTAGCTTTGTTTTTAGTTTCCTAAGGAGTCTCCATACTGTTTCCCTAGTGGGCGCACCAGTTTACATTCCTACCAACAGCGTAGGAGGGTTCTCTTTTCTCCACACCCTTTCTAGCATTTACTCTTTGCAGACTTTTTGATCATAGCCATTATGACTGGTGTGAGGTGATCTCTAATATTGAGCCACATGAGCTATTTGTAAATTTTGGAGAGTAACCCCTTGCTAGTTGCCATCATTTGCAATTTTCTTCTGTTCTGTGGATTGTCTTTTCATTTTGATTATGGTTTCCTTTGCTGTGTGAAAACTTTTTTGAGTTTAATTAGGTCCCATTTATTTTTATTCTTGTTACTCTAGAAGATGGATTAAAAGATATTATTGTGATTTATGTCAAAGAGTTTTACCTATGTTTTCCTCTGAGTTTCATAGTATCAGGTCTTACATTTAGGGCTTAAATCCATTTTGAGTTTCTTTTTGTGTATGATGTTAAAGAATGTGTTTTTTTTTTTTTTTTTTTTACATTTTGCTGTCCAGTTTTCTCAGCCCCATTTATTGAAGAGGCTGTCTTTTCTCCATTGTATAGTCTTGCCCGCTTTGTCATAATTGACCATAGGTGTATGTATTTATTTCTGAGCTTGCTGTCCTGTTCCATTTACCTACATCTGTTTTTGTGCCAGTACTATATTGTTTAGATAGCTGTAGCTTTGTATATAGTATAGTCAGGGGGCCTGATTCCTCCAGCTTCATTTTTCTTTCTCAACATCACTTTGGCTATTTGGGGTCTTTTGTGTCTCTGTACAAATTGTAAGAATTTTTTGTTGTTGTTCTGTGAAAAATGCCATTGCTAATTTGATAGACATTGCATTGAATGTGTAGATTGCATTGGGCAGTATCATCATTTTGACAATATTGATTCCTCCAATCCAAGAACGTGGTTTCTTTCCATCTATTTTTGTCACCTTTGATTAGAAAACCCATCCTGGCCTCTTTCAAAACAGCCATAATTTTTATCCAACTAGCACTGGCAGTGTTTGGCGTCAAGTTGGAAATGGAATTAGGGGTATGTGTGAGTAGCTATGACTTTTGTTCAGCCAGCCCTGGAGGGGACCCACTAGGCTTCCAGAGGGCTAGGCTAGAATATCCCAGCCTTGTCCTGAGAGAGCCCCTGTGGAGCCTGGTGTGAGTCAGGTTGAAGGGTCTCCCACTGCATGTGAGATGGGGTGGGTGAGACCCCCTCACAGAGGTCAGACCTTTTGGGAAAAATGGCCTGTGTCACCTGCAGCAGCTCCCACAGGACTCACCCCTGCCTGCAGGCTTAGACAGTTGACACAGGCAGCATTTGTAGGCATTTAAATCAGTCTGCGGAAGGGATGCTCACGTCTGCTTATCCATTCCACTTCCATTTTAATTGTGTGTACATGTGTTTGAAGAACGTTGTGGCAGAATTTACTCACCACCTCGCCCTGCTCCGTAGAGTCTGCCATTGCTTCTCATCAGAGTTGGCAGTGAAGACAGGCTGCACCGTGTGGACAGGACAGGAGCCCTTAGAAAGATGGGGATTCAGGCCCCCTGCCATGGGCCGATGCCCTCCATTTCCTACCACTTATTCTGCACCCAAAAGCTTACCATGAGGACGTGGGATCTGGATGTATTACGTAAGGTCTGAGCCAAGCTCAAGGTACACAATTCAGTCACTGAGATATTTCAGGTGGGCAGGCTGCTGGGAGGGGTGGGATCCCCCACCAGAACTCTGTTCCTCGAGTACTGGTAGTCTAACTTCACTCCTCTTTCTCTGCAGTCTTTTTTTGGGGGGAATCTTAATAAGGAAAAGACGTTGTAGTTATGGAGACAGCAGGATGGGAACGAGGAGCTGGGGGCTACATTTATACCTTCATCCTGGAAGCTGCAGACAGTTTAGGACAAGCGGGACACCCTGTCCCACGCAGCCTCCAAGGGCCTCTTTTTCCTGTGTGATGACTAGTGGAGGTGGTTGGACAGTGTTGGGGGAGAGAGAGAAAGGGAGTTACTGCCTCCCCTTTGACCTGAACCTCTGCCAAGCAGCTTAATGCTTTACTAGCACCACTGTTCAAGGGCCTGTGCCTTCTCCCATGTGCTGGTCTGGGAGAGGAGCCATTGCGATTGCGTGACAGCCAGATGCTTTGCCTGGAGGACTTTTTTTTGCCCTCTAGCCACTGCATCTGTTTTGGGTTTCTAAGAAAAGCAGGTAGGAAAGGCTGGACCAGGCTAGAGCACGAACAGAAACCAAGGAGCTGAACAAAAAAACCATCTTCTGTGATTCCAGCAGAGTTTAGACAAAACAGAAGATTCGGGAGTACCAAGATTCAGTTCCGGAAGTGGATTCAATCAAATCTTAGACACGGAAGGAAAAGTGCTGAAGGAGTGAGAAGCGTGATCCAGAGGCAGCGTGAGCCCTCCAGGCTGCATCCGGGGTCTGCCTCTGCACCCCCCGATCGCCCCCATCATCTGATCTCCTCCTAAGACTGGTTCTCCTCCTTTGACATTGTATTTAATTAAGGCAGAGTTATTTATGCTTCGCTAGTTCCTTCCCAGTCATTACCCATTTAGTTCTCACGCTGTCCGTGGGAGACACATCAGAGCCCTTCATTTTACAGATGAGAAGACTTGGGCGTCAATGATAAATGACTTGCAAAAGGCACCATCGCCACTTAAGAGACGAAGTGATGCTGAGGATCTGGAGGGTATCTGTAAGCCTGGGGAGGCCATGGAAATATTTATTAAAAAATGAAATGGTCATCATTTCTGGCACATATGCACATGTTGGTCTGTGGTCACAGAATACAGCAATACCAGTCATCTTGGGTGTGACCGGCTTCATGAACTTGGTGCTGTAAACTAGCCACTCGTCCAGCCCTTGGTCTGGTCGATGGTTTTCTTTTTCCTTAATTTTTATTGAACTGTAGTTGTTTGTTTACAATGTTGTGTTAGTTTCTGCTTTACAGCAAAGTAAATCAGCCATATGTATACCTATACCCCCTCTTTATTTGGATTTCCCTCCCATTTCTGCTTTGCAGATAAGTTCTTTTCTACCATTTTTCTAGATCCCACATATACGTGTTATTACATATTTGTTTTTCTCTGACTTGACTTCACTCTGTATGACTGTCTCTAGGTCTATCCATGTTTATGCATATGGTACAATTTCATTCCTTTTCATGGCTGAGTAATATTCCATTCTGTATATATACCACATCAGTAGCCATTCCTCTGTTGATGGACATTTAGTTTGCTTCCATGTATACATGGGCTATTGTATATAGTGCTGCAGTAAACACTGAGGTGCATGTATCTTTTTTGAATTAAGGGTTTTTCTCTGGTATATGCCCAGGAGTGGGATTGCTGGGTCATAGGGTAGCTCTGTTTTTAGTTTTTTAAGGAACCTCCATACTGTTCTCCTTTACCCAAGGAAAGGTCTTTGCTTCAGGTAGGTTTATTCCAAGGTATTTTTATTTTTTGTTGCAATGGTAAAATGGTATTGTTTCCTTAATTTCTCTTTCTGATCTTTCATTGTTAGTGTATAGGAATGCAAGAGGCTTCTGTGCATTAATTTTGTATCTTGCAGCTTTACCAAATTCATTGATTAGCACCAGTAGTTTTCTGGTGGCCTCTTTAGGATTTTCTATGTATAGCATCATCTGCAAACAGTTTTACTTCTTTTCCAGTTTGGATTCCTTTTATTTCTTCTCTGACTGCAGAGGCTAGGACTTCAAAAACTGTGTTGAATAACAGTGGCAAGAAGGGACATCCTTGCCTTGTCTGGTCAATGGTTTAAACTGCTAGATCTTACCTGAGAGTAGTCTTGCATGTGTAGATTTCAATGCACGAGTTAATACCCTTTTGAAATTCTAGGTAATGACTTTTTGATCAAGAGATGCTGTTTTTTTTCATGTGAAGAGACCAGCTAAGGTTCCAGTATTTGGTAAATTGTTAGAATTTCCAGATTTCCTGACCCTTGGATGGAGGATAGAGTTTTGTGTGGACTGGAGATTTCCTTCTTGTAATGCCCCTTCTAACGCAAGTC
Source organism: Moschus berezovskii (assembly GCF_049115385.1). Lineage (NCBI taxonomy): Eukaryota > Metazoa > Chordata > Mammalia > Artiodactyla > Moschidae > Moschus > Moschus berezovskii. The sequence continues at coordinate 51,835,544 of NC_142482.1, read as the reverse complement.
TAGATGGTATCTTCAAAACCTGCAGTAAGGGGGTGTGACGCGGAATCCGGCAATGTTGCTTGGTGGCCTTAGGAAGAGCGGGACAAGGACTCAGCAGGACAGTCAGATGTGGTTTAACGTTTGTGCCATGAGCCAGACCTGAATTTCTAAGTGTCACCCAGAAAACATAAAGGATGCTTACCAAAGCCTTGGGTGCTGAGGAGGTCCTTAGTTCTGCTCTGGGTCCACCTTGCAGAGGCCCCACACCATGTCTAGGCATGGTGATTTGTGCAGACTCAGGGAGGTAAGCTGAGGGGTGCCCAACAAAGGCCGTGCGAGAGGAGTTACTTACCTCTCTCGTGGAGGCTTCCATGTAACCTCACAGTGCCCACTTGTCCATTTTCTCTGTCCCTTCTTCCTCTCTCGATCGTCTCCTGTGAAGATGCTGTCTGATGCTGATTGGAGGGCTGGCAGGGGGAAGGGGACACTCTGGGCTTGTTCTGTTATTGGTTAGGGCGGGCCAGCAGGAGAGGTGGTGCTGGGAGGTGGCCGGGAGGTCTGTTCCCCTACCCCATCAGTGTTCTGGACTCTGGGTCAGCTGGAGGCCCGAGTACGGATTAGCAGAGGATGAAAAGGCGGCGCTGGTTTCCGATGGAAGGTGTGGCGTATGGGCTGGGTCTGCAACTCTTCTAGGAGTTGCTGATGGAAACTGTGTGTTCCCGGCACTCTGGGCAGTCAGCAGCCAGGTTGTGCATCTTGGGTGGGAGGAGTGTGTTCACCTGAGATGCTGGCCTGACGCATGTGGCGTGTGCAGCAAGGCCGGGGTCCTCCCAGGGTGGGTCGGATCAGAGGGTGGCATGCAGCCGCCCGAGTGCCTTGGGGTGGGTTCAAGCGCCAAAGCTGGGGATCCTGGCTAGGCAGTTCAGGGAAAAGAACCAGACTGAAAGAAACACCTCCTTTTTCTTCCAGAGCCACTGAGGGCAAGACTGTGGAAGTGCCTTACAAAGGGGACGTTGAGAACACTATTCTGGATATTCTCGGGGGACTGAGGTCTACCTGCACCTACGTGGGGGCTGCCAAACTCAAAGAGCTCAGCAGGAGGGCGACGTTCATCCGAGTGACCCAGCAACACAACACTGTGTTCAGCTAACCCTGAGGACAAGGATGAGGCCACCTCCAGCCAGCGAAGGCGTCCACACACGCCTGCTTTTCCATCTTCCTCCTCGTGTTAGGGCAGAGGTTCCAGCAGGTCCTGGGGTTTGGGGGCTGCCCCTCTTCTCCTCCCATCACCTGGAGGCTGCGGGGCTCCCCTAGGTCGAAGGGCCCAGAAGTCGGGCACTCAGTGGGTCAGCGGTTGGAGCTTACCTGCCCGAAATGTGTAACCTCATTGTTAAAACTAATACTCACGCCTTTTTCTTTCTTTTTTTTAAAAAAGAAAATGGTTTCACTTTAATATAATGCTACGAAGACTTGATTGCGTGCTGGAGTTTGCATTTACAGGACCAAGTTGTTGGGGGAGCTGGGGGTTTTCTGCTTCCTTCCCACGATTGGCTCTTGGTGGTCAAGGTACCTGGGTGGGAAGGGCAGGGGGGAGAGAGGGCCGCAGCCAGGGGAACCAGCCCCCCTCCATCCAGCTCACAGATGCCGCCGAAGAATGAGAGCAATCAGCTGGACGGCTGAACTTGGTTTCCTGTAGGTGTCCCCAAGGTGCAGGGACACTTTTGCTACGTCTCTTGCACACGCCTTTGGGTCCTCTGTGGCTGTGCTCATGCTTCTAGTCTTGTCCTGGGTTTTCGTTTGGTTCATTTTCCTCCATCTCTCCCCTCTCCTCCTCAGCTCCAGGCTGTCCTCTCTCTCGAAGAGATAACATTACTTTGAAGAAGGTTCCAGGGGGATCTTTCCATTGCAAGGTTATCCACTAAAAAGTTGGCAGGTAGAGTCCCAGTGAAAAGCAGCTGAAGGCTTGACATTGGTTTAGACTCGGAGATAGCGTCCCCTCGTCACAGTGATGGATACTCTCCAGGAGGGACCGTGGGCCCGGCTGTCTAAGGGTCTGTTCATTCATTGATGACGTTTGTACTTTCTTGGAGAAAAGACTCATGGTCTTGATGGGCGTCCCACCCCAGTGCACTGTGACGCTTGTTTAAACGGTGAACCCGCATGCCTTAATGACAACCGGCCACTTCTTTTGAAGCATTATCTGAGAATTAGGACTGGGAAGTGTATGTAGCCCAGGATGTTTTGCTTTATTTCCTTTTAAATGAGGCTAAAGCAGCAGATATAGGAGTTAATTTCTCTTTGAAGAGACAAGTGATGGCCCCGGAGGAGAGAGAAGCCACTCATTCCTGCTGCGTGAGAGCGAATTAACAGCCTGATGTTCCTGGTGACTGACACTGTACGAGGTGTCCGAACAGATGACCACACTCCAGGGACTCACAGGCCTGAGTTTTTCGTCTTTGTTGGTCATGTGGTTGCTCAGTTGTGTCTGACTCTGTGACCCCATGGACTGCAGCTCGTCAGGCTTCCCTGTTTTTCACTGTGTCCCAGTTTGTTCAGATTCATGTCTGTTGAGTTGGTGATGCCATCCTTTTCCTGCCCTCAATCTTTCCCAGCATCAGGGTCTTTCCCAATGAGTCAGCTCTTCGCATAAGGTGGCCAAAGTATTGGAAAGCTTCAGCTTCAGCGTCAGTCCTTCCAATGAATATTCATAGTGGTTTTCCTTTAGGGTTGACCGGTTTGAGCTCCTTGCTGTCCAGGGGATTCTCAGGAGTCTTCTCCAGCATCATGATTCGAAGGCATCAGTTCTTCAGCGCTCAGCCTTCTTTATGTTCCAGCCTCACAGTCTTAGAAGAATACGTTTAAAAATCCAGCAACTTGAGCTCTGTGGTAACACTTTGTCCTCCTAAATCCACCCAGAGTAATTCTTGTAGGAACACGAATGCCCACACACTTGAGGGTCTGAAGGATACAGAACCTCTAGCAGGATGAGCATTGCTGCTGGAGGCACCCCACCTTTTCTGTCTGGTTGTCTGAGGTACCCGTGGTAGATGTGTGTTACACTCGAGCCCTTGAGTTCATTAGTTTTAGGAGATCCTTCAGGGCAAAAGAAGGGAAAGAAGTGGAGGAGAAGTCTTAAAGCTCTTAAAAAGGGACTGCCAGTAAGTAGTCAGGAAACTTCCAGAACAGCATCCTTCATACTCCTGTCTCGGCTTGGGGTTGTCCAGTACAATCCGTGAGGACATGTACCTGCCTTATCCATCTTGTGCACTTTCCAGACTACCCGCTCTGCTTCCACCAGGGGGAGTGAGGCAGGTTCCTCACTCACCTGGTTTTTAGGGAAGCGAAAACATGATCGCAGAAGCCAGAACCTCATCAGGAGCATGTTGAGGCAGAGGTTTCACTTCGAAGGCGCCCTGACCCTCTGTAGGTTCATCCCTGCCTCCAGTCGCAGTGGGTGTGGGGGAGCCTGCCCTGGACGTCCTCAGACCTGTTGATTGTACAGGGCTTCCTGTGCACTGGAGGCTCCTGGTGGTTTCAAGCTTGACCTCGTTGCTGCCTATGAAGCAAAGGCTTTCCTCTCATCAGCCGGACTGGCTCTGGTAAGACTCGTAGCTCTTGGAACCCAGACTTGTCAGGACCATTAGCACCTACTGTTCCAACAGCAGAACAGGCGGCAGTTGAGACTGCTGCACCAGAGAGGCCCACGTCTGCCCAGACGGTTCTGGAGGATGAGGGCTTGGATAGCCTTGTTGTCTGGGTTTCAAGGCTCAGTACATCACTGCTAATTTACACACCAACATTCGTTCACACTAGCAGTACAACAGGACCTCGATGCCGCAGCCCTAACAGCAGAGTCCTGGTGAGAGGTGCCCCTGCACCGAAGCAAGCCGACTAAGAGGAAAGGAGATACCATCCCTACCTGGGGTAAGCAACAACACTGAATTGGATGCCAAGAGTTCTCTTCCAGCGCTGCAGAACCTGAAGGCTGGAAATTGGACAGCCACGCATGTAGGTAGAGGGCCTTACCTGACTGGGTCCTGGAGGAATTCCTTTCTGGGGCAACTGCCAAGCCTCCTTCATCTGAGAGCGGGTACTGTGCAAACCTCTGAGTTTCTAACAGGCATGAACTCCAAGAAACACACATGAACTTTCCACCTTCAGACCATTAACCAGTGTGCAGCAAAGCTTACAGAAACATATCCACAATGCTACGAGCCCACAAAGATGCCAAATACTGTTGAGAAAGACAGTCTCTTATAAAAACAGCATTGTGCAGAGAGGAGAAACAAATGGAGCCAGCTGAAGCATCAGCTGTTGAAACCTGACAATTTTATCTGATTCTCATCTCAAGCATGACCGACCCGCTTACCACTCCCCAAAACTAGTAAGAAAGGCAAAGCCTTATGTCACCCTTGCCACCACAAACCTACCCAGTGATCACACAGATCAAGAAGGAAGAAGGCCCACCACTTCCTCAGCCTCCCTGGTTTCCGAGGCCCTGACGCAAGGCACAGACACGTTTGCAATTGGCACGGTTATTTTATTAGTACGAGTATACTGAAACAATAAACTTGTACTGGTTTACAGACAATTTATTTAAAACAATTTTGTTCAAATTTTGAATCAAACATTGTTTTATTATAATAATGAAATAATTTCTACCTAGAAAACCTGCAAGCACCATCAAAGAAAGGGACCATAAAATTCAATAAACAGACTCGAGTGTATCCTACAAATAGACACACCACGATTAGAAAATAGAATAGGAATTCTTCCATTTTTTTTTTAATATTTGTTTTAAAAAAGCTAGTGCAAGTACAATATTTTACACTGGAATTACAGAGAGTATGCACGCATATGGAAAAAAGTTCTCCTGTCACAATAAAAGCTCTTAACTATGTATGCACTTAAATTTTTCTTTTCAATAAGGTGCAAATCATCATCCCTTCCCTAGTTCTCCTCTGTACTGGCCATGTCAGTCTGATAGTGCCCTCGAAGTTCGGGTGTCTCTTTTTCCCTGGCCGGTGGGAGGCATACGATTGGAAGGTTGGTAGGTCATAAGCTGATATTAGAAAAACACATCAGTGTGACTCTCAGAGATGGCCCTGGGGCCAGGACCCCACTGGCTAGAAATTAGGACTCTTGTCTTAACCAAAGGCCACCAGAAAATGCTGGCAGGGCTCTGCTGGAGCCTTTCAGCTGACACTAATTTGGGTGTACAGGGAGCAGTGAAGGCTGAGGAGGAAAAAAAAAAAACCTCCCCTAAAAGGCCAAAAGGGCAGTATTCACAGAACTGATGCACACAGGTATCAAGTTTAATGTTCACTGACAATAAAGAAATTCACCCCACTCCTGAACTGGATTAACTGAAGAGTAGGCGGTTCGTGTTAGGAACCAGAGGAAACCTACACACCCAGCTTGGTAACCGTTCAGACTTGCCATTTATTCCAGAGGACAGTTACTGTTACCTCAGCAAGGGTGACTGTAAACAGCACTTCCAAAGGGGGCCTTCAGACTGGCCATGGAAAAGGAGACTGGCTCATCGGCCATCCCAGACAGCAAACGAACAAACTAAAGGGAAAGAAAACTTGGGTGAAGTCTCCAATTATCTGCAGTGGAAGACTGGAGTCCTTTCAGCTAAGAAAAGTGACGGAAATTCTTAAGAGACGGTTACTGGAGAGCTACTACCTATTGGCCAAAAGCACTTAATTTTAATACAGCTGAACCATTTGTATGCAAGTCGTGAGGACACAAGAAACTGAAGCCGCTGTTCCCTCCCGCTGTCGTACAGGTGAATGTCAGCTACCAGAAACATCGCGTGTAATGTAAAGGAGGGGCTCAGATTCTGAATTTTAAGAATTGGAGGGGGGAATCTGCTCAACATCCCGCCCCTCCCCTGCCAGCTGTCCAGTTTCTGCTGGCTGGCTTGATTTCTGGACAGAATGACTTCTGAAAAGTTGCTCCACGTTAATTTTGGCCTCTTAATGGTAAAGAAAAATCAAAATCAAACCAAAGTGAAACAAGGCATCTCAACTGAAATTCTTGTTTAACCTCCTCAACCCCCCACCATTGAAATGAGGTGTCGGGGAGGAGAGAAGGCTGAACATTGTGTGTGTATGTGTCCTCATGATGAGTCCCGTTTTCTTGGTAGCCAGGATCCCTTGTTACAAACACTTCTTGTTCAGAATTATATTCTTTGGGTTTACTGGAACAGGAAGTGCTGAAAATGTCAAACATCATCTCTGGAGAAAAAGGAGTTGCAATGGCTTAAGAGTTTAAACTAAGAAGGGAGCTCGGAGAAGTACTTTCGGCATAGGAATGAACAGTATTCTCTAATTGCAAAATACAGAATTACTTTCCCTCGGAAGAGGGTTCTATGTAACAAAAACCTAGAGGAAGCATAGGTATAGTTGAAGAGCCTTTTAAGTAGTAATTCTTTCAGGCCATAACCATACAAATCTGATCATTTAGACATGACATATTTCTATATACAAAAAAACATGTAACTTTCAACCTTTATGCTTTTTTTTTTTACAAACAAAGTATGAAACTCATTGTTTCAACAGATCCATATCTTTCAAACACTGAATCATTTGACATTCATTTTTCTTTTGTGCAATTTTTAAAAAACATTACCTGTACTCCTCAAAGTGAGTGCTTCAAAGTTTTTTTTTTCTTCAGCTTCTCAAATTAGGTGTACATTAAAAAAAAATTCCCACAAGGTATAGTGCTACAAGAAAAGATCCTATCCGTAAGGTAACTTATTTGAAGCGAGGTCATCTATGTAAAAGAAATCTTAGCTCCGGAGTAGAGGTGTGCAAACAGTTTGGAGTTTCCCTATCAACAGAAACACAACACTGTCCGTGGAGGGAAAAAAGAGGAAACCAACCTAACACAATGGCATAGATAGGCATGTGCTTTATAGAAAAGTATGTTCTCTGTATAGTTATTACTGGATGTGTTCTTAAATTTTCTATTTCAGAAATTCTGGGTTGAAAACAAAGGTGGAAGCAAAGACTTCCGCTTCACTTGAAAACCCACAGTGTAATTCCCTTTGCTTCACATCACCCTGAAGAAGTGGGATTGGGCCACAGAGACTGCTGGCCCTCTTTTCACCTGGGATTATCATGGGTGACTAGGAGATAGGATGTGCAAAAGGTTTTAGGAGGAAACAGACCACAGTTTGTCGAGCTGTTTACAGTTCATCAAACAGTAGCCATGACAACCAACACAGCTCAAAAAGCCTGGCCTTCTGTCCCCAGAGCTCTGCTTCTTCACCCAGATCTGAAATAGCATGGCATTTAGTGTCTTCAAAAGCATTTTAGATTTTTTTTTTCTCTATGAAAGAAACAGGTTTCCTTAGTAGTCACAGATGTTAAAGGGTATTGTCAATTGTTTCCTTAAAAAAAAAAAATTCCAAAGCTATACAACAAAAATAAATTTTGGCAACGTATTTCAGTAAAGATCGAACTATGTGCAAAGAGTGGATTTTATGATTTCTAGGAGCTACTGTTCGTCTTGAACATGCAGCATATTGCGATCTACGCGGTATCTAAGGAGAAATCCACAAGATGCAGGAAATCCAAACATTCCTTGAAGTTGTACAACCCTACTCCCAGAACAGTCAAAGTGCTGCTTCTGGACACGTCAGTGTACCACACACACGCCAGCCCCGTCCCTGAGTTAGAGGTGTGAAAGGTTCTGCAGAGTTCCTTGGGGGGGAGGAGGAGGGGTGCTGCCATTTCCCGGTGGGCGAGAAAACCCAACGCGCTCACCTAACAGGACACACATAGGGCCATGATGCAGGGTGAGAAATGGGATTGAGGACACCAATGGGGGGAAAAAAAAAAAGAAATTCCTCCCAAAACAAACGGGGGTGAGTTGGAAAAGACACAAAATTGACCGACATAGAAAATCATCCTGAACGTCCAAATGAAAACGCGATTTTGGATTTCCACTTGAAAAGATTTGAGGTAAGTGGTATCCATCTCTCTAGCCGCCCCGCCCCGCCCCCAATGTGGCCCAAACTGAAATAATTCCGAAGTTGAAACATCCTAAGGAACAGTCATTTTATATATTTAGAAATCCCTAGAAAGAGAGGTCCTTGTTTGTTGGTGAATTTTTTTTCTTTTCGCCCTGACTAATTTATTGGTGATTGTGTTCCACTGTAAACGCAAAAATCCTGTTACTAGTTTAAAAATGGAAAACGGGTAAGAAGAACAAAAGACGGGTTAGGTAAATATTGCAAAGTGGACACAGTACAGAGGCACGTGGCTGCTCCTCGCAAGCTGCGCGGCACCGGAGGGTTTCTACGCCCAGCACTGTTAGGTGGGCTACGCGGGCGCAGTGACCCGGCTGCTCTGGGGGCCCGGGGCTCGCCCACGTCTGCCAACGAGAGCAGGGCGCCTGTTCTCCGGGTGGCCTTCCTATTTGGAGGCGAGAGCTGCCACAGAGGAGCGGTGGCCATTGTCCGCAGGAGGCCTGGCCCCTCCGCAGCCGCCGGAGGCTCGGAAGGCGCGCACGCGGTGGACCGAGCTTCCTGCCCACGGAGGAGGCGCGGCCCCAAGCCTCCAGGACACAGACCTGAGCAGGGGGCGCCACCTACTCGAGGAAAGGACCGTGGAACAGGGGCTGATCCTGGCTTGATCGCTCCAGAGTGTGCCTTAGAAATGAGCCTGCCTCCTTCCCGTCTGCGCGCCACCATTCCTCGCGGTGAGGAGGGGAAGAGTGAGTGCTTCCCGGCTCTTTTCTGCAACAGGGCGACGGAAACGCGGGGCTCCCCCCAAAAGCTCCCTGCCCCGGGGCCTCGGCTTTCTCGAACAGGGCGATCACCCAGCAGGAGGCTCTCCTGTTCCTGGCTCCTTCCTTCCAGCCCTTCTCTGGCCGGCACAGGAAAAGGATGGAGAGAATAAGGAAAAAGCCAAGAGGGGCCTACCTACACTTTCTCTAGAGCACACTGATCAGACTCTATTGGCACAGAAAGTATTGCACACGCTAAAGAAGCAAGAAGGTGACATAGGACAATGTTTAGAAAGAACCGATTCTTTGATAATTCCTATACCTGAAACAGAAGCACGAAAAACAACGATGATGTTCCTATTGCTCCAAACCACGCATGTTTTCCCGTTTTAGTGTTGGAGGTGTGGATCCGGTTAGTTCAGTACTCAAAAGAAGCCAAAAGGTGGTGGGTGTTTCTCTGAGTCCACCTGAATCGCAGTCCTTAGTGGTATTGATGAGGACAAAGTCTGTATGGCAGCCCCCTATTCCTCTTACCGTCAAAACAAAAAAAGAAAAACAAAACCTAATAATTGCAAGTGCCCTGAGCAGAATATATGAAAGATTAAGCAAGTTCTCTGAACAGAGACGTTTAAAAAAATACAGCACTAAATAAGCAATATGACTGCAAGAATGGACTCACCCAGCTCTCTGCTAGCATGCTGAGAGGGTAATGAAAACCAAAGAAATCTAGCAGTTCAAAATCTACTCCAATGTTTTTGGTACACCCCAGAAATGGTTTCTAAAAATCATCAGTTCTGCTGAGAGCTGACTGTGAAGGAATACTGGAAAGCCAGAATGTGGGCTGACGAGAATTTTTTTTAAATCTGTGAAATGGAAAAAGTACTCTTTTCAATGGTAAAAGAAAAATCAGGTATTTGTTCAGATTCGTTGCAGCCATTCCAAGTAAGAATATTTAAAAATTTCTCTCTCCTTAAAAAACTTTTAAGCACTTAAAACGCACACTCAAAACCCACAAACAATTTTTCAGATCTCTGGGGATAAAAGGTCTCAACTGTGAAAGACCCTTTCTGGGTTTGTACCAAACATTAAATCTTGATTTCAGATGGAAAAAGAAAGTCATTTTGAAAGTAACATTAATAACAACAATAATAATTGTTTTCCTAAAAAAAAAAAAAAAACTTGCTCACATATATAAATGTCTTCATGGAAAACTCTCTCAATGAATCTGAAGAAAATTCTCAGAGTTGTCCTGCTAAGACCTGGTTTTATGTGACAGATATGGTAAGAAGACCAAAAATGAATCTTGAAAGGAACATAACCTTATAAAAGGCCTAGAGTTTAGGCAGGTTAGAAAGTAATTTTGCTACATTTATTTATGCTCGTTCAGTCCCCCAAGCCTTTCCCACAATGTTATTGAATAAAAACTGCAGGAATATCACACAAATTTATAAACTCAAGATGTGCAAATCGCAAGGTTCTTTAAAAGTTCGTCTTAAAAAGAAAAAACACTGGACAAAAGTGAGTATTCTTTTTTTTTTTTCCCCATCCCTTCCCTCTCAGTTCCTCTGCCAGCTCTGCATATGCTTTTTAAATCCTTTCTGAGACATCAAAGTGAAGAGTGCCTCCTGTCAGGCTGCACGTGATGGTCATTCATTGTCACATACAAGTTCATAATTCACATTCATCCCTTGAAACCACTTTGAAACTTTCAGCATCTTGCTCCGTGAGAAACTCTGCAGAGCTGAAATGTAGTTACAGTGTTAAAAAAAAAAAAGAAAGCAACTTAGTTTTTTTTTTTTTTTTTCCTTTTCTGTTTTTCTTCCCAAAGAGTTTAAAGTGAGATACAGTACTTGTTGAATGAGAGACCAAGATGCTTGGTAATAAAGTGTGAACGGCATTTTAAGTACTTAGAGATAGTAATATATATGCTTATCTTCAAAATCTTAATTCCTCACGTCACACTGGAATCTGAAAAAAGTGGCACCCGAGTTGTCCATTGTCATGAACTATAAACAGTACTAGAGTTAAAAGACAAAAGATTTGCAAACCCAAAGCAAAGAGCTTCTGCAGCTCTTTTGAAGGGCAGTTTGTGTCTTATCTCTTGGGAGCGAAGTCAATGCAATTAACCTGATTGGTTTTCCTAACACTGCACAGAGACCGGAGAGGGTGTTCACTCTCCCCCACCCCTGCTGCCCAGCGCCCCCTACCCCCAACCAGTGCAGAGCGATGCCCTCAGGGGCCGCCTGCCCACCATGACGCCCTGGAGACATCACTACTGCACTAGTAAAGCAGAAACGAAATCCCATGGGTGGCAGTTGCTCTTTAAAAAAATATCAGTGCAGTCAGGCCCCATAGGGGGAAATATATATATATTTATCTCTATGATTAAAAGTTGCTTTTATTGTAAAATAAGTTGGGGGGGAGGGAAATGTTCTTTTACATGGTTAGCTTTCCATCTGCTGTCTGGTACCTTTCTCGGAGGCCCCGATGCTGACTCTGCACAGGGGAACCTCCTGAGGACATTCCCCCAGACCTCCAATCTGGTGCCGAGAGCAAGAGAGAGGGAGGCAGAGAGAAAGACACCCTCACAGAAGTGTCACCCAGGCAGGCGCACACCCCCCTGACGCAGCTCCCTTCCCGCAGACCATCCCTCTGAAGCCGGTGGAAGTCAGCACCCCTTTGGGTGCATCCACGATGCCAGAAAAGGTGAGTGCCATGGGGCCACCTTCATCTCAACCAGAATGCCCACCACCTGCTTGGAGCCTGGGCTGGACCTACCCTGGCACCCACCTGCCGAGAGGCACGCCTGGAAAAAGCATATGCACCAATCGCCTGCCCAACACCCGCTGTAACTCTAATGACAAGGTTATAACAGAACCCTAAAGTAAGAGGATAACATGTAAATACTGAGTTATTTAACCTACAGTACATCTGTAATCTGGATACAAATGATAAAGGAGGGCCAGCTTTCCCTTCCCCACGCGGCTTCTACTTGCCTACGTTAGAGCGGCCTTCGATGCAAATCTTAACCTCCTGAGAAATGAGAGAAGGCTTGGGAAGAGTCAAAGGTGGCTCGTCTTCCGACTTCTCCAGTTTGCGGGTCTCGGGCGCGGACCACCTCCTCTTCCTCGTGGCCGCGGGCTTGCTGGGTTCTATTTTGGTGAGCAAGGGCGTGGCCGGCAATCCTATTTTTTCGGGAAACTTCAGTTCGCCGTTCTCAGCGAGCATCTGGGCGCTTCCCTGACTGATCCCGTTTTCCTGCTCGGCATACCTGTGTCTACTGCCTGCGAGGCCGTCGGTCTTTGAGTGCTTCAGCAGGACGCTGGCCGGATCCACGGGCTGGCCCTTTTTAACAGAGCCGTTCTTCAGGTTCTTGAGGGTGAGCGAGATACAGACATCCCCGACGGAGAGTTTGGAACACGGCAAATCAAAGAGCTGGCTGGTCCTCTCTGGGCAACAGGATGACCAGCCCTGTCCAAACACAAAAAAAGGATACTCTACCAAAACTTCCACGCTGACCTGTGGGAACAGTGAGAGACAGGGAGAAGGGAAAGAAGGAAAAGAAGACATTTTAGCCTTGTTTTACTGCATGTACACAAACATACATTCGCACCTAAGCTGACCGGAAGAAAAGACAGACTCAGTTCCCCAATCTGCCTCTACCAATACATGTAAATAAGCCTCTTAATTTTCTGCTGTACCTGTGTTTACCATATAGAGAAGCCAGTCAAAGTCCATCCAGTATTCAAAATATAGTTTTACCGTGTAGTTGGTCTCTGTTAAAACAAGTCAATGAACCCCCCAGAGGATGATGGAACACCTGCTTAGTGTTCAGGCGCTGGGCGCTGCATGTGACTCACGCCCAAAGTATGTTCCTGTGCTTTATTAACTCACTGGACAGATGCTATCCTCACCGATGACAGCGCTGAACAGGCATCAGAGTTAAGACTGTATTTTAGCTTCATGAGGCAGGCACTTATGTGTTCCATCACTGTGTCCCTGGCCCCGAAAAGAGTACCTGGCACATAGTTGAAAATAAATATTTGTTGGACAGATGAATGCATATTCTAGGAATTTAGGAGAAGGAGAACCAATGTGAGCTGAAGAAAACAGGGAGGGCTTCCCCAGGACCTGAAAGCTGGGCAACACTTCTAGGGGTTTGAGGGTGCAATGAATACAAAACAGTTCACGTGCTTGGCCCAGCTACACGGTCAAGCCCCAGGCACTCCAGTCAGTCTCGCTTTTGTCTGAAAGAGAAGTATTGAAAGCAGGGGAAGCCCAGCATCCTTTCAGTAGCTCTTGCTTTTTCTAGGCTGCTTATGTGCCATGCAGGCTCCCCAGGTGGCGCTAAAATGCAGGAACTGCAGGAAACGCAGGCTCAGTCCCTGTGTCAGGAAGATCCCCTGGAGGAGGGCATGCAACCCACTCCAGTACTCTCGCCTGGAAAGTCCCATGGACAGAGGAGCCTAGTAGTCTACAGTCCATAGGATCTCAAAGAGTCAGACACGACTGGAGCACGCACACATGTGCCATGTATTACCATAAATTTCAATAAATTGAAATGACTGAAAGGATATTCAAGTCCATATAAAAGGGCACAGTATTTGCATATAACCTATACACATTGTCTGCATAAATTAACTCATCTGCATTACTTATAATGTAAATGCCATGTAAATTGTTGCCTGGGAACTACTCAAGTTTTGCTTTTTGGAACTTTCTAGAATTTTTTTGCCCATAAATATTTTCAATCTGTGATTGGTTGACTCCACAGGTGTGGAACCCACAGATATGGAAAGATAGCTGTAGCTGTATTGACTAAATACAATAATATTGAAAGTGCTGTTGAATTTCATGCACAGGCACACATCCAGAAACACGTAAATAATTAAAATATCTCACTTTAAAAGTAGTATATTTTCATGTAATTTACATGGATTATGGCTTTTCTACTTAACCTATTTTTTTTATAACTGTGATTGATCTTGTTTTAGATGCACTTATTGAATGATATATTTTATTTGCTCCATAGAAGACCTAAGTGTTTTTAGAAAAAACAACTAGAATGAATTTATATGAAAGCCTATTACTACAGTATGTGTGAGAGCATGGTGGTTGTTTAATCGCTAAGTTGTGACCGGCTCTTGCGACCCCATGGACTGTAGCCTGCCCGGCTCCTCTGTCCATGGGATTCTCCAGGCAAGAATACTGGAGTGGGATGCCATTTCCTTCTCCAGTGTGTGGGCATGAGCCCATATAAATGTTCATATTATCTGGGGAAAATTTCATTGTTATGGACTATCTGAATAAGAAAAGAGAATTTAAAAAATTTTGAGTTCCTACTATTTGTTAAACATTTAGGTACACACTTTACAAAAAGTATTTTGTTTGATACTCACAGTAAACTAGTGAGAAAAATGCTGTTGTTCCAATTGTAAGACTAAGGAAGTCTAAGCGTCAAAGAGACTGAATCAGTGACCTAATGTCATGACTATACCCTGATGGAGTTGGGATTTAATCCCAATCTCTGTGGCCCCCAAACCCGTTTTCTTTTTTCCTATGTTACTGATCTCTGCCCCTGTGAACAAAGATACTGTAGTATCACCAGAAGAGATGAACTTAACATTTCCACTACCCCAAAAGTGGTGACTGTTACTTGGAATAAATAGAATCCAATGACCCGAGGTTATGGATTTGTTCCACGATACAAAAAATTGTGAAACAGCATCAGTCTTACATCTGCTATGCGAATCATATCTCTCTCTATATATGAGGCTGATATTCAGTTACAGAGCTATGTTCATATCATGCAGACGTATACAAACATACCTACAAGTTATAGTATCAGATGGGGATACCCACTGAGTTCCAAGTGGGAGGACCAACCTGGAGCCAGCTCCATGAATCCTGTCCCAAACTGCTTAAAGCCATTACCATCATACACAGAGCAGAGGAAACAAACACTCCTTCAAGTGGGGACTGTTAGCTGCATTTCCTAGGTGACGCCCTGCTCCTGGGTAGGGCTGTGCTGACAGTCAGCCCAACAACTCCTACTCAAGAGGTTCTTGCTGTGTCAGCCATATTACACACGTTCCTCAGAGCAGCCGATATTCAGATTCGGAAAATAACTCCTACTGTGTACAAATGTATCTGAAGACTTTGACATGTTGCCAAGTGCCACAGACTCATTAAGAAGATGGCTTCAAAGGCTTTGTGACAAGTAACGTTACTGATGACTCCATAAGGAATGACACAGATATGCCTGCTCCCCCGTTACATGTACCATATTCGGGGGCATTTTAAAAGCCCTTCATCGTTCTACCATCTCAAAACTCCGAAGGCAGGTCTTAGAATGAAGTTCTGTGAGGTGGTTGATAGCTTGAACAGCCTACCTAAAAATGCATGAAAGAAAAGTGATGAGGAGAGAGGAGAATATTTGAGAGGTATGTTGAAAGGGCGATGATAATGGGGTATTTTAACCTAGAGAGCTTTGGGGAAATCTTCTCTGTCATTTCAAAGGCTTGCCTTTGGTCCCTTCCTCCTAAAAGCTCACTTTGTCTTCTCCCCAGAGAGCTCTGCCATCCCAGGAAAAGGTGCCACCCCTTCAGCTGGATCCATACAAATTAGGAGCAGAAGATTCAGGTCATCTGATCGCGGTAAGCAGTTCAGGCCCCATGTTATTTTTCTCCTAATTATTTATCCTCGCTAATATTTATCCTCATGAATATTCTTCCCTCCCTAATGCTGTAGCCTGAATTATCTAGATAATGCACTTTTTTTGGGGGGGGGGTCTGGATATACGTGAACTAAAGTAAGGTTTTGCCCTTCCTCGGATGAAAGTTAAACTCTTGTTTGCACATATCTCAAATAAGCACATTGAGGTAGTCATAACAAAAGTATTTTCATTTTGTAATTAGGTTTGTCAGAAGGACATAAACATTCTCAAAGGTTAACTGATCATTAACAATTAATGAAGAAATCATATTGACAGATTTTCCAGTGAGAATGTACACGGCTCGGTCTGCCCGCTTGAAATTCCCTTACAGAGGAGCATTATCTGCCTCAAAACATGCTGTCAAGGCCAACGGGTACTACTGTGAATATGAAACGGACATGGTGGGATTTTGGGACATGATGTCACTTTAAACCAGAAATGAGTCTGAATTCCTTGAACTTGAGGCCCATGTGGGGCTCCCTCTGGTGCTGAGAAATATTAAGTGCTTCACACTCCAGGTTTTGCAGTTTGAATCAAGTTCAAAACGTAACACTGAGACTGAAACTTACTATTTAAGACCTAGTTCCTGCCTTCACTGAGGAGCCAGAACATGCACGCAAATCCAGTAATCCCACCAGGGCCTGTTTGGATACTGGCAACCATGTTACCTGGCGATGTCCGCTTGGCTATATACTGGCAACTCTAACTGAACATGTCCCAAACAGACCCCTGATATGCCCCTGCCCACTGGCACCTCCTGGGTTCCTCCCCACCTCCAGGAGCTGCGTCCTCACACTTCCAGCGTTCAAGTCAACAGCCTGGGTATCACACTTTCCTGGGCTCCTCCACCCAGACTGCATGCATCCAAATCACAAGCAAGTCCAAGGGGTTCTCTCTCCCAAATACAGCTAGGATGAGCCTGTTTCTTACTGCCTCCACGGCCACAATCCTGGCCAAGCCAGCTTCTCACTGGGAGAAAAAGCCCTGTGAACGAGCCCGGTGTGGTCTGCATCCCACCCCTTCATCCCTGCACCGCAGTAACACCGGTCTTCTCGTCTTCTCGTTGGTCCTTTCACTCCAAAAACGCTTGTGCCTCTGGGTCTGTGCGTCTGCTATTCCCTCCACTTGAAAGCCTTTTCGCTGTGTCCAGTGGCCTCCTGTTCCCCTTCTCAGAGAGAGTGTCCTCAAACACCCTGTTTAACTCTTCTCAATCCTTTTCCCCACCCTCTTTAGTCTGCTTTATTTTTCCCACAGCACCTGTTATCTTTTGATGTGCCATTTTCTTTACTTCCCTATTTCTCTGTTTCTCCTCGGCCCATGAACTTCCAAGAGACTGTATGTCCTGGGGGTGGGGGGCGGCTGTGCTGCGCCTGGTTTGCTCACTGTTCTGTCCCCAGGGTGCAGGACACTTCCTGGCTTGTCATGGGTGCTCAGGACAAATCTGAAAGACTGGTTCTGTGTTTGCCCTCCACGAGTGAAAACACCTCAACGTCCCACTGGTCAACAGAGGTCAATGTTTAGATGCTGTAGAGGGACTGCCTGGGCCTGCGACCGCCAGCCGGGACTCCACCGGGCTCATGCTCCTCGCCCAGAGAGGAGCTGCACCTTCCCTGGGTCTCGCTCGGCTCTTCACAGCCATCGTTCCGGGCCGAGCCACAGCGGCCTCACTCCACGGTCCCATCAGACGCGGCGCTCACCCTGATCTCACCGAGTCATACTTTAGTTACTCTCTCCCCAAGCGCGAGCTTCCTTTCTGCGCTTTCAGCTGCGCTAATAACCATGAATTTGTTTTATGACCTTGTGGAGGTTCAAATGGGCTCCGATTAAACCCCAATGAAAATATATTCATGAGGGCAGGACCATACACGACCAAAACCTGTTATATAACTCCTGGCAGCTCGACACAGCCAGTTTCTCTTTTTTCATCACATAAATACATCCTTTTCCAAACACTTGAAGCAAACTGGAGGATGAAATGGGAGCATGAATAGCTTTTGTCCTGGTGTCAGCTTGAGGCCCCCTCTGCCTTTCATCCCTGAATGCCTTGTATCCGGCACCTCTCTTTTTTAGGGGTGGTCACCTTCCATCCTCCTGTGCCCTTTCCAGCCCTCTTCCCGTGGCTGCAGACACACCCACTGCTCCCCACGGCTCCAAAGAGGAACCTGCCCCTCCTCCAGCCCTGCTAAACCAGCTCCTCTAAAGCGATCGCCTCCAACTTCTATTCAAGATGAAGATACCAAGACAGGGAGGTAACATCCTCACTTTGGGCTGATAATTATTTAATGTCGCCTCCTGATCTGGTGAACGACCACCTTTTATGATCATTCGTAGCTCTTGTATAAGTTCAGTAAAATACCTTTAGCTACTTAAAGACCACCATAGCTAAACCGTGCATGCACATACGCACATCTATGCTGTTTGGTTGTATTTTTCAACAGTAGATGGGTGCTCTGTCTACACACACATATGTATGTATCACCGAAAGCAAGATATAAAGCAAACAAAACGTCTGTTGTTTAAATTTGTCTCCCTTTTCCTTCATGAGAATCCCTGTTTTCACAAATGTGAAGGGCATCTGTTTTACAAAGCATTTTTTTCTCGAGCCTGTCGCAAATGTACACATTCTGCCTGCATCCAGGAGTGGGGACATGACTCAGAAGTGGGCGTCAGTGAGGACCTCTCACGTTTGGTGACATGCTTACGCTGGGAATCCCTAACTTTGTCTGCAAGTGAAGTTCTGGGTCCTGTTTCACCCACAGAGAAAAAGTCTGTCTGCTCTCCTCGAAGGCTAGTTTGCATGACCACATTCTGCGTGTCAAAAAAAAAAAATTGAAAACACTGGAGCAAAGACGGACAGGCTGACGGAGGCCCCATTTACTTCAATGTTGAAAAATCATTAATAAAAACAGTCACACCTCTTCAGTTGAGTGTAAGAGCGTCTGTGAGTGTTCTATTTAAAACATTTCATCACATTCACGCTAAGCCTGACTCAGTCTTTGGTGGAAGCTGTTTCATTAAACCCACATCCCAGCACAGAGACGCCTCCAAACACAAGCCCCACATGACGGATGAGCTGAGTTCTTCTCGCAATGTCGCTTGGCTTCCAGAGACCCGATTGGCAGGTGACCAGGGCAGCTCTGGGGCACATGGGTCTGTCCCACTTGCCTTCCCTCCCTACCAGGGTCTGAAAATGCATGCCTTAAAGAACAAACGTGTACTATTCAGTGCTATAAGGAAATGAGCTTTCAAAGCCACAGAACAACATGAAGGTACTGTCAATTTATGTTCCCGACTAAAAGAAGTCAGTCTGAAAAGGTGACACACTATAGGAGTCCAGCTGCATGACATTCTAGAAAAAGGAGGATTACAGAGCTGGAAACAGATCAGCAATTGCCAGGGGTGGGGGTGGGGTGGGGGGTACCCACAGGTAAAGCATGAAGGATCTTTAGGGTGGGGAAACTATCTTCTAGAACACTGGAAGGCTGGACATGTGTTATTATTACACATTTATCCAAAGCTACAGCATGTAGAGCACAGAGTAAATCCTAATATAAAGTATGGACTTTAGTTAATAATAATGCATCAACATTAGCTCATCAATTACAAATCACACATGTACCATTAAAATGCAAGATTTTAATAACGGGAAACTCCGTGTCTCGGAACTCTGTACTTTCTGCTAAAACTACTTTCAACAATAAAGTCTACTTTAAAAAAAAAGCTATAAGCTACAATGGTCCCAGATAATCTGCTTCAATAACACATGTAAGATCCCCAAGCTGGGGGCACTTATATCACACACATGCTAAAGCAGAGCATTTTTCTTCTTTTGGGGGGACGGGGAGGGAACACAGACAAACAAAAATGTGTTTGATATTGCTTCTCTGCTGGAGCCTTTCTGGCATTAGAGCTGGGAGGATTATCACCAATCACTGGACCCCAGGGCCAGTAATGAGCTTTGCATCAAGGGCAGTCACTACCCATTTTCTGATTCATCAGGGTTCACATCCACCAAGCCCCATGTGTAAAATGTTTGGCAAGTTGGTCTGCCTTGGCGGCTTAAGGACTATACAGGCGACTGTGCTGCCTGCAGGAGGGCTCTGGTTATTTTTAGGCACCAGCTACTGTGGTGCTGGAGAAGACTCTTGAGAGTCCCTTGGACTGCAAGGAGATCCAACCAGTCCATTCTAGAGGAGATCAATCCTGGGTGTTCATTGGAAGGACTGATGCTAAAGCTGAAACTCCAATACTCTGGCCACCTCATGCGACGAGTTGACTCACTGGAAAAGACTCTGATGCTGGGAGGGGTTGGGGGTAGGAGGAGACGGGGACGACAGAGAATGAGGTGGCTGGATGGCATCACCGACTCGATGGACATGAGTTTGAGTGAACTCCGGGAGTTGGTGATGGACAGGGAGGCCTGGCGTGCTGTGATTCATGGGGTCGCAGAGAGTCGGACACGACTGAGCGACTGAACCGAACTGAACTGAACCCATTAAATGCCTAATGCAGACACTGATGGCTCACAGAATGCAGTGGTTAAATGAAAAAACAGTGGAATGGAAGAAAAGCCAACGGCAGATGTACAGTGAGCGTGTCACTGTAACATGCTATGTGGGTATGTGCATGCACGCACACACACATGAGTTGGGAGAAGAAAACGACATGGAATATTAAGCTGCCACCAAGGAGGTAAAAGGAAGCAGGCAGCTCCTGACTCTGGGAGGTGACAGAGAGCCCTAATGAGAGACAAAACCCAGCACTAAGGAGAAAACAAAGCAGCCTCACCACAGAGAAAATGCACTGCGATCGTACTGACAAAATGCTGTGTGCTCTTCAGAAAAGTCAAGCCTGGGGACCATGAGCTGGAGGGGTGCAGAGGCTGCTCAAAGATGGAAGCCCAGGGCTCCCCCAGTGGGGCCATCCCGGGTCGGGGGTCCCTCAGTGGGAATGGTGCCCAGATCCTTTCTGCAAGAGAGGTGCATGAGCCCCTGTCTCTGCACTGGTCACTGATGTGCAGGGCTCAACCATCAAATGACCCTTCCAGTCCAGCTCACACTCAGGAAAGCCAGACAGTGTTACGTGCGCACAGGCCAGTGGGAGGTCATGGTATTGCCTTCATAGAAACAGTGGTGGTGAGGGATGCTCCTTGACCTCTCCTGGGAATATGCTGCAAGCACACAGGCAGAGTGAAATGGCTTATGAGGCTCACCAGAAAAGTTCAGCCTTCCTTCCAGACTTTTCTAAGCTGTCCCTCCTTCCAAAAGCTCTTGTAAGAGCATGAAGCCTTTTACTCCTTCACTTTTCAGGACCTAACCTTTCTCTTCTCAGGGTCAAAGTCCCACCCAAGTGGAAGCAAGGAAGGGAAACTAACACTGCTGAGGATCTACTACCCACTACCTACTGAACTGGTTCTTTTGAGTGAATTTCCTTTCTTCCCTGGTGGCTCAGATGGTTAAGAATCCGCCGGCAATGCAGGAGATCCAGGTTCAATCCCTGGGTTGAGAAGATCCCCTGGAGAAGGAAATGGCAGCCCACTCTAGTACGCTTGCCTGGAGAATTCCATGGACAGAGGAGCCTGGCAGGCTATAGTCAATGGGCTTGCAAAGAGTAACACCACTGAGCGGCTAACACTCTGGCTTCACTTTCCTTTCATTCTTCCGACCACTTTCATCCTTCACACTACAGCACGAGCCGGATGGAAGGCACGTGTGTCATCAGGACCATGAAGCATGTGTGCACTGGTCTGTTTGTGATTTGCACCAAGCCCCAAAGCTCCGGTGGCGGAGGACAGATTCAGCCTCGGCTCTTTTCAGCTCCAGGTCTTGCATTTTCTGACCAGTTAACCTGCTTCCCACCCAAGCAGACGATGCTCTGCCCTCCAGTTGAATCACATTGGCGCCCATGTGGATGTTGATCATCTCAGGATCCCTTCTGGGCTCACCACAGACTCAGGAGACCATAGGTGGCTACCGAGAGGCTTCGTGTGGCGCGCACAGGCTGACAGACCATGCCTAAGATCCTTTAATTCTCCTGGAGAACCAGCCTGGGGGAACTGGGATGCAAGGATGCTTTGCCTGGGCCAAGAAATACTGCTCTCTGAATGACAAAACCACAGGCATGGGGACAAATATGTGAAAGCATTTTTCTCCTACTGCCTCACAGGGAGCTTCAGATCCACCACCCTGGAGGTCTCTTTTCACAATAATAATTAGGAATTCGCCTCCTGAAAATAATCCCTCAGTGAAAATCCCCTTGTTTCTAGAGTGTGGCTTTCCTTCTCACTGGATCCATATGCTGATTATTAGCATAAAGTCAGGTAACTTTCCGTGTATATCCCCTCCCCCCTCATTTTATTTTATTGCTTAGTGGATGCTAGTAAATTTTACAAGGGCTGTTCTGCACAACAGGAAAGCAAAGGAATACAAAAACAAAGAGGATGCTGAAGATATGATCTTGTAGAAGGAATTACTTGCCCATTTTAGTGATGAGAAAAACCCTAGCTCAGAGAGAAGTGAGACCATTTTGTCCTGCCATCGTCCAGACCCCAGGCTCGGGGCTTCTCCCACCAGCCACACCGCATTCACCAGGGACGCCTGTGGTAGGTTATGAAGTCAAGTGTGCCTGGGTCCTGCCTCCGTGCAGGATTTACGCCTGGGGTCACAAAGCCATCTGTCCTTTAGAAAACCACCCCCTTCCTCCCACAACTTCCCCACCCAAATCTGTGATTTGGCTGTTTAAGTGAAAATGCTCTGCACATCTCTCAGCCTCCCTAATGGGTGCAAGTGTTAAGAGATTTCTAATCGGTTGAGAAGACCGAGGAGGGATCTCCAGGCCTGGGGAGAAAACCCCTCAGAGAGCCCCCTGAGGAGAAAGGGAAGCCCTCAGCCCTTAGAGTGTAAATTAAAACTGGACCTTCCTTCTCCCTTGCCCGCCCCCTCCCCCTCTCACTTTCTCCGATTCTCGGCTGACTCTGCCCCCGTCACTTGTGGCAAACACAGCTGGTGGAGTATTTTAGCTGGGATGATGTCAGCCTGTTTCTGATAGGCTTCTGGGTAAAGTGACACATCACTGGCGTGCCGGGCCCTGCGCTTGTGTTTCTGCAGCTTGGAACCCCAGCCACCCTTTTGAGTCCTTCCCAGCAGGCGGCTGGGCCACACAGGGGCAGCCTCACAGGCTGTGAACAGGCCTTGACAAACCCGCTACCTTCTAATTTGCACCTTGGCCGTCAGCAAAGAGACTGGTGGCCTGGCGACGGGAAGGAAATGAGGCTGGCTTCACACTCGAAAGCCAATTTCTTGATCGTTTAAGCTCTGCGGAGGATCGGGCGGGAGGAGCCTGCAGAGATGCTACCTCCCTCAGCACTGCCGGTCAATCTGGAACCTAGAGGTCTGTGAGGCTCCAGTCTATGGGGGCTCCTGCGGCCTTGGAGATGAGCCTGCAGCTCAGAGCTGTTCTTTACTGAAAGCTGAAAAGAGATGCTGGGCAGGAGATAGTTGCATTTCAAAATAACCCTCTGCCTCTGCTTCTCTGTTCACAGTAGTGCTTTAAGGATTAAAAGGATCACGAAAAAAAAAACCCACATTTACTTTTTCTTCTTGTTTATTTCCCAGGTTTCACTTGGGTTCTGTTAAAAGACAGCTTTGCTAGAAGTCAGCTCATTCTTTTTTCAGTGAGGATCCACACAGTCCTAATCCACGTAGGACGCGAAGAGGGAGCAGAAGCTTAGACGTGGGTAGGGAGTTCTACATAATGATGCCCTTTTCCAAATATACTGATTTTTGCTTTTTTTTCTTTTTTTTGCATCAGAATCCTGAGAAATTTTTCTTGGGCCTCATCAAAGTTTACAGTGACATCTCACCATTTAAAAGAAAAGTCTTCGGGGCTAAAAGCTCCTGGCAACGCAGGCCCTCTGATATTGTGCAAGATCCCACATCCGGACATTCACAAGCAGTCCTGGAAAATGCTTTGGAAAACCAGACTCCCCCACCTCACTTGATCTTTTTAAAAATATTCTAAAAACAATTCAAACCATTAACTAGTTTGTTTATGTTTGACTGTCCCAAATACCAGCTACTCCATGACCATTTTTCAACTCATTTCAAACTGAAGGAGGTGCTGTCACATCCCATTCCCAGAGGCACTGAGGCTCTATAGCCTGGAAGTTCCCCGCCTTGGGGCCAAACCTGACTTCAAGCAAGCTGGGCAGTAAAACTGCTGTTTCCATACACATGGGCGGAATACCTGCATTCAAGTGATTTAAGAAGCTGGAAAAGAGTGGCCTGAAGGAACTCATGGAAATTAAAAGCTGATCACGGTTCTAGTCCTAACATGACTCAGCTTGTCTGCATCTGGCCCTTGGGGTTCCTATTTATCAGAAGTTCAGGAGATCACCTGGGACAGCCTTGACCTTCCAGATTATATGAACCATGCCCTTTATTCTCTGTATCTGATGCTTTGACATCCTGGGGTCTTGCAGACACTGGAGGACTGTCCCTTCCTGCGTTAGCTAATTACTAGACAGAGCTAACAGCTCCCCTGCAGGGGATAATGTTCTTCACATGCAAAGCAAACACCTACACCCCAGCTTCCTCCCCAGTGAATGGAACTTTCACTCTCTGGGCCACTATCAGACACCTAGAGACAGCTCCTATACCCAGAGCCTGCTGGAATGATTCCAACTAGCCAAGCCTACGCTTGCTACCCTGCCTCACCCACTCCTTCCTACTGAAACAACAACAAAGGCTCTCATCCATGTTTTCTCCTGGCTCCCAGTGCCTTGTAACAGACCCTGGGCTTCTTCGGCATGTCAGCCCCTGTGGCCTGGCATATCCCCTCTTCCTGGGATCTGAGTGTAACACACCACCTTTTCAATGGCAGATGCATTCTCCTCTGCTGGCCTCACCATACCTAAACCTACATGTTAAAACATGGATGCTGGGGCTTCCCTGGTGGTCCAGCGCCTAAGACTCCAAGCTCCTGATACAGGGTCCTGGGTTCAACCCCTGGTCAGGGAGCTAGATCCCACACACTGCAACTAAGAGTTCACACGCCACAACTAAAGATCAGATTCTGAGTGCTACAACCAAGACCCGGCAGAGCCAAATTAAAAGAATAAATAAATGAAAACAATAACAAAACACTGATGTTGAAATGGGATATGGCAACTCTGGGCACCCAACATTCTCCCCTGAACCAGCACTGTCTTTTCCTGACCGAAAAAAAAAAAAGGTGAGTGGGGGTGGAAAATGGCTTTTCTTAATCAGGGTTACTCATCTAAACCACAGAACAACATCAGCAAAATAACCCAAGTGGTGATTTTCTTAACTGTCCGAAGCATGGTGCCTGACCAGCCCCCATTGGAGAAGCAGAGAAATTAATTCATTACAAACAGCCGATGCTTCGGGGTGCATTAGGGCTTAATTCTGTTAGAGAACGGTTGGGGAAACGTGAGAAATCTAACCTTTAGGTACACAGTGAAAGTGAAAGAAAACCCTCATCACCCCCACAGCCGCAGACAGGTCTGCCGCTTGGAAGAAAGTCACGGTGCCAGGAGGTAAGGGAGGCAGCACGGCGCGGTGTCCCCCTACCTGCGTGACGCGGACGCAACGTTACCTGCGCTCGGTGATCCCCGACGGCAAACTGGATCACGGCGACGCCGGGGCTGTGGCTGTCCGCGATCCTCTCCACCGTGCTGGAGTCGATCTTCAGGTCGGTGCTGATCTCCGCGCTCTGGATGAAGTCCTCCGTCTTCAGGTCCTCCACTTTCTTCAGCTCCCCGTTGGCCAACTGGATGATGGAGCCTTTCATGAAGTAGGGCGGCAGCGTGGGGGGCGCGGCGGCGGCGGGGGAGGCCACAGGCTGCGCCACGGGCAAGTGGATCTGGGCCTGCACCATGGCCGGGTAGGCGGCCTGGGTGACCAGGGCCTCGGGGCCGAAGTTCTCGCTCTTGGGCAGGGCGGTGGTGACGAACGTGTGAGGCACTGCAGCGAACTGGGGCGACGACGTGACGATGGCCGAGGCGGCGCCCGACCCCTCCAGGTCAGCGCTGCCCACGGGGATGAGCAGGGGCTGCGTGCCCGGGATGACCAGGTGCGGGGGCAGGCCGCCGGCGTAGGTGATCGCTTGCTGCTGGCCGCTCAGGTAGCCGATGACCGGCGGCTGCGTGCCCGCGTAGAAGGCCGTGGCCGGCAGCCCGACCGGGAGGGCCTCCGAGGCGCTGTGTGTGGTCTGGATGACCGTGTGCGGGGACAGCGTGGCGACGGCCTTCACGCCTTCGGGGCCCAGCGCCTGCTGCGGGGACAGCGCGTAGGAGCGGTGCCCGGGCTTCCCCAGGTGCAGGCCGCTCTTGTCGTTGAGGGCGGACGGCGAGCTCTCCCGCTGGGTGACCTGCTGCCCCTCGAGGTCGGCGGCGGGGGCGCTGCTGTTGGGCAGGACCATCACGGAGGCCCGCACGCCCGGCGCGTCGCGGACGCCGTAGTCGGCGGGGCCGGGGTGGACCACCACGTGCCTGGGCTCGTATGCGTGGGGCACGGCCTTGCCGGCCGCCTTCACCAGGCCCAGCTCGGCCGCGGGGGGCGCCGCGTACCGGCGGCCCTTCTCCACCTCCCCGTTCAGCAGCTCCTTGGTCTGCATGGCCTGCTGCAGCCGGCTGCTCTCGGCCTTCTTGGTGGCCTCGCGGGTGACAAAGTGGCTGCCGGAGTCGGTGTACTGCACGACCACCTGCGGGGAGGGCCCCAGGGTGAGCGTGTGCGGGATCATGGTCGGGTGCGTGTGCAGGTGGACGGGGAGGGTCGGCGGCGAGGCCGGGCGCGCGGCGTTCTGCGGCGAGCTGGAGATGCGCACGTACTGGCTCTGCTGAGGGGGCGGCGGCGACCCCGGGGGCAGGAGCCCCGCGGTCCGGCCTAGGTGCTGCGGCGGCGGCGGCGGTGGCGGCGGCGGCGGCTCAGCCTTGTGTCCGGAGGCCCGGCTCAGCCCGCCCATGTCGGCCAGCAGGCTGCTATAGGCCTCCAGCTGCGAGCGCTGGGCGGGCGTGGCGGCGCCCACTGCCGAGGCCACCGCGCTGGTGACCGGGCTGGCCGTGGGCGAGATCAGCTGGGAAGGGATGAAGCCGGCGTAGGGCCCGCTGTACTGGGAAGACCCGATGAACTGTAACGTGTGCGGCAGGTGGGCGTACTGCACCGGGGACACGGGGGCCCCAGACGGCGGGGGCGGCGGGTAGGCCGCGGGCATCGTCGTGGTGGATGCCACCGCCGGGACGGACCGGGGCGCGCTGGGCGGGGAGTAGTCCAGCCCTGGGGCCAGCGCTTTGTGTAAACCTATTCCCTGCTGTAAACCGAGCTCCGCCGGGGGCCCCGTCGGCCCCAGCCGCCCGCCCACGTGGCCCCGGGCGCTGGGGAGCCATGCCGCGTTCTCCGCGCGGTGGTTGTCGCTGGGCACCGCCTTGTCCTCCGAGGACGGCCGGCTGGTGGCGGGGATCTCGCGCTTCTTGGGAGGCAGGCATTCGTTGCTGCGCTCTTGGTTGGATTTCATTTTTCGCCGTCCCCCCTCCACGGTGACCGTTTCACTGTCGGACTGGCTCTGGTTTTAGTCTGATAAACGGAAAGTCACATTTGATTTCTGTAGGGGATCCAGGCTCTTCATGAGGAATCATCTCCCCGTGGGTGCAATCCTCCAGCAGCTGCTCTGGAATCTGGGAAAAGGCAGAGGGTCGGGACCAAGGGGGAGAAGGGGACGGGGGGGTGGGGGGTGGAACAGGGCGTCAGAACATCAACACCAGAAAAGAACACCCTCCCGCGAGATTCCCGTGAATCCCCCCAAATCCTGCCGCCAGCCCCACTATTAGAGCAGGTAAAACGCTGGCCGTGTTGGGTAGGACATCAGAAAGATCGTTAAGGCATGGAGCAAGTCAAACCTTTTTTATGGATTTAGTAAGTCTTCTAAGGTATCTCTCTCAATACCCTCTTCTTCCCCTCCTCCCCCTGCCTTTTCTTTTTGGAGGGCAAACAATGCATTTCTTAGTTTCCCTCCCAGAAATGGCCCTCCCACTCCTCAGCTCTATCTTTACCCAGTCTCTGGAGGATCAAATGAAGCCTACAGGGAGGATGGCACCAGTAACGATCAGCCGTCCTCTGGGCCAGGCACTGGGAGGACCAGGTTAGGAACCCAAGTCCCCAGCGGATTTCATAGGTTATCTGAGTCCTCCTCTGCCATAGTGAAAGTGGAAGTGGCTCAGTCCTGTCCGACTCCATGGACTATACAGTCCATGGAATTCTCCAGACCAGAATACTGGAGTGGGTAGCCTTTCCCTTCACCAGGGGAAGGGGATCTTCCCATCCCAGGAATCAAACCTGGGTCTCCTGTATTGCAGGCGGATTCTTTACCAGCTGAGCTATCAGGGAAGCTCTGCCATAGGCGCTACTCAAAGATTCTAATGACTCTGGGTCCATACTGGATTTACAACGATTCTCTCTTGCCTAACACATACACACAGACATAAACACACACACACTACATACAGGCCAACTGAGCAGAGGCAGCCCCAAATAATTATGTTCTCTACACGTTTCCAAACAGCTCCCAGTACAGCTACTCATCTGGTAACAGCCAAAAGGAATCTGAGACAGTTAAAACAGGAACATGGTTTGGTTTTTAAAAATACAATAATCAGGCATTGAGGGCAACATGCTTGCTTCATCTCTGCCTCTTACTTCCTTTCCAAGCGCTCTTTGAATTCTCTCTCCATACTCTCCACCCTCTTCTCCTTGGAAAGGGCCAGTCCACCATGAACCCGAGAGATGAAGCCTCTGCTAGACCAGTCAGGCCTGTGTGTTTCAACCTGGACATACAAGTAGGGAGCCGAGTTTTCATGGACGCCTATCTCAGTCTTTCAGGAACCACCAAACTCTGTTACCAGGACTGTGTAGGCAGACAGATATCCACCTGGCAAGAGGCAGATCATCAGTGGAGCCAACAGGAACCAGGCTAACAGGAGGCAGATGTGAGGGCTGCCTACAGGCTGTGAGCACTCTTGTGCTGCGATCCTGGAAAGTCGCTGAATCAGGTTCTGGGAATTCCAGGACCTGGGTTTTAGCATTTCTCCTACCCAGACCCGCTTTCTATAGTCTGAGGTTAAAACAGACACAATAAGGCAGCAGTTTTCAGCATTACCCTGCCAACTTCCGGGTTTATTAAGCCCCAGGTATAGCCTTCTCTTAGGAAGCGCATGGCATGTAATTTACACCTAATATATACAGATCTATTGAGATGACAGTGCTGTTTTCAAAACGACAAAATAAAATTAAACTACCAAAATTGAAAACAGTTGACGCTTTTGACTGCTTAAAAAATGCTGATACTGATCTTTTATCTCTAGGTTTCAAGTTACTCTAAGAAAGAGAACTGCATAAACTCTGGCATTCCCAGTGGGACTAGCAAAGGAAAGTAATTTATAGGAGATGGACTCCACGTGAACTGCTCCATGCGCCCCCTGCTGGCCCCACAGTAGCACTGCTCCAATAAAACCCCACAGGATTTCATTAGGGATGTTCATGTAAGAGTAGTGTGTCAGAATCCAGAGTATTTGCATATAGTAGGCCCAGCCAGTGAGGGAATAGGTTAATTAGCCCAAGGCAGCTCTAGGGAAGGAAAAAATAGCAGCATAAAAGTCCTTTCAAAGCCAAGCAAAATGTCAAACACGTTTGCAAAGAGGTCCATTAGCAATGCAAATGTAAAATTGCTGCGCAATGGAATGCACGGTACACAAAACTAGAAAACCCCTCTGAAGGTACTTTTTAAAACAGAACTCAGCTTTAGTGAATTTGAAAAAGCAATGCCGACTTGGTTCTTAGCAGTGCCTTGGTTTATTTACACTGTTTTTTTGTTTGTTTTGAGACACACTGGGTAGCTTTGTTGGCCTTAAAGATCTCATTATAGATTCCATGGCTGGTTTTTCTGCTAATGGACCACTAAAACATATCGGCCTTAACACACAAATTCAAATGCACTCTTCTGAAAAGTGGTCCACTGATAAACATCTTTTCCAGATAATACTGACAATAAGTCAAGGATACAAAGATTAAGTGGAGCAACCCTGGGGCCAGACTGATACAAATTTCAGCTCCTACATTTAGAAGGACCATATTTCCTATTAACTAATGCAGCTACAGAGTTGGGTCTCTGTAATTCTGGGGCACGCGTCCCTGTTCTGCGCTTCATTGGCTCTCTGTGCTGTCTGTATCTCTCAGCAGGGGAAGTCATTGTGAGAGTAAGGACTGTGTCTAGCTATATTTTCAGTGAACCACGAGAGGGCACCACAGGATGCCACCGTGATCCTGGTACATTGGATGATGGTTCACCGGATGAAAAAAAAAAAAAACCAGAGAGATAAAACTATGAAGGTAGAAAGTACAGGAGGGAAAAGGGAGCGAGAAAGAAACTAGGAAGAAGAGAAGAAGAAAGGAGAGTGGATGTCTGCTTTTAGGGTTTCTTTCTAGCTGCAGACAAATGGCCTTCATGTCCCTAACTGCCTTTTCAGTGCTAAAACACCAATGGTTCGTTCACCTGAGTCCCCCAGAGGAGGCGTGTGCCTCCGGATGCACCTTCTGCAACAGAAACATGGGCCTGCGCACGACTGTGTAACTGCACAGTTACCAAAGAGCCGCACATGCAGATCACGTTTAAACATTATCATTGGCAAAGGGGAAGTGAACGGGGGTCAACAGATGCATCAAGACACGTTTATATAGGGTTTACTACATATGATTTGCTGCTAATCACTGTTCCAAATAGAGTCCTCTTAAGCATCTTCACATCTACATTTATCTCTCTCTGCCCATCAGTATCTTAAAATTTAGCTCAGTGGCGTATGGCCTTGCTATTCCAAGTGTGGTCCTCAGACCAGTTCCCCCAGCAGCTTTAGAAATGCAGAGACTCAGGTCCTACCCAAAACTCCTGATTCAGAGTCTGCATTTTAACAAAATCCCCAGATGATTCATATGTACAGCAAGGTGTGAGAAACTCAGCCTGTACACCTAAGCTCCTTAGTAAACATCTCAGCCTCTTTCTAATGGAGTGGGTGCTGGGAAACCAAGCTCGGTGCTGTGAGCGAACAGAACTGACGGCGCCTTGGAGAAAAGCAGCTAATGTTTAGGGTTCCTCCCCTGGTGGCTCAGAGGGTAAAGAATCCGGCTGCAATGCAGGAGACCTGGGTTCGATCCCTGGGTTGGAAAGATCCCCTGGAGAAGGGAATGGCAACCCCCTCCAGTATTCTTGCCTGGGAAACCCCATGGACAGAGGAGCTTGGCGGGCTGTAGTCCAGGGGGTCGCAAAAGAGTCGGAGACGACTCATCAACTAAGCACACACAGGAGTACTCAGGGAGCACTCAGCTGTTTCCTCTGGGGTCACCTAAACCTGATACAGCTCTAAATAACAGATGCTCCTTTTCTCCTGGGTCTTTCTGTCTTTGAAAACTTGAAGGAAACACACTTTAAAAAAACTATGACTGTAAATTATACATATGATCCAGTCATCTCTGGGAGGAAAAGCAAACTTTAATAAAGGAAGACACTTCTATCTTTGCTATCATTCAAAAATTCCTGTAATCCCCTACCCATTACCATGGATTCAGCTTGTTTCAGAAGTGACAGGAAAATGAGATGATCCCTACTGATTCCAAGTCCCGTAAGTAAGAACTAACTGCTCTGAAATGGCAACCCACTCCAGTGTTCTTGCCTGGAGAATCCCAGGGAAGGGGGAGCCTGGTGGGCTTCTGTCTATGGGGTCACACAGAGTCGGACACGACTGAAGTGACTTAGCAGCAGCAGCAGCAGCTCTGAATGGAAGACACGCCTAGAACCTGATACATACAGCCCTAAACGTGCATTCCAAGGTCAGAGAGATACACTGGGCTGCTCTGCCCAGCACCCTCCATCCTGTGAGCTTCTCAGTTGGAGTGAAACCCACGACTGGCCGGTAACTTCCATGCACAACAGATACATAGTTTTAAAGAGGAGGAAATAGAGCCTGGTGAGCTTGTGTCAGTTCTGGGAAAACCATGCGACCATTTAAAAGACAGAACACCTGGACCCAATGGGAGGGGTCACTAGGACTTGGCAAGGATTCTTGAAGTCCCGGCATGCATATCTCTTGTTTTACTGAATTATTGAACAGGTTGATCTGTGTAGTGCAAAGGCAGAATGCACTTTGTTTAGGTTAAATGTTAAAAGCAGGCCCAACTCTGAAATGCTTGAAATTTCCAGAATGGAGAAAGGTATGCTAGGTGATAGCATAATTAGATATCTTCATGGCTAACTGAACAAGCATACCTCAAAGGAAGTGTATCACATAGTCATTCATCAAACACTTAGTTTCCAGTTTGTACCGTGGACCTTAACTGTTTAATGTCAGTGTGGGGCAAATGGTATGCAAGAACTCTATTTTCAGTTCTATTCTGTTCAACATTTTATTAAGTGGTTTGGTTATCATATTTAGAGGCAACAGAAGTCTGGAAGGGGTGCTTACTATATTATACTGAATATTGGAGTGGATAGCCTATCCCTTCTCCAGTGGATCTTCCTGACCCAGGAATCGAACCAGGGTCTCCTGCATTGCAGGCGGATTATTTCCCAACTGAGCTAACAGGGAAGCTGGATTAATATATTACCTGCAATTAATATTCAAATATATCCTAAGAAGCTGGTAGTGGCACAAAGCCAAGAATACTAAAATGAACAAGAATAAATAAATGCCCTACCCTTGGTTTCAATAGCTCAATTAATAGCAGGGTTAGAGAGATCTGGTTGAAGAATAGTTCATTTCAAACAGCCCAGGAATTTTCTGTTTGACTATCCATTCAATATGAACCAGCAGTTGGGTTTGGCGCCTAAAAGTTGGTATAGCTTCATTTAAAAAGCACAGTATTCTCAGTATCAGAATAAATACTGCAGTAGCATACAGCATTGGTAAAATCACAAAGTCCTGAGGCAAGGGGATGCTGGCGGGCATGCCCAGGATGGAGTGATGGGGTTAGAGGGAGGTCTGGACCCAAGACAGGTAAGTAACAGCGGCAGCAGCTTAAGATGTATGGCCTAGGGAAGGACATAAAAAGCCGGAGCAGAGATGTGATGTTCAGATCTATGAAGCGCCAGCTGTGAAAGACAGCAGAACAGAACTGAGCTCCAGATTACACTGATACACCTTCTGAGCTCCAGATTACACTGATACACATTTTGCCCTTGGACAACGTGAGTTTGAGTTGCACAGGTCACTTTATATGGGGATTGTTTTTCAATAAAGACCTGCTGTGTGCTGTGCTCAGTCACTTCAGTCCTGTCCGACTCTTTGCAACCCCATGGACTGTAGCCTGCCAGGCTCCTCTGTCCCTGGGATTCTCCAGGCAAGAATCCTGGAGAGGGTTGCCATGCCTTCCTCCAAAGGATCTTCCTGACCCAGGGATCGAACCAATGTCTCCTGTTTCGCAGTACTGCATAATCTGCGGTTGGCTGAATTCCAGAATGCAGAACTGCTTCTACGGAGGGCTGACCATGGGACTTGAGCGTCGGGGGCTCCTGGAACCAAACCCCCGCAGATACTGATGGACGACTGTATACAGTAGAAATTAGAAATTAATCAGAACTGGTCAAATGGACTGGGCTGCCTCATGTGGTAGGGAATCCCCGTGTCGTCCTAAGCACTGAGGCAGAGTTTAGAGACGCTTGCTGATGGTCCAACGTGCAAAAGAGAATGCAAAGGGGTCAGAGGGGGAGGTGATGTCAAGGGCACGGCGGCATCCCTCCTAGCTCTAATATGGGCTGCAGCGGGTGTGGCATTCCAGGTTACAGGCTGAGTTGAATAAGGAAGAGAGATCCATCTTCAGACTTTCCAGGCAAGGGAGCCAGGGACCCTCAGCCTTACCCAGCACCGAGCTCAACACTCCCACCTAGTGGTGAGCCAGGGCACAGCGGTGCTGAAACTGCCCCCAGAGGGCAAGTCCTGCAGATCAGGCATGGAGAACCAGGGATACCATCACGCCGTTAACAAGCTCTCTCTCTCCCTCTAGGGTCACCAAAAGCAAGTTTGATACCAGAGTCTGTATCAGGGTGCAGGACCCTTCAGTCAGAGCAGTGATGCATGCCACACAGGACCGGGGAGGCCCTGGTCTGCCATCCACACTGGGATTTCAGGGGAATGAGGACCAGCAGGAGAAAACAGTCCCCTTCTATTAGAACCAAGAATAATAGTTTTGGGGTGGCCTGTTTATCTATAGGGGCTTCTCTGGTGGCTCAGATGGTAAAGAATCTGCCTGCAATGCAGGAGACCCAGGTTTGATCTCTGGGTCAGGAAGATCCCCCGGAGGAAAAAATGGCAACCCTCTCCAGGATTCTTGGGTGGAGAATCCCATGGACAGAGGAGTGTCGCGGGCTAGAGTCGTGGGGATTTGGGGGCAATGAATACAATCACTCAATGTCATATGTTAATGCAAAAATTTTAAGTCTACCCACAAGAACACGGCTGCATCTGAGGGCTCCCTGGGCTCAGGGAAGCTCTGAGGGCAACAAACGGACTCAGAGTCTTTGTTCTGATTAAAATCCACCTCCTTGATGGAGATGCGGAGGGGACTGCTCCAGACGCACAGCAGCTCTGCTGTCCTCCTCCCACTGAACTCCTCTGCTTGGCGTGGAGCTAACCCCATCTCCCTCCTCCCTACATCGGGCTCCACCATCTGCTTCTACTGCCTGCATCACAGAGGGACAGGCTTCATCAGACCCGGGAGAAGCTTTCTTCGGCTCCTGGCTTCTGCCATACCCGTATCGCGTCCACGTGATAACAGTGTGACACTGGGAGTGTTTCTAGCAGGTTCTGCCACCTCTGGAAAAACAGGGAGGTCTGTCCCGTGGGTGGGGCCCACGGTATGGGGATATGGTCCAAGTCTCTGTCTGCAGGAGGCCAGGCTGGGCGACGAGGGCCCAGGCCCGCAGCTGGGCTGGCCTGTCCCTGGCTCACGTGGGATGTCGCCGCAGCATCTGGGCGGCCAGTGTCCCGTGGCAGCCTGCCCGTGCTGGAATTCCTGGAAAGGCTGAAGATGGAAAAATAATCACTTGGAGGGATCACCATCTGGATTGAAAGCGGTCCCAAATGAGCTGTCAAAAGATGCTTTTAAGAAAAGCTGGAAATGCCTTTCTGTCAAGACCTTCCCTGGTTCCATACGTGAGCAAAACACCTTTCTGCTCTCAAGTGACCTGGGTGGCAGGTAAGCTACCCGGGGAACGACACCCGAATCTCCATTTACCCACCAAAGGCTGCGAACAGTTTCCTGGGTGCTTTCCACAACCTGCAGCAGTTCTTACCCTGCTCCAGAGTGAATCGCTTTTAGGACAGAGGGACTGTGGCGACAAGGTGCAAAGAACCGGCCAGAGTAACACAGTGAGAACTGGGGTTAGGAGACAAGTTAGTTTTGACTCTCAAGTTAGTTTTGTGCTTATTAGCACGGCCGTGAAAAATCACTATGGAAGTCATTCTGCACTCACTTCCACTGGCATCTTTGGAATATCAGGATAAAATATTATTACTGATAGGAAGGTAACATGCATATTCTTACTAGTACCAATGAGGTGGAGAACACAGAGAGTAGTAGGAAGAATAGCCTACTCCTGGGGTGGAGATAAAGGACAAGTTCAAAGCCTGGCTTCATCCACAAGGAACAAACATTGGCGACGGCGCAGAGAAAAGGAAACCCTTGTGCGCTGTTGGTGGGAACGTAAATTGGCGCAGCCATCATGACAAACCCCTGGAGAAGGAAATAGCAACCCGCTCCAGTATTCTTGCCAGGAAATCCCATGGACAGAGAAGTCTGGCAGGCTAGAGTCCACGGGGTCACAAAGAGTCAGACATGACGGAGTGGCTGAGCACTCACACGCATTATAGCAAACAGTATGCAGCTTCCTCAAAGAATTAAAAATAGAACCACCATATGATCCAGCAATCCCACTCCTGGGCATATATTGGGGGCAAAAAGACAAAAACACTATTTGGAAAGATATTTGCACCCTAATATTCACACCAGTATTATTTACAATTGCTAAGATGTGGAAGCAACCTAAGAATCCATTAACAGATGAATGGATAAAGAAGATGTGGTATGTACATATAATGGAATATTACTCAGCCATGAAAAAGGATGAAATCTTGCCATCTGCAGCAACATGGATGGACTTGGAGGGCATTATGCTATGTGAACTAAGTGAGAGAAAGATAAATTCAGAATGATACTTCTTATCTGTGGAATCTAAAAACTACAACCAACTAAAGCATATAACATAAAAGAAGCAGACTCACAGATGGGGAGAACAAACTGCTAGTTACCAGTGGGAAGGAAGAAAAGGCAATGTAGGGGTGGTGGAAGGGGAGGCACAGCTGGTGGGTGTAAAGACAGGCTCAAGGGTTTATTGTACAACATGGGGAATATAGCCAGTATTTTGTAATAACTAAATGGAAAGTAACCTTGAAAAGTTTTATTAAAAAAAATTTTTTTTAAAGACCCCCAGATTGAAAAAAACAATAGCAAAAACACCCTGGCTTCACTCCTACTGCCCGTTTTCCTTCTTTTAATGTCATCCTTATTTTACTCCAAGTTATGCAGGTGTCCAGTTTAGAGAGTGTCTCAATACTGTGTGATCTTGTAATGAGTATCTCTGCCTATAAAATGGGGAGGAATTAACATGCCTGGTTCCTGGCATAATGTACACACTCAATACATGGTCGCCATCCTAACTGTACTTCAGCACACGCTTCCTGCGGAATCCCTTGTTTTCACCCACACTGATTTGTCACTAATCTCTCCTGGTTCCGTGATCAAATCAACACGATACCTTCAGACTCTCAACCCTTTCCAGCATCTGGGTCTTTTTTTTTTTTTTCTCACACCTGTGACTCACACAAGAAAAAGTCATGGATGCTTGAGCATTTATTCTCTTTCTTCAGCTGACAGAAGAGATTATATTGATAATGGCTCCCAGTGCACAGGCCCCCAGTTCACACCCCAAGGCATGAAAGCCGCTCAGCCTATACAAACCGAGTCCACAGAAGGGTAAGCTGGGAAACTGGAGCCTGGAGTGTCTCTGCGAGGGTTAAGCGTGATGCTTCCTGGTTCCACGTGGCCTGCTTTTCCACAACACATAGATGAGTAATCCCCCAAAGGCCTGGTGGGGAAATAGGGAACCTTGTCTCCCTACCCCACGGGGAAGGCTGCCAGCTGTCTTCTGGCACACGTGCTCAGCAGCTCTGCTTGCACCACACAGCAAAGGGCCAGCGGGAGCTGGAGGAGGCTTGGTCAGATCCTACCAATGACCAGGGCACTGGGGGGCTCCCATGCTGACAATCGGAGAACATCAAAATCCCCATTGGGTCAGAAAAATGCCTTTCTGGAACTGAGGCATCTGCTGCCCTGGGATGTGGCTGAGTCGAAGGACAGTGGGACATTCGAGATAACCATGAACTAACAAGTCATTCCCCCTGGGAGTTCCATGGCAGCATCCCCTCTGTGGTTGTCTTCTAGTCTCTGGGATGCTATACCACTCTGCCATCTTCTTAGTGACAAAGGCCCTGAGACCCAGCATCCCCAAGCAAAGCGGGTTATGACAGAAGCCACTGAGGCTGTTGTATGTGTGTGAGGAAAATAGAGCAACACTTTTCCTGCAAGCTACACCAGTGTGTGATCATCCCATTGTAAAGACCAGGACACTGAGGCTTAGTATGTTAAATGACTCCCCTAAGGTTCCATGAAGGGCTTCCCAGGTGGTGAAGTTAGTAAAGAACCTGCCTGCCAATGCAGGAGACCTGGGTTTGATCCCTGGGTTGGGAAGGTACCCTGTAGGAGGAAATGGCACTCCACTATTCTTGCCTGGAGAACCCCCATGGACAGAGGAGCCTGATGGGCTACGGTCCACGGGGTCACAAACAGTCAGACACGACTGAGCATCCACACACGAGTCTAAGGTTACATGGCTCATAAATGACAGAAATAAGATGAAAATCTTGGTTCATCTCATACAAACATCTGGGTCCCAGTGCTCAGATTATGCAGTGAGCTGCTGGTATGTAGTGCAGAATTAACCTAACCCAAAGAGACTTCTCATCATTGTCTTTGGCTACTGGGAGGTGACCGTTAGGCCTCTGGAATGTCCTGCCTATGGCACTGTGTTTGCCTGGGGGCTCTGACCACTGGACAGTCTAAAATATCACGTATGATGGGGGCTTTGGGCCGCAGGCGCTAACAGTGCCAACCTCTGGAGGAGGTACTAAAGGTACTTGCCCAACCTCCGGGAGGAGCTGGGGGTAAAGACCAGCCATGTGCTTGGTTTGCGACTGAGCCGCAATGAGCCTCCAGACACCAGGGCTCGGGGAAGCCTCTCTGGATGGCTGTACTGCACGTGAGCTGTCACACTGAAGGGGTGGGAGAAGGTGACACCCTCCACGACCCGCCCCGCCCGAGGAGAGGACGCCCTCCAGACCCCTGTCCTATATGCCTCGTCCTTGATTTTTTTTTTTATTGTGGTAAAAGTCCCCTGATATAAAACATACTATTTCAATCACATTTAAAGTTCCTTCACATTGTTGTGTGGCTCCTGACGTCAGACATCTCCCGAATTTTCCCTTTCCTAAACTGAAATGCTGTCCCGATTAAACACTAAGTCCCCATTCTCCCTCTCTCTCCCTAAACCCCATCCCCACTCCTGCCCCTGATCTCTACCATCTACTGTGTGTGTGTTAGTCGCTCAGTCGTGTCCAACTCTTTGCCACCCTGTGGACAGTAGCCCACCAGGCTCCTCTGTCCCTGGAATTCTCCAGGCAAGAATACTGGAGTGGGTTGCCATTCCCTTTTCCAGGGGATCTTCCCGACCCAGGGATCGAACCCGGGCCTCCTGCATTGCAGGTGGATTCTTTACCATCTGAGCCACTAGGGAAGCCCACCATCTACTGGAATCGTCCCCTAAAATCATGACAAAGCCACTTAAGGCACTGCAGCGTTGCACAGCCCTTCTTCTGAGGCTCATCATCACTTATGTAACGTGCTCACTGCATTCTTTACCTACTTCCATGGATCTTTCTCACTAGGCGGTCAGCTCCCTGTGCTGGAGGCAGATTGAATTTCATAACCCTGTGGGACGCTCAGGCTGCTGTCCTTTCTTCATCGTCTGACTGTTCCCATCCTGTGTCTGTCTCTTGCTGTTCTCTCTCCCTTAGAAGCTGGCTTCTAAAAGGCAAAGTGTTTCTGGATCTTCTTCTAAATTTCTGGACGTGATCGTGCGGTGTTGGATCGAAAGTGAAACTCATGACAGAGGGACGTAAAATACTGTGCATCTGAAAAGCATCTGGCCTGAGAGATTCCATTTGTAAGCACAGATTCTCATGTGAGATTATGAACCCCGGATGCTTCCCGGAGCTAGGCTGCAGCCTCTTTAACCTCTAAAAATCCACATCCCATGGTCCAAAACTATGTCCAGATTGTCCCCCATTTATCCCAGGGGAATGCAGAGGATCCTCTTTGGATTGACTGGAAGGAATACGTGTTTACAAGGACAATGATCTTATTGAAACCAGCTTAAATCAAACGTAGAAAGAACAGGGAGAGGAACTAGTAAGGATCAGCCAAGATAAGAGTTCTCCCTGAAATAAACGTTTGTTTTAAAATTAGGGCTCTGACTCACACTCAACTCAATGGGTGGCTGAGTTCTGACCCTCAAAAGATGAATGGTTCATTTTGAAAACAGGAGCAAGTGGGAAGCCAACTCTCTACCTTGTCCCCCCTATCCCCAACTTCCCCCTCCCCGGAGTGAGGCTGCGCAGTGGAGGCCAAGATGCCCCCAGTCATTTCCAATCACCAGCGAAACGGACAATGGGATGACGCGCTACCTGCAGCTGTTTTCAATCAAAACGCTGAGTAATTACCGGCGGCCCCTCCCGGGGGCTCACAGGCGGCCCAGCACGAAGCCGGTGGAACATTAAGGACGTTGAATGAGCTGCCAGGAATTCTGCTGCCAAATCGCTCCTCCTCGCCCTGGCTCAGCACCATTAACTTAATCAGGTATTCATTCAACGAGAACAGTTTACACTCGCCCTGGAAGAATGCCGCCGCTCTCCGAACGGGGCACACGGTCAAGTCGACAGCTTTCAGCAGGAGATGTCAGCGACAGATTTTAGATTCTTTTATTCAATTTAGGGTCTGGGAAGAAGGGAATCCCCCCTCTAGGCAGGACTTCTTGGATATTCCATGAAGGGACGGCTCTGATAAAAAGCCGGTCAAAGACGGAAGAGAGGACAGGCTTTGCTTTCTGTACTTAGAGACATCCCATCCGGCTCTCTTTAGACTACAGCTCTGACTGCTGGGCAGTCAACCAATGATTGACGTTGCTGAGACCTGGGAGAGACTTCTGGCATTTGGTGACCAGTGACTTTAAGGAAGATATTCAACTTTCTAACCTTTGGTTTCCTCTTTAAGAAAATGGAGGTAATAATGAACTCTATTTCATGGGGCCATTAGGGAAATGGCATGGGATCAGGCAGTGCCCAGCAAGCAGGCTGAAGCAGGCCAAAGAAAGCCATCCCCAGCCCTGAACCACTTGGAGGCATCAAATGGCCTCCCCTTATGGATGCTGAGGGCACAGGCTTGGGATCCCAGCTGCTGGAGTGGGAATCCTGGCTCCTTCACCACCAGCTGTGCCTCAATTCCCCCATCTTTACAGTGAGAATACCAGTCCTCAGCCCACATGGGCTTCCCAGGTGACACAGTGGTAAAGAACCTACCTGCCAATGCAAGAGACCCGCATTCCATCCCTGGGTCAGGAAGATCCCCTGGAGAAGGGAATGGCTACCCACTCCCACTCCAGTATTCTTGCCTGGGAAATCCCCTGGACAGGGGAGCCTGGCGGGCTGCAGCCCATGGGGTTGCAAAGAGTTGGACACGACTTAGTGACTAAACAACAACAAATCAGCCCATATAGACTTGTTGGGAGTTCACACATTCAAAGAACTCAGACCAGGGCCTGACCCACTGCGTGACTGATAAATACTGGAGGCTGAAGTGATGATTCTCTCTTGAGAAGGACCCTCCTCCCCACTTCCTTCACTGAGGTGGTATTTTCTTCTGTATTAAAAATGCACACTTTCTTCCCTTGACTTCTTTCCTGGATTACTTCAGGCAACACAGGCGCCAGTCAACTGCAGCAAAGATGATATGTGCAACAATCTCTGATTCCTTGCCTTACCTCCACTAATGAGGAATTTCAAGTCTCAGCTGCTTAGAAAGTTTACTATTAGTAAGTCTCTAAAGCTTCTTCTAGAAAATAATCGATACGAGTGCACTGATATTTTCCCCCCTAACTGGACTAAAGCCTTGCCTGCAGAACAAATGATCAATCACATCTGCATTCAAAAATAAAATTCAAATATGCTCATGTTTAAAATTTGGAGTTGTCTGTATTATCTGCTTTCTCCCCACAGTTATCAACAGAAGCTTTCTGGCTTTTTTGAATGTGGAGCACGGTACCTATTTTACTCACAATTGCTCATTGCAGATGAAATCAATCCCTTTCCTATTTAACCTCTTTAGAATACCCAGGCCCCAACTGAAAATCTCCACGACATTATAAATGCACAAAAATTGGCCAGCTATTTTATTTAAGACCCTCGTAGCAAATGAAAGACAACAAGCTATGCTGCTGGAAGCTGCAGGCATCGAATGACTATGATCTAAAGAGGCAATAAAATGTTTACTGGACAAGCAGAAATGCAAACAAGTCAGTCAGCGCCCTGTTGACAACAAAGCTCATTTTCTTCACTAGCTCTGTGACCTCTCTGAACCTGAACTGAACTGAAATCTCTCTGAACTGAAAGACAGTTCACCTTTCTGAACCTCCATTTCCCTCATCTATAATATGGGAATGATGATGATAACGTTTCCAAAAGATTGCTATGAGATGAAATAAGATGACGGATGGGAGAAAGTGCAACGTCTATCACAAGAAATGCAAGTATGTTCTCTTTTCTGAATGTTGCTTTCAGCTCCAACTGCCTCTTGGGAACCTTCATGTAAATGCTCCAACTTTATGTCCGACTCTTTGTGACCCTATGGACTGTAGCCCACCAGGTTCCTCTGTTCATGGAATTCTCCAGGCCAGAATAACGGCGTGGATAGCCATTCCCTTCTCCAGGTGATCTTCCCAACCCAGGGATCGAACCTGGGTCTCCCGCGTTGCAGGAGGATTCTCTACTGTCTGAGCCAAAGGGAAGCCCCTGATGGGAGAAAGTGCAATCTCTATCATAAAATATCCAAATATGGTCTCTTTGCTCCAACTACCTGTAGGACAGACACCTCCATGTAAATACTCCAACTTCCCTTTATCATCCCTCTCAAGCCAGCATCCCCTCTGTGTCCGCGCTGCTGCCACAGTTCTGCACACTTTCCCTAAGTCTAGAAGCACTGATTTTGAAGCCTCCTTGCCACTTAACCCCTATATCCAGCTACTTCCCTAGAAGGGTCAATCTTTCTTCAAAACGTCTCAACCATCAGGGAAAAAAGCCCCCGATCTATCCCTTTTTTCCATCTCACTGTGGAGAAAGGAATTTAGCCTTGTTCCTCCCTAAATGGGCTAGGCTTTGCCTTAGGCTTCTGGGAGATAATCTATGTTATACCTGATAGCTATAGGGTAGGTGCCTTGAGTCACAGCAAGTTACTTAACCCAGGGCTCTGCTTCCGCATCTTAAAATATCTACTCTGCAGGATTGAGTAAAAGTGTTAAATGCTCAGTCATGGCTGACTCTTTGTGACCCCACGGACTGTAGCCCACCAGGTTCCTCTGTCCATGGGATTCTCCAGGCACGAATACTGGGGTGGGTTGGCATTTCCTCCTCCAGGGGACTTTCCCGACCTAGGAATTGAATCCTGGTCTCCTGCATTGGCAGGTGGATTCTTTACCGTCTGAGCCATCAGGGTTGATCATCAAATGAGATCATGTGTATTAAGCATTCAGTACAGTGGCGTGCTGTGATTCATGGGGTCGCGGAGAGTTGGACACGACTGAGCGACTGAACTGAACTGAACAGTGTCCAAGCACAGGGTATGATGCAGTATGTTAGCTAAGAAACGCTCCTTATATTCAATAGGAACTACAGGCTTGTTGGGGTTTCCTTTGTGGCTCAGGGGTAAAGGACCTGCCTGCCAGTGCAGGAGCTGCAGGTTTGATCCCTGGGTCAGGAAGATACCCTGGAGGAGGGAATGGCAGCCCACTCCAGTGTTCTTGCCTAGGAAGTCCCATGGACAGAGGAGCCTGGCAGGCTACAGTCCATGGGGTTCCAAAGAGCTGGACATGACTGAGCTAGTAAACACCACCACCAATGGTGTCCACATTAACTTATCCTCCTCCATGAGAAGATGATGGAAATGCTCAGAACTCTTCAAAATTCTGTCAGAATATTCAGTAGTTGCCTTATTTGCCACAAAGGATTCTCATTTTCGGTTTTGCTTGTGTTCTTTTCTAGGAAATCTATTATTTTTCCAAATTGATTTTTTTTTTTTAAAGTTCTGCCTTCACTCTGGAGAATGTAGGATCGATGTGCTTTCCTTACACTGTAATTCCAGCAGAGCGAAGGGAAACCATGCCTCATTTCCGTGTTTTCAGCTCCTATCCATCAGCGTCCCCTGACTTCAAGGTGTGGGCTATACACAGTCCCGGATATGTGCAGTGGACCACTATTTTTCCTGATCTCTTCCAGAGTGTACTTTAGACTGGGAAATGGTGGGGGGGAGGAAGGCCTTTATTTCACTAAGAGATAATTTCTTAAAATAAGTTAGGCTTTTCCTAAAATAAAAATACAAATGAAGGAGCCTCCCATTAGAAAAATGTCTCAGTGTTAAGTGGAAAAATGTGCCCTTCCATTCTGAGACACATGATCTCCTTGTCTGACACACTTTTTTTTTTTCCCTCATAAGAGCATATTTCAAAAATTGGGATCTTTCTCCCCTTTGTAGGTTTGAAAAATATACAGTTAGCTTTCATTTTGCTGGGGTTACCTCATGAGGTCATGGGTAGCCTGGTGAAGACCAAGAAGAAAGCAGTGATTGAGTCGATCCATAATGTTTCCAAATTAAATGATAAAAACGAACCCATCCTAAACAGATGTAGTAAAACATACAAAGTGTTAGCTCCTGACAACTTCACAGAGAGCTCTCAACAGGCGATCAGAAAGGGACCGGGCTGGGAGGCTGACACAAGTCCCAAACAGCCAGGTAGGAATAACACTTCAGACGGGTGGATCTTGTTTTCCATTTCACAGCTGTCTTGGAAGTCTCCTCAAGGTCAGTGTGGAAGACAATTAAATGCACGGATTTACAAGCTCCCCCACACTGACTGCCAGGACCACTTTATGGTCAATGAGTCTCAGGATGGTGGGAGATCTTTAGAGGAAACGACCATAGCCAGACACATCGCGACAACCGGCTTTATGGTTCCACAGATGTGAGACGGGAAAGTTACAGATTCAGTAACAGGGGAGGGCTGTAGATGTATCGACAGAAGAGCCTGGTGGGCTACAGTTCGTAGGATCGCAGAGAATCGGACACAACCGAAGCGACTGAGCATGTGTGCACCCAAGAAAACACCGCACTCAAAAGGGATTATTTTCACAAGGCAGAAAACAAGTTCCCTGACAGACACAGGGCAGAGAAAAGAGCTCAGAGAATGGGGAGAGCTGTTGGTGGACT
This sequence comes from Moschus berezovskii, assembly GCF_049115385.1. Taxonomy (NCBI): domain Eukaryota; kingdom Metazoa; phylum Chordata; class Mammalia; order Artiodactyla; family Moschidae; genus Moschus; species Moschus berezovskii. The sequence goes on along the minus strand of NC_142482.1, from coordinate 51,791,354 downwards.
GGTAGCTTTAGGATTGTGAAATTCTCATTAAGAACCGCTACAAACACTTGGCCGTTATCCAAAGGAGTATAAATGGCTTTGTCTGTGAGAATAAAGGAATCACAACTGTTACAAGCATTATGTTTCTAGATCACAACCGTGCCTGAGGACATCACGGCGGCGCGGACCCCCCAAGCTGGTTATCAGAAACACTGGTGACTCTAAAAGTACACATTCCCTGTAGTCTTCCAAGAGTCAGCAGATCTGCGCCGTGACCCAAGAATCTGCATTTTAAAAAACTCTGGTGATTCTGATCAGCAGCTCAGTTTGGGAACTTAGTACACCAGACCCACTGGCGGCAGGTTAGCAATGTGTGGGAGCTTTATAAAAATCCTGCTGGTAAGGCTACATTCCCAGCCCATCGTTTCTGAGGAATCCAGAATTTCAGCTCAGGTTGAGAGCCATCACTCAGCGCCTAAGTTCACGTTCATTTAAGTACCAGCCACTCCAGTACCTAGGACAGTGGCGGACATACAGCAGGTCCTCCACTATAAAGCCAGACAAACAACTATTCTAAAGCCTACGGACATCCCAACTTCAGAAAAACATAAATGACATGCTGAGTTCCCGAACAATCTATGGAGGTACTGAGCTCCAATTTTATTTGTCAGCCCATGTGGAATTTGCTTTTATTGAACCATGCTTTTCCCAGAAAACAAAACCTAGGTTTTTGTTTGCAGGGTTTTTTTTTTTTTTTTCAGATGTTTAGAGATCATTTCCTGTGACCTGGGAGGGGGCTGGGGCAGAACCCCAAAAGAAGCATTGAGTTGCTCAAGGGCCAGCCTCGAGGTCAAGAGGAAAGACTGGCTGGAGCCTGATGTCATTTGGGCTGTGACAGGGACAACAAATACTCCTCATTCACATCAGGCCCCCAGTTCTCTGATAATCGGGAAGCTCTGTGGTGCGGCCACGGCCAGGCTGTTCGGCTCACATCTTACTATCAGGACCTCAGCCAGCCTCTGCTACCAGCCGCACGCTCCTCTGTGCTGTAACATGTCTGACTTTAGCAATTCCCTTGGCCTGATCGAGGCTTGCTCCAGGTGTCTGAGAGCAGAATCCAGTCTGCTTTGCTGCCCACAGGCACCTCTGGCCCCAGGACAGATGTCTGTCACTCGCCTCGGAGGACAGAGAGCAGGTGAGGGGAGCAGAGATTTCAGGAAGCAGAACTATTAACATCCCAGGAGGGAAGTTGAGGCTGAGAGAGATACCCAAGAAGGATGGTTAAAAAAAGAAAAAAAAAGGTAGGGGAGCAAACACCCAATTTTGGCTCAAGAGAGGAAAAGTGGTCAAGGAGGTGGAAGAAGATTAAGACATCAACTATATTAAATGGAGCCAAGAAACTGAGTAAGACATGAATTAAGGAAGGCCACTGATTAGCCCAGTGGCTGAGTCCATGCTGAACACTAGAGGCACTGGGAGCTTCCAAAAGATATTGACTCAGAATCTGGGTTAATGACCATTGGATTAAACTGTGTGACTGCAGGTGACTGCAAAGAGAACACTTTATAGTCCTCCTTAAAAGGAGGGGAATGGATATATGTACTAAGTGACATCTTAAATGTGTTCTCTAGCCCTTAGGTTCAACGGCAACATTGGCATTATTGATTATCTTACTTTAAATTTAGGTACATCAATGGGAAATAATGTCCTTGAATAACATATTCAGCATTTGGAAACCTCATGCTGGGATTATTCTGGCTGAGCCTCCCACATCATCAAGCAAGTGCTTGAATAAACAGATGGGCTTTGTACAAGTGCCCCGAGAGCTAGGGAACGTGATTACGCTTCAATTCAAGGGAAGTAAACCTCTTGGAAAATACTGTTCTTGTGGTTTGCTCCCTCTTCAACTGAGTTTCAGCCTAGGGCTCAATCGTGGGAGACCCTTAGCCAATCTCAACTCCTCTGATGGTAAACTTGGTGAGAGGTAATGCAAAGTATGAGTAACATGATCTCGCAAGTTTACATTTCAAGAAAGACAGTGGAGACCACACACAGACACACACAAAATCCTATCTCCATTATCCCAACACATCACTAGAGTCCTTCCTTAAAGTCGAAAACTGGATTCTAGAGCAGCCCTGTCAATCTGTGATGGACCAACACGCCAAGGTAAGAAGTTTGGATCCAGCAAGTGAGAATGGCTTTACCTATTCAGCACAGGTAATAAATGACTCCCAGGGATCCGGATGCATGTGGACAGCAGCTTCTTCGCTGCTGTTGTACATTTATAAAAGGCATTTGTTTTGGGTAATTAAAATACTCGACAGTTAATATTTCTCTGGAAAGCAAATTGTGTAATACCCGAAACCATGAAGCATTCTCAAAGGCAAGAAAAGTGAGGAAGATGGCTCTATACAAGGACATTAACTTCATAGCCAAGAAGGTACCAGCGATGATTATAAAATCTGGAGTAACATGGGGGAAAAACAAGGAAAGAGAACTTAATGTTTCATTCAAGTTCTGTTTTGAAACAGGATTCAGAAAGGATATTGTACCATTTGGTATTAATTATTTTGGTTTGTGCACATGGCTAATTATTTCTACAGCATCTAAGATCTCTTTAAAACAAACATAGTTTGCACATACACACCCACCTCTTAAAATATGCCTTTTATCCCCTTTTCCAGGGCCTTGAGGAAATTTCTGATGGACTGTCTCAAGGGCAGCACTCTGGGAGTAAGTGTGGATTGTAGACTAAAACACGTGACTGGCTCCTAACACGCGTATAAACAAATTAGCTAAAAGGACATTGCAGCATTTAAGATATAAACAAAATGACTCTCAAAGTTAATTTGCAGTGTTTTTTTAATGTTCCATAATAAATTTTACTCCCTGAACATTCCACTGACCTCTCTCTTCCCAAAGTTTTCCTCCTCCATTCCTTCCGTTGGCTTAATGTCAGACTCACAATTCCACTGTCCAATTTGAATGCATTGCATGAATCCTTATATTAGATTTTCCTGTGAGGCCAATCTCGAGTGAGGATCTTCTGATCCTAAATGATTGATGTTTCTGGAGTCCTAGGAATCATTCATTTAAAGTGTTTCACCTTACTGAGGCTGTGTGCACGCAGGGGTAAGAAAGCAGTCTTAACACTGTATAATGACCTGGTGAATTTGGGCAACTCTAGAAAATCCATGGCTCCCTTTTCCTGAATTGCCTGATCTGACCTGTGGACGCCCTTAGTTCCTTCTAATAAGTTGGCCACGTGTCTGGTCATACCTGCAGACTCATGCCCTACCGAATTGCTAAAGCTTGCTTCAGACCAACGCACAAATTGGAGACAACAGAGGTCATTCTTATCTATTCACCCCTCATCCCCCCAACATTAATCAGCTCATAACTATAGAGAAACAGGGCAATTGAATCTCCTGAGCAGACAGCATTGGAGGCTGGCTCACAAAGCTATTGGGTTGGCCAAAGAGCTCAGGTTTTCTGTACAATGTTATGGAAAAACCCAAATGAAGCTTTTGGCCAACCCAATGTTTGTAATCATCTGGAGCATTATGCTTCTAAAGCAAGAAGCTCGCTCTAGTCTGGGCACTTCGGATAAAGGATGGTGCTGGCATTGGGAGACATTCCAGGAAAGTCGATCAAGCGCCTACCTGTCAGCCCTGTCTGCTGGTTCACACCCTCTCATGCTGCTCCTGGTCCGCACCCTCCTGCTTACCTCCTCGGCCTCCATCACCACCGTCATCACTTCATCCTGCCTGCTTCCTCTCCCATTAGCACCTTTCCTCTCCAGAGTGAAACAGAAGGACACTTTCCCACGCCTCTTCCTGCCAGCAGCACCTTGGAGATGCTGCTGTCATTTTTATTTTTTTTAAATGAAAGCTGATGTTGGACAGAGAAACGTGTTTGAAGCCTGTACAGTTATATGAAGATTTCCGATCATCTTTGTCAGGATAGAACGCGCAAATCTTACTCATACTATACAAGGTTCTCTACTCATGTAGATATCATACTCAGTTTATGTACAGGCTTAAATTCCAGTACTTAATTTAATCTCCTAGTCACTCATTTGACAAGTTTTACTGAGTCTCTACAATGTGTTAACAAGAAGTAGGAATAATAGCTAATATTTATAAAGCACTTAGTACATGCTAGCATTTTATATGGCATGTCTCATTTAAGTAAGCACTTGCCTAGTTGTCATTATAATATCTGATTAAGTGAGATGATTCATGGGTACAAGTACAGACCTATATCAAATAAATGTGTGTAGTTCCTTTGTAGGACTGGGTTTCCCAGGTGGCTCAGTGGTAAAGAATCTGCCTGCCAGTGCAGGAGATGCAGGTTTGATCCCTGGGTTGGCAAGATTCCCTGGAGAAGGAAATAGCAATTCACTCCAGGATTCTTGCCTGGAAAACCCCACAGACAGAGGAATCTGGTGGGCTACAGTCCACGGGGCTGCAAAGAGTCCAACACAACTTAGTGGCCGAACAACAACAGGGCTTCCCTGGTAGCTCAGTGGTAAAGAATTCACCTGCCAATGCAGGAGACACAGGTTCAATCCCTGACCCAGGAAGATCCCACACGTGGTGAAGCAACTAAGCCCATATGCTACAACTATCAAAGCCCACGCACCCTAGAGCCTGTGCTCTGCAACAAGACACGTCACTGCAGTGAGAAGCCCATGCACCACAACTAGAGAAAATCCCACAAAGCAAGGAAGACCCAGCACAGCCAAAGACAGATAAATAAATCTTTAAACAACAACAGTCTCTTTGTAACTGTATCTCTCCATTTCCAGCCCACCCCTGCCTATTTTTTCTCATCTCTCTTACTACATTATTTCATCCCTAACAGGGTTTTTCTGGGAAAATGGATGCTTACTGGACGTCAGTTGGCTGTTCAGCTTCAGAATTAGAAGTGGAAAGACACAGAAAACCTCTAGAATCTAAGATCCTCGAGGGCAAGCAAAATGTTTTTCTTTTTCCCAACCTGAAGGCCCTGGCATAGTGCCTGACACGTACTTGATAGATGTATGCTAAATATTTGTTACACAAATCAGTTCCCTGATGTGCTAAGTGTCATGTCTTGTAAATAATCCTGAGCGTTTCATAGGATTTGCTGACTGGGCTTTTCTGCTGCCCCATGTGCCACTCAAAAGATACAAAAATTTTGGATCAATTCAAGGTTCCACTAAGAGTAAATCAGGTATGAGTTGGGACTTAAGCCAAGGTTTAAAAAAGCAAAACCTGATGCTCTCTGATAGAAACTGATCTATTCAGGATGGTCAGTCTAATCGCAAAAGAAGGCAAAGTTTTTCCTCAATACAGAGAACTGAGTTCCTACTGAGACTTTTTAACATGGAACAAAACCGGAGGCAGGGACATGTTTCCACCTCCACCACCTAAAACTAGCTAGTTTTCACTGTATTCTCAAATTTCCCCCATTTTCCCCTTTCCCTTAACCACTCCTCTTTCCATTCCAGTTTATTTCTTGGATTGATGTGGGGAGTGAAGGCATGATTTGAGTTTGTAAGCTTTTCATTTCACTCCAGGTAAAGGGGACACGATATAATTTGTGGGCCTGCTGAGATAACTACCAGAACAAGAGTTAACAGATAAATATTGCAATCATGACATCTGGTGAAATCTTTCTATTAAGTGATTGTGAAATACAGTTACAACCTGATCCGGCCATGTCAGTGGGAGTTTCTTGGGGTATCTGCCATCAAGTAGGCCCTAGAAATCATTTTGATTATGAGACAATGCATTCTGGCAGCAGGGGCTAGCTTTAATTTCCAAGCTTAGAGCTGAAGAGTGTCCAGTTTACTAAATCCACCGTAGAGTCTATTAAAGGTAGATCTCTAATAATGACCTAAAACCTCCAGGTATTTTAATTCCACTCAACACTGGCACTTGGGCAGCTGATAAAACTGAAGTCAGACTATCAGAAGTACCTTCTTTACAAAAAATAACTCCCCAAGTTGAACTTATTGTATTTGATGGGGTGGGGGTAGGGTAGGGGGGGCTCACCGTTTTTAAATTGATTTCATGACAACGTTCTGGATATTTTTAGGTTATAAGACACAAGCATGGTTTCCCCCCACAATAGCCCAATCAATAGAAAGTGTGGTACTGCACGAACCACACTGTTCACAAATGTAACCTTCTACTTACACCCCACTATGAGTAGGGCTTCCCTGGTGGCTCAGTTGGTAGAGAATCCACCTGCAATACAAGAGACTGCCTGCAGTGCAGGAGATGTGGGTTCAATCCCTGGGTCAGGAAGATCCCTTGGAGAAGAAAATGGCAACCCACTCCAGTATTCTTACCTGGGAAATCCCATGGACAGAGAAGCCTGGCAGGCTACAGTCTACGGGGTTGCAAAGAGTTGGACACAACTTAGCAACTAGACTACCACCTCCGTGCATTAGAAAGTGATCCATTCACTGAGATTATTTAATAACCAGGGAAGGGACCAGGAAGAATAGGGTCATGGGAAATGAGGTGGAAGAGGGCCTGGTGCCTTCTCTCCTTCAAAGAGGTTCCCATCCAGAAGTGGGGACGGAGGGCGTGACTGCCAATTACAGTCTGCATCTTCTCAGGACGATGGTGTGAAGCCAGGGCTGTGCGCGATGTGGATCAAAGACACAGAGGTGTGTCGTAAACCAGCGCTGAGTTTTTTAAAAACAGCGGGAACACGGAGGACTAACTCTACACTGTCGGTTTTCAAGGTGCTGTGTCCTTCTGCTTGGCACTAGAGAAACAACTAAATGACGCTGCAGGGGCTTAACCTCTCTAGATCTGTTAGTGAAAGAAGATCACAACATAATCACACAGAAAATCTCTTGAAAAAGTATTTTCTTTCTCATTTTTTTCAATTCGAATCAATTCGTAGCACACTCTACAAAGAGTACATTCAAACTTGCAAACTGTTTACAAGCAGTGTTTAGGTAAAACAATGGGGATCCTACCATGTCCAAACAACCTGTAATGACCTCATATTGAACTATCCCCTTTTCTTTTCCTTCCCTCCCTCCTGCTGCTTCTCCACACTGCAGTAGAATTCCTTCTGTCGTTGTCTAGCTACGAATCATCTCCACTAATACACCTGCCTCTGGTGGGTCCATTCAGAGTAACCCATAGGTACCATCCCCATCTACACCAAAATGGAAAAAAAAAATTTCTGCTTACTTATTTGTTCCCCTGAAGAAGGCAATGGCAAGCCACTCCAGTACTCTTCCCTAGAAAATCCCATGGATGGAGGAGCCTGGTAGGCTGCAGTCCATGGGATCGTTAAGGGTCGGACACGACCGAGTGACTTCACTTTCACACATTGGAGAAGGAAATGGCAACCCACTCCAGTGTTCTTGCCTGGAGAATCCCAGGGGTGGGGGAGCCTGGTGGCTGCCGTCTATGGGGTCACACAGACTCGGACACGACTGAAGTGACTCAGCAGCAGCAGCAGCATTTGTTCCCCTGACTTTCAACTTATTCTGACCTCGTCTCAGCATCAGGGTTTAAATTTATTTTTGTTGCCAAATCTTGGTCAGACCAATAGTGACATTAAAAAAAACAAACCTCAGCTGTCTCCCTTTTATTACCTATAAAGCCTGGCTGATATATGGAAAGGGGACCTTTGTGGTGAGTTTTCATAACATGTCTGTCTGTTAAAGACAATAATAATAACAGTTCTAATACCACCTCCACTGCCTTGACCACTTGTGCCCCTGGAAGTTAGCCAGATACTGGCAGTTTCCTAGGAAACGACATTATACCACACAGCAACACCACATTAATTCAGAACCTGCCACTTAGCTAAACTCAGGCTCTAGCATCCTATGAGCTGACCTCTTTGCTACCATCAGGAACAGAAACAGACTTAACAAAAACAAAATATAACAAAAGAGACTCCAGGATGTTGTGGGTTGATCAAGAATCTGAGACACTTAAAAATATGAACGCATTCAATAAAACAGACCCAAACCTCCAAGCAACTCACATATGACATATTCACAAACGTCCCGTGGAGATTCTGTCACAGAATAAGAGAGTCCTGGTTTTAATTAGCTATGAAAATGGGGGACTGATTTTACGAAAAGTACAAATGTGTGATTTCCTTTTTTTCTCTTTGACTTGCAAGAATGATCTTACGCATAGAGCCCAAACCAGAGTTGTAACTCTTGTTGACTTTCTCCCTTGGTTATCCCAGGGGAATCTTCTCTTCCTCATCGGCCACCATGCCTGTTTTAACAGACAAGGCATGGAGCATAACACAAGAGTGCTGTAATTACTAGTAACCTAAGCAGATGCATGCAACTCTCATGGAAAGCATCCATTTCCCGGCACTATTAATCATGTGAAGTGTTGACAATGTGGGGTGAACATCATGTGTTCTAACCCTGAAGAGGGAGGTAGGGCAGCTCTAGACTGCTGAGTAATGGTGTATATACACATCACACCTTGCAGGACAGATTTTGTTTCTCCCTCCTACACTGTTGGTGGGAATGTAAACTGGTATAGCCACTATGGAGAACAGTATGGAGTTTCCTTAAAAAAACTAAAATTAGAGCTACCATATGATCCAGCAATCCCATTCCTGGGTATATATCTGGAGAAAACCACAATCTGAAAAGATACATGTACCCCAATGTTCACTGCAGCACTGTCCTACAATAGCCAAGACACGGATGCAGCCTAAATGGCCATCGACAGATGAATAGATAAAGAAGAGGTGGTGTATATATACAATGGAATATTACACAGCCATAAAATGAATGAAATAACGCCATTTGCAACAACATGGATGGACTAGAGATTGTCACATTGAAGGAAGTGAGTCAGACATAGAAAGACAAATATCCTTGATATCACTTATATGTAGAATCTAAAAAAAATGGTACAAATGAACCCATTTACAAAAAAGAATCACAGATGTAGAAAACAAAATTACAGTTACCAAGGGGAAAGAGGGAAGGGATAAATTGGGAGATTGGCATTTACATGTACACACTAACTATTATAAAATAGATATCTAATGGGAACCTACTGTATAGTGCAGGGAACTTGACTCAGCACTCTGCAATGACCTCTGTGGGAAGAGAATCTAAAACAGAATGGATTAAAAAAAGGATTTCATTTCTCTCTCTCATACACACACACACACACACACAACCAAAGAGTCAACCAAAGGATTCTGAACTAGGGCTAAAAATACAATCTCAGGTCTAAAAAAGGGGCAGAGCTAATGAAGGCCTGATTTGTGTACACTTGGTATATATTCACCTTGACTAAACAGGTCAGATTTTCCCAGAAATATGAGATCGCACCATTCTGAGCTTGAAATTTGTGGCTAATGATTTTGTCTCCCAATATCCATTCTGCCCCCTTTTCTCAGAAGTAGAAACCTTGAGGCCTGCTGTGCTGCATGCAGAACTCTGCTCAATGTTACGCGGCAACTTAGATGGGAGGGGAGTTTTAGGGAGAATGGTACGCGGCAACTTAGATGGGAGGGGAGTTTTAGGGAGAATGGTACGCGGCAACTTAGATGGGAGGGGAGTTTTAGGGAGAATGGATACATGGATATGTATGACTGAGTCTCTTTGCTGTTCACCTGAAACTATCACAAAATTGTTAACTGGCTATACTCCCAATACAAAATAAAAAGTTTTAAAAAAGGAAGTAGAAACCTTGATTTTTGAACTGCACACATTTCTGCCCACCTGAAAAGCTTATCTTCATCATCCCTTGCAGCTAAGTGTACTGAGACTAAATTCTGGCTGACATGAAGTAAACAAAAATATGATACCTCTTGCAAGCATCTTTGAAGCCTTTCTTTTCCTTTCCTTCTTCCTGGAATGCAAATGTAATAGCTGGAGCTTAAGCAGCCATTTTGTACATAAGGGACACACTAAGGATGGCAAAACAGAAAGATAGGATTGGGTTCCCACTCCTGGTGAGCTGCCATATCTGCCCTGGAAACCTACCTCCCAATCTCTTTTTTTGTGAGAGAAAAATAAATGTTAATTTTCTTAGCCTGTGTGTGTGTGTGTGTGTGTAGGGGTAATGGTGGCGTGGAACTGCACCTAATCCTGTTACAAACAGACTTAAGCGGTCATAATAGACTTCATTTTACACATAAGGAAACGCATGATTAAAGATCAACATTGATAAATGTCTCAATCAGGGAAGCAGAGTCGGCAAATTAATTACATTTCTGTTTAATCTTCTACTTCTAAAGATAGATGATGGAGGTTCTATTATATATGCCCATCAGTATCTGTTAAATGAATATCATTTTATATTACACGTCTTTGAATTTCTGAACCTCCAAGGTTTTCCAATTGGCACATCTAATCCCAAATCACACATACTCAAAGAATGAGATATTAAACAATAAAAAATGTAACAAGGCATAGGAATGAATAGACTTGAGAAATTTTTCCTTGCTGTTATATTCACTAGCTGGCACATGTCTTAATCTGCATCTTAGTACTTAAATTGATAAAAGTCTATTAATTTCCACTGATATTTTAGAGAGAGCTAAATGAAGATTTTCAAATTTGGGGGATGAGTCAGAATCTGGAATGTTAAAAAGTACATTTCAATATGTATGCAAGATAATCAATATACCATAGCTTTAAAACACACTCCTAGATGCATCAGAATAACCCTCTGAAAGTAATGGGTATGACTAAGCTGATTAAACTCTCTAAAATCAGATAGTGAGAAAAGATAAGCTAAATGCCTACCTGGGGCACCCCCATGCCTCATCCTACAACCTTCACTTCCAGAAATCACTCTATGGTCATGACAAATGGAAAGAAGCTTTTCCCCTTTACATAACAGTAACTTCAGATTGTCTGCCCAGTCTTCTAAAACTCTTTAATATTCAAAATGAAAATGGTAACAGAAGGACAGGCAATATGCAGTTGTTCCCCCTATTCTGCTCCACCTCCAGTAACATCTCTGCCCAGTCCCCAAGGACAAATAAACCCAGTATCCAGCAGAGTTCTTCTGCCCCCTAGTTACTGCCTTACAACGTGCATCCTTGCAAATAAGAAGCATGAGCCGTGGAAGAGCAGAGTCAGAATCCTGTACTGGGTGATCTATTTTACTTACTTGGTGAATGCCTGCAGGTGGGGTTAACCTGTAACACTTGCGTGCATCTACTGTTTTACTCCTGGCTTCTGAGCAATTACAGACATTTAAAGATGTACAAAAGATCATAGTCCACAATCCCCCCCCGCCCCCGCCTTCCACAAGCATGTCTGATAATCTCCAGCATCTGTTTAAATGCTTGCTGCTGCTGCTGCTAAGTCACTTCAGTCGTGTCTGACTCTGTGCGACCCCACAGACGGCAGCCCACCAGGCTCCGCCGTCCCTGGGATTCTCCAGGCAAGAACACTGGAGTGGGTTGCCATTTCCCTCTCCAATGCGTGAAAGTGAAAAGCTTAAATGCTAGCTTACCTTTAAACTGCCTTTCTTTAGTTCATTCCACCAGGACCAACTCCTTCACTGGAGACTATTTGCCTTGGAAAATGAGTTTTCCCTACCTCCATGCAGGATGACTGCCTTATATAATGGTCTCTGAAATGCTAACAGAAACCAAGAAATCACCTGTCATGAACTATGAGGCTATTTAGTTATAAAGAGCAATACTGATATTTACCTTCTGACTCGTCATGCTGGAGGGCAAAGCAGAATAAAAAACCTGGGTTTCCCTAGTTTCTATACCAAGATAAACAAAACCTCTGCATTCCACCTCTTCGACCATTTCAGATGGGGAAATAATGCCAGTGGTGATAATAACGTCATGATTGTCATTCAGAGCAGCTCCACGTGCATTAGTATCTGACTTGCTCCTCACAGGAATCCGGCGCGAGATGGGTATTACGAATACTATAATGTCCAGAAGAGAGAACGGACGCAGAAGGTTAAATGATACGCTTCAGGCAACCCAGATGGAAAACAGCAGGGCTCCTGCTTCCGCTGTCAAGTTCAAGAGGAGCAGTTCTTTCCACATTAACTATTCCCCTCTCCCCCATCTCCCCGCCAGACATACTTTTTAAATGCAACTGTTTCATTTGGGTTTCATTTGGGTCCATTCTTCTCTTCACTAATAACAATCAAAACTCTGAAAGGCACAGCTCTATGAAAGAACAGAAGCTACTCAAACCGCTTTCCCCTTGGTTTTACAAAGTTTCAAGAGCAAACATTAAAAACTGAGTACTGTCTGAAGAGAACACAAAGATGGTCTTAAGAAAAGTTGAGTCAGCCATGAGGAAAGAAATAACAATTTTTTTCAGATACCTAGATTATCACCAAAACTAATATTTGCAATGTAGGACTAACATATTTTTGCTTTTCTAATATAAAAGCAAAATGGGCTCATATTTAGAAATTCAGAAACTTTAAAAATATAAAAATTGTTCATAACCCCAATCTGATATATCCATTATTTACATTCCAATTATTTTTGGCATGTATATATATGTAAAACATCTAATGTACATATGTAATAAATATACATACTCAATGTATATTTAAAGCTCACATTTACCCATGTATATTTAAAAAATTAGAATATCTGAATATACAGTTTTAAATTCTACCTTCACTTAACACTGTATTGTAATTCAAATTATAGGATGGAATCAACTATTTTTTTAATACTAGTTAAAGACAAAATAAAATTGGAAAAACCTTACAGTACAGATTGCAACTAACTGTCAAAAGCACTTGGTAAGTGATTTTGGCATATAATTTAATGGAACTAAATCTTAATCAATCAGCAAATACTGACTGAGTCCTAAAAAGTTGGAATCCTTGTGGGAGGCAGGCTTGGGGATGTGATGAGTAAGACAGAGCTCCTGATGGTGGGAGCTTACATTCTAGAGTCTCAGAAATCAGAGAATTACAGTAAATTTGAGTGACCTGGGCTCAATTTGCCTTCACATTCCCTAGAAAAAATGGTTTTGCAAAGCAAATTAATGATGTAAATCATGCTCTAAGATTAAACACCTAATTTACTTACAAGAAGGAACCATCAGTTCAGTTCAGTTCAGTTCAGTCGCTCAGTCATGTCCGACTCTCCGCGACCCCATGAATTACAGCACGCCAGGCCTCCCTGTCCATCACCAACTCCCGGAGTACACTCAAATCCATGTCCACAGAGTTGGTGATGCCATCCAGCCATCTCATTCTCCGTCGTCCCCTTCTCCTCCCGCCCCCAACCTTTCCCAGCATCAGAGGAACCATAATCACTTTAAAAATATCCAACTGCATACAAATATTTTATTAATTAAAAATGAGTACCACTCAAGCATCTATTGGAGGAGGAAATGGCAACCCACTCCAGTACTCTTGCCTGGAGAATCCCATGGACAGAGGAACTTGGCAGGCTACAGTCCATGGGGTTGTAAGTGTCAGACATGACTTAGCGACAAAACCACCATCACCAGCATCTATATATGCTAAATATGAGCTAATACAGGAACTAAAAATGATGTAGTTATATTCTTTTTATGTTTTGACTTTTTCTAAGCACACGTGAATAAGTGGGGATTTACTGTACCAAGAAAACTTATGATTTTTGAAGATGTTAGTATTTCTAATTAACACTAGTCCCAGTTTTAGCTGGTCAAGTAAAAGAAAACATGATAGCAAAAGATATACAATATGCTGATAACACCAATATTTAAACTGAACTGACAGAAATGTTTTAATTTGGTTTAACCTCAGGTGTCTAAAGATGTCCTAGAAATTTACACATTTCTTTGACTCCCTTCCCTACTGGACCAAGTGATTTTTCAAAATCTCTTTAATAAAATGGACTGTTTGATTAAACCCAGGGCAGGCTAGAGTCAACCGCCAGTTATCTCTACTTTTATGTTGTTGATACATATTTCCTTAACATCAACCAGTCAAGACATTTTGCAAATCTGACCTAGTTCTCTTTTATAAAACCGGAAGGGATATTAGAAACACAGAAAGTTGAGCATCTCAGTGGATGCCAAGAAGAAGATTATGCTTTGGAAGAAAGGTTGGCATGGAGCCTGAATCCTCCCACGTCCCTGGCCTTCTCAGATCCAGGGCCAGACCAGTGAGAACGAAGAGAATGGCAAGTAAAAGCGCAGAGGATATGGAGAGAAAGGAGAGAAGGAAAGAAGCTGAGCAAGAACAGGAGAGAAACTCACAAGAGGGACAGATGGGTGAGCAGGAAGACCCCACAAAGAGGGAAATCCCCCCAGCACAGAAGTGCAGTAACTTCTCTTCGTCCACCATACATTTAGCTCCAAGCCTGTCCATCTGCACGGGGTGGACTCCAATTGGTGATGGAAATGGTTATTTCTGAGGTGTTGGGGGCCCATGTACGCAATTCACTGACTCCTCCATCATAGTCTTATTAACATCCAAGAACCTGAACATGTGGCTGGGGTGGAGTGGAGAAGGTAGGGATGAGGGCTTTCTATGGCAGGAAGGCGGCGTGCGATATGATGCTGGACAAGAGGCCCAAGTCAAAGTCCTGATCTTGCCACCTGAGCCGCCTCTGTTAAAGGCTCACTCAGTGGAGGACAGAGAAGCCTGGTGGGCTACAGTCCGTGGGGCCGCAAAGAGTTGGACATGACTCAGTGACTGAACAGCTAGTCCTGG